>NC_081295.1:46770000-47395000 GCF_030435805.1 Mustela lutreola | reverse complement strand
CTTCTCAGCAGCACCGTTAAGGCCATGAAGGGAATGGCTGGATGAGGTGACCAAAAACACAGATCAGAGGAAATCCTGCAAAGGTTCTCACATTTGTTCTACCCAGGCTTGGCCATGAAACTAGTATGAAAACCTCAGCTCCCCAGTCCTGAAGCCACCGTGTGGAACTGGGCAATGGATGCCTGAGAAGTGACCAGTAGTAATCATACTCTCAAAACTAGGTATATCTCAAAACTAGGTACATGTTAAGGCTCAGACATGTGGTCAGAATTTAAATGGAGTTATATAAGTTAATGACAGTGATATTTTTTGCACAGCCGAAAGATAGAAGTTGGACACCTTGGTGTCTCCACACTAACACTAACAACATAGGAACAATTTCCTCGATTTATTTCCTGATATATTTTTTCATTGTTTCATGAATGAATGACCAAAGGTGAAGCTAGTAACGAATGGTTTGCAAAAGTTCACGAGGGCTACCAGCGTCTTGAATAAATCTCTCTTTCAGGTAACAGAAAAAATGGCACCAGGGCACCTCTTTTAAAAACTATGTTTGGAGAAAGGTTATTAAGTATTATATGTTTAAAAAAAAATTCTGTATGGCGGTTTTAACTGATGCCCTTTCACCAAGCCTAGAACTGGCCCAGTGACTGTGTTTTGTGAACTGTGTGGGTTTGTTCTCTCCTAGGCCACGTGTTTTGAACAACTTAGCTACTAAGGCTTGTATTTTTAACTTTGCCCCCAAAGGTCTTTGAATCTTAGGCAGTGAGATTGATCTCTATTTGACTCTTCCTGAATGAAACTCGTGCTTGTTCTCAGCCACGTGTCATCAGAAGTAGAAATCCGCAGGTGGATGTGATAGGCATGCTGGCTCTTGGGAAGTACATAGTAGGGAGACTCCACACAGAAGATGCTAGATTTCAAGTCCCTAAGAGGTTTTATGCAAAACAAGTTATTTTACACTGCCTGAAATAGGACAAGACTAGCAAAGTGTTCACAAAACAATAACTGACAATAATAAATAATAAATAATCCTCCTCCACATGGTCTTTTTAATAGTCTAATTAGCTTAAATTATTTTGTTAGCTTAAACTTATAATTAAGATGTAATAAGAACCTCTCACTAACTTATAACTAGAAGTCATAGCTAATCATCCTGAAACATCAGACAGTTTCTCAACTTGATCTTATTATAAAACTGCCTAGAGAAATGGAATATGATATTTTCTTCTTCATCTAGGCCCCTAAGGGTATACATTTTAATTATAGCTTTGGACAAGTGTTACAAATTATATTCCCAATTTTTCACAATACCAGAGAACTAGAGGAAATTTAAAGAAAAAAGAAAAGGCTAGGGTTATGTCCACAAAGACCACAGATGTGAGCTAACTTTACTGTTGGAAAGGAAATAATATATATGTCACTGCCTTGTAAATATTTTAAATTTCCTTTTTATAAAAATCAGCTTTAAGAGAATTTGAATCTAGTTGCCTAAACCTTAAAATGATAGTAAAAGAAACGCCTCCCTTCATCATCCCCTCTGATCCCACTATGCACAGCAAGCTTTCAAGACAATTATAAAGCATCCTTTTAAGCTGATAGATAAGAAATTAACTAGAAAGAGTTTCGCAACTTTAGGAATATAAAAGCTCACTTTCCAAGATCCTAACAAAGAACTCTGTTTCCCTATGTCCTGACAGCTGATGCTCACTCATACTTGACTCGGAAAATCCAACAGGGGCTTCTCCATCTTCTGACCACAAATCCACACATCCACTTTTCCCCATACTCATGTCTTCTGCACCCCCAACTTTGACAAGGAAACAGGTGTTGCCACCCCTATGAAGCATCTCCCCTTCCTCCTGGCCCCCAGCCCCTTCCCCTTTGCAAGGAAACACTTCTGCCAGTCTCTTATTTCCCACAACCTCTTTTATTCTTCTCCTCTAGGTGCGTCCATCAGCACATGGACAAGCTGGTGTTTAATATTCTCAAAAAAACAAATGACAATAGCAGCTAAGACAAACTGTCCTAATCCCAGAGAACCCTCTGTTCTGATACCCTGCTGTGCTCCTCTTCACGGCAAAACCTCGGGAAACATGAATCCATTCACTGTCTTCATGCCTTCAGCCCTTTTCCCTCTGAGGGTGTCGCTCTACCCTCCACTGACTCATCTTCATGGAGCTGCCGACAAGCTGTGTGAGGCCATTTCCAAGAGTCACATATCTGCCCTTGTGTTACCCAGATTCCCAGGAACTCTCAAAGAAGTGACCACTTCCTCATCCATCAAGCACTTTTCTTTCTTTCTTTTTCTTTTCTCAGTGACCCCCACACATTCCTCATTCTCTTTCTACTTCCTGCCAGTTTCTTCTCTCTCTTTTATGTTGCTCTTCTTGACCCAACCTCCAAGGTTATAATGTCCCAGGATTCAGTCTTTCTTCTCTACATGTTCCCCATGGTCTTGCATACTAGTTATGTGCTAATGACTCAGGGGTCATCAGTTAGGATACATACCTCAAATAACCAAAAATCAAACTTGTCCTAAAAGTAATAAAAGTGTGGGGGGTGGGGGTGGCTCACATGAATGAAAAGTCCAGAGGCAAGTATTCTTCAGGGCTTAATGATATCACCAGGGAACCAGTCTCTTTCCAATTCTCTGTCCTGCCCTCCATGTTAGCTTTATCCTCAAGCCAATATCTCCCTCATATTGACAGAATGGCTGCAGTGGTTCCAGACTTTACATCCACAAATCATGTCATCTGAAATGAGGAACAGGATTGTTTATAGTAGCGTTTTCAGGGGTCTCAGAAAAATAGGAAACATGAAACCCTACATGTGCCATTTGCCTAGATTTTTCACAGACCTTCTTCTGACCTGATTCCTTTGGATAGGGTAAATGCCATGTACAG
This sequence comes from Mustela lutreola, assembly GCF_030435805.1. Lineage (NCBI taxonomy): Eukaryota > Metazoa > Chordata > Mammalia > Carnivora > Mustelidae > Mustela > Mustela lutreola. Next base: position 47,392,094 of record NC_081295.1, on the reverse strand, counting down.
GGTACCTTAAATCTAAGTTTCCTAAATCAATAACAATGCAAAAGATTTCTATAGGCTAAATAATCCATTTCCTTTCTATCTATGTTGAACTTAAGCCAATTACACTAAGTTACAAGATATTTGGGACCTTATCCTTAGTCCTTTATAGAGCCCTGAAACTTTCTTATACAAAATATTCATATTCTACATTTTTTAACTATCCTGAAGGGACTGCTGATTCTTTATCATTATTTTTATAACAATATATCAATTGGGGAGGTTTGGAAAGAAGTATTATTAATGCTATTTGGTTGCATTTTGTTTGAGATGCAAGGGTAAGATTGGTCCAGACGGCCTTTGGATATAGCTCTGGATCTTAACTTCACCAGTTTTTGTTACTAGCTATAGTAAAGGATTTGAATGACTGGGTTTAGGCAACTTTGTGCTCTATCATACATATGTTCCTTTGTTTCTTTGTGTCCTACAAAGAATTTCATGCTGAACAAGTTTTATAAATAAAATTAGAATCCTTTTTGTGTATACACATTAATAGCAACTCAAAAACAACACTGCCTATAAAGAGATGAATAGATTTTTAATATAATTTTTCTCAAAAAGTACACATCAAAGATTATAGTTACTAAGTTTAGCCTTAAATACAGAATGAGTGTCTTCACATTATCTTGAACTCAGAAAGAATGAAAGTGTGAATGTATTAATGGAGTGAATAAGCAAGCAGAAGTTGAATCCTGGGCATTTACACAGAAGCTAGGTTAATTCTGTAAAGCTACATTATTTTTTCATTACTTCACAAAATATGCCTTTTTAAAAATATGTATTTTTTTCACAGACATTTGAAAGCTCTTGGATTGCTCAGTAATGGAGTAGTTTACAGTTGTATTATTTAAAAATTCTTGGTTGCTAACCTACTTGGTGAAAAGCTAATAGCACAACGAACTAGAAATCATTTTGGCTTCCTTTACCTGAGGTAGGGTCATCTTCAAAAACAGTCCTCATGTTCATTATAATTGGAATTATAATTAAATAGATAAAATATGTTGAGTTCTTTTCAAAAGAGTTTTTAAAATTATAGATACTTGGAAATAAAAAAATCTTAACAAAATTTTACTGTACTCAAGGAGGGAATAAGATAAAAATATGGCTCTGGCTCTTTGTGTTTGTCTCTATGCTGAATTCCCCTAAGATGGGAGAGTTAGTCAATCTTGTCTTTCTGGCAGAACTATCCCCAGATGCATATCCTCCCATGGGAAATAGAAGTACCACAGGATTTGTGCTTGGAGGGTCTCCTTATTGATGGCTCAAGAGGACTCAAAGGGAAGAATTTGGGTCCAGTGGAGACAAGAGAGAGAAAAAGAGGGCAGGAGAGACTCCTCTAGAAACTCATAAAATACAGACATAAAACCTTACACCCTATCATAATAGACAGGAAAAAAATGGCACTTAGCGCCAAATTACACAATATCATTGTGTCTTCTTTCTCCCTGTCAAGGAGAGATCTCACATACATAAGACAGGCCACTAGTGACTGAACAAGGGTGTGGAATTGGAAAAGAAGAGGGTACCAGACATCGTGATGCTCTGGGAGCCCCAAGGCCTTGTAATCCCACACTTTGATGTTAGTTTCCATTTTCATTTCAAAAGGAGAAAGGAATTGTGATTATGCCATTCAAATACTCATGGAGTTAAGCTTCTATGTTGTGTAGTCAAGTAGTACAAAGAAAGGAAGGCCTTTGGGATACATTTTGGAAGTAGATTAACTGTTGGTGTAATATCAAAAAAACAAAAATTTCCCTGAGGTTTTTCTTCTGAGTAACTGAGTGGATGATGGATGCCAATGACTTCAACAGAAAGATGGTTAAGAGATAGGGTTGGGGATGAGGATTGGAAATTAAGAGTTGTAATTTGGCCATGTTAACTCTGCAATATCTTCAGTGGTCCAAGTGAATTGCAGACCTCAGAAGTTTTGTTGCTGACTTAGACCAGCATTCCTCATTCACTGGAACGATGCCCCCATCCACCATGTCTTTCAGAGGCAAAGCCTGAATGTCATCCTAGACCAGGCCTTCCCCTTCCCCACCAGCCATCAGCTCAAGCTGTCTCCATTTCACCATCTTATTATATCTGACTTTCATTCCCAGTGCCATCTCTATGATCCAATTCCAGCTACTCTGTGTCTCCTCCAATCATCAGGACTGAAAGAATATTGTGTGAAACTATTGCTGGATGGTAACCCTCACCACACAAGGCACAACCCAAGTGACGATAAAGATTTGATGATCTGGACTATGGTGCATTTTATGTTTCTTTTAAGTCTTTCTTTTTTGTATCCCTCCCACACACCCTAGTGCCAACATTATTTTCTGGAGCACTCCCGCAGTAGTCTGGTGGACCAGAGCTCCAGTTAAGATATCCAGACAGTTCCAAAGTCTGAAAAAATCTTAGCATCACCCTATTCAACCCAGAGTTTCCAGCCCAAGTTTATCCATCTTAAGAACTCCAGCTTTACCTAGCATTTCCTTGTTTCTTTCAAGCTATGAAACCGTAGAAGGAGGAGAGGGAAAGAGGAAGAAATAGAGGAGGAGAAGAAAAATCTGTGTATATGTCATTTCATTTCCACCCTCTCAAACATTATCATCATTTTAATACAGTATGCTATTTGGATCATTTTCCTGTTCCAAGGACCATCAGAATGTCCAGTGAACACAGAGTCTGCCTATATATAACCAGTGTTGCTTACAAGTTCTTCGGATAAGAGGGTTTCCATTGGTATTGACAGGGGAAACAGAGATTCCCCCACAGATAGGAAGATAGAAATTATTCTAATTAGGGAAAGTCAGGGAAAAACCAGTCCATTTAGAGGCAGTTCATGAGGAGGTTATGCCTCAAGAGAAGGGGACACATACAGGAGGCCGGTGTTGGCGTGTAATGGATGTTAGCAGAGGCCACAGGCAGGAATTTGAATTTCATGCCCAAGGTAACTAAGAAATCCTCAGAGCAAATTTGACCAATTATCTACAACCCCAGTGGAACAGCCATGGTAAGAAGCACACTTCCCTTCTGTTTTCCAGACCCCACCTCCATAAGAAGTTAATTTGAATTGCACAACACAGTCTTCTGCCTTAGACAGAAACATTTCATTTTTTTTTAGAAATTACCAAAAATATTTATAGCTTGACTAAGCTAATTTAAAACACATAGCAAAAGCATGCCGTGCCTTGTGCTCTCTGGGCTGCAGCTGTGGGAGCGGCTGCACGCCTCTAAGCCGGAGGCGGGGTGCTGGGTCGGTGGGGACCCCGTGCCAGCAGTGGCACTCTCCATTCATCATGACCTTGCATAGATTACACAGGAACTCTTTGCTCACTAGGTAACTGTATGGCATGGATGCAACCATTTCCTGGAACATTTTCTTCAGAACCTAAACTTTCGAGGCATTTGAGCCTCAGGCAAGACCCTGAGCTAGAGCTCATCTCAGAGTGAAGTATTTTGTGTACCGACCCAGCAAAATATTTTACAATCTGTTTCCTAATCCTGGAAAAGCTGAGTCTTACCCTTGTATAAACCAAAAATTTGCCCTGAAAAATGAAAGCAATTAAATAAAACAATAGGGAAAAGATTTCCTTTGTTCTGCGGAGAAAATTCAACATTTGCCTAGGGGCCACAACCGGTTATCAGGAATTTTAGCGGAGTGAAGGCAGCCAAGCCTGCCCCAAGCACCTGAACCAGACACCAGACATTCTGCACCTTCTCCCTGGTGCTTTGATGGAAACTGATTTTTTTTTTTTTTAGCTTCTGTAATATTAAGAGATATGCTGGAATGTTCTCGAATCTGCATAGAACATAAATTTCATCAATTATACATATACTGAAAAGATTCTTATTTTTCTGATTAAACTAGTAATGCTTCCTCTGGAAAAACTGTTTTGTCATCAACTAGAAAGGGCATGGAAGGAGAAATTTAATTTTTTTTTTCCTCCAAAGAAGAAAAGGAACACAGAAGAGGGGACAGGGAAGGAGGCCACTAGGAAGTGGGAACGACCCCCAGCCACTTTTGTTCTGAAAACATGGCAGATGTTGGTTGCAACAGTGCATTTGATACATACATGCCTCCTGATAAAAGCAAAGGCAACAAAATTACAAAGGCCAACATTATCATTGCTGAAAAGCAATATGCAAATTATGGTCTTAAAATAAGCCTGGGAGAGGCCTGGGCTTCACTCACATGAAGGCAACTTCTTCACTTGATGGCTCTTTTTGTTTATTCTCGGGTAAAGCAAGCGTGGACATTTCCATGAAGGGCAGTGCTATGATTCATGACATTTAGCAGATGAGTTAGGGCCCTCTCCAGAAATGAGCCTCTCGGCCCAGGCGGAGCAGAAAATAGCTTAAAATGAGTCACACAACGTAAGAGACGGTACAAAAGATGATTCACCGGGTCCCAAGGAAAATAAATCGGAGTGAATGGCTAGTGTGCCCAGGGAAACTCAGTCTCCGTGGGCAGAATTTATTGGTCTGCCTCATACTGAGCCCCGTCACCGAAACTGGTGGGACGAGGTGCTGGTGCCGAGAATGTGATGGGTGGCGGGGAGCTCCTTTTGAGGCAGTGAGCCCTGTAGTGGCTGCTAGCTTCATTTAAGCATCCTCGTGGCTAAGCAATACATCAGCACTAAGGGCTGCGAAGTATATGATGTGAAATGATTTATCCAGAAGGCTGCACAGCTGGCATCAGATAAAACACTGGAATCCTTTTAAATGTACATTACCTAGACTCGGCATTGCCGCCCCAATGCTAAATTTAAACCATTCCTGTCATTTCAGCCTCTCTAATGAAATCTGTTTCTCTAGGATGTCTGTCTTGGAAATAGCATGCAACCCTCACCCCCATAAAATGGAAGAGAATTTGAAACTTATAAATCAGCTGTTCTTCTACCTTCCTCTCGCGCATGCGTGCACTCCCTCCCCCACCCACACACGCACATATTCGTGCACAACCCTACTTCCCTCCCCTTCTCTCTCTTCTCTCTCTCTCTCTCTCTCTCTCAAGAATTTCAGAACAGAAGAAGGAATGCATGGAAGTGATAAAGATGAGCTTCCCAGGATGGCAGAAGGAGTAGGAGGGGTTTGTTGGTGCTTGCCGATAACTCACAGCGGCAGCGAATGACTCAAGCAAGAGCCTCAAAGGGATCCTCGGTTCCCTCAGTCGCCCTTTAGAAGAGACCAAAAACATGGTATCACAAATGTTCCCACAGAATCACAGCTTTACTGAATCCAAGGGAACCACAAGCTTACCCTGCTGCTCCCTATGCTCTAGTGCAAATAAACTGATGGACCCTGCCCTAGAAACCCTACAGAAGACACACAGCACACACATGTGATTTAGTATCTAATGGGAAATCTTACAGCGTCTGAGTCTATCCTATTCCATGCTTGAATACTGAAGCACGTTTTTAAGCCTTCCAATATTTCTTGATGCAGTTTAAAGGCAAAATCAACATATGAATGTTACTATCCTTCTTTCAACCATAGATTCCAAAACTTTTTCAAGAAATTAAGAACCCAGGCGCCTGGGTGGCTCAGTTGGTTGGGCGATTGTCTTCGGCACAGGTCATGATCCAGGAGTCCCTGGAGGGGGTCCCACGTCAGGCTCCCAGCTCCACGGGCAGTCTGCTTCTCCCTCTGACCTTCTCCCCTCTCATGCTCTCTCTCACTCTTTCTCAAATGGATAAATAAAATCTTTAAAAAAAAAAAAAGAAAGAAAGAAAAGAAAAGAAAAAAAGAAATTAAGAACCCATTTTAAGGGAGCCTGGGTGGCTCAGTGGGTTAAGCCTCTGCCATCGGCTCAGGTCATGATCTCAGAGTCCTGGGATCGAGTCTTGCATCAGCGTCTTTGCTTGGCAGCGAGCCCGATTCCTCCTCTCTCTCTCTCTGCCAGCCTCTCTGCCTACTTGTGATCTCTCTTTCTGTCAAATAAATAAATAAATTCTTTAAAAAAAAAAAAAAAAGAAAAGAAAAGAAAGAAAGAACCCATTTTAAGAAGAACTCAGGAAAAGTTCCAGTTTGAAGCCCAAACACAAATGTTCTTTGCTGTTGGTAAAGAGGAGACTTGCTCACATCACTGGTGATTGTAACACTCAGTCACAGGAACACCACATCTTTTAACTTTTCCCACATGTCTTGGTTTTGCATGATGCTGCTGCTACTGCTTACCACAGTTCTTCATCTCATCTGGAACGAGTTAGTTGAGGAATTGGACGCTATGCCAAGGGGGCCAGTAAAGACGCCTAGGAGCCTGCCCAATGTGTAGCAGTGCTCATAAATGTCTATAAGTGTAAGAAAGGGTTGGCAAGCCTTATTTTGTCTCAATAACCTTCTCCCTCCCCTCAGTGTGGCTCAGAAAGAGCAGGTTTCTGTGGCCCTCTCTCATGCTGAGCAGATAGGCAGGATACCAGCCACCCTGAACCAGCAATGGTTCAGTAAAGACTGGGAAAAGTCTTTGACTGTAGGATGCCCAAGGCAGTAGATCCTCTGAATGCTTCCTTAAAGAGTCCAGACTACCTGCACTGCTGGGTCTCTTGTTTCCAGGGTTTCCTGTCAAGGCATTTGAGCAAAAATCTTGTGGCTATCATGCATTGTGATATTACATTGCTCAAATAGTTAATGTGGCTGAAAGCCTCCACTTGACATTTCAAGGAATGTGCATAAATCCACTGGGGGAAAAGTGGTTCTTCATAGGGAGTGCTTAAGTCCAACGTCATATATCACTTCAAGTGTGAGAATGTCCTTTTCTTAAGCCATATCATCGGTGCTTCCAGCCTTAATTAACCCAAGGAAAACCACTTGCAGTACTCACTACCACAGCTAAGAACTTTAGCCTTCCTGGGGTCCTACCATGTTTTTCATCCATATTAAGTATTGCTGAAACACCCAGCCCCTCACACATTTCTAGATGTGAGGCTTGCCATCAAGAGTATAAAAAGTTGGGTGCCTGGGTGGCTCAGTGGGTTAAGCCACTGCCTTTGGCTCAGGTCACAATCTCAGGGTCTGGGGATCGAGTCCCACATTGGGCTCTCTGCTCAGCAGGGAGCCTGCTTCCTCCTTTCTCTCTCTGCCTGCCTCTCTGCCTACTTGTGATCTCTCTCTGTCAAATAAATAAATAAAATCTTTTAAAAAAAAAAGAGTATAAAAAGTCAATCCATCATTGACAACCTAGTGGATGTCAATACATACTGTTGAAAGCAAATAACTGTTTTGTGTCACCATATTACTATGTGATGAAAGATCTGTGAACTCACAAGATCAACTGCAGTCATCTACAGAATGTAACCACCTCTATGACAAGACGATATTGCTATATTATCAAGCCAAAGCGTCATAAACTGGCTTTGTTTGGACTTCTGGTTATAATACTTCTGAGTGGAGTCAGCCCAAAGGAAAACTACCTCAATGAAGGTAGGTTAACAAAGGCCAGTTCACTCCTTTTTTTTTTTTTTTTTTTAAGATTTTATTTATTTATTTGACAGACGGAGATCACAAGTAGGCAGAGAGGGAGGGGGAAGCAGGTTCCCCACCAAGCAGAGACCCTGATTTGGGGCTCCATCCCAGGACCCTGGGATCATGACCTGAGCCGAAGGCAGAGGCTTTAACCCACTGAGCCACCCAGGCGCCCCTCACTCCTGCTTCTTACTTAAATCTTTACTCAGTTCTCAGAACAAATTTTGACCAATCCCTATAGACTTTCAGAATGCACACAGAGTCCATATTTCCCCTCTGATTAAAACATGCACTGATTAGCAGAGCTTGGTCATTACACACTCCATCACACAAGTCTTTTTTGAAAGTATTACAAGATGCTTCAGAGGCAAGACTTACCAAGGCTCAGAGTCAAATATAAAACTAGATTCAGCTCTTAAACATATTCCTTTTCTACTAAAAAATATTTGCAGATCTCTCTATTGACATAGGAAATAGTTTTGGTTCTTCTAATAGCAGTGTCTAATACTGTTTGCCCCTTCAGGGTTTCCAGTGTTCCTGGTCAAGGCTGGGCTGTGCTTTCTACAGAGTAATCAGGGTAACCTAATGGTCACTGACAATGTGTAAGGGGGACTGTGAGCCATTCCCTAGGGCCTGGACACAGAATTCCATGTTGTGCTTTCCTAGAATAACCTATGTTATAAACAGAAAATGAGAGATAATTCCCACTTGTTTTAGAGAAGCTCAAAGAGCTTTGTGTTTTTTAGAAAATTAACTTTGATGTCAACCCATTAAGATAAGACACAGGTGTTGGGGCTCCTGGGTGGCTCAGTGGGTTAAGCCTCTGCCTTCGGCTCAGGTCATGATCCCAAGGTCCTGAGATCAAGCCCCACATCGGGCTCTCTGCACAGCAGGGAGCCTGCTTTCCCCTTCTCTCTCTGCCTGCCTCTCTGCCTACTTGTGATCTCTCTCTCTGTGTCAAATAAGTCAATAAAATCTTAAAAAAAAAAAAAAAGACACAGGTGTTAACCAGATTCTTATTGGGAGATTGCAGTCGTGAGCAGGGAAGGGCATGGTATGCCAGTAAGCCAGCTGTAGTACAATCAAACATTGGGATTAAACATCTTTGCACTTGGCTTCCTGCTGAAGTATCACTTCATGCTTTCATGAAACACATTTATTCAATATGTGAAACTAAATTCAGAGTCATCTTCTCATTAACATTTGAAAGTTCTGGTAGTTGACGTCATGGCCATAGAGCCACTACTGTCTTTGTTAAAATATAGCCACTGTGATGTTTGGTACCACGTGGAATTATATTCTGATAGAAAAATATGCATGAAATAAATGCCAAATTTAAGTCATAAGGGCAATTAAGCAAGTGATTTTTATCATCCAAACTATTATTCACAATTGCTTCAGACTTTTTAAAATTCCGTATGCTTTGTTTAATTGAAAGCATGCATTTAAATAGTATCCTGTACTAATCCAAGATTTTGAAGCATTGTTTATTCAGTAGCCAATGTAAAATAATTGGCTGTCAAATTGATTTTTTTAAATGTACTCTGTAAATCCTAGGCATTGTGAATATCCTTAGAAATCAAATTAGGTCCTAAGAAAGCACTTGAAGTATGTGCCCAGTCCTCAATAGTTCTAACATTCATTTAGGGGATTGAGTCACAGCTCTGTATGGGCATAAATAGCATGTATGGAGTTGGTTCTTCTTCTCAAGGTTGGGGTGGGAAGGCAGAGAGACTCCAAATAAGACAGTCACCATTTACTCACATGACCATACACAATGGGAAAGAGAACTCAATGTAACACACCACTCCCATTATACTGGGCTCCACTCCTGTTTTACTGGGTGCAGGGATCGAAAAAAAGAGAAAGTAACTTGCCTTTTGTCTATCTTGAAAAAAGAAAAGGAGATCTATTTGGTCAGGGAAATTTTTTTTAATTTTTTTAAAAAATTTTTAAATTTATTTTCAGTGTAACAGTATTCATTGTTTTTGCACCACACCCAGTGCTCCATGCAATCTGTGCCCTCTCCAATATCTACAACCTGGTTCCCCCAACCTCCCAACGCCTCCTTCAAAACCCTCAGATTGTTTTTCAGAGTCCATAGTCTCTCATGGTTCACCTACCCTTCCAATTACCCTCAACTCCCTTCTCCTAACTTCCCTTGTCCTCCATTCTATTTGTTATGCTCCACAAATAAGTGAAACCATATGATAATTGACTCCTCTGCTTGACTTATTTCACTCAGCGTAATCTCTTCCAGTCCTGTCCATGTTGCTACAAAAGTAGGGTATTCGTCCTTTTTGATGGAGGCATAATACTCCATAGTGTATATGGACACATCTTCCTTATCCATTGGTCCGTTGAAGGGCATTTTGGTTCTTTCCACAGTTTGGCAACCATGGCCATTGCTGCTATAAACATTGGGGTACAGATGGCCCTTCTTTTCACTACATCTGTATCTTTGGGGTAAATACCTAGGAGTGCAATTGCAGGGTCATAGGGAAGCTCTATTTTTAATTTCTTGAGGAATCTCCACAATGTTCTCCAAAGTGGCTGCACCAACTTGCATTCCCACCAACAGTGGATGAGGGTTCCCCTTTCTCCAAATCCTCTCCAACACACGTTGTTTCCTGTCTTGCTAATTTTGGCCATTCTAAGTGGTGTAATGTGGTATCTCAATGTGGTTTTAATTAGAATCTCCCTAATGGCTAGTGATGATGAACATTTTTTCATGTGTCTGATAGCCATTTGTATGTCTTTATTGGAGAAGTGTCTGTTCATATCTTCTGCCCATTTTTTGATATGATTGTCTGTTTTATGTGTGTTGAGTTTGAGGAGTTCTTTATAGATCCTGGATATCAACCTTTTGTCTGTACTGTCATTTACAAATATCTTCTCCCATTCCATGGATTGCCTCTTTGTTTTGTTGACTGTTTCCTTTGCTGTGCAGAAGCTTTTCATTTTGATGAAGTCCCAAAAGTTCATTTTCGCTTTTGTTTCCTTTGCCTTTGGAGACATATCTTGAAAAAAGTTGCTGTAGCTGATATCGAACAGGTTACTGCCTATGTTCTCCTCTAGGATTCTGATGGATTCCTGTCTCATGTTGAGGTCTTTTATCCATTTTGAGTTTATTTTTGTGTACAGTGTAAGAGAATGGTCAAGTTTCATTCTTCTAAATATAGTTGCCCATTTTTCCCAGCACCATTTATTGAAGAGACTGTCTTTTTTCCACTGTGTATTTTTTCCTGCTTTTGTCAAAGATTATTTGCCCATAGAGTTGAGGGTCCATATCTGGGCTCTCTACTCTGTTCCACTGGTCTATGTGTCTGTTTTTTATGCCAGTACCATGCTGTCTTGGTGATCACAGCTTTGTAGTAAAGCTGGAAATCCGGTAACGTGATGCCACCAATTGTATTTTTGTTTTTCAACATTTCCTTAGTGATTCAGGGTCTCTTCTGATTCCATACAAATTTTTGGATTATTTGCTTCAGCTCTGTGAAAAATACTGGTGGAATTTTGATCAGAATGGCATTAAAAGTATAGATTGCTCTAGGCAGTATTTACATTTTAACAATGTTTATTCTTCCGATCCAAGAGCATGGAATGGTCTTCCATCTTTTTGTGTCTTCTTCAATTTCTTTCATGAGTGTTCTGTAGTTCCTCGAGTACAGATCCTTTACCTCTTTGGTAAGGTTTATTCCAAGGTATCTTACAGTTCTTGGTGCTATAGTAAATGAAATCGATTCTCTAATTTTTCTTTCTGTATTTTCATTGTTAGTGTATAAGAAAGTCACTGATTTCTGTACATTGACTTTGTATCCTGCCACGTTGCTGAATTGTTGTATGAGTTCTAGCTGTTTGGGGTGGAGTCTTTTGGGTTTTCCATATAAAGAATCATGTCATCTGCAAAGAGAGAGAGTTTGACTTCTTCATTACCAATTTGGATACCTTTTATTTCTCTTTGTTGTCTGATTGCTGTTTCTAGGACTTCTAATACTATGTTGAACAAGAGTGGTGAGAGTGGGCATCCTTGCCGTGTTTCTGATCTCAACGGGAAGGCTGCAAGCTTTTTCCCATTGAGGATGATATTTGCTGTGGGTCTTTCATAGATAGATTTTATGAAGTTCAGGAATGTTCCCTCTATCCCTATACTTTGAAGCATTTTAATCAGGAACGGATGCTGGATTTTGTCAAATGCTTTTTCTGCATCAATTGAGAGGACCATGTGGTTTTTCTCTCTTCTCTTATTCATTTGTTCTATCACATTCATTGATTTGTGAATGTTGAAACATCCTTGATTCATTACCCAGGGATGAATCCCACCTAGTCATGGTGGATAATCTTTTTAATGTGCTGTTGGATCCTATTTGCTAGGATCTTGTTGAGAATCTTAGCATCCATATTCATCAGTGATATTGGTCTAAAATTCTCCTTTTGGGTGGGGTCTTTGCCTGGTTTGGGGATCAGGGTAATGCTGGCTTCATAAAAAGAGTCTGGAAGTTTTCCTTCTGCTTCAATTTTTTGAAACAGCTTCAGGAGAATAGGTGTTATTTCTTCTTTGAAAGTTTGGTAGAATTCCCCAGGGAATCCGTCAGGTCCTGGGCTCTTGTTTTTTGGGAGGTTTTTGATCACTGCTTCAATCTTGTTACTAGATATTGGTCTATTCAGGTTGTCAATTTCTTCCTGGTTCAATTTTGGGAGCTTATAGTTTTCCAGGAATGCATCCATTTCATCTCAGTTGCTTAGCTTATTGGCATATAACTGTTGATAATAACTTCTGATGATTGTTTCTACTTCCTTGGTATTAGTTGTGATCTCTCCCTTTTCATTCAAAATTTTATGAATTTGGGCTTTCTCTCTTTTCTTTTGCATTAGTGTGGCCAATGGTTTATAGATCTTATTGATTCTTTCAAAAAAACAGCTTCTAGTTTCATTGATATATTCTACTGTATCTCTGGTTTCTACCTCATCGATCTCAGCTCTAATCTTGGTTATTTCCCTTCTTATGTGTGGAGTTGATGTGGTTTTGTTGTTGATTCTCCAGTTCTTTAAGGTGTAGAGACAGCTGGTGTGTTCTAGATTTTTAAATTTTTTTGAGGGAGGTTTGGATGGCTATGTATTTCCCCTTAGGACAGCCTTTGCTGTATCCCATAGGTTTTGGACCAAAGTATCTTCATTGTCATTGGTTTCCATGAATTGTTTCAGTTCTTCTTTGATCCCCTGGTTGATCCACGCATTCTTAAGCAAGGTGGTCTTTAGCTTCCAGGTGTTTGAGTTCCTTCTGAACTTTTCCTTGTGATTGAGCTCAAGTTTCAAAGCATTGTGATCTGAGAATGTGCAGGGAATAATCTCAGTCTTTTGGTATCAGTTGAGTCCTGATTTGTGACCCAGTATTTGGTATATTCTAGAGAAGGTTCCACGTGTACTTGAGAAGAATGAGTATTCTGTTGTTTTAGGGTGGAATATTCTGTATATATCTATGAGGTCCATCTGGTCTAATGTGTCATTCAATGCTCTTGTTTCTTTATTGATTTTCTGCTTCGATGATCTATTTCTGAGAGAGGAGTGTTAAGGTCTCCTACTATTAATGTATTCATATCAATATGACTCTTTATCTTGATTAACAGTTTTCTTTTTTTTTTTTTTAAGACTTTATTTATTTATTTGCCAGAGACAGAGGGAGAGAGAGTGCGAGCACAGGCAGACAAAGAGACAGGCAGAGGCAGAGGGAGAAGCAGGCTCCCTGCTGAGCAAGGAGCCCGATGTGGGACTCGATCCCAGGACCCTGGGATCATGACCTGAGCCGAAGGCAGCTGCTTAACCAACTGAGCCACCCAGGCGTCCCTTGATTAACAGTTTTCTTATATAATTGGCTGCTCCCATATTGAGGGCATAGATATTTACAATTGTTAGATCATCTTGGTGGATAGTCTGATCAGGGAAAATTTTAAGTCCAAATACTTTAATGTATTGATATAGCTTTGGGGACAGGTGTATTACACTGAGGTTATTTTAAAAGCTCTTCCTTCTAGTCAAAGAAAAAGAAAAAGAGAAAAGGAAGGACAGTGTCCAGAAAGCACACTGCCGTTCAGAACTACCACCACCACCCTACCACCCCCAACAAAGAAATAGAATGACCCGTCACCATATGTGGTTTGATTTTGTCTAAGTACAACCTTAACAATCCTTGCTAATCAGTATTTTAGTTCTATAAAAAGAAGTATCATACTTTGCAGTCATTTCCTAATTAAAAACACATGCGAGAAGTGCAATAGTGAAGGAAAGGAGGTAAAATATAGCATTCCTTAGAAAAGGAAAGTGCCTGTTTTCTCTTTATGCTTTGACTTTTGCTTGAGTTCCACTGTCCACATTCTCAGTTCTTGACCATAATGTCCTATGTGAGCTTGGGCCTGTCCCAGTTCCAGAAGTCTTTCAACAGTGTGTGCACTTCACCTGCCTCTGAACCTAGTGCTTTCGGATTTGGTGATGAGTCACATTGCCAGCACAAGACCCACTGGCACAGATGCCCCCTCTTGCCAAAACTCTGCAAGTCTGCCTAATCCCCAGGTTGGCCATTCCTTTCTCCCATTTGGCCTCCTTTTCAGAACTGGGTCTCTGCCTAGGTTTCTCTTTCATTGTTGCCAGTTAGTTGCCCTGTCTAGTGGACTTTTTACCCTCAAAGGCAGGTGCTATATCCTGAACCCAAATTAATGGAGACTGAGCCCTGATGGTTCTCATCAACCGTGGCTCCTGCTTCCTGTCCTTTCAGTCAAATAGGGACAGATCATCCATAATCTGACTTTTGTTTGCTGGCTCCTAGAGCCCAAGTTCTCAGTTTCTGTGTCACTATGTACTTACCTGGAGAACAGTGTACCTTGTCTCCAAGATCGGGACAATGATCTCTCCCATTGCACAGGCACATTTTTTTTTCTAACTTGCATTTTGAAATAATGGTAGACTCACAGAAAGTTGCAAAAATGGTACAATGAGTCCCAGATACCCTTCAACCAACTTCATAAAATGCTGGTATCAGAAGTATAACTTGGTATGATATCATGATTATTGGACAATATATTGTACACCATCAAAACCAGGAGATTGACATTAGTATATTATTCCTAACAAAAGAAATTTCCATCATTTTTAAACCTTTATTTGTGTGCTTATAGTTTGATGCAATTTTATACCATGTGTTGATTTGTGTAACAACCACCACAGTCAAAATACAGAATTACTCCATCACCAGAAAAGAACTCTTTCATGCAGTCTCATTGCATCCATGCCCACCATCTCCCAGCCACACCCTCCTCACATCTACTCTCTGTCTCCTGCCAGCCACTAATTTGTTCTCCATCTATATATTTTTCTCATTTGGAGATTATTCCATAAATGAAATCTTACAGTATGTAATCTTTCAAGACTGATTTTTGTGCTAAGCCTAAGACCTTTAAGGTCTATCTGGGGTTGTTGCTTGCATCGTTCATTCCTTCTTATTATAGTATTGCACTGGATGGATGTATACAGGTTTGTTTAGTTGAATACAAGATAAGGAAGTATTATTGTTGCCATCTTGGAGACAAGTTACAGTTTGATAGGTAACTGAGCAAAATACTGGCACAAAGACTGAAACCTCTTCACCCACAATGTGGATTTGGGTTGAAGATTTAAGTTGCTTCCAGTATTTTGCTGCTATGATTAAAGTTACTATGAATATTTGCATACAGGTTTTGTGTGAACTTAAGTTTTCATTTCTCTAGGATAAATGCCCAGGAGGGCAACTGGTGGATCATGTGCTAACTACAGGTTTAGTTTTCTGAGAAACTGCCAAACTATTTTCCAGAATGGCTGTACCATTTTACATGTCCAGCAGCTAATGGAATCCAGTTTCTACACATCTTCCCTCACTGACAATTGGCATTATCACTAGTTTTCATTTTAGCTACTTTAGTAGGTATATGATGACCCTTCACTGTCTCTGTAATTGGCATTTTTCTAATGTTTGATACTGAATGTGGTTTCATGTGCTTATTTACCATCCAAACCTTCTCTATGGTGAAATATCTGTTTATTTCTTGTGCATATTTTGTAATTCATTTTTCAGATGTCATTCCTTATTCTAGATAGAGTCTATACTTTGTCTTTCATCCTTTTAACAGGATCTTTCACAACATAGACTTTTAAAATATGTTGATTTGACTAATCATGATTTTGATATCTTAAGAACTCTACATATTTTTGGAGAAACCAAGAATATATATTTGTATGTGTTGAATCTGCATAAAGGAACTGGAAAAACACCTAATCTTATGAAAGTGTGGGGCATCTGAAAGTGGGTACTGGAGGACATAGGCATGGATAGGAGATGTGACTTTTCATCTTTTTATGTTAAAGTTTTTAACTATATGAGGAAATTAATTTTAAAAATGGAGCATGAGCTTTGGAATCAGATAAGTTTCAATACAGGCTCCACAGATTAGCTGTTAGAGTTTGGAAAGTTACTTTTTACTTTAGTTTTCTCATCTGTAAAATTAAATGTAAAAATAAACATAGTATTACTCATTTGCATGAAGATTAAATAAGATTATGTGAAAATAGCTTAATAGTTTAATCTCATAATTAGTTATGAGATTAAATTATGAATCATAAACTAAAGTAAAATGTATATTTAATACAAAATAGTTCATTTTTCTTCTTATTGCTTCATAGATGTCTTTGGTTACATACTGCTCAGTTTTTCTGGGCTTTGTATATATTTTTTACTTTTTAAAATTATATTTTTAATTATTTTTATTAACATATACTGTATTATTTGCCCTAGGGGTACAGGTCTGTGAATCATCAGGCTTACACATTACACAGCACTTATCATAGCACATACCCTCCCCAATATCCATAACCCAACCACCCTATACCTACCCTCTCACCCCCCAGCAACCCTCAGTTTGTTTTGTGAGATTAAGAGTGTCTTATGGTTTGTTTCCCCTCCCAATTCCATCTTGTTTCCTTTGTTCCTTCCCTAACTCCCACAACCCCTAGCCCTGCCTCCCAAATTCCTCATATCAGATAGATCATATGATAATTGTCTTTATCTGATTTACTTATTTTGTTCAGCATAATGCCCTCTAGATCCATCCATGTCATTGCCACATCTTCTTTATCCATTATATTATACCACATCTTCTTTACCCATTCATCTGTTGATGGACATCTAGGTTCTCTCCATAGTTTGGCTATAGTGGATATTGCTACTGTAAACATTCAGGTGCATGTGCCCCTTCAGATCACTACATATATATATATCTTTAGGGCAAACACCCAGTAGTGCAATTTCTGCGTGATAGGGAAGCTCTATTTTTAAACTTTTTGAGGAACTTCCATGCTGTTTTCCAGAGTGGCTGCACCAGCTTGCATTCCCACCAACAGTGCAGGAGGGTTCCTTTCTCTGCATCCCCTCCAACATCTGTTGTTTCCTGACTTGTCGATTTTAGCCATTCTGACTGGTGTGAGGTGGTATCTCATTGTGGTTTTGATTTGTATTTCCCTGATGCCAAGTGATGCGGAGCATTTTTTCATGTGTCTATTGGCCGTCTGGATGTTTTCTTTGCAGAAATGTCTGTTCATGTCCTCTGCCCATTTCTTGATTGGATTATTTGTTCTTTGGGTGTTGAGTTTGATAAATTCTTTATAGATTTTGGATAGTAGCCCTTTATCTGATATGTCAGTTGCTAATATCTTCTCTCATTCTATCAGTTGTCTTTTGGTTTTGTTGACTGTTTCCTTTGCTGTGCAAAAGCTTTTGATCTTGATGAAGTCCCAGTAGTTCATTTTTGCCCTTGCTTCCCTTGCCTTTGGCAATGTTTCTAGGAAGAAATTGCTGCAGCTGAGATCGAAGAGGTTGCTGCGTGTGTTCTCCTCAAGGATTTTAATGGATTCCTTTCTCACATTGAGGTCTTTCATCCATTTTGGATCTATTTTTGTGTGTGGTGTAAGGAAATGGTCCAGTTTCATTCTTCTGCACATGGCTGTCCAATTTTCCCAGCACCATTTGTTGAAGAGACTGTTTTTTTTCCATTGGACAATCTTTCCTTCTTTGTCAGAGATTTGTTGACCATAGGGTTGACAGTCTATTTCTGAGCTCTCTATTCTGTTCCATTGATCTATATGTCTGTTTTTGTGCCACGCTGTCTTGAAGATTACAGCTTTGTAATCTCCAACATTGATGCCACCAACATTGGCTTTCTTTTTCAACATTCATCTGGCTCTTTGAGGTCTTTTCTGATTCCATATACATTTAGGATTATTTGTTTCATTTCTTTGAAAAAAGTTGATGGCATTTTGATAGGGATTGCATTAAATGTGTAGATTGCTCTAGGTATCATAGACATTTTCACAATATTTGCTCTTCCAATCTATGAGCATGGAACATCTTTCTATTTCTTTGTGTCTTCCTCAATTTCTTTCATGAGTACTTTATAGTTTTCTGAGTACAGATTCCTTGCCTCTTTGGTTAGATTTATTCCTAGGTATCTTATGATTTTGGGTGCAATTGTAAATGGGATTACTCCTTAATTTCTCTTTTTTCTGTCTTGTTGCTGGTGTATAGAAATGCAACCGATTTCTGTGCATTGAGTTTATATCCTGACACTTTATTGAATTCCTTTAGGTGTTCTAGCAGTTTCAGAGTGGAATCTTTTGGGTTTTCCAAATAAAGTATCCTATAATCTGCAAAGAGTGAGAGTTTGACTTCTTTGCCAATCCAGATACCTTTTATTTATTTTTGTTGTCTGATTGCTATGTTGAATAGCAGTGGTGATAATGGACATCCTTGCCATGTTCCTGACCTCAGGGGAAAAGCTCTGTTTTTCCCCATTGAGAATGATATTTGCTGTGGGTTTTTCAGAGATGGCTTTGATGATATTGAGGTATGTACCCTCTGTCCCTACAGAGTTTTGATCAAGAAAGATGCTGTACTTTGTCAAATGCTTTTTCAGCATCTATTGAGAGTATCATATGGTTCTTGTTCTTTCTTTTATTGCTGTATTGTATCATATTGATTGATTTGTGGATGCTGAACCAAACTTGCAGCCTAGGAGTAAATCCCACTTAGTCATAGTGAATAATCCTTTTAATATACTATTGGATCCTGTTGGCTAGTATTTTGGTGAGAATTTTCACATCTGTGTTCATCAAGGATATTGGTCTGTTACTGTCCTTTTTGATGGGGTCTTTGTCTGGTTTGGGGATCAGGTAATATCAGCCTCATAAAATGAGTTTGGAAGTTTTCCTTCCATTACTATTTTTTGGAACAGTTTCAGGAGAACAGGTATTAATTCATCTTTAAATGTTTGGTAGAATTCCTCTGGGAAACCATCTAGCCCTGGGCTCTAGTTTGTTGGGAGATTTTTGATAACTGCTTCAATTTCTTTGCTGGTTATGGGTCTGTTCAGGTTTTCTATTTCTTCCTGGTTCACTTTTGGTAGATTATATGTCTCCAGGAATGTATCCATTTCTTCCAGATTGTCAAATTTGCTGGTGTATACTTGCTCATAATATATTCTTATAATTGTTTGTATTTTTTGGTGTTGGTTGTGATCGCTCCTCTTTCATTCATGGTTTTATTAATTTGGGTCCTTTCTCTTTTCTTTTGGATAAGTCTGGCCAGGGGTTTATCAATCTTATTAATTCTTTCAAAGAACCAGCTCCTCGTTTCATTGACTTGTTCTACTGTACTTTTGGTTTCTATTTCATTTATTTCTTCTCTGATCTGGATTATTTCTCTTCTCCTGCTGGGTTTGGCTTTCTTCACTGTTCTTTCTCCAGCTCCTTTAGGTGTTGTGTGTTAGTTCGTTAGTCTTAAGTTGTGTACTTAAGACCTTTCTTGTTTCTTGAGAAAGGCTTGTATCACCATATACTTTCTTCTCAGGACCACCTTTGCTGTGTCCCAAAGATTTTTGAACAGTTGTGTTTTCATCTTCATTTGTTTCCATGAATTTTTTCAATTCCTCTTTAATTTCCTGGTTGATCCATTCATTTTTTGGTAGGATGCTCTTTAGCCACCATGTATTTGAGTTCTTTCCAACTTTCCTCTTGTGATTGAGTTCTAGTTTTAGAGCCCTGTGGTCTGAAAATATGCAGGGAATGATCCCAATCTTTTGATACTGATTGAGATCAGATTTGTGACCCAGGATGTGATCTATTCTGGAGAATTTTCCATGTGCACTAGAGAAGAATGTGTATTCTGTTGCTTTGTGATGGAATGTTCTGAATATATCTGTGATGTCCATCTGGTCCAGTGTGTCATTTAAGGCCTTTATTTCCTTGTTGATCTTTTGCTTGGATGATCTGTCCATTTCAGTGAGGGGGTGTTAAAGTCCCCTACTATTATTTTATTATTGCTAATGTGTTTCTTTGATTTTGTTATTAATTGGTTTATATAGTTGGCTGCTCCCACGTTGGGGGCATAGATATTTAAAATTGTTAGATCTTCTTGTTGGACAGGCCCTGTAAGTATGATATAGTGTCCTTCCTCATGTCTTATTATAGTCTTTGGCTTAAAATCTATCTGATAAAAGGCTTACTACTCCAGCTTTCTTCTGATGTCCATTGGTATGGTAAATTGTTTTCCACTCCCTCACTTTAAATCTGGAGATGTCTTTGAGTCTAAAATGAGTTTCCTGTAGATAGCATGTTGCTGGGCCTTATTTTTTTTTTTAATCCATTCTGATACCCTGTGTCTTTTGATTGGGGCATTCAGCCCATTTACACTTAGGATAACTATTGAAAGATATGAATTTAGTGCCATTGTATTGCCTGTAAGGTGACTGTTACTGTGTCTTGTCTCTGTTCCTTTCTGGTCTACTACTTTTAGGCTCTATCTTTGCTTAGAGGACCCCTTTCAATATTTCCTGTAGGACTGGTTTGGTGTTTGCAAATTCTTTTAATTTTTCTTTGTCCTGGAAGCTTTTTATCTCTCCATCTATTTTTGATGATAGCCTGGCTGGATATAGTATTCTTGGCTGCATATTTTTCTCATTTAGTGCTCTGAATATATCGTGCCAGTTCTTTCTGGTCTGCCAGGTCTTTGTGGATAAGTCTGCTGTCAGTCTAATATTTCTACCATTGTATGTTTACAGACCTCTTGTCCTGAGCTGCTTTCATGATTTTCTCTTTGTCACTAAGACTTGTAAGTTTTACTCTTAGATGATGGGGTGTGGACCTATTCTTATTTTGAGGGGGGGCTCTCTGTGCCTCCTGGATTTTGATGCTTGTTGCCTTTGCCATATTAGGGAAATTCTCTACAATAATTTGCTCCAATATGTCTTCTGCCCCCCTCTCTCTTTCTTCATCTTCTGGGATCCCAATTATTTTAATATTGTTTCATCTTATGGTATCACTTATCTCTCAAATCTCCCCTTGTGATCCAGTAGTTGGTTGTCTTTGGCTCAGCTTCTTTATTCTCTATCATTTGGTCTTCTCTATCACTAACTCTTTCTTCTGCCTCATTTATCATAGCAGTAAGAGATTCCATTTTTTATTGCACCTCATCAATAGCTTTTTTAAATTTCAACTTGGTTAGATTTTAGTTCTTTTATTTCTCCAGAAAGGGATTTTATTTCTCCAGAAAGAGATTCTCTAATATGTTCCATACCATTTTCGAGCCCAACTAGCACCTTGATAATCATCATTCTGAACTCAAGTTCTGACATATTACTAATGTCCATATTGATTAGGTCCTTAGGTATCAGTACTGCCTCTTGATCTTTTTTCTGTGGTGAGTTTTTCCATCTTGTCATTTTATCCAGATAAGAATATATGAACAAGAGAATAAAATACTAAAAGGGTGGCAAAGACCCCAGAAAAATATACACTAACCAAATCAGAAGAGACCCAAAACTGGAGTGAGAAAAAAAGGGTGGAAAAAAAATATATATATATGATATATACATGACTGTTGAATAGAACAGAGCCACCCACTTGATTTGGGGTTTATTCTGGTCTCTTAGAGGAAACTTACTCCCAAAATTTTAAAGAAAAAAAAAACCATATATATATATATATATATATATATATATATATATATATACACACACACACACACACACACACACACACACACACAAAAATAAGGGTATGTGGACATTGGGGAGGGTATGTGCTATGGTGAGTGCTATGAAGTGTATAAACCTGGTGTTTCACAGACCTGTACCCCTGGGGCTAATAATACATTATATGTTAATAAAAAAAATTTTTTTTTAAAAAAGTAAACACAATAAAGGAATGGAAGATGAATATAAAGATGAAAATTTTAAAAGATTCTAAGAAAGTAATTGATAAGTTGGTTCGAAAAAGAAAAAAAAAAGAATATGATTAGACTGAAGACTAGAACAAAGCCATGCATTAGATTTAGGGTATATTTTGATGTATTAGAAGAAATTGTATCCCAGAATCTTAAAGAAAAATAAACCTATATGTATATAAAAAATAAGCTTAAGTATAATGAAGAGATAAAATATGAATATAACAATGAAAATTTTAAAAGACTTTTTAAAAAGGTATTTTAAGTAAAATAGTTTAAAAACATTTAAAGAGGAAAGAGGAAAGGTTTAAAAATAGAATAAGATAAAAATAAAATTAAGAAATGTAAAGGATCATGGGAAGAAAAGCTCTGACTTCTATGTGTTGCTTTCCCCTAACTCTGAAGTTCTGCAGTTTTCATTGGTGAACTCAGTCTTGGCTGGATGTTTTTGCTAATCTTCTGGGTGAGGGACCTGTTGCAGTGATTCTCAAATGTCTGTCTGAGGCAAAATTGCACTGCCATTGCCAGGGGCCAGGCTAAGTATTCTACTCAGTTTTGCTCTTGGGAGCTTTTGTTCCCTGAACACTTTCCATACAGCTTTGGAAGACTAGAATGAAGAAGATGGCGTCCCAATCTCTGGCCTGTAGGAGCCGAGAGCTTAGGGCCCCATTCCTCAGTGCACTGTCAGTGAAAAAGTAGTCCATCCTTCCATCTCCCTCATCTCCGGGCATGCTTCGTACTCACCCAGCCTGTGATGAATGTTTCTATCTCTGGCACACAGCCCTGTTTGGAGTCTCCAAACTCAGCAGATTCCTGCTGTGTGCTCCCGTGCTACTCCTCCTGGAGGAGGAAAGAGGGGGTCTCTCTGGATCTGACACTTGTGAGGTCCCTGCTCAAAGAGCAGTGGCCCTTCTGTGCCTTGGATCATGGTTTAAGGTAACTCCAAGCTGAGAGCTCACTCCTTGGCTCCGTCTCTGTAGCTGGCTTCCCCGCTCTGATACCTGGGACCTCTGCCATACTCAGACAAGCCCGGTCTTTCTGAGAACCCACGGGTCCTGAGACCACATGTCCCCACAAGGGCTCCACCCCAACTTAGCCTGTGGAGCAACATCCCTCAGTGAAGCAAATTTCTAAAAGTTCCAATTTTGTGCTGCACTGCTCCACCACTTGCTGGGAGCTGCCCCCCCCACCAACCATGGTCTCTCTTCCAGTCACTTTGGATTCACTTTTCCACACATCCTACCTTCCAGAAAGTGGCTGATTTTCTGTTCCTAGAATTGCTGCTCTTCATCTCTTCTATCTCCTGTTGAGTTTGTAGGTGTTTGGAATGGTTTGGTAACTATTTAGCTGAACTCCTGGGACCTAATGATATTTCAGTTTCCTAGTCCTCCATCATCTTGCTTCCTCCCCCTAGGATTTGTATATTCTGATGAGGAATTACAGTATCTGCATTTGTGAACTCTGCTTCAACTAATGCTTTTTTGATAAGCAAGCACGTTTTTATTTATGCTTATAATAAGCTATGTTCTTTATATGAAGTAACAATCTCTAATACTCTCATTAAGTAGAAAATTTTATTCTTAATGAAAAGGTGAGAACTCAGGGCTCAGAGTGGTAAAGTGACTTGGTAGTTTGTCTAATTCCAGAGCTTTATAACTAATTTTGGGGTACCTGGTCAATTCAGTCAGTTAAGCATCCTAACTCTTGATCTCAGCTCAGGTCTTGATCTCAGGGTCATGAATTTTAGCCCCACACTGAACGCCACACTGGGCATGGACCCTACTTTAAAAAAAAAAAAAAAAGAAAGAAAGAAAAAGAAAAAAAACAGCATATATCTAACTTTGATGCCAGTATAATCCAGAATATTTTCCATGGAACTCCAATCCCTCAGAGATACTGCTTAAATAAATAAATAAATAAATAATTGGCTAAATGAATTTAGTGTAAATTTTAAAATAAAGCATGTTGAAAAAGTCCCTTCTTGAGTCTTCACTGCATAATCACAAATTAAATGTTCCGAGGCTGCTTGGTAATGAATATGATGTTGATGGTGATGGTTTTAGTTATGTGGTTATAGACATGCCTCTTTTCCCTAAACGTTTTCCATGTCTCATGATGGCAAAATGAGTCAAATACACTATTTTATTGCATATTAGACTGGTCACTCTTATGTTATTCTTGAAAGGTAATAGAAAATTTATCTTTTCATTTCAGCCTACTGTTATTTCCATTTCACTTTTTATTGATAAGTGCAATTAGTAATTTTTTCAGAAACTTTAAATTTTTTTAGAAACTTTAAATGACTTAATTGAAACCAGTGACATATGTAACAAATAGAACTTTAGAGATAAAATAGTTATAAATTCATTTTCTCTAAAATTTAACTTAAAATGATAATAAATTTTATTTCTTCTAAATATTACACAAGAAGTGAAGAACTGAGTTACAACAACACAATACTTTAAATATTTTTAATAGAATCATCTATAATTTCTATCAAGAGAACACTTCAGAAGTCTAAACTAAGCCATTTAATAGTGTCAGGCATAAGTTGTTATGAATTTAACTTAATTATGATGCTTTTATTTTCTATCTTATAAAATACTTCTTTTCAGTGAGGGTGGAATATTTCCTCTTCATCCTAAAGTATACAAAATATACTTTTGTTAAATTCCAGAATATATTGTTCCATAGAATTTTAAGACTCATTCATTAAAGTAAGCTATAACTGTAATGGAGCAAAATTTGCTTGATTTGATGTTTATGACTTGATTTAAAAAAAAATTATTTTACCTTCTGTCCTTTAAGCTCACTTATTTGGCTCACAATGAAATGAAGACAGAAAAATAAATTGATGAATGTACTTTGTGTAATTCTATTTAAACATTTATCCATCTTTAAATATTATCCATGTAGCAACTGGGTGTTTATACAAAACACAGAAAACTCTCACACTTCCAATTCTTAAGCTTATGATTTTGATGTAATTCACTACTAAAATTTCTAAATTAATATGCCATCTGTTTCTATGAATCTGAAAGATAGTGCCTCATTTGGAGACTTTTATTACATTAAACATAAAAATTTGAACTTACAGTTACCTGTAAAACAGCTCTAATTTCTAATTTTGGAATACTATTAACACATGTTCTTAAATATAAACCTCAGATGATTCCAAAGAAGAATCTAAGACTAAAATGGAACACAAAATTAAGACCAATTTTAAAAATGCTTAGCTTGAATAAAAACCAAACCCAAATATTGATAAACTTTAACTGATTTTGTTAACTTTCTGCTTTGGAGTTACTTTCTTTACTGACTTTCTTTAATGACTAATAGGAAGACCCAGCAATTAATATGTTTATTAGAAAAGGGTTTGTTTGTTTGTTTGTTTATTGGCAGAGAGAGAGAGAGATCACAAGTAGGCAGATAGACAGGTAGAGAGAAGGAAGTGGATCCCTGCTGAGCAGAAAGCCCAAGGTGGGGCTCAATCCCAGGACCCTGACATTATGACCTGAGCCGAAGGCAGAGGCTCAACCAGCTGAGCCACCCAGCTGCCCCAGAAAAGGGTTTATTTAAATATGCTTATCTACTTCTCTACCTCTATGGTATATATATATATATTTCCCCATTACTGGGTGGATTTATTAATTTTTTGCAGCCCTTTGGTTCATTTTTTCAAATTTTTTAATTTATTTTTTCTTTTTAGTGTTCCAGAATTCATTGTTTATGCACCTTACCCAGTGCTCCATGCAATATGTGACCTCCATAATACCCACCACCAGGCTCACCCAACCACCACCACCTCCCTCCCTTCCAAAATCCTCAGTTTGTTTCTCAGAGCCCACAGTCTCTCATGGTTCATCTCCCCCTCCAATTTCCCCCAACTCCCTTCTCCTCTCCATCTCCCCATGTCCTCCGTGTTATTCCTTATGCTCTATGATATATTTTGGTAATTTATTAGATTACACAATTTACTTTTCTCTTTGTATTGTTTTTACATCACAATAGGATTCAAAAGTCTTTTGCTTTAACAAGTTTAAAAAAAATACTCTGAAACAAGATCTAATAGATGTAAATAATCTAAATGCTTCCACCATAGTTTTTGCCTTAAAATATTTGATAGCTATAGCAAATGAAGATAGATGCTTTACAGTGTACATTTTCTGACACTGGGGCTTATTTTATGAAGGAAACTTAGCTGAATAATTGGAGCTTTCATGTTAACCAAGTTCAGGGTACTTGCTTTACAGTCTCAAATTTTAAGATTAAACACCAGGTAAATCAATATTTATACTGAGCAAGATATATGTCTGGTTTTCTTTTCTATAAAGCCATTTATCTAATAGATTTTTGAGTTTATAGTTAATTTCTCAATTTTTAAAGTATTATATATTTACAGAGCTTAGAATTCAAGCCCTTCTAAAAAAAAAAAAAAAAAGATTTGTGCCAAAATAGCTGCTCCCTGACCCAGATCAAACACAATCCCTGTTCAGCTCTTTTCACTTGTTTTTTATTTCATCTACTTCTTAAAGCCACTTAACTGAGGTATGACTGATAGGTAAAAAGCTGTCCATATTTAATGTATACAGCTTGATGAGTTTGGTAATAAGTGTACTTCTCTGAAGCCATTACCACCTTCATCACCATCAAGGTCATAGACATATCCATCACCTCCCAAAGTTTCCTCTTTCCCCCTTTACTAGTAGTAATGTGTGTGTGTGTGTGTGTGTGTGTGTGTGTGTGTGTGTGTGTAAGAGAGAGAGAACACAGATTTGTCTTGGCAGATTTTAAGTATAAAATCAGCAGTGTTAGTTATCGGTGGTTTGAAGTGTGATAGATCTCCAGAACTTATTTATACACAGCGTTCTGGCCATTTGGGGCCAACTAGTGAAGGAGCACAACCACACAAATTCACCACGGGAAAAGTGAAGCCATGCTTTGTAGGCTACAATGTGGAGGTGACTAGGGGAACTGATGAGCTGTTGAGATGCTGGTGTGAGGTCAGCCTGCTGGTATTGAATTGGCTTGGGCTGTAAGAGCAAAGCACCATGCTGAAGTCTACTGAAAGCTGAAGTCATCAGTTAAACTCATCAAAGTGGATAATCACATCTACTCAGAAATAAGAAAATTCCGAGCAACTCAGGATATATGAATTGGACCTTAAGAGGTCAAACCAGAACCAGCTAAAGGGGAAAATATGCATGTCTTTTTGAATGAGTGTTTTCATTTTCTTTGGGTAAATACCCCATAGTAGAATTACTGGATCATAATGGTAATTCTATTTTTCATTATTTGAAAAACATCCATACTATTTTCCACAGTGGCTGTACCAGCTTGCATTCCACCAACAGTGTACAATGATTCTTTTTTCTCCACTTCCTCGCCAACATTTGTTATTTCTTGTATTGTTTATTTTAGCCATTCTGACAGGTTTGCCATGATGTTTCATTGTGATTTTGATTTACATTTCCCTGGTGATTAGTAACTTGGGTATATTTTCACGTTTGTTTAGTTTTAGGAGTTCTTTATATATTTTGAATATTAGCCCCTCACTTGCAAATATTTTCTCCTATTTGGTAGGTTGCCTTTTCATTTTATTGACTTCCTTTACTGTGCAGAAGTTTATTAGGTTTGAAGTAGTCCCATTTGTTTCTTTTGTTGCCTTTGCTTTTGTTGTCAAATTCAAAAAATCCTTGCCAAGACTGATGTCAGCGTTTATCACTTATTTTTCTTTTAGTAATTTTATGGTTTCCGGTCTTTATTCTGTCTTTAATCCAGTTTGAATTAAATTTTATACATGATGTATGATAGTTTTTCCAACAGCATTTGTTGAAGAGACTCTCCTTTCCCCACTGTATGTTCTTGATGCCTTTGTTGTAAATTAACTGACCATAAATGTATGGGTTTATTTTGGGGCTCTCTATTCTGTTCCATTGATCTATGTGTCTTTATTTATGGCAATACCATGCTGTTTTTATTACTGTAGCTTTGTACTACAGTTTGAAATCAGGAAATGTGATGCCTCCAACTTTTTTGTTTTCCCCTCAAAACTGCTTTGCTATTCAGACATATTCATAGTTTCAGAACTGTTCTATTTCTGAGAAATAAAAATGACACTGGAATTTTGATAGGGATTCCTTTGGGTAGTATGGTCATTTTAACATTAATTCTTCCAGTCCATGAGTACAGAACATCTATTTATGTCTTCTTCAGCTTCTTTCATCAATATTTTATAGTTCTCAGTGTTACAGATCTTTCACCTCCTTGGTTGAATTTATTCCTAGATATTTTATTCTTTTTGCTGCAACTGTATATGGGATCATTTAAAATTCTCTGATAGTTCATTATTAGTATATAAAAACAAAAGATTTTTGTGTGTTTGATTCCTGAAACTTTTACTGAATTCGTTTATTCTAACAGTTTTTGGGTGAAGTCTTCAGGGTTTATAGTGGTAAACACAGTATCATATTATCTGCAAGCAATGACGGTTTTACTTCTTTCTTTCTGATCTCGATGCCTTTTACTTCTTTTCCTACCAAAATGCTCTGGCTAGGACTTCCAATATTATGTTAAATAAAAGTGGCAAGAGTGAGCATCCTTGTCTTCTTATCTTTCAGCTTTTCACTGCTGAATACAATGTTAGCTGTGGGCTTGTTGTATATGACCTTCATTGTATTGAGGTACATCTCCTCTATATCGACTTTGTTGAGTTTTAATCATTAATTGGAGCTGCATGTTGTCAAGTGCTTTTTCTGCATCTATTAAAGATGGTCCTTCATTTTGTTAATGTGGTATATCACACTGTTTTACAGATATTGAACCATCCCTGAAATAAATGCCACTTGATCATAACATATGATCCTTTTAATGTATTATTGTGATTTGCTAATATTTTGTTGAAGATTTTGCATCAGTGTTCATTAGGGATATAGGATTGTAATTTTAGTTTTTTTGTGTGTGTCCTTTTCTGACCTTGGTATTAGGGTGATCCTGGTCTTGTAAAATGAGTTTGGAAGTGTTCCCTCTTCTATTTTTTTGGAAGACTTGGATAAGGATTGTTCTTAATTCTCCTTTAAATATTTGGTAGAATTCATCACTAAAGCTGTCTGGTCCTGCACTTTTATTTGTTGGGAGGTTTTTGATTGCCAATTCAATGCCCTGAATAGGAATTATTAGTCTGTTCAAGTTTTCTATTTATGATTCAGTTTTTGTAGATTGTGTGCTTCTAGGAATTTATCCATTTTTATAGGTTTTCAAATTTACTGGTATATAATTGTTCATAGTAACTTATGGATCCTTTTTATTTCTGTGGTCTTAGTTGTAACATCTCTCTCATTCTAATTTTGTGTCCTCTCTTTTTTTCCTCTTTGGGGAGGGGGGGTCTTGCTAATGATCATTTTTTAAAATTTATTTTTTATTTTTATTCATTTTTAAATTTTATTTTTTCAGTGTTCCAAGATTGTTTATGCACCATACCCAGCACTCCATGCAATACGTGCCCTCCTTAATACCCACCACCAGGCTCACCCATCCCCCCGCCCCCCAACCTGTTTCTCAGAGTTCAGTCTCTCATGCTTCATCTCCCCCTTCAATTTACCCCAATACACTTTTCCTTTCCTACTCCTAACGTCCTCCATGTTATTCTTTATGCTCCACAAGTGAAACATGATAATTGATTTTCTCTGCTTGACTTATTTCACTTAGAATAATTTCCTTCAGTCCTGTTCATGTTGATACAAAATTATCAACATCCTTTCTGATGGAGGCATAATACTCCATTGTAGATATAGACCATATCTTCTTTATCCATTCGTCTGTTGAAAGGCATCTTGGCTTTTTCCACAGTTTGGAAATTGTGGTCATTGCTGCTATGAACATTGGGGTACAGATAGCCCTTCTTTTCACTACATCTCTATTTTTGGGTAAATACCTAGTGGTGCAATTGATGGGTCATATAACTCGTCTTAATTTTTTTGAGGATCCGCCACACTGTTTTCCAAAGTGGCTACACCAACTTGCATTCCCTTGCATTGTGAAAGAGGGTTCTCCTTTCCATCTTCTCAACACTTCTTGTTTCCTGTCCTGTTAATTTTGGCCATTCTAACTGGTGTAAGGTGATATCTCAATCAGTTTTGGTTTGGATTTTCTTGATGGCTAAAGATGATGAACACTTTTTCATGTGTCTGTTAGCCATTTGTATGTCTTCTTTGGAGAAGTGTGTGTTCAGGTGTTCTGCCCAATTTCTGACATGACTGTTTTTTGGGGTGTTGAGTTTGAGAAGTTCTTTATAGATCTTGGATATCAGCCATTTGTCCATAGTGTCATTTGTGAGTATTTTCTCCCATTCTGTGGGTTGCCTCTTTGTTTTGTTGACTATTTCCTTTGTTGTGCAGAAGCTTTTGATCTTGGTGAAGTCCCAAAAGTTAATTTTCACTTTTGTTTCTTTTGCCTTTGGAGACATATGTTGAAAGAAGTTGCTGTGGCCAATGTCGAAGAGATTACTGCCTGTGTTCTCCTCTAGGATTTTTATAGATTCCTGCCTCATGTTGAGGTCTTTCATCCATTTGGACTTTACCCTTGTGCATGGTGTAAGAGAATGGTTGAGTTTCATTCTTCTATACATAGCTGTCCAATTTTCCCAGCACCATTTATTGAAGAGACTTTTTTCCACTGTATATTTTTTCCTGCGACCGTAGAGTTGAGGGTCCATATCTGGGCTTTGAACTGTTTCACTGGTCTATGTGTCTGTTTCTGTGCCAGTACCATGCTGTCTTGGTAACCACAACTTTGTAGTGAAGCTTGAAATCAGGCAAGTGATGCCCCCTGCTTTGTTTTTCTTTTTCAACATTTCCTTAGTGATTCAGAGTTTTTTTATTTACCTTTTTAAAAAAACAGCTCTTAGTTTCATTGATACACGTCTTTCTAGTTTCTGTTTCATTTCTTTACATTGTGATCTTTGTTATTTCCTGCCTACTACTAATTTTGGACTTCATTTTTTTTTTTTTTTTTGAGGTATAAAGTTAGGTTGAGATTTTTTTGTTGTTATCTCTTGATGTAAGCATTTATTGCTATGAATTGCCCTTTTATAAACACCTTTGCTGCATCCTCTTTTATTATGTTTTATTTCTATTATCATTTTTCCCAAGGTATTTTTTATTTCTTTTTATTTGTTCTTTGGCCGATTGGTTGCTCAGTAGCATGTTGTTTAATCCTCACATTATTTCTGAATTTTCCAGTTTTCTTCCTATGATTGATTCTTGGTTATACCATTGTGGTCAGAAATGATGCTTGATATCACCTTAGTCTTCTTAAATTTACTAAGACTTGTTTAGTAGACTAACTTACAATCTATCCTGGAGAATGTTCCATGTGCACTTGAGAAGAAAGTGTATTCTGTTGTTCCTGGATGGAATATTCAGTATATAACTGTTAAGTCCCTCTGGTTTAACATGTCACATGTACATTATTTCGTTGTTGATTTCCTCTCTGGATGATCTTTGGAAAAACTATTATTTTCTTTATATCAAGTTAGAATTAGGACTAATGGATTTTAGGGCACCTAAGAAAATTCAAAATTTTTAAAAATCATAAAAAAATTTGAGATGTAAAGGGAACTATAAGCAATTTATAAATAGTCCCCTTTTGCTATTGATTAATAAAAAGCTTGCCAGACAAAAGACAAAAAAGAGAAAGTTCAGTCTCCTTCCTCCTGTCAATATGCCAGCAGTATACTAGTTGCTCCAAACTGGTTAAAGTAACCCGAAGCCAGAAGGAAAATGAACTAGTTGGTAAAGTTCTAGAGTTCAGCCTCACAAGACAGGATAGTGAAGAGAAGAAAAGAGAATGGATCTGAGGTGCAAATAGACTGATAATCAGCTCCGTCCATACCTTTTGATCTTCAGCCTCTATTTCTATCCTTTATTTAGGTAACAATTTCTGGTCTCAACACAGAAAAAATTCTATAAGCTGCCATTTCATAAGATGATGTCAACTCATATTTTTCTTATGAACACATGGAATAATCTCTAAATTCTACGTATGTTAGATGACAAAATATGTCTTAATAAATTTAAAAGGACTGAAACAATATAAAATAGATTCTCCAAACTTAACAAAATTAGAACAAAAATAAACAAAAGGGTAGAGAAATTCCCAACTGTTTTGAAATTAAATATACTTCTAATTAATCCATGGTTCAAAAAAACAATCAAAAGGAATTTTAAAAATATTTTAAACTGAATGAAAATAGAAACAAAACATAAAAATTTATGGAATGCAGGTAAAGAAGTGTTACCTGGTAAATTTATAGCTTTAAATGCCTATATTTAGGAAAAAGCTCTTAAACATCTGGAAAAAGAACAGTAAAAGCTAAAGCAAGCAGAAAAAAGGAAATAATGAAGATCAGGGTTAAAACCAATGGGAAAGAAATAAGGGGAAAAATCAATGAACCTCAAAATTTATTCTTTGGATAGACAAAAGTAATATGATCAAGGAAAAAAGAGAAAACACAGACCCAAAATCAAGAATGAAAGTGGAGACCTCACCAATCTTACAGAGATTAAAAGGATTAGAAATACTGTGAAAAACTTTTTGCCAATAAACTATTCAGATAAAGTCCTAGACACATAAATTATTGTAACTGACTCAAGAAGTATTTTTAAAAAAATCTCAGTATGCCTACAACCTACAGAGAAATAGAAACTGAATTAATAAAGATTTTTTCATCCAAGAAAAGCTCAAATGGCTTCAGTTGTTAATGCTGGCAAAGATTTAAATAAGAAATAATACCAACTATTTATAAACAGTTCCAGAAAAGAGGAGGAAAACTTCTGAACTCATTCTATGAGGCCATTATTACACTGGTTCTAAAGCCAGAAAAAAACAGAAGAGAAACCCACAGAAGAGAAAACTACATTATCTCTCATGAGTTACAGAAGTAAAAGTTCTCAATTAGGTATTAGCAAATCAAATCCAGTACCTCTTTTGAGGTGCTATTAATGATCCATTTCTTGATGTACTGGTAAGTCACTTAGCTGAGTATTTTTGTCTTTTGCACTTAACTGTGTTATGGCTCAAGATTTTAAATAAAACACATAAAGAAAGGAATGCTTAGTCTGTGCCTTCAAAGTACAAGTAACTTAATGAAAGATAAAGACTAATAGGAAAACAGAACTAATGAAAGAATATGACAAGTACCCTGTAAGGTATAAAGTGCTGAAAGGAAATGGGAACACAGTCAATCCATGTATATTGTTTTTTCTTTTGAGAAGCTACAGGGAGAAAAAAAAACAGGAAAAAGCTTATGAAGGAAGAAGAATTTGGGTTGCCTTAATCATGGATCAAGAGAATTTCAGTAGGAGAAGAGAAAGAAAAATTTAGGCAGACATCTGTATGAACAAAGCAAAATCTATTTGGGATAAATATCAGGTCAGGTTTGGCTCTACCACCACGTGTAGAGATGGGGGGAAAAAAATCACTTGAAGGCCCAACTGAGGAAATGTGAACTTACTCAAAGTGTAGAGGGAGTAACAAGTTTTAAGCTTTCAAAGCACAGACAAGACATATTCCTTGGGGCTATTAGTTTGGGAATTAACAAGTTTAATGGACCGCACCAAGCAGACGGAAAAAGGGTTAGCAGCTAAGGGACTAAAGTGGTTCTGAACCATGTTCTCAAACTTTCAGGAGTCAGATCCAAACCATTTTCATAACTTGTCTTATCTCAGTCTCTTAAGTTTCCAGACACTGTATGACAAATGACACTGCAACAGACTGAATGTAGAAGCAGTTAGAATCCAGGAGTCCTCTATTAACCCAGACAGCCTAGACCTAAACCTGAAATACTCGTATGTTTTTATATTTATATTTATTTTGTATTTATTTTTTATATATAAAAATATAAAATGATCCCAATCTTAATTTTGTTTTGTAAAATAGTTACATTTTTATTAAAAATGTTATTTAACATATGGTTATGATTTTTAAAGGAATTGAATTTTCACATTTCTAATTTTGAATACATTAAATACAAATAGATGTAACACGTATAAACAAAAGCTCTTTAGAGTTTTCAGTAATATTTTATCAGTATAAACCTTTTGTACTGAGACCAAAAGGTCTAAGAACTTTTGGAAAGAAAAAAGAACATAAAACATAGTAGTAGTAATGGAAATGAGTGAAATGAAGAATGACATGGAAAAAGATTAAATAAATGATAGGAGCTGGACAACCAATAAATGTAGGGGGGGGGCAAATGGGGAAAGAGATAAAGTAGAATCCAAAAGTTCAGCCCGAATGACTTATAAGAATGACAAAATAAGAGATAAGAAAATAAAGATCAGGAAGTTTGGGGTATCAAGAATTCAGTTTTGACACATGAAATGGCAGCCAAGCATAGAGACAAGTAAAGACAGCCAAGTAGAGAGACATTAGAAAAATAAAATAAAATCCATAAAGATGAAGATACAGTTTGATGGTTATGTGTATAGGAAAGATGAGGTTTTTCTGGTATCTGAACATAACTGAGCATCACTTCAAGCAAAAAAGATACACATAAGCAGTACCATAAATCCTGGGATCACTTGTTCCCAATTCTTTGTTAGAAGGTTGTTTTAGTTTCTTCTGAAAAGTTCTCTTAAACAGACAATTCTGAAAGTTTCTGGTTACATTTATCTTTTCTAAGTGCTTTTTAAATTTGTTCTCAGTCTTGGTTAAATTGCTAATTTCTAGGAGGCACGGCTCTAGGGGAATCAGACTGAAAAGACAGGCTTCATTCTTAGTCACTTTCTCTGGAGTTGGCCTTTTTTTTTTTTTTTTTTTAAATAAAATGAAGACAATATGCAACGTTAATGTATTAGGCTTCTTCAGATCTAAAATTTTATGAAACAGCTATTAATACCCTTATCATGAGCAAACCCATACACCCAATCTCCAAGAGCTATAGAACAAACCTAGATATTGACTAGCAGTATTTCTCAACTCTCTCTGTCATTCCTATATAATATAAAGTAGGAATCTCTTAACTTTGTTTTAAAAGTTACTTCTTTTGAACTTTAAGAGAGGTCCCAAATCCTAGTATTTTGTCAAAAAATTTACTTGACTGGCAGACTTGGCAATTTTGCAAGTTTTCAAAATATTCTTATTTTACCACTCTACTTCCATTAACCATCACCTTTCCAGGCTAAAGAGTTCTACGATTGTTTTGGTCAATCTTAAAAACCTCTTCACTCCCTGATCCTTTAAATTGACAATATCCAGATTTTCTTCAATTCTGTTAAGTCTTGAAATCAAGGAGATTAAAGATGAATTAAATACTACAGGCAGAATAATATTGTTGTTGGTGGGGAGGGGGAACATCACTTTCCTGGGCTTTTTGGTGGTAAAGTATTAGGTTACTATCTTCATGGAATTGTTTATGGAAGTTACAGTGTATAGCATGCTTATCTTTCACTTTACTAGCAAAAGAATTCCTTCCCCCGCCCCCCAATGAAATTTCATGTAACACCTCACTATATAAAATGGGCCAGAAAGTGCGACACTCTGGTGGAGCTTTGTAAATGCCCCACAGACTCAGTTAGCCCTGTCCCTCCTTCAAATCCCATCCAACAAAGGTGCTTTCCAGGCAACATGGAGTGCACTGTGAAAACCACCACTTTATAGCATCTTTAAATGTTAATGATCCCAATATGCATTAAGAATCAAAGCCTCATATAAAATAAAGCAATTACTTTAGTAAAGGCCTCTTTACTGCAACTTCAATAAAACATTACAAAATCCATTTCTTTTCAATTTAGTTAAACGTAATATAAAACTTATCATAGACGCATCTTAGGAAAACTGCCTTTTTCAAGCACTGAAGGAATGAACACACAGCATCAATGTAAACAACACCGGCTAGTAATTCCTCCTATGGTAGATGTCAATATAGTACCAGATATTGAAGACATGTTAACACTAAAATGGATCAAGATTATTTTTTATTGCACATATGCTTACAAATTTGCTGTTTTAGGTAGAGCTAAACCTCAAGTATTAAGTTAGTTTCAGACATATTTCCATCACCTGAATTACAGCAGTGAATTGCCTATATGTTCTCCTAGGATTATGTTTCAGAAATGAGAACATTAACCTTCTCAATTTGTCTAGTTTACTGGAGCACAGATTTAACATTTGTTTTTAACAAATCTAAACACTTAAAACCAAACATCATACTGTAAAGAAAACAATGCATATGTCTATTCATATAACTCAGGCTTAGAGAACTTCTGATTACATAATATTGTAAAGAGTCTTCAAAACTATTAATTCTTGCATGTATAATTAATCATCTATTTTGGAAAACTTTAATATTTCGAGAAATTGATTCATAATCAGGTTTTTATGCGGTCTCCCCTCCCCACCAAAAAACAACACACAATGACTCCAAATTTAATAAAGGAACCATTATCTTGGACTAAGCTTCAGAATAGTATTCACATTCCCTTTGCACTGTATTTCATAATTTAATGCAAAATGTGCTGTACAAATTGAAATAATACAGCATTTGAGCAGTCCACACTTAAAACAAACCTGGAACATTGACGGCCTGATCAAAAGACAAGAATGAAAACAAACTATAACTGCAAACACAAAATTTGGCTATTAATGGATCAGAAGTAATGGCGGATGCTCCTACTTTAAGCTGATCAATATCATATATTTAAAAAAAAAAAGAGTGACAACAGATATTTGGCAATATCTTCTAAATTATTTATCCAAAATTCTCAAATGGAAAGTTATTTTTCATTCCTCACTCTTAAATTTTAAACTTCAATCACCCATGTTTTCCTTTTCAGACTGTTCAGAAGAAATAATTCTACTTAAACTTTTAACCTAGTGAAGTTTTTCCTCTCACATTTTTACATAAAAAGTTACTAAAATCACAATTCTGTGGCATTTGTTTTTATCATACAGACATTACACACCTAAGCTGTACTAAAGAAATTCGATCCTTTCTCATTCTTTCTAGAATGTTACCAAATTTGTAAGAACTCTTTTTCCATAGCTCTTCTTTATAACAATCATGACTGATGAAAAATGCATTTCATCTCCAGAGTAAATTAGCATCCATGTTTATTCCACATAGGTACTGCCAGTGGTCCCTGTGGTGTCCTTTCAACAATGACAAACTCATCAGGGTTGCCAAATGCCTCATAAAAAACCAATAAATCTTGTATTGCACGCTCTTCAATCTGAAAAAAGGGTGAAAAAAAAACTTGCTTTAATCTTTCAGCAGGATTATATTAGGTTTTAAATCTCCTTTTGTGGAAGTACCACTTTCTATGAATACAATGTAGCAGAACTAAATTAGGTATCCTGCTATTCCCTTTGCAAGCAGAAGGCTTAAAGCCTGAAAAAGAATAATCAGATAACCACCCTCCCTTGAATTTTAATCTCGAACAGAAAGAAAAAAAAATCCTGAAAATAGTTGTTGGAATCTATTCATTCCAATAATTTCAGTGAGATACTTTCTGCTTCCAAATCTCCTAACTCTTCAGGACAACTATGGGTCTTATCTGTTTCCAACCCTGGCTGCCTGGTCTTTCAACTAAATCTGTGGAATTTTAATATCCCTCTAATAATTTCTCTTTTCTATAAGTTAGCCAAAGTTGGTATCTGTGGCTTACAACCTAAGAACACTTACTGATCCATAAGTACTAGATAATGCCAAGTTCATTACTGATCACTTTCATACATATACATATATAAAATATATTTATGTAATAAAATATATATATTTCATGCGTGTGTGTGTGTGTGTATCTATATAAAAATTTTATTATTATATTTTTTAGAGAGCACGCATGAGTGTGGCAGGAGGGGGAGAGGGAGAGAGAGAATCTTAAGCAAGCTCCACTGCCCAGTGTGGAGCCAGAAAGGGAGTTTGATTTCATGACCCTGAGATCATGACTTGAGCCAAAATCAAGAGTCACATGCTTAACAGACTGAGCCACCCAGGTGCCCTATTGATCACTATTTAAAAAAACTAAAACAGTCCAAAGCATTGCCAGTGCTAAAAAAAAAAAAAAAAAAAAAAAAAAAAAAAGTTACCCTTGTGACAATTGCTTTGTTCTAAATTATCCTGAATTCCTTCAATTAATACTATTGAGTCCCTTAGTTTTATACTACATTTTAACATGATAAATATATGTACCTTTGTGATGAAAACAAACACAATTTTCTCAAGATGAAATGTTATCTAGCCCTTCACTAAATTAAATCCATAAAGGCACATTACCTACCTGAATCAAAGCCAAGGGTTTTTCTCGACTTCTGATAAGAGCTGCTTCCTGCTGTAGTTCTTCTTCTACAATAGATGCAAAAGTGACTGGGGCTACCATGGAAGGAGCAGTCAATGAAGAAGACAGCCAGGGACTAAAAGAATAGTAACAATGAGTTCTCATTCATCATTGCAAATTTTTGCATATAAATTCTCCTCTGAAATATTAAACAGTGTTACATTTTTTTTCCCAGTGACCTACAATATGAAGGGACTTGGAAGCTTTTGCATTCTCTTTACAGAATGGTGAGATGAGAAAGAGAAGCAAGGAGAACTAATATTTTATTTGGATCAGTGCTATAGAGAAAACTTTAGAAAACACCAAAAGGCTGTATGGAACAGAAATGATATAACCAAACAGAAAGGTAACTCAAACTATGGAATAGACAGTAGTCAGAAAACTCATTCTATTCAATATACTACTCCCAATTTTTAGTCTTATCTTTCACTACTAAACAATAGCTTAGCTTTGGAGGCTCCAAAGCTAATCAGTTAGCCTTACTTGTGACTGTCTAGAAGTGGTAAATCTGAAATATGGTTGCCTTCTGGTCCTGGGGTACCATGAGTGGAG
The DNA here is from genome assembly GCF_030435805.1 of Mustela lutreola. Taxonomy (NCBI): domain Eukaryota; kingdom Metazoa; phylum Chordata; class Mammalia; order Carnivora; family Mustelidae; genus Mustela; species Mustela lutreola. The sequence continues at coordinate 47,353,421 of NC_081295.1, read as the reverse complement.
CAACTGCAAAACAAATGCCAAAACCAGAGGTTAAAACTTCTACTAATATTAGCAAAATTGTTTACTAATAGAAATACAGAGGAAGAATTACAAGTCCTGACTCAGGATTCAAGTTAATGAGTGGAAGTCAGACTTACCTTTAAAATTATAAGTAAAAAAAAATCTACAGGGGTGCCTGGCGTTTGCCCTCAGCTCGGGACATGATCTAAGTGTTCTGGGATCAAGCCCAGCATCCAGGCTCCCTCTTCAAATAAATAAAAACCGTTAAAAAAGAATCTATAGGTAGTTATAAAATCCTGTGTATAAAATACCAGAGAGATGTTGCAAGAAATGTTCTATTTTTTCTAATAATACTCATACAGCCATTTACTATTATCAAACACACATTAGGAAATACGGAAAACTTTGTAAATAAAGTTTTACATTAGTAATAGTTTATGAATAAAAATGAAAAATTAGCATTAAGTTTCAAAATACATACACACCAGATAATTAGCCAAATTGTATGAACAACTAATAGAGTAAATACTTTAATAAGCCAGGCATTAAGCCAGGATGGAAACATATAAGATATGATTTCTTTTTTCTAAGAAATCACAAAATGAGTAAACAATATATAAAATGATATATAGCAGAAAACAACTTAGACTCCATCTAACAAGGACTATGAAAATAAAGATTTGGTATTTGAGAGGGCCTCATGGAGAAGACAATAAAAGAGGTATAGGATGAGGCGGTAGAAGTTTTCCTGTAAGGGAAAAAAAATTAATAAAGGTACTACAGAGACTGGCCTAATTATGGAATTTTATAGCTAGAAAGGTACCTAGAGCTATCAGGATTAATCAAATGCCCTCTTTCAGGAATGAGCAAATTTACGCCTAGGCAGGTTTAATACAAAGTCAGAGAATGAACAAACAAATATTGACTTCCTGATTTATTTATGGATTACCTGTACAGTTGTTAGGTATGTATAGCACTATAGTGCTGAAAATCAGGCTGATTAAAAACTCGGTCCCTTCAGAAGGGAAAACTGAAGGGAGAGAAATCAGAGAGAGAGATGAACCATGAGAGACTATTATGGACTCCAGGAAACAAACTGAGGGTCTCAGAGAGGAGGGGGATGGGAGGGATGGGGTAACCAGGTGATGGGTATTGAGGAGGGCATATGCTGGGTACTGAGGTGGGCACATGTGATGAGCACTGGGTGTTATATGCAAGCAATGAATCATTGAACACTACGTCAAAAACTATCTAGTGGCTACCTTAAGATACAAACAAAAACAAAAACTAAAACCTTAGTCCCTTCCCCTCTAAAAACTCTGAGAGGAAAGATTTAAAAATCTATTTATAGGGGTGCCTGGATGGCTCAGTGGGTTAAAGCCTCTGCCTTCAGCTCAGGTCATTATCTCAGGGTCCTGGGATCAAGTCCAGCATTGGGCTCTCTGCTGGGTGGGAAGCCTGCTTCCCCCACTCTCTCTGCCTGCCTCTCTGCCTACTTGTGATCTGTCAAATAAATAAATAATATCTTTTAAAAAATCTATAAACAATGATAAAACAATATGAGATAAAACAACCGATACTTGTACCAATTTGCACAAAGTAGTATAGATTCATAGGAGAAACGGACATGAGGGCTTCACTGAAGAAATGGCATTAAAGCTGAGGACAGTGGCACTGAAATAGGGTTTTTGGCTGTAAAATATATGGAATGGTAAAAGACTTTGGTAACTTAAGTAAAGATATTAATAGAATGGCAGGATTAGAGTTTGGAAGAGACTAAAAGAGAACTAAAGTTAAAATGAACCATGAGTGCCAGAGTACAAAATACATTGAAAGCTAAAACATTTAGAGCTGATGCATGGGCAAATAAATTCACTGAGAGTATTTTCAAATATTTTATCTCACTTAATCTTTGCAATACTCTATAAAGAAAACATGTATTATTTCCATTACAGTGATTAGGGAATTCAAACTCAAAGAATATTATATATAATTGCCTGAGTCATAGGTTGGGAAGTAACAGAAACAGAACACAAAGCAGATCTTTTTCACTCAGAGTACAGTATGTTTTCCATTATCATAAACCTGCCTTTATTTCTATAATTTCCCTTAGTTTAGAATCCATTCCACTACAAATGTCTTCTTATTCTTTAAGGACTGGCTCAAATACCACCTTCTCTCTACTCCTACAGCACTTTCAGCTACTATTACAGAGCTTCCCACACTGTGTTGCTATTGTTTTCACATCTGTCTTAACTGCTAGACTAGTCTCTCAAGGTACAGAACTGTGCCTCATGTCCAACAGAATATGTGAAACACAGTTGTTTATAAATAACAGAATAAGAAAGCCAGAGGATTTTAAGTATGAAATGAAAACAGGTTTTTTTTTTTTTTTAAGTTCCTAATTCCTTTGAATTACGGATAACTCTAGATGGTAGATACTGAGTGAACTGAAAATAGGTATAGTTATAGGTTCTTAGTTTTAAGCTCTAGGACTTGAAATCTATGATATCCAAAATAGGACTTGACCTATGATATCCAAAATAAGAGAAATTTCCAGGATGAAGTAAAAAACGTCTAGCCAGGAGAAAAATGAAGCTAAGAAAATGAATTAGAACGCTACTGGAATAAATTTTACAAGATGATGAGTATCTAGACTAGAATAGCTACAGAATGAAGGAAAAAAATTCTACATTCTGATGGAATAGAGTGCTACTTTAGTGACTAAATGCAAATTCCATGGTTAAGGTCCTTGAAAAGTCCTTGAAGGAAGGAAAGAAGGAGAGAAAGACAGAAAGAAGGAAAGAAAGGAAAAAAGAAAGAAAAGAAAAGTCCTAAAGTCGGTCTGAGATTAGAGATTAGAGGCCTTCTGGGGCACTAAAGCATAACATGGAATAAACACAGATAATGACTTGAGTACTATTCAAAAATCCCTCCAGTGTCTGGGATTGGCTAAGTGTTTGACACTTTCAATGAAATGGAAAAATATTGTAGAATCCTTTATTATTTAATTAAGAGCATCTACAAGCTGTCTGTGAAAAATGATATGGTACTGACTAAAACAGATTATCAGGACTAAAGTATCTATTTAGGCCTTGTTAAATCAAACTTAAGCAATCAGAGCTTAAGTATAACAACTGGCCTGTATAACATTTTAACATTTATAAAGTACTTCCATATGCATTATCAGATATTAAGCCTTATAATAAACCTGAATGATATTATTCTTATTTTAGATGTGCTTAATCTTGTTCAGAAAGGTTCACAGAGGGCTACTGTGTTAGACTGAAACTCAAATCTGTTTTCTAACATTGTAATCCCAAAAGCCTTTCTCTTACTGATTTTTTCAGTGGATAATCTCATTAGCTATAAATTTACCCAAACAACTGAAAGTTCATGAAAATTTCATCTTAGAATGAAGCAAAACTATTAGAGCTTTGATTAAACAAATATCAAAAACATGATAAGCTTTCAGATAATAAATACAGCATTGTTAAGCTGTAGGTATTTGCAACACAGAAACAGACTTCTCAATAGACAATCTGTATAAAATTTAGCCTTCTGAAAATAAAAGCAACATTAAAAGTCTGGCTATAATAAAATCTATTTTCAGGGATTTTTGTTCAAACTGAACATTAATCTTACCAAATTTAGACTTTGAGAATAACTAAATTACTTCTTACTCATACCACTGACTTTTAATTTTTTTAAGGAATTCTGTATTAGCTTAATTACAAATTACAATTTACAAATTATAAATTATAAATTATAATTAATTACAATTATTTACAATTACATTAATTATGTTTAGAGCTGGCAGAATAATTTTTGCCTTGCAAGTAGCTTTCCTTGCCAATAAGAAACACAAGATCATTTTCTGCCCAGAATTACATAAAGGGATGCTTAAGTGGAAGGAAAATGAAAGAAAACACATGAAAATGAAAAAGAACATATAAGTAATAATAAACACATAAATTCCACAAATCCCTCCTTTCTGCATTTTAACATCCCCAAATAACATTGCCATTCCTGGATTTCTCTAGCCTTGGCGGGGGTGGTGGGAGGGGGTGGGGGGTGGAGGTAATCGTATTTTCTACATTTAAAACAAGAATACATGATTTGAGGAATTTCCTAAGATGAACTCCATTACACTTGCCACACAAATTCCCTAAAGGAACATACCATTTGTCTTCCAGCTATAATTCTCAATATTACCTCTATTTACACCATCTCTATTATACTTCTGCTCTCTTAAAAATCCCATTTTGTGTTCAAAAGCTTGTGGCAATAGATCAGTATTTTTTTTGACATCATTCATTACGGCCATACATATAATGATCAAATATTTGGCACTGATTAAGAAAAGTGTTTATGAACTATTACTCAAGCCCTTCTTCAGTTGGGTTTTTCTTGATAATTCCAACCCATAGTCATTTTTTCCCTCTCCACTCACCTGGCACTTAAATCATATACTGCTTGTGACTTAATACTGTTATATTGTATTCCAATTTCATTCTTGACCTTTCATTTACCTTTCAGGTATGCACACTTAGACTTACCAACTAGATGTTTCAAACATATTTAAGGGACTAGACCTATATTTAACACTTCCTATGTATACACCTGATAGAGGCAAGCAGAATGCTGTTCATATATAATTTGGTGAATTAATATTTTACTTTGTTTCATTATTTCTTTTTTAAAAAGCTCACTTATAAGTTCATGTTTTCTATAATGAAATTAAAAAATGAAAGTAAAGCAATTTCCCTTCTCAGTGATCATATGATATTATACAGTGATCAGTGATAATATACAGCTATTTAAAACATTAACTTCCACTTACCAAACAGACAAGCTATGAATGGCATGACACCATTATACACTCCTATATAATACTCTTGTATTATATAATATACTGATAAAATACTCCTGTAGAATACTGTATACTATTATACACTCCTTTACAATTTCTAAACCCATATAATAGCAGAAGCCACTTTTCACAATTAAGAGCCTTGATGTTATAGCACACTCTAGTGATCAACTATGAAACCACAGATCGTCAGTATTTTAAGATAGACTTATCCAAAGAAAATAAGAAAATTTCAATCTATAGTGTTAATATTTAAAATGTAAAAATATTAAAATGAACTTAATGCTCATAACTTACAATTTACACACCAAAGGAATACAGTATAACTTACTCATTAGAAACAAATGTTACCTGAAACAGCTACAATTTTACCTTAACTTATCATCTTGTTCTCACTGAACTCTATTACATGCTAGAAAATATTCTAAGCATTGGTAATTCAGTGAGGAGCACAGATCAGTCTCTCATTGAGATGACTCTCCTATGCTTTCATTGAACATATAGTTAGATATACAGACATTAAAATATTTACAGTTGAAAACATTAAACAAAGAATCACACTAATAACTGTGAAAAGTGTGATGAGTGAGAAGTGCTGTGGGAACATATCATAAAATACTGACCCAGTAAGGGAAGTCTGACTTCACCAAAGAATATAACTGAATAGAGACAAAGAATCAGAGTCATCTAGTTAAAGGGTAGTGGCAAGAAGTAAATGGTATTTGAGAAACTGAGAGAAGAACAAGATAGAGAAAATCCAGAAATGTTAAAAGAGAAAGATAAGAGGTTGGAAGAAAACAGACTATGAAGGCCTTAAAACCCAGATAAGAATTCTAGCTTTTACCCTAAGAGCAATAACATCTGCCATTTCGAAAAAGAATATAACTGCTTCAATATACTGGAGAGAGGAAGATAGGTTATGGCAAGACCAGTTAGGAGGCTACTCAGGGTGGCCCAGGTGAAAGATCACAGTAATCTGAATGAAGGTAAAAACAGTGGAGATACAATTTAATATATGATTTAAGGAATATTTAAGGATTAAAACTGGAGTGTCCTGATGATAGACTGAATATTAGTAAGGAAGGTGGAATAGTAAAGCCTTGCCATTTAACATGGAAGAAAATTCAGGAAGAATGGATTTTTTTAAAGAGAACTTTTATCTTTATTTTAAACTAAGCATTATGATACACTTTTTTATTTCTACTTAACCATAAAATATTCCATTCCTCTCATGAAGAACTGGACTTCATATATGCATTTTTTTTAATTGAAGTAGAATTAACATATAATGTATTTGTTTTAGGTATACAAGAGTGATTAACAATTCTATATATTATGCTATGCTTAATAGTCACCATCTATCACCATACAACATTATTACGTATCATTGACTATATTCCCTATTGTGTACTTTTCATCCCCATGACTTATTTATAACTGGAAGTTTGTATCTCTTAATCCCCTTCATCTATTTTGCCCATGCTCCCAACCCCCTCCCTTCTGGCACCAACATACCCATTTATAGACATGAATGTTTTGCTTATTTCTTTTGTTTTGTTAGACTCCACTTAGAAGTGAAATTATATTGTCTGACTTATTTCACTTAGCATAGTACCCTCTAGGTCCATCCACGCTCTCACAAATGACAAGATCTAATTCTTCTTTATGACTAAGTAATATTCCATCACACACACACACACACACACACACACACACACACACACAATCTTCTCTATCCATTTATCAATTGATGGACACTTAGGTTGCTTCCATATCTTGACTATTGTAAAAAAATGCAATAAATACAGGGGAGCCATGTAACTTTTTGAATTCATGTTTTTGTTTTCTTTGGGTATATCAGGAAGAATTTTGGAAGAAAAATCAGGAAGAATGAGCTGCTTTGTAATTTTGTTTGATTTTATGAAAGGAGTTTGAGGAAAACATTGTTTGGTTTTAGACAAAGTTAAAATATTTCTGAACATCCAAGTAGGATGGAGTTATGAAGAAGAAAGCTGAGTAAGTCTGAAGCTCAGATGACAGTTGTGAGCAGGCAATATGATTTTTGAGTCTTTAGTGTATAGCTGATAACTGAAAATAGAAGCTCATGAAATGGTGGAGAAAGAATGAGAATGAAATGAGAATATGACCTGTAATTGAACTTTAAATAGAATGAGTCATATAAAAAGTTCATGTTTTTGGCAATATGGAGGTCACTGCTGAACTTACTCTGAACTGTTTCAGTTTAGTAATGGGACTGGAAGCCAGACTGGATTAAGAAGTGATTGGGAGCTGACAACTCTTTTGAGAAATCTGGCTGTGAAGGGATTAGGGGATTAGTAATGATAGGAAAACTGTTAGAAGAAAGTGTGGGGGATGACTGAGGGATTCATTACCTCATCCAGCCCACATGAGAGAGATCTAATAAGCATGTATACAACCAGATAGGAGGTATCTACCTACAAGTACAAAGCTGTATATCCACAAGAAAAGAGAGGGATAATTCACAGCTTAAGGCTTTTAAAGTAGAAAGGAGTTAAGATACCAGCACAGGTATAAATATTAACCATAGATAGGAAAAATAACTCTTTGAGTGCAAAATAAAAAAGGAAAAAAAATGAATAAAAATAGAGACAGACTTAATGTGTTTCACAGTAAGAAAACAGGGAAGTTACATGTCTTCTATTTAAATGCCTGGTCTATACCACTCACCACACAACTTACAAAAACCAGTAGTAATCTTATGTTTCTCTTATATCAATAAAAAGACTATACTGTATTCAATTTTTAAAAATATTGTGATAGATGCAGGATCATAACAGAGTGTGACAACCAATTTTTTAAAACAATTTCTAAGAAATTTTGGAATCAAAATATGTAATGAGATATACAAATAATGACTTTTTAAAACATTTGTTTAGAATTATGTACCTAATAGACACATTTATGAAATAAATATATAAACATAAATCCAAGTATATGGGTACAGTGGCACTCAAATGTAGTTGAAAATAAACATTTTTACTCTGAGAATTTAATAACATTTAAAAGCCTACCTGTCATTTAGGAATGGAATAAAATGCCCCTCACTCAACATCTTTTAAGAATACAACTTACAAAATACTGAATAGCTCTACATTATTTAGTTCAGTCATTTTCAGTGTATCATAAAATGTTCACCAAACTTTGTTAGTACTTTTCTGAAATACATTTTGAGACTAATAAAAAAATATGCACTCAAATACTTTTTTTTCCAAATACTTTTAATACATTAAAGATCACTGACATGTTAACTTCTGTTGCCAGGTTAATTCATTTCTATACCAATTCAAGAAGAAAATTTCTTCCACCATCTCTGTTTAAATGAAATATGCTCTTAGAGAATCTTAAACCATTTATAAATTTCAGTCAGAATTTTCTTAATATTAGACAATTAAATGCTGAAATAAAAGTTGAGGTTGATACAATTTTTCATTATATTTTATACACTTAATTACAAATGTAAGGTTTCTCTTTTGGACTGTGTGCTCTCTACAGGCAGGGGCTAAATTCATTTTATCACTGTAACTCTAAATACTTGTCAATTTTAAAACTACCAATGTCTTAAATCACAACCAATTCTGTATTTATGACCCTAACAAACCAGCCTTAATATTCTCACTTTTTCATAAGTAAACATATAAAAAGCTGATCTATTTTATATGTTAGAATTACATTTAAGATTTTTGTAGTGTTCCACTAATAAAAATTTTCATAAACACAGGGAGATAGACAAAATGATTTCTTCAGATTCTTTCTGATCTGATTTTCTGTATCATTTAAGTAAATGGCTCAAGATCTTTGGTCCCAAATGTACATTATAATAAGGCAGGAGGTCACAATATCAACAACGAAAATGTTTAAAGAGTTCATCTAAACCAGTAATTTCCAATTTTAGAAGACTTTGATAGTTCCTCGGAGTTGCTTAAAAGGCAGATATGATAAGGTTGAACTATATTATTGTTCCCAGACCCCTCCTCTTAATTCAATCAGAGAAATTTAGATTAGATTAGAAAATTAGATTAGATTAGAGAAATTTATATTAACTTATTAACTTATTACTGGAATTAGACATAAGATTTCACATTAAAAATGGCTTAGAGGAAAAAGGCCTAACAAATAGTGTTTAAAAAGCTTTATCATTATGTAAAATATTAATCTGGTCACAGTACAACATTCTTAATTACATTTTTGTTTTGTCTAAAATACTTTAAGGATTAATATCTTTGGAAGACGTCATAATAACAGAAAGAAGGAAAAAAAGATCCCATTTAGTCAACCAACTTGAAACACGGTTCTTTCTTCCAACACTGGATTATCTAATGCTCCAAAAATGTTCTTTTTTGAACAATGATTAAGAGAATTTATATACTATGGCAGAAAAACTATTTTTATTAGAAAATTGCTTTTTAAATTATGATTAGATTTTCATGTTCCATGTAGTTATTTAAAATATGAAACATCTTTTAGAGGTGCCTGGGTGGCTCAGTGGGTTAAGCCTCTGCCTTCAGCTCAGGTCATGATCTCAGGATAATGGGATCGAGCCCCACACTGGACTCTCTGCTCAGCAGGGAACCTGCTTCCCCTTATCTCTCTGCATGCCTCTCTGCCTATTTATAATCTCTCTCTGTCAAGTAAATAAATAAAATCTTTTTTAAAAGAATAAATAAATATGAAACATCTTTTAAGATACACTGAACTGGGTTGCCTGGATGGCTCAGTTGTTAAGCGTCTGCCTTCGGCTCCGGTCATGGTCCCAGGGTTCTGGGATCGAGCCTCACATTGGGCTCTCTGCTTGGCGGGAAGCCTGCTTCTCCCTCCTTCTCCCCCTGCTTGAGTTCCCTCTCTCATTGTGTCTCTGTCAAATAAATAATTAAAAACAAAACAAAACAAAACAAAAAAACACTGAACTTTAAAAACTAGTATCAAAAATAACTAGAGAAAGAACTGGAAACACCCGAACATCCATCAACAGATGCAGATATATAGGTTGCTTTATGACAATGAAATACTACCCAGTAGTAAAATGGAATGAACTAATGATACACATAGCAAAAATCAAAAGACTATATACTGAGTAAAAGAGAATTTTTAAAAGTACAGATTACATTATCCTACAGGTATAAAACTAGAATATACAACATAGTCTCTATTGACACAAGAGGATTAGCAGCTGCATAGAGAGCAAAATGAGGAAGAGAGAAAGATCACCAAGGGGCATGAGGAAAGTTCTGAGAATGACGGTTATATCGTCATTGTCTTGAATATAGGTGGTAATGGTTTCACAAATGCATACATATGCCAAAACATCAAACTGTACACTTAAGGTATATACAGTTTACTGTAAGAAAATTATACCAAAATAAAGCCACAAAAAAGCAGACATGTTAATTTTGAATGTATAAAAGAATGTGTAAAACTCTGCCTGATAAATTTTTAAAGATTATTTCAGAATGTAAAACCACCACAGAATTTTTTAAGGTAAAAAATTTTTAACTTATTACCTTTCAACTTTTGGAGCCTGGGAATTTTCTATTCCTTTAAAACAAACTTTTCTGACATGATTTCCTGAACTATGGCCAGTAACAGATTTTTTTTCTTCTAAGAAATCCCGGAATGACTTGGATGAAACTGAATGCAGAGAAGATGCCCTACAAAAAAGAACAAAAATCAGTTACAACATCCATTTTTTTAAAAGGTCATTGTTAGAAATTACCAGGGGGAAAGGAAGAGAATGTATATAAAAATTTTACAGTGATGATCTATAAATTGGTTTTTAATGTGATGTTAGATTCTTGCTGTCAGTTGTGAACTAATCAAAATGATGTAATAAAAAACAATGGAGACCAACACTGACGATAACCCAGATGTTGAAATTAGCAATGATATTAAAAACAAGTGTTATAACTAAGCCTCAGGCAGCAATAAAAAATGCTGAAGAATAAGCTCAGGGAAAAGAAACTATGAAAAAGAACAAAATAGAAATTCAATAACTTTTAATACAGTATTTAAAAAACAAAGTTTACTGGATGGATGGAATAGCCAATTTGAAAAGAATCAGTAAAGCTGAAGATAAATCAACAGAAATTTGTAAAACTAAACAAAGGGAAGAAAAGACTGAAGAAAAATTATGCCATGGGGACTTATCAGATAATATCAATAGGTCTACCATAAGCGTAACTGGGAGCACCAGAAGAAGAGGTTAGAAATACGGCAGACAAAAATATTTAATGAAACAATAGCCAAGGATTTCCCAAATTTGGTGGAAGATAAAAAGATTCAAGAATTTTAGCAAACTCCAGAGAAAATCAATCTAAAGAAAACCATACTTAGACATGTAATAAACAAGCTGCTAAATACCAAAGATCAAAAGAAAATCTTGAAAGAAATATAACACAATATGATACTCTTATTAGAAACAAGGAAAGCCAAAAGACAATGGAACAACATATTTAATTTTATGAAAGCTAGGAAAAAATGCTATCAATCCAGTATTCTATATCCATCTGAGTGAACCTTGACAAGGATCCTCTCCAAGTCAGGATCAGAAATGACGATAGTCCTGGCTAAACCTTGATTACAGCAGTGTGGGATACTTGAGCCAGGGACACCCATAAGCAATTACTCAGTGAAGCTGACCTAAAGGAACTATGAGACAATAAACTGATTGTTTTAAGCCATTGTTTAGGGATAATCTAAGGATTATCTAAATAATAAATTAGTTGGGGCTATCTAACGAATATAAGATACCACTGGAATTAAAAAAATAAAGATTATAAGTATTTATATTTACTTCATGTAAATACATTTGATAAAAATCAATTTATTAGGATGCCTGGGTGGCTCAGTTGGTAAAGCATCCGATTTCAGCTCAGGGCATGATCTCTGCAGTAATGGGGTCAAGCCCTGTGCTTAGTATAGTCTGCTTCCCCTCTCTCTCTGTCCCTCCCACTCAGGCACTTTCTCTCTGAAATAAATAAATCTTTTAAAAAAATATTTATCAAAGGTAACAAAAATATGAAATAAAAATATATATAGACCTATCTCTATTTTAAAAACTGAATTAATCCACCAGCTTTTTTAACTGTAGAAACAAGTTAATTCTATTCTTTTATATGGGAATATAAAAAACCTAAATTAGCCAAAGTATTCTTAAAGAAATACAAAGTTGGAAGAAGACAGAACAAGTCAGAGTAATTAAGACAGAGGGGTACGGACATATGGATTAACAAACAGATCAGTGGAAAAGAATAGTGAGCTCAAATACAGATCCTCATATACACAGCCATTTCAATTTCTTAATTCCCAAAACAATTCAGTGGTAAAAGTATTTTATCTATAATAAATGGTTGATAGAAGAAAAAACCTTTACCTTTATCTCATACCATATCCCAAAATTAATTCAAGGTGGATCACAGACCTAATGTAAAAGGTAAATATCCTAGAAGAAAACAAAACACTATCTTCATAACTTGGTGGTAGGCAAAGGTTTCTAGGATCTATAGAGGAATAAACACCAAATAAAGAAATGGTGAATCAGACTTAACCAAAATTAAAATTTCTGATCGCAAGACATTAAGAAAATAGAATATAAAATAATTTTTTTTTTAAAAAAAGGGAAAGAAAAAAAAATCTGCAAAACACATAGTTGACAAATGGCTTGTATCCATACTGTAAAAAGAAAGAACTCCTAGAGGGGTGCCTGGGTGGCTCAGTCAGTTAAGCATCTGCCTTTGGGTCAGGTCATGGTCCCAGGAACCTGGGATTGAGCCCTGCATGGGACTCCCAGATCAGTGGGGAGCCTGCTTATCCCTCTCCCCACTGCTTATTCTCTCTCTCTCAAATAAATAAATAAAATCTTTTTTTTTTTTTTTAAGTACTCCTAGAACTCAAAACTAAAAAACAAGTAGTGGGGCGCCTGGGTGGCTCAGTGGGTTAAGCCGCTGCCTTCGGCTCAGGTCATGATCTCAGGGTCCTGGGATTGAGTCCCGCATCGGGCTCTCTGCTCAGCAGGGAGCCTGCTTCCCTCTCTCTCTCTCTCTCTGCCTGCCTCTATGCCTACTTGTGATCTCTCTCTGTCAAATAAATAAATAAAATCTTAAAAAATAATAATAATAAAAATAAAAATAAAAAACAAGTAGTAAAAGACAAGGCAATTTCAAAAAGCAAGCAAAAACAATTTGACTAGGCACTTCACAAATAAGGAAATGCTAATGACCAATAAGCACATCAAACAGTCCTCATTATTCATCAGGGAAACACAAAACCACAATGAGAGGCTGCTGCGCACCCACCAGTATGGGTAAAATTAACTGATAATACCACATGTTGGTAAGAATATAAAATAACCAATGCTCTTGCTGGTGGGAAGATAAAATGGTACTAATCCTATGGGAAAAGGTCTGGCAATTTCTTAATAAGTAAACATACATCTTCTGTATAATTCAACAATTATCTCTAGGATTCATCTAAGAGAAATTAAAATATATGCCCGTAAAAAGGCCCAAACGAGAATGTTAACAGCAGCTTTATTCATAATTACCAAAAACTATCAACAGCAATAAACACAAATTGTATACTCATACCTTGGAAGACTACTGAATAATAAAAAGGAATAAATCATTGGTATACACAAGCTAGATGAAACTGAAAAACATGCTGAATGAAAGAAGCCAGACAGAAAAAAGTACAATGTTTGACTCTCATTATATAAAGTTCTAAAAGATTTGAAACTAATCTGTGGTCAAAGAACAAAAATCATGAGAGTGTTTGACACTGGTATGGAGGGGGCGGCCAGGATAAAAGAGAACTTTCTGAAGAAAACTTATTCTGGGATAAGGGTAATGCTCAGCAATTTATTAAAAAGATAATAAACAATGACTAAATGAGGTTTTTTCCAAGGAATGCAAGGTAGGTGTAACAGTTAAAAAAAATCAATATAAAACATACATTAACAGAATAAAGTAGAAAAATCTTATAGAAAAGACCTATGATCCAAAATATGACCAACAAAAGGCAAAGATCTGAATATGTATCCCAAAGATATGAAAATGGCCAATAAGCCCTCAAGAAATGTGAAATAACCCACACGCATTAGTAGCTAAAATGAAAAAGATTAAAGGTACCAAATATTGGAAAGGATATGTAACAAGAAGAATTCTCACTCACTGCTGGCAGAATATAAAACATAACCGTTTTGGAACACTGTTTAGTGCTTTTCTTATAAAGTCTAACATTCACTTAAACATACGATCCAACAATTCCACTCCTAAGTATTTACCCAAGAGAAATAAAAACATGTCTATTATGAGTTACACATAAATAATAATTTTTCATAAAAATATACTGGAAACCTAGTATTTCTCAACAAAAGAGGAAGAAATTACAGATAAATGCAACAACATGGATGAAACTCCAAAACTTTAAATTGAATGACAGAAAGCCAGACATAATACAGAACACAACTGTACTTATATGCCATTTATATAAAGTTTGAGAGCAGGCAAAAACTAAGTTATAGTGACAAATTTCATCAATGATGGCATAGGTGGAGATTGAAAAAGGTACTAGAATGATGGAAATATTTCTTTTTATTTTCACTGGAGTGGTAAATACACAGATCATACATCTGTCAAAACTCCTATACACAAAATTAGTGCATTTAACACATGTAAATTATTCCTTGATAAAGTTACTTTAAAAAAATATAATAGAAAAAGAATTCGGAACTCCTTCCCAAATGACTAAAATAAAGCTAAAAAATGCCAACTTTTGGTAAAGAGGTGGAGAAAGCACAACTCATATACCATTGATGAGACTGTTCTGTGACAGCCACTAAAAATGAATATATGCATATCTTATGATCCAGTTATTCCTAGTTATATACCCAACAGAAATACAAAAGTACTTCAACAAAGACATGAACTAGAACATCTATAGCAACACTAATCCTAATAGTAAAATAACAAAGATATTCAAATGCAAACAAAAGCTGAATGACTAGGTTGCGGTATATTACACTGTACAAATTAGTACTCATCAAAATATGAATGAGTTTCATAAATATGCTGAACAAAAGGAAGCCAGACCTAATTCTATTGGTATACATTAAAAGAAAAATCTATGGAAAGAGAAGTCAGGATAGTGGATGATAAAAAAAGATAGTGGGTTTGTGCAGGGGGAGGAGACGTAGAAAGGTGGCAGGAGGGGACTCAGAAGATGCTTGTAATGTTACTTCTTGGTCTGAGTGCTGGTTGCATAGGATGTGTTCAGTTTGTGAAAATTCAACCTATAAACTTATTATAACTGTACTTCTAAGGATATATTGTTACTTAAAATGCAAACCTAATTTTACATTGAAAAAATAGAGGAAATAAAAATTAGGTTGATCTAAATACACAAAATGAATCATACCCACACAGATGTAATACTTTGATAATTAGTTGAAAGTGAAATGTATTTTAGAATAATACCAAAAAACAGGCAAAAAATTGAAAAATCTATACAGACTAATTTAGCTTTCAAAGAGTTGCTACTCAGATTTTTATAATATCAATCTCTTAATGATGTATTTTACAATCAATGCAAAAACAATTTGCAGGATAATAGAGTTAGGTTTATCAGCTCTGTTGCTAGGCTGACTGGGTTCAAATTTTAGCTCTGACCTTGAGAAGTTAACTTTTGTGTTTCCTCATCAATAACATGAGGTTACTAATACCATCTCCATCATCATAATGGCTGTTATGAGGATCAAATTGTTAATTTATTAAAAAAATACTTAAACCAGTAGCTGATACAGAGAAATGCAATGTTAAGTCTTACTATCCATGATTTTCAGAGCATTTAACAAAACTGTGATCTAAAAGAAAAAGGAGACAATGAGAACAAAGAAATTCTGACATGAAGACATATAATCAGTTATGACAGGCTTAGTATCTCTTTCCTTCTAAAGTCTCAGAAAAATAACTTTTAAAAGATAACCTTTAGCTACTAGTTATTTAATACACTAGAACTACATCATATCCTTAGCATCATTTTCAGAATCCTTAACATTAGAGTCAAAATTATAAGCAATAATAATGTAAATAATTTCCATGCCTAACTTTAAATTTTTTTTCTACTTTCTTTACTCAGAGAACAAAGTGGTCATGTTACTAAGTGGACACAAATGATCACTGGATTAAGTCCCAAAAAAGTTAAATTCATACTGACAAGAAATCATAAAGTCCCATACCTAGATTAAGTTCATAAACTATTTGAGATAGCCCATAAAAGACCAATTCCTTCTAAAATCCTGTATTTTGTCTGAATAGCTCATTTGTACCTAACTCTGATCTAATTACCAAACCATATTTGCAAAACACTTTAACATGCATCATGTACTTTAATTCTTCCAGTAACAATCCTAAAAGACTAGTATTTTTATCATATCCTATTTTTCAAAGAGGAGTGAAACTAAAGTTCAGGGATCACCAGAGAGAAGGCAGAATTGGGATCCAAATCCACTTCTTAATGATCAGAGAACTCCTCCTTTATCTAGTCTACCACTGCCTTCAGTAAGAAATCAAGGCAACACTTCTTATGAAGTGCCAAAGATAACACAAATAGTAAGAAGATACTGATGATTCACACTTTGTTTTGTTATCGTATGAGCTAAGCATCCTGTGCAACAAAACAGTAACTTTTTACCAAACTTCTCAGTAAACTTTTACCAAATTGCTCAGTAATAATTAGATCAATACAAAACATCTCAGGTAAGATTTTTCTAAGAAAAATAAGTTCGCCAAAAACAATACATGTTAAGGAAATCAATTAATTGTGTGGCCACATGACAAATCAAGTTATAATTTATTGAAGTAGAAATGGCTAACATTTATATATTTGATTAGACAATGTTGAAGGTGCTATGCTTAATGTTTCCTGCTTTAACTCAGTTTCAGCTTTTTTTTTTTAAGATTTTATTTATTTGACACAGAGAGAGAGAGAGAGATCACAAGTAGGCAGAGAGGCAGGCAGAGAGAGAGGGGGAAGCAGGCTCCCTGCTGAGTAGAGAGCGGGATGTGGGACTCAATCCCAGAACCCTGAGATCATGACCTGAGCTGAAAGCAGAGGCTTAACCCACTGAGCCACCCAGGTGCTCCTCAGTTTCAGCTTCTTAATACGCCTATGAAATCGGTACTATTTTTAGCTCTATTTATGTACAAGGTAAGTAAGATAAAGAAAGATTAAATAACTGATCTAAGTTTATTTTGCTACCAAATAACAGATCCATATTTAAACTCAAACAAGGCTCACTCCAGAACCCTAGGTTAATCACAGTATATACTGTGTCCACATATAAGTCATTTGCTCTAAGTAAAACCTTAAATCACATCAGAGAAACACGACCTAACTAGGTATTCATGCTAAAAATACTTCTTCAAAAGGAACTTACCTGACTTGACCATGAAATTTTTCCCTAAACACATACATACATAAAACATAAAAAGTTGAACACATATACAAAAGAATCATTCCCTATTCCTTAACAACTCCTCCTTCCTCCCAAAGCACACATACCTAAAGGTTTCTATTAGCAAACAAGGTAACTATGGTGTACAGTATAACATTAGCAATTTGGGAACACTGCTGGCCAATGTTCTTGACTAAGAATCCATTCAATGTCTCTAAGTATTCATGTTTCTAAATACAGAAATTTCACAATGATCTATAAAACAGATGTCAGATTCATCCTAGGGGTAATTTAGGGACTCCTATATGTGGTAAATGATACATACTTTTTAAAAAAACTTTCAAAACTTTTTTTAAAAAGCTACTGGTAGTATCTCCTTAGGAATACATGTAAGTAACAGTCCTTATAAAATACCTTAAACTCAAATGTTCATTAATCATGCAGTCGTTATCTATAGAAAAACTTAACAGATTTCTATAAATGAGTTCTACTATTCTTTCTACTGATCATGCCATAATTTGAAATAGTATCTGATTTCCCATGATTTTGCTTTCTTAACTCAGACTCTGGCTATTTTCCACCTTAGCAACCACAGTAGCTTTATGAAGAAGCATTTGTAGACATTTGTAACCACATAAAAAATTGAGACTTTATTTCTCAGCTAAAGCAGCCCTGAAATTTTAGCTTTAATAAATAAAATTTTTAGCTCTAAAAGTTAAATAATTGAATTAGTTTATAATTTATAGGTTACCTCCACATGGAATTTGGAAGAATTTATATTCATACATCAAGCCAGGCCACAAAGATTATGCATTCGTTCACTCAGGATAATTGGTAAGAAATGTATTATTTCTCTAAGCAAAAGAGGTGATAAAGAAAAGTGGCCAACTCTCAGATATACACTTGGTGTTAAGTTCAGCTGATCAGAACTTCATTCTAATGCAAGAACCAGTTATCTTTAATACATATTACCACACCTAACTGTAGACAGCAGGAGTACAACTATATATTATGAGACATAGAAACTAGGTGAGTGAAAATCCCCCCCACAATCAGAAGCAGATTTACAGGACTAATTTGTGATTTGCTAATGAACTGTAACTTAACCTTAATATTAAGATAAATACAGCATAAAAACATGTTCAACAAAAATAAAATTGTCTTAGAGGATTCTTCAGGAGGATGAAAATGCACCTTTGAGAAATATCTTTAAAAACTTATATCACTGCAGTATTGAATATACTCTATATATACACCATTTGAAAATCACATTAAAATGCTAATTTTAATTTTATAATTTATTCACAGTATAGTAAAGTTTAAATTCTACCAACTTTCTTTAGACTAACATTTACATGGGATATTTCCAGGAAAGCAATCCTATTCTATTTTTTAATTTCTTCAAGCATATATTACATGTATTTATGCCCTATGTGTAAAAAGTATTCAAGAATCAAATGATTTTTTCCATTCAGACTAAATATGGATATAAATTCATGGATTCTAAACATCAACCATTTTATTTAAACATTTTTAAAATTGCTAAAAAATACCTTGATTTGTGCCATTAACTTATAAAATGTCCATAACCAAAATATATAATATATATATATATACATATAAAATATCCTTATTTTATATATATACAATTATTTTTTAAAAAGTTTTATTTATTTGAGATGGAACATGAGAGACAGAGAGCACAAGCTGGGGGAGCAGCAGTCAGAGGGAGAAGCAGGCTCTCCACTGAGCAGGGAGCCCAACACAGGGCTCAGATCTCAAGACTCCAAGATCATGACCTGGGCAGACACTCAACTGACTCAGCCACCCAGACACCCCTATATAATTATTTTTATGTACATACTTATGTACATATAACTTACACACATATATTTTATCAAGTAACCTCAGCCTATTGTTTAATGAGTACAAATCAAAGAAGTATATATATTCAGAAGAATTTAGCAGAAATGAACTTTAAAAGATACTTCAGATACCAAAAATAGTCTTAAGAAGTCATAAGGACATAAGTGATTAATTTTATATAAACTCAACTTGATAATTCAGAATAAAATTATAATTAAATTTATTTGGTATCCTAAGATACATAAAATTGCTATTGATTGGTTTATATTTTTTTAATTTTATTAAAGTATAGCTGACATATATTTATTAGTTTCAGGTAGTCAACACAGTGTTTCACATTTATACACATTGTGATCACCCACCATAAATCCACCACCACCAAAGTAGTTACACATTATTAACTATATTTCCTATGCTACGTATTGTATCTACGTGTCTTACTTATTTTATGACCAGAAGTGTGTTATTTTGACTGTTTAATCCTCTTTCCCTTCTCCCAGCTGGTAACCACCAGATTGTTCTTTGTATGAATGAGTCTGTTTCTGTTTTGTTCATTTGTTTTTTAGATTCTACATATAAGGGAAATCATATAGTATCTGTCTTTCTCTTCCTTATTTAACCTAGCATAATACCTTCTACTAATCTTACACAAATAGCAAATTTTCATTCTTCTAATTTTTTTTTTTTAAAGATTTCATTCTCTTTAATGGCTCCAACTCCACTTTATGTATACATACCACATCTTTATCCTCTCATCCATCAATGGTACTTAGTTGTATCCATAACCTGGCTATTATAAATAATGCTGCAATGAACATAGGATTCTATATTTATCTTTCCAAATTAGTGTTTCATTTTCTTCATATAAATACCAGAAGTGGAATTGCAGGATCATATGGTAGCTCTTTTTCTAATTTTGTGAGAAGCCTCCATACCGATTTTTCATAATGGCTGCACAATTTTCATTCCAGCAACAAGTTCCTTTTCCTCTATAGCCTCACCAGCACTTGTTATTATTGTCTTTTTGACAACAGCTATTCTGACAGGTGTATGGTGATAGCTCATTGTGGTTCTGATTTGCACTTCTTAGATGACTAGTAATGTCGAACATCTCTTCAGGTGTCTGTTGGCTATCTCTAGGTCTTCTTTGGAAAAATGTATATTCAGGTCCTCAGACCATTTTTAAAAATTTGGTTGCGTTTTTTGTTTTGATATTGAGTTATAGGAGTTCTTTATATAATTTGGATATTAAATCCTTATCAATCACATCATTTGCAAATATCTTTTCTCAGTTAGTAGGTTGCCTTTTTGTTTTGTTGGTTTTCTTTATTCTGCAAAGGCTTATTGGTTTAATGTAGTCTCATTTGCTTATTTTTGCTTTTGATGCCCTTGTCGGAGGAGACAATTCAAAAAAATAAGTTACTCAGGGGTGCCTGGGTAGCTCAGTTGGTTGAGCATCGACTCTTGGTTTCAGCTCAGGTCATGATCTCAGGGTCATAAGATTGATCTCCATGTCAGGCTCTCTGCTCAGCAGAGTCTGCTTAAGATTCTCTCCCCATCCCTTTGCGCCTCCCCTGACTTGTGCACACACATTCTTTCTCAACTAAATCTTCAAAAAATATTGCTCAGACCAATATCCAAGAGCTTACCAGCTGGTTTTTCTTCTAGTCCTCCTAATCAACCATCTTCCCTAGGATCTTCTTCTACTTTTTGTTTTTAAATAATGAAACTGATTAATAGCATGGTTAAAACTATATTACTGAGCCCAAAGCCTCCTCATGTACATAGTTCATTCTCTCAAACTGCAGTATAGTTAGTGTCCTGAGAACTGATCCAAGAACTTTTGGGAACTCTTCCCTACTTTAGGGAAAACACAACTCAGTGTTCCCACAAACCCTACAGAGGCAATGACCAAATCATTCTACCATATATTGTCTCATATATAAAAGTATGCCACAAATACTGATGAATTAAAACATTCTACTAAACTAATTCTCTCAAATTTTACTCCTTTTTACTTGGGTTTTCCCACCTCTTTCTTTAGCTTCTTTTCTGTGATCATGCTTTAGATCTAGAAGTAGCTCTGAAAGACATTGATTGAGTCCATTTGGTAGCACTCAAAATGAGCTGCCACTCTCTTCAAAGTAACTTACATTTTAATTAGGAAAACTATTCTCTTACAAGTAGGAAAATGTGGCATTAGAAGCAATGAAGGGGCGGGGGCACCTGGGTGGCTCAGTGGGTTACGCACACAACTTTTGATTTCGGCTTAGGTCATGATTTCAGGGTCATGAGACTGAGCCCCGTGTACAGCTCTGCACTGAGTCTGCAGCTTAAGATTCTCTTTCTCCTTCTGCCCTTCCCCGCTTCCCTACCCCATTCACTTTCTCTCTCTCTCTCTTTCTCAAAAAAAAAAAAAAAAAGATAGTAATAATAATAAATAAAAGAAGCAAAGAAAGGATTCCCTCCAACAAAGGGTAGACTCCAAGACCCCTCTTCAGTCCTTATGAGGAAATGGGAGTTCAATGGATCTCTTGCCCTTCACACTATCCATATACTTTTCCTCTAGAATTCCTTTTTAGTTTTTAATGATATAAACTACAAAGAAAAGGAAGGCTGGAAGGGAAGCAGGAGGTACAACCTATTTCATATACCTCAAATTCCTAGCTGACCTTCTGGGAGATTATTCCTATTAATCCTGCCATTTCAGGTAAACTCTAATGGAGTAAACTTAGAGCAAGTAAATACCCCTGCTTAAAAGTGATGATGAAAAATGAATACTGTTATGCTGAAAATTAATTAATTAATTAATTAATTAAAAAATAGAAAAAAAGAAACAAAAAAAAAGTGATGATGAAAGCCATAATTATAACAACATAAAGATATTCATGATGTATCCAGAAGGACAAAGAAATTAAGGTGTTAAAAAGAAATTGTGTTTATCTAATTTTTCTATGATATATATTGTTTCTTAAAAAAAACAAAAAAAATAAGACTGCTTCTTTAAATTACTTTAGCTATACACACTAATTAGAATACTAAGAAGTGGAGCGCCTGGGTGGTTCAGTAGATTAAGTATCTACCTTTGGCTCTGGTATGAATGTGCCACACATCAGGCTCCCTGTTCAGTGGAGAGCCTGCTTCTCCCTCTCCCTAAGCTCCTCCCCCAGCTCCTGCTCTCTCTCTTGCTCTATCTCAAATACAAAAAAGAAAGAAAGAATACTAAGAAGAAATTGTATTTATGTACAAAAAATTTTGGAAACCATGATGTAAATATCAAAACAAAAAAATTACTACACAAGGTCTAATTTTTAACTGAAAAGCAAAGAAAGGAATGACATATTTGGAAAGATGGGAGGGAGACCAAGAAGCCAAGAACTACCTTGCAAGCTAATGCACAGATCTCTGTTTATTTTAATAGAATTTAAAGCATACCATGCATTCCCTGGTTTTGGAGTTTTTGAAGGAGCAGGTGAAGCTGTTTCCATGCTATTCATTCCTGAACTGTTTTCTTTGGTAGTCATTGCAATCATTTTTCGTTGCTTCTGAGAAAGTTTAACTCCATGAGAAATCACTTTGCTAGAAATTAAATGAATTAGCATTAATTTCTACTTAATGAAGGTTACAGGTAATTATATTGCTTTCTGCTTATCTGATATGATCTAACTATTATTGGATCAAAATGGCCACAAGATTCAACAGAGACATTAACAATTTACACTATCAATAATCAAATAATAGCTACAAATGAGCCTTCCTACTAATATATTACACTTGCATCAAAAATATCCACAATGATCATTTTAGAGGCCTATTTTTGACAGTCAACACCATATTCCACAAGAGCTGGACTATCAATCCAACTCAATCTTTAGCATATATTTAAGAAATGTTAAGAATGCCCAGTAAAGAGCTTATAATGTGAGTTAAATATCAAATATAGAAAAATGAAAAAAGTCCAGTAGGTCTTTCCAATTCTTTATAACAGAACTATGAAACAACACAGTCTTTCCTTTTTTATGATTTTTTTTAACCAACCCCAAATTTGTCTTTGGTGTAGCTCCACATTTTTGTCTACTTTCTTCAATCTGCATGATGGTTCTGAGATCCATGACAGGAGGGCTGATAGGACTAAAATACATATAAAAGGTACTTTACAACACAGTTCTTGATGCATAAAGTCCAACCCCCAAACTTCACTGAAACTGTAAACTATAAATAAGATTGATAATGAGACGATTAGGTTTGTGAGCTATGGCCAATTCAAAAAGGATACTCTGAATGAAAGCTACTTTTATGTATACATAGAACAACTAAAATGCATCTGAAATCTAACTGAAACTCTTAAAAAGAAGAAAAAAAAAAAGCCGAGTGATAGAATGATTCTTATCCAACTCAATTAGAAGTAATCAAAGTTACGCATAAATTCTTATCCTTTAAGATGAATAGAACTTGTAAATTATATTCTTTTTTTTTTTTTTTTTGCAAATTATATTCTGTTTTTAACAAAAGTCTTACTATTGTCTAATGTTAACAGCAAAAATTTAACAGTGAAGCTTGGGAGTGCTCAATAATATTAGAAACCCAGCTGAGGGAGTTAATACTATAATGAGAAAAAATTTTATAACCTTTAGAAATAGCCAATCTATTTTGCTGACGTTACCCCAAGCGAATTAGTCTTAAAACATATTTAATAAAACAGTCTAGTTCTGGTCTTCCAACTTTGTAAAATACAGTACATTTCAAAATAATTACATAAATATAAATAATTGTGAGTCATATATATATAATTATATAATATATAATTGTGAGTCAATTAAGTTTTAGCCTATGATAAACCATAGTAGGTAATATAAAGATGAAGCACAACTCAATAAACACTTCAAAAGAATACTGCATTCTAATTATATCTACTCCAATTTAAAAAATTCACTTTTCCAAACAAAAGAAAAACATGGATTTAATATAGGCAAGTCAAAGCACAGTGTAACAGTAAATGAATGTCCTCTGAAAAATAACTGAATAACAATACATTCTGTGAGAACTTAAATACCCTTTAATGTGCTAAAAAAAGGGGAGGAGTCAAGATGGCGGAGAAGTAGCAAGCTGAGACTGCTTCAGCTAGCCGGAGATCAGCTAGATAGCTTATCTAAAGATTGCAAACACCTGAAAATCCATCGGCAGATCGAAGAGAAGAACAGCAATTCTGGAAACAGAAAAACAACCACTTTCTGAAAGGTGTTTTCTTTTTTAAAAAATTCTTTTCTTTTCTTTTCTTTTTTTTTTTTTCTTTTCTTTTTTTTTTTTTTTTTCTTTCTTCCTTTTTGAACCTCTTTTTATCCCCTTTCTCCCCACTCACGATTTTGGATCTCTTCTAATTTGGTTAAAGCATATTTTCCTGGGGTTGTTGCCACCCTTTTAGTATTTTACTTGCCCCTCATTTACTCTTATCTGGACAAAATGACAAGACGTAAAAATTCAACACAAAAAAAAGAACAAGAGGCAGTACCGAAGGCTAGGGACCTAATCAATACAGACATCGGTAATATGTCAGATCTAGAGTTCAGAATGACAATTCTCAAGGTTCTAGCCGGGCTCGAAAAAGGCATGGAAGATATTAGAGAAACCCTCTCGAGAGATATAAAAGCCCTTTCTGGAGAAATAAAAGAACTAAAATCTAACCAAGGTGAAATCAAAAAAGCTATTAATGAGGTGCAATCAAAAATGGAGGCTCTAACTGCTAGGATAAATGAGGCAGAAGAAAGAATTAGTGATATAGAAGACCAAATGACAGAGAATAAAGAAGCTGAGCAAAAGAGGGACAAACAGCTACTGGACCACGAGGGGAGAATTCGAGAGATAAGTGACACCATAAGACGAAACAACATTAGAATAATTGGGATTCCAGAAGAAGAAGAAAGTGAGAGGGGAGCAGAAGGTATACTGGAGAGAATTATTGGGGAGAATTTCCCCAATATGGCAAAGGGAACGAGCATCAAAATTCAGGAGGTTCAGAGAATGCCCCTCAAAATCAATAAGAATAGGCCCACACCCCGTCACCTAATAGTAAAATTTACAAATCTCAATGACAAAGAGAAAATCCTGAAAGCAGCCCGGGAAAAGAAGTCTGTAACATACAATGGTAAAAATATTAGATTGGCAGCTGACTTATCCACAGAGACCTGGCAGGCCAGAAAGAGCTGGCATGATATTTTCAGAGCACTAAACGAGAAAAACATGCAGCCAAGAATACTATATCCAGCTAGGCTATCATTGAAAATAGAAGGAGAGATTAAAAGCTTCCAGGACAAACAACAACTGAAAGAATTTGCAAATACCAAACCAGCTCTACAGGAAATATTGAAAGGGGTCCTCTAAGCAAAGAGAGAGCCTACAAGTGGTAGACCAGAAAGGAACAGAGACCATATACAGTAACAGTCACCTTACAGGCAATACAATGGCACTAAATTCAAATCTCTCAATAGTTAGCCTGAATGTGAATGGGCTAAATGCCCCTGTCAAAAGACACAGGGTATCAGAATGGATAAAAAAACAAAACCCATCTATATGTTGCCTCCAAGAAACACATTTTAAGCCCGAAGACACCTCCAGATTTAAAGTGAGGGGGTGGAAAAGAATTTACCATGCTAATGGACATCAGAAGAAAGCAGGAGTGGCAATCCTTATATCAGATCAATTAGATTTTAAGCCAAAGACTATAATAAGAGATGAGGAAGGACACTATATCATACTCAAAAGGTCTGTTCAACAAGAAGATTTAACAATTTTAAATATCTATGCCCCCAACGTGGGAGCAGCCAACTGTATAAACCAATTAATAACAAAATCAAAGAAACACATCAACAATAATACAATAATAGTAGGGGACTTTAACACTCCCCCTGGACAGGTCATCCAAGCAAAAGATCAGCAAGGAAATAAAGGCCTTAAACGACACACTGGACCAGATGGACATCACGGATATATTCAGAATATTTCATCCCAAAGCAACAGAATACACATTCTTCTCTAGTGCACATGGAACATTCTCCAGAATAGATCACATCCTCGGTCCTAAATCAGGACTCAACCGGTATCAAAAGATTGGGATCATTCCCTGCACATTTTCAGACCACAATGCTCTAAAGCTAGAACTCAACCACAAAAGGAAGTTTGGAAAGAACCCAAATACATGGAGACTAAACAGTATCCTTCTAAAGAATGAATGGGTCAACCAGGAAATTAAAGAAGAATTGAAAAAAATCATGGAAACAAATGATAATGAAAATACAACGGTTCAACATCTGTGGGACACAACAAAGGCAGTCCTGAGAGGAAAATATATAGCGGTACAAGCCTTTCTCAAGAAACAAGAAAAGTCTCAGGTACACAACCTAACCCTACACCTAAAGGAGCTGGAGAAAGAACAAGAAAGAAACCCTAAGCCCAGCAGGAGAAGAGAAATCATAAAGATCAGAGCAGAAATCAATGAAATAGAAACCAAAAAAACAATAGAACAAATCAACGAAACTAGGAGCTGGTTCTTTGAAAGAATTAATAAAATTGATAAACCCCTGGCCCGACTTATCAAAAAGAAAAGAGAAAGGACCCAAATAAATAAAATCATGAATGAAAGAGGAGAGATCACAACTAACACCAAAGAAATACAAACTATTATAAGAACATACTATGAGCAACTCTACGGCAATAAATTTGACAATCTGGAAGAAATGGATGCATTCCTAGAAACATATAAACTACCACAACTGAACCAGGAAGAAATAGAAAGCCTGAACAGACCCATAACCAGTAAGGAGATTGAAACAGTCATTAAAAATCTCCAAACAAACAAAAGCCCAGGGCCAGATGGCTTCCCGGGGGAATTCTACCAAACATTTAAAGAAGAACTAATTCCTATTCTCCTGAAACTGTTCCAAAAAATAGAAATGGAAGGAAAACTTCCAAACTCATTTTATGAAGCCAGCATCACCTTGATCCCAAAACCAGACAAGGATCAAACCAAAAAAGAGAGCTATAGACCGATATCCTTGATGAACACAGATGCGAAAATACTCAACAAAATACTAGCCAATAGGATTCAACAGTACATTAAAAAGATTATTCACCACGACCAAGTGGGATTTATTCCAGGGCTGCAAGGTTGGTTCAACATCCGCAAATCAGTCAATGTGATACAACACATCAATAAAAGAAAGAACAAGAACCATATGATACTCTCAATAGATGCTGAAAAAGCATTTGACAAAGTACAACATCCCTTCCTGATCAAAACTCTTCAAAGTGTAGGGATAGAGGGCACATACCTCAATATCATCAAAGCCATCTATGAAAAACCCACCGCAAATATCATTCTCAATGGAGAAAAACTGAAAGCTTTCCCGCTAAGGTCAGGAACACGGCAGGGATGTCCATTATCACCACTGCTATTCAACATTCTACTAGAGGTCCTAGCCTCAGCAATCAGACAACAAAAGGAAATTAAAGGCATCCAAATCGGCAAAGAAGAAGTCAAATTATCACTCTTCGCAGATGATATGATACTATATGTGGAAAACCCAAAAGACTCCACTCCAAAACTGCTAGAACTTATACAGGAATTCAGTAAAGTGTCAGGATATAAAATCAATGCACAGAAATCAGTTGCATTTCTCTACACCAACAGCAAGACAGAAGAAAGAGATATTAAGGAGTCAATCCCATTTACAATTGCATCCAAAACCATAAGATACCTAGGAATAAACCTAACCAAAGAGACACAGAATCTATACCCAGAAAACTATAAAGTACTCATGAAAGAAATTGAGGAAGACACAAAGAAATGGAAAAATGTTCCATGCTCCTGGATTGGAAGAATAAATATTGTGAAAATGTCTATGCTACCTAAAGCAATCTACACATTTAATGCAATTCCTATCAAAGTACCATCCATCTTTTTCAAAGAAATGGAACAAATAATTCTAAAATTTATATGGAACCAGAAAAGACCTCGAATAGCCAAAGGGATATTGAAAAAGAAAGCCAACGTTGGTGGCATCACAATTCCGGACTTCAAGCTCTATTACAAAGCTGTCATCATCAAGACAGCATGGTACTGGCACAAAAACAGACACATAGATCAATGGAACAGAATAGAGAGCCCAGAAATAGACCCTCAAATCTATGGTCAACTAATCTTCGACAAAGCAGGAAAGAATGTCCAATGGAAAAAAGACAGCCTTTTCAATAAATGGTGCTGGGAAAATTGGACAGCCACATGCAGAAAAATGAAATTGGACCATTTCCTTACACCACACACAAAAATAGACTCAAAATGGATGAAGGACCTCAATGTACGAAAGGAATCCATCAAAATCCTTGAGGAGAACACGGGCAGCAACCTCTTCGACCTCTGCCGCAGCAACATCTTCCTAGGAACAACGCAAAAGGCAAGGGAAGCAAGGGAAAAAATGAACTACTGGGATTTCATCAAGATCAAAAGCTTTTGCACAGCAAAGGAAACAGTTAACAAAATCAAAAGACAACTGACAGAATGGGAGAAGATATTTGCAAACGACATATCAGATAAAGGACTAGTGTCCAGAATCTATAAAGAACTTAGCAAACTCAACACACAAAGAACAAATAATCCAATCAAGAAATGGGCAGAAGACATGAACAGACATTTCTGCAAAGAAGACATCCAGATGGCGAACAGACACATGAAAAAGTGCTCCATATCACTCGGCATCAGGGAAATACAAATCAAAACCACAATGAGATATCACCTCACACCAGTCAGAATGGCTAAAATCAACAAGTCAGGAAATGACAGATGCTGGCGAGGATGCAGAGAAAGGGGAACCCTCCTACACTGTTGGTGGGAATGCAAGCTGGTGCAGCCACTCTGGAAAACAGCATGGAGGTTCCTCAAAATGTTGAAAATAGAACTGCCCTATGACCCAGCAATTGCACTATTGGGTATTTACCCTAAAGATACAAATGTAGTGATCCAAAGGGACACATGCACCCGAATGTTTATAGCAGCAATGTCCACAATAGCCAAACTATGGAAAGAACCTAGATGTCCATCAACAGATGAATGGATAAGGAAGATGTGGTATATATACACAATGGAATACTATGCAGCCATCAAAAGAAATGAAATCTTGCCATTTGCAACAACATGGATGGAACTAGAGCGTATCATGCTTAGCGAAATAAGTCAAGCAGAGAAAGACAACTATCATATGATCTCCCTGATATGAGGAAGTGGTGATGCAACATGGAGGCTTAAGTGGGTAGAAGAAGAATAAATGAAACAAGATGGGATTGGGAGGGAGACAAACCATAAGTGACTCTTAATCTCACAAAACAAACTGAGGGTTGCCGGGGGGAGGGGCTTTGGGAGAAGGGGGTGGGATTATGGACATTGGGGAGGGTATGTGCTTTGGTGAGTGCTGTGAAGTGTGTAAACCTGGTGATTCACAGACCTGTACCCCTGGGGATAAAAATATATGTTTATAAAAAAAAAAATTAAAAAAAAAAAATGTAGAAAATATGGGGCACCTGGGTGGCTCAGTGAGTTAAAGCCTCTGCCTTCAGCTCAGGTCATGATCCCAGGTTCCTGGGATCGAGCCCAGCATCAGGCTCTCTTTTCGGTGGGGAGTCTGCTTCCTCCTCTCTCTCTGCCTGCCTCTCTGTCTACTTGTGATCTCTGTCTGTTAAATAAAATCCTTTGAAAAAGTGTAAAAAAAAAAAAAGTGCTAAAAAAAAAAAAAGGATAAAGTAAGCCAACAAATGACAAAATAGTATATATTAGTTAAAACTCCCATTCAGGAAGACTATCAAAAAAAAAGAGCTATTAAATCAATAATCTAGATATAGATATCTCTGTGTCATATAGTATTTGCTAGTTTTCACAAATGACAGTACAAAGGGAACTAAATTCTAGGGGGAAAAGTGCTTATTTTAGCGGGCCACTAATTTGTATGCACATAGGTAGTTTTCTGTGTATTAGAAATT
This sequence comes from Mustela lutreola, assembly GCF_030435805.1. Taxonomy (NCBI): domain Eukaryota; kingdom Metazoa; phylum Chordata; class Mammalia; order Carnivora; family Mustelidae; genus Mustela; species Mustela lutreola. Next base: position 47,323,173 of record NC_081295.1, on the reverse strand, counting down.
TACATTAATACTTGTAAAATGTGCTTCAATAAAATTTCCACTGGACTAAAAATGAATATTTCTCAAATAGGCACACAACAAAACGAAAATCCTACCTGAAAGACCCAGCAACCCAACTTAAAGAGCTTGTAGTATCAATTCTGTTACTTGGAATGGTCTGTGGAGCAGATACATTAAGTATTGGTGATTTTTCCCATGGTTTTAAATCTTCTCTAGAATATGTAGGAGGTATACCATTAACATACGGTTTAATTTTCCCCTGGAGATAAAAAAAAAGAAACTTTAAAAAATGAGTAAGAGCAGGCACCTAATATAGTATCTAACACAAAAAAAAATAAAAATAAAAATTTAAAAAACCACGTAAAAAAAAAAATCAATTCGTGAGGCCTAGAATACCAAGAAGAATGGGTAAATTTTCCATTGTCTCATGAATTTCTCAAAGTCCTAAAAGTTCTGTGGAGGTCTAGGGGTTAGAGAAAAATGACTGTATCTAATAAGTTAGACACTTTACTTTCCCATAGATGAATGATTATGGAATAAAAGGTTAAGATATAGCCAAAAAATGGCCTCCCCAGAGTTTAACCAAACTAAAATTCTGCAGCATAATGTCAGTTATGCTAGAATCAGAGAACTCCATTTCAGATTGTATTGCCCCTAACAACATGATAGAGGAAAGAGACTATGTGGAATTTGAAGTTAGGCTTACTTTCAAAATTATTTTAACAGTTTGTTTGTTTTTTTTTACAGATTTTATTTATTTATTTGTCAGAGAGAGAGAGAGCATACAAGCAGGCAGAGGCGCAGAGAGAAGCAGGCTCCATGCCGAGCAAGGAGCCCAATGCAGGACTCGAATCCCAAGACTCTGGGATCATGACCTGAGCCAAAGGCAGCAGCTTAACTGACTGAGCCACCCAGGTGCCCCTTGACAGTTTTTTTGACAAGTAATTTAGCTATAAATATATTCTTCCATAGGTCTATACAGTGTTGCTATATTCTTTTTTTTTTTTTTTTTAATAGATTTTATCCATTTATTTGACAGAGAGAGAAATCACAAGTAGGCGGAGAGTCAGGCAGAGAGAGAGAGAGAAGCAGGCTCCCGCTGAGCAAAGAGCCCGATGCGGGGCTCGATCCCAGGACACTGAGATCATGACCTGAGCCGAAGGCAGTGGCTTAATCCACTGAGCCACCCATATCAACATTATACTTTAATTGCAGAAAGAAGATTAGAAATATAATGTCATAAAAGGCTCAAACTGCCATTTAGAATCTTTAAAACTAGAAACATAATGCAAATTTGAGAAAACTAATACTACACATATTATATTTATTTTTATAAACCAGCTAGGAGAGAATTTTAAAGATAGAGCAAAAAATAATAAAAAACTAAAGATAAATTGTCTGTAGATCTAAAATTTGAAGAAAACAGTACATTAATAAATAAAAGCAAACCTCTAGTTTTTCTGACTGAAATCCTGCTGTGAAATCAGGAGACTGTAAATCTCTAGGACTACCCACTCCGGCATAGCTTCCTTCAGAGTCTGATGTCAACAGTTCTGGAAGAGATTCTGCAGAATTGGTCTTACCAGACTTTAATAATCCTGAAAGGTAAAATTTTTAAAAAATATTTAAACACATATATATTAAACAAGTATATTACATTCAGTGAACTAAATAGAGCTAAAAACTTCCATTTATCCAGAGATTTAATAACATTTATATTATATTCACTGTATCAAATCTTGACAATTCAAGCTAACTGATGAAAAAATCAGTTAAAGTAAAAAACTGAAATGGAGAAGACTTTAAAGAATAGCTTCAGCCATTTCAATTACACAACAATTATGCAATGAACCGAAGGAAGGCACTTCTTTAAGAAGTGATTCAGAACTTCTCCATAAAAAAAAAAAAAAAAAAAAAAAGAATTAATAAACTTCAGACCTTCCCCTTTCTCATCTCTCTGTACCAAGTTCTCTATACCCATGCAGAGAGGTACTGGCCCCATTCTGTGTGGGAGGAACATTGTAGCCTTTCTATTCCAGTTAACAGACTAGCCCAGTAGCAGAGTCTATGCTTAAGTAAACTGGGGCCTATTGGAGGATTTTTACTTCTGGGGAAAAAAAATAAATCTGTGGATTGAAAGCTATTTTAATTAGCTTATCACCTAAAGCAAAAGGGTTGTTATGAAATGTACATACCCTTAATTCTCCTAGGCAACCTAAATACCTGTCTCCCTGACATATCTGGTATCTGTATTCATTCATACATCAGAGTCATTTCAGATGTAAATAGGGAAAACAATAAACTTTTGTTTAAGCTCATGTGTTTTTTTCACATATTTCAATTTTAGTAGAATCTATATGAGGCAGCAAAGAAACATTAACACACATATATGAGCTATTAACCACAAGTAACTAAAAGTTTTACAAATAACTTCAAAATAAAACAGCTCTCACACATTCAAATTCAAATAAGTGTGTTTTCTTTAAAGTAAATCACTTTGACAATGCCTCTTTCATTGCTGTCACTGCTAAAATAGTTTGGAATCAACATTCAGCACACCCACAATCTTTTAAATGTTTTTAAGAGCACCGAATTTTTTTTTAAAAGACATATTTGTTCATTTCAGTGAGAGCAAGAACATGAGCAGGGAGGGCAGAGGGAGAGAGAATCCCAAGCAGACTCCACACTCAGCATGGAGCAGGACACAAGGCTAGATCTCATGACCTCAAGATCAATAACCAGAGCTGAAACCAAGAATGGTTGTTTAACCAACTCTGCAACCCAAGCACCCCAGCAGCAAATTTTTCTCTAAAGAGAGTATATTTAATGCCAGAATGCTCCCAAAGGTCAGTCAGAAATAAATCTAATGAATAAAGATGAGGTTTAAAGTGGCCCACAACTAATTTTCGTATAAAACATTTTTACAGAATGCCTTTTGTCTAATGTTAAGGACCAATAAAAATAAATTTACTTACAGAAGTCTTTTTGGTCCCCAGTTTAAATTTTACCTTTAAGGGGCACCTGGGTGGCTCAGTCAGTTGAGCATCTGCCTTCTGCTCAAGTCATGATCCCAGGGGTCTGGGATTGAGTCCGACATGGGGCTCCCTGCTTCTCCCTCTGCCTTTCTCCTTGGCATGTGCTCTCTCTCTCTCTCAGTCTTTCTGTCTCTCAAATAAATAAAAGCTTAAAAAATTAAATAAATTTGACCTCTAACTCATCATCTGCTTTGGCCACAAATAAAGTAGTACAGCATAAAGAACACAGTACTGGAATTTAAAAAAATAAATTCTATTTCTGCCTGTCACTGCCTCAAATCACTGAAGTTTTCTGAGTTTGTTTCCTCAGGTTTAAAAAAGGGGACATAAACTAGGTCATTATTAATGTCTCTTCCAGTTATGAAATGCTAAGATTCTAACACCTGTGCTAATTATATCACAACTTAAAGCAAACCAAATGGGGTGCCTGGATGGCTCAGTCAATCAAGCTGTAAGACTCGGTTTCAGCGAGGTCAGGATCTCATAGTTCTGATATCCAACCCCATAGCAGGCTCCATGGTCAGCATAGAGTCTATTTGTTTTTCTTCCTCTCCCTCTGCTCCACCCTCCCCTCACCCCCCACTCATGGTCTTGCAAATAAATAAATAAATAAATAAATAAAACCAAATATATGCTTTTTCCCTAAGTCTTTTAGGTGACTGGAAAAATCACTAGTTTCATGACTGTCTCTCCATTTATTCCATCTTTCCATCAATCCACCCATGTGTCCTTCTAAGGACTAGAGGTAACTCATGTAACACAGAGAACACAAAATCACAGAATTTTACATTTTGAAAGGTCCTAAAATAGGAATCAGGAGATGTAGTAAATGTGAAAGACCTATATTCGGTGCTTCATCAATCAATTTAGGTATATGATGATCTTTTTTATATTTAGGTATATTAACCTTTGTATATCTTTTTGTATTATCTAAAACAACTATTCTTGACATGATTTATTCTTTGAGCATTACCAAAACATCAAGTAACTCAATTGTACATCATGTTAAACATAAAAAGACATTCTTTCTTTACTCTGAATGACAACTCCTCCCCTCCCCCCACAGGGACAAAACTGTGCACTTGAGTATTTCAAACTTACTTTATCAGGCTGACTGACTATGAAAATACTGCTTATAGAAACTGTACCTGTTTATGTGTTACTGCTATAAACACACATATCATTTCTTAAAGCCATACTGCAGTCTCAGTATTTTATGGTCATACTTCCGTATTTTTATCTAAAGAAACTATTAAAATTTAGATAGTTTAATCTGGATCTAATCAAATGAATCTAGTATACCACTGGCCTGAACTTTTGAAAAAAAGATGTGAGAACTGCTGCTCTAGTTAAAAGAGACTAAAAAGACATTTATAAGCAAAGACAATGTCTATCTTCATAGAATACTAGATCTTTTTTAAGGTCAAAACATAAAAAGCTACAAAAACATTCTTGGACAATTAGAGAAATCTGGACAGAGATTATACTACTACATATTAGTGAATTAATGCCAGTTGTCTTAGATGCGATGATTCTGCAGATGTGATAGTAATATTGTAGTTATGTAGAATAATATCCTTATTCTTAGGAAAGTCATATTAATATTAATTCACATTAAAATATCATCCAAATTCTAAGTGGATCTATAAAAAATGTATAGAAGGTTTGGAGGATGAGGGAAAATAGCAATAAAAGTCTGTAAGAAAAAGTAAATGTGGTAAGAGCTTAATGATACATCTGAATGAAGGGTATACAGATTTCCATTTTTCTTCATCTTTTTAGTAAAAGATTTCCAAAATAAACGAAAATTTTAGAAAAACTACATAACCTTTACTTTCAAACAGCTCACATAATGCATAGATATGAAATGTGTTGTATTATATTACTAGATTATAACCTAATGCACATGACATTACTGATATAAATGAAATTAATCCATGTGATAATAGTATCTGTGCCATGTTTTGTTTATCTCTAACCCTCTATGCCACTAGACAGAGTGGTCTTTCTAAAAACATAAACTTTATTCATTCACATCAGATGCCTTAAAAATCCATCAACTAGGGGTACCTGGGAGACTCAACTGGTGGAGTGTCTGACTCTTGATTTCAGTTCAGGTCATGATGTCAGGGTGTGACAGCAAATGGTGTTGGGGTTCTCGCTGGGCATGGGGTCGGCCTGGTATTCTCTCTCTCCCTCTCCTGCTGCCCCTCCCCCAGCTCTCAATCTCCTCCCCCCACCCCGCCAAAAAGATATATATAAATAGGTAGGTAGATAGATAGACCTCCATCAACTAACTACCCACAGCCTTCAGAATAAAATTAAAATTCCTTGGGTTAGCATAAAATGCCTCTAAAATCTGACCAGTTTTCAACTACCACCTATATGCACATACCCTATATGGCTGACTCAGCTGAACTACAAGCATAAGAAATGTGCATCTCTAGTCCCTCTAGTCTTGGGAGCATATTGATGCCTTTGCTTTGTATGTCTATTAGCCTGCCTCCTTTTCTTGGCTAACTCCTCATTCTTGAAGATGCAACTCACGTATTATTTTCCTCTAAGAGGTCTTTCCTGATTTTCTCAGACTAATATGGGCTCTTCCTTTGTGCTCCCAAAGCAAACTTCAGTCAGAATATTTATTACAATATACTATCATTTTCTGTAGCCTCCCTAAGACAAAGACTATTTTCTATTACAATAGGCTAACCCTAACCCTGGCAAGTGGCATACAATAGTATTTAATACATGTTAAATGAATTAGAGAACAGAGACATGAAAGATTAGATCAGGAAATATATCCTAAGATACTTTCACTAACCTGTGGATGGTGGACTTTGAATAACATCTGAAAGGTTATAACCTCCAGAACTATCTGAACGCTTACGTGGCTTCTTTTTTGCTTTTGTTTTTGCCTTCTTGAACAAACTTTCCCTAGAAAAAAAGCAAATATGAAACTCATTTTTAGAAGCTACGGATTAACAACAGAACTATGTATTTTGAGCAAATGAATACATACAGCATATTAGTCAAAGAACACAAAAAATATACATGCTCTAGTTGCATTTATCTATGTGGCCCAGAGCAAATTACATGTTTTAGTGAAATTCAGTGTGATAGTCTTACTTGTTCTGGCTCTACTATTTCTGTGAAAGTTAGAAATAAGATGGTATAGGGCACCTGAGTGGCTCAGTCAGTTAAGTATCTGCCTTTGGCTCAAGTCATGATCCCAGGGTTCTAGGATCAAGTCCTACACCAGGCTGCCTGCTCACTGGGGAGCCTACTTCCCCCTCTTCCTCGGCCTGCCTCTCGGCCTGCTTATGCTCTTGCTGGCTCTTTCTCAAAGTAAATAAATAAAATCTTAAAAAAAAAAAAAGATAGTATATAGGAAAATACTTTGAAAAGTAAAATAATCAGGTATCAGAGACTGCAAGTAACCTAGATGCTAAAGGGATTAAAAAAAAACCTCTGGAACCCAAGACCAGTTTCTCAGTAAGCTACATAGTATACAAAGTATATATATATAGTAAATGACTTGAATGCCCAAAGATTTTAACAAGTCATTTATCAAGTAGAAGGAAAGTAATTCTGTAACCAGTTGATAAGTGAGTCTAAGACGAAGACTGGAAATTCAAAACAGGGCTTGTTAAGTGGTTGGCCACACTACAGGGAGATAATGTAGAACCTGGGATATTTTGTTGGAGAATTCCCAAATGTCAGTCACTATAGGCCCTATCTCTTGAACCAGTCAAGTTCTCATAGAAAAAAATCCATAGTGCACTCCTCTTAGATTCAAACTCTCTAGAGGGCAAATCTTTCTGTCAAGATGGATGGGACAGGCAATCATTTGGGTAAATGGGATTCAAAAAGAGGTAATGCTCTATATTAGAATTTCTAAAAATGTTTTTTTCTGAATCTAACAACTCACCCTAATCTTCATAAAATCTGCTACCTCTAATTCTTAAGCCTTTCTGGAATTCTGTTTTAGTCTTTTTTCTGTTCTAAGTCATTGCTCTCAGCAGCCCCTTTCCAACTTCAAAAACTATAAATCTTCAATTTTCTCCTTTCCTGCTCTCTTTAGTGCAATATGCCTTTCTTATTTATTATAATTTCAGCAGGGTTTGGGAAGGTAGCTAAGATAAATGCACTTATTCAACCAGATTGTTAACTTGATGGTTGTATTCCTTTTATATTTATAGTTAATTCTGTTACATCTGCAAATAATTATGCACTTATTCTCTTATAATAAGGCTAAGAATAAACATAAATACATACTTACGTCAGGATTCTCCAATTTTTCTTTTTAAGCATGTAAGTGTTACTAGTGTAAAAGACTGGGGGTGGACAAAGGAGGAGGAGAGAAGAAAAGGAAAAGAAAAAAAGAGCAACAAAGCTTACGAATAATTCTGTTCCAAATTTATTTCTTCTTTCAAAAAGATATCTCCATCTTCTACTTCCAAATAGCTAATATCTGGTCCATCTTGATATGGTGTAATGACTCTTCTATCCATTGCTGGAATCTATTAAAAAAAAAAAAAAAAGGTGTCCCTTGTTAAATACAAAATGTATAAAGACTTTTTAAAAAAAAAATAGGTATATCCCACTTGTTCATACTGATATGTGGTAACATTAACAAGGAAAAGTCTAGAATGCTTAATGACTTCCTACGTTCACGATAATGAGAAAAATCTGGTTAGGTTCATTCATTTTTACTCTAAAAAAATGTCACCTTTTCAAAAAAGCTCTACTTTTTATCAAATACAAATTAATCTATTTCTTAGGGATCATGTGAATCCACGTATTTGTCCTGCCCTGACATTTGGTAAATTAATAACTAAAGAAAAGCTTTCAAGAACTTTCATTTATAGAGCAATTAAAATAATCAAAATTAAAAATATTTAAGGATAAAACTATCATACTAATCTATGGGATCTGTAAAAAATTTTATATCCTCATTTTTAAAAGATCCTAATATGTTAGAATTCATTAGGAAATTACTCTACTGAGAAGTCTGACCTAATAATACTACTTTAGTTTGATCATATTACTGAAAAAAACATAAACCTTACCATTTTTCTATAAAAGACAGAAAGATCCTTCAAAACAGCTTCACTTAAAACATCAAGAGACCTAAAACACACGATACAGAATTCTATTTTAAGACTTAAGTAACCTAATATTTATCAAGATTTTTCAAATATGTAGAGACATTTTACATTTCTGAATAAGTAACAGTTATTTTTTATAATCATTAATATGACAGCTGCTATAAATTCTTTTTGGAAGTTATATATTTCAAATAAGCAGCAGTCTTCAAACATCTTCAATATAACTCAACTCTTTGAAAAGATTTTTCTATCATTTATATTGTAGCAAAATAGCAACTATAGTTCTTCCTTGACATCCCAATAAATCCATCAAAAGTTAAAAATCTCTTAAGTCAAAAATACACTTAATATACCCACTTACTGAACATCACAGCTTAGCCTAAGCTACCTTACACATGCTCATAACACATACGTTAGCCTACAGAGCCCATTTTATAATAAAGTGTTGAATATCCTATGAATTTATTAATTACTCTATTGAAAGTAAAAAATAAGCATGTCAATGGTTTACATTCTTGTGTTTCTGTACGTCACTGGCAACCGTGGCTCATTGCCACTGCCCAGGATCACCAGAGAGTATTGTACTACTTATCACTAGCATGAAGAAAAGATCAAAATTCAAAATTCAACGAACAGTTTCTACTAAACGTGTTTCACTTCCACACCACCGTAAAGCTGAAAAATCCTAAGTCAAACCATGGTAAATCAGGGACCATGTGTATTCATTCTCCAACTTTCCAATCTTTAGCTACAGTAGGAGCACTATACTGACAGAACAATGGCCTAACATGATACCTTAATTCTATCTAGAACTATCACTGCATGACTTTGAGCATTCAATTTACCCATTTAGGCTTTAGTATGTTCATGATGCATAAAATGTTTAGACTAGATCAGCTGTATTCAAAGTAAATTTCAAGGAACTCCCAAGTTCTAAAGAGATACTTCTAAAGCACTTAAGTGAAAACTTAAATCAAAACTTACATTCTAAAATATATTTTAAACTATCTTTACAAATGCAAAACAACTTGCCTATTCAAATCTATATCATACCAGTTCCTAACATTTTGATGATAATTAACCTGTTGTGGTGCAGTTCTCCTTTTTAACATCTCTGTAAATATTTATTTACACCCCTAAGAAACACATATTTGATAAGGAATGGTTAAATTTGTACAAATCTTTGTTTTATGGCAAGTTATGCACACCTACTCATGTAAAATTATACAAGTGATATCTACTAAGTGCCATTCTTAATGATTCGCCTGACACACTTGTCACAACAACTGAACAAGGGTACTGAGACACATCATTTTCCAATATCATATCTTAGATAGATTTGGTGCTTGTTTTGTATTTTGGTTGATTCCTTATCTGAAACTGCATGAGCTTAATTTGGCAAGGCAAAGTTAAAAAAAAAAAAAAACTGTTTTGATTACAATTATTAATGTAATGTCAGCAAAAAAATTTATTTTGAAACCTAGCCAGGTTCTGATACTAAAACACCAGAGGCATTTTAAATCACATTGCAAAGGGGCACCTGGGTGGCTCAGTTGGTTAAGCATCTGCTTCTGGCTCAGGTCAGGATCTTAGGGTCCTGGGACCAAGACCCACGTCAGGCTCCCTGATCAGCAGGGAGTCTGCTTCTCCCTCTCCCTCTACTCCTCCCCCACTTGTATGTGCTCTCTCACTCACTAATAAATAAAATCTTTTAAAAACTGAAATAAAATAAAATCCTATTGCCTAACACCCCATAACATTAATTTATATTTGAAAAGCATTTCCACAAAATAACAAATCATTACATTGCCAAAAGACTTTCCTCTGAATTTAATCCTATATAGCAATTATTAAGAATCTATTAGTGATTCACCTCTAAAAATCAGAACACTCTTATTTCAGTCATATTTTAGCATCAGTTTCATTAAGATTATCCTGACTGTGAAAGGTGAGATATCAAAAATCTGTTTCCAGGGGCACCTGGGTGGCTCAGTCATTAAACGTCTGCCTTTGGCTCAGGTTATGATCCCAGCATCCTGGAATCCAGTCCCACACTGGGCTCCCTGTGCATCGGGCTCTCTGCTCAGCAGGAAGCCTGCTTCTCCCTCTCCCACTCCCCCCTGCTTATGTTCCCTCTCTCACTGTGTCTTTCTGTTAAATAAATAAATTCATTTTTTAAAAATCTGTTTTCATTTATACTAAATTATATAGATCAAGATTTTGATTCCTTGAAAAAAAAGGGTTCCTGGGTTTTCTCATCTGTAATATGAGGTTATAAACAGAATCTACTTCATCAGTTTCCACGAAAATCAACTGAGATCTGCAAAGCACTTTTAGGATGCTTCCTGGCACATAGTATTAGTTATCATTTTATGGCTAAAATAAAATGCAGAAGTAAATGATACTGGAGCTTGAAAAATGCTAAGTGCATGAAGAACTCTCATCTAAAACTTCCCCAGAACACTCATTTTTCTCACCACTGACTTTATAGTAATAAATATTTTTTTTTAAGATTTTTTTTTTTTTTTATCAGAGAGAGAGAGAGAAAGAGCACAGGCAGACAGAATGGCAGGCAGAGGCAGTGGGAGAAGCAGGCTCCCTGCCGAGCAAGGAGACCGATGTGGGACTCGATCCCAGGACGCTGGGATCATGACCTGAGCCGAAGGCAGCTGCCAACCAACTGAGCCACCCAGGCGTCCTTATAGTAATAAATATTTGACCTTATATTAAAAACAGAATCTGTATATTTATTGCATTGAACAACTCCACTAAAGATAATTAAGAACAATAGGATGAAGTTTCTAAGATCCCTCTAATTCTAAAATACCTATGACTCCTAAATTATTAACATTAACAAATCTTTTCAATCCAAGTAAACATCAGTAATATGAAATACTAGCTTATAAAATAGGATGTATATATTCAGCCAGTTGTTTTATATAAAATGTGTCATTTCTCAAAGAATCATTTCATTACTCATTAATTTCAACATAAAGATTTAAATATTCATACCAGCTTCCAACAAACTAAACCAACTGAAGTTTTCAGGCCATCTGCTGCAGCCTAAGTTTGACTAAAGAAGCAATATGTAATATAAGAACTATCCAAAGAGAAAAATGCAAAGAGAAAAGGAAATCAACCAGTAACAAAATTTTCACGTTTACATGTGAAATAGTTATGTGCTGTCTTAATTAGTATTATATATAGTTTCCAAAAGCCTAGGTAACATAGTTGTAAATCAGCCTAGACAAGCAAAGAGATATGCATACATATAAAGAATATACCTTTAATAATATTTTCCTACACATTTCCAACAAGAATGGAAGCTCTCCATTGAGGGCAAGGATTTTGTCTGTTTTGCTCACTGATGTATCTTAGCAGTAGCTGGCATATATTAGGCACTCAAATACTGATGGAATGACTGAAATCCCTTACATTTTATTTTCTACAAAGCTGTAATTTATCATTATACCTTTTTAAATTACTAATATATCTACTATCATATATAAATAATTGCTTTTACAACAGTCATATAATGTATGCACCCAACCTACCTTGCTTCAAGTAAAGCAGCCATATTCAGTCCTATAAACTGTAAACAAGACAGTTTCAGTTGTTCAGCATTATACATTGCTGCAAATTCCAGTATCATAGCAGCATTCTTTAGGGTAACTACAAAGAAAAGATACTTAAAATGAGATGAAAGCCATGCTACTACAGCAAATACAATATACTTATGTTTAAAGTTGTCAGCTCTGAACATTAAGAGCAAGAAAAACTGAAAGTAGTTTTTTTAAAATTTTTTTTTAAACAGATTTTATTTATTTATTTGACAGAGAGATCACAGGTAGGCAGAGAGAGAGAGGAAGCAGGCTCCCTGCGGAGCAGAGAGCCCGATATGGGGCTCGATCCCAGGACCCTGAGATCATGACCTGAGCCCAAGGCAGAGGCTTAACCCACTGAGCCACCCAGGCGCCCCTGAAAGTAGTTTCTTGCCAAAATAACTTATACTAAGGCAAATTTAGAATGCTACTTTCCATCTCAGTGTGACTGGTTATGAGGAGAAATAAGCACACCAAAAGAAAATCCAGATGATGTGTTACAGTGTCATCTGAAAGCAAACACATAATAACTGACAAACTTCCACCTTACATTTTTGGAATAGTTTCAACTTCCATCGATAAATAACTTTCCTTTTCATTTATATAACACAGAATTGTTATTCTCTCTCCTATAAAACTAAAAAGATCTTAAGACTAAGATAAACTAGAGGCTGGCTCAGTCAGTAGAGCCTGCAACTATTATCTTGGGATGGATTTGAGCCTATGTGGAGCACAGAGATGACTTTCAAAAATTAAAAAATAGAATATGCTTTAAAAAATAAATTTAAGGGCGCCTGGGTGGCTCAGTGGGTTAAGCCTCTGCCTCCGTCCGGCTCAGGTCATGATCTCAGGGTCCTGGGACTGAGCCCGGCATCGTGCTCTCTGCTTGGCAGGGAGCCTGCTTCCCCCTCTTTCTGCCTGCCTCTCTGCCTACTTGTGATCTCTCTCTGTCAAATAAAAAAATAAAATCTTTAAAAATAAATGAATAAATAAATAAATTTTTAAAAGTCAAGGTAACGTTAAGGGTAATTTAAAAAAAAAAGACTAAGAGAAACTAATGAAATCAGTCTATAAAACATATTTATATTGAGTAATCCATCAGAATTTATGTGGATGTATTATTTATATAAATACATACTCAATATATTTGGAAAACAACTGCATTTAAATATCACTGTATTATTATTTATGCCAGTGTGGAATCTGGCATACTGTACAAAAGACTCTGAATTTTATTACAATCCCAGTAACTTTACATATGAAGTATCCTAATATGCTAGAGACGATCTCACAATATTCTACCTACGTAGCATGTAACTTTGGCTTCCCAAACCCCTCCATTATTTATTTACTGTGAGTTCTAACAGAGGAACAGAACTGTTTTCTATACTTGGCATATTCCACATTTGTTTTTCTTTCTTCCTTATAATGCCATCAAAAGGTACAACTGCAGTCAATTATGGTCTTTGTCCTACTCCTAACCAAACCTAAAGTTTCGACTAATTATGAACCCAAAGTCTCCCATTTCACGAAAATGGGTCATACAAAAATTTTGGAATTGGGAACAAGTACTGCCCTATACTAAGAGACCAGACTTCTGTTGAACCCTTCTCTTGCTAAGTTCTAGGATGATCAAGCTATTCATTTATAGGATAGTTGTGCAGCATAGGCCAAAAAAGAATATCCAAGCATGCCAGGAAAGTCAATTGAATAGCTGAAAATATCTCCAATATGTATACTTTATTCCTGTTATATTAAAATAAAGAATGCAACAAACATTTCTTTTTGATAACCAAGGAGAAGATATTCCATAAAGCTCAAGAAAAGTAATTAAGTAAGACACTAGAGCTAAAACAAATTATCAGCAAATACAAATTAGAAATTCTGACAGGAAATCACTTCATACTTCCTAAAGTGGAAATGAGACAATGAAGATGAACAAAGCTAAAATTAGAAGCTTTTATATCAGGCTAAGAAAACCTAATCTTTATCCTAGAGTAAGCAATTAAAAATACCTAAAGAGAAAAGACATATAATACTTCCAACAGAAAGACTGAATAAAAAGAGAAGTAGAGAGAAAGAGGACTTAAAAGATTACCGTGACACTACACAGAAGGGACAGATATCAGTGAACTCAACTAGCAGAGTGACAGAATAAAAAGGTGGGGGGGGAAAGTGGTCAATAAATATGGTTAAAGATGCATCAATTCTAGCAACTGAAAGAATTTGGATGCAAAGAACAAAATAACATAAAAAACAGCTTTGGGTTTCAAAAGTTGTATGTTCAAAAAGACAGCAATACAATTAACTGAAATAATGAAGTATTCAGGGATGCCTGGATGGCTCAGTTGATTAAGCATCTGCCTTCCACTCAGGTCATGATCTCAGGGTCCTGGGATCAAGTCTTGCATCAGGCTCCTTGCTCAGCAGGGAGCCTGGTTCTCCCTCTGCCTGTTGTTCCCCCTGCTTGTGCATGAACACACTCTCTCTCTGACAAATAAAGAAATAGCATTTTTTTTAAATAAAGTATTCATTAAATGAAATAATGAACAGAGAAAGAAATAGAGTTTAAGAGAAAAGAGATGTGTTTTGATCAAATACATCAATGAGACAATTATATAAAAATTCCAGCAAACAGTAACAGGTAGCTAAACACAGACTTACAGCCAAGACCAGGGCAAAAGGAAAAAATTTCTTTCAAACACTCACCTTTGAAATTTCAAAATAAATTTCCTAACATCTTCATAATTCAAGGTTTTACAACATTTCAAAAAACTTAACATATTTCAATTATAAGATGTATATATTTTCACCTATTAACACATCTGAAATAAGAATGTGCTTTCAATGACACAAAATAGCTTAAATGTTTTAATATTTTTCATGATTCAAAAAAATAATGGTGCATTTTACCACAAATGGAATCATAACGTCAATGAATAATCCTATACCAACCTGAAAACATAGTAATACTCAAATTCAAAAGTACTCACGTTTCTCAGTTAATGCTACTTCACACATCCCTTTCAATCGAGTTATAAGAAGCTGATCAGCCACCACAAGAACACTACAAACAAAATCCACATTTTGAGATTCTAAAAAAAAAGAAAACAAGCAAAACTATTACTTTGTAAACATTATACCTATGAAAAAAAGCTCTCCAAGTAATTAAGACATAAAAAAAGAGGATTATGACTGTTTTCTAAATGTTGCAATGGCAACTCTGATAAATAGTAATAATGTGAGAATTTTCTACCTTTTAAGTAGAAAGCTGGAAAGAAACACACCTAAATGCCCTGGTTCACACCAGGACATAAAATGGGCAACTTGAATTGATCTTTTAGTCTAGAAGGCTATAAGAATGCATGACCTATTTAAAAGCTCCCATGTTGTTAAACATTTCTCAATCTAATAGAGGAAAATCCAAATCTCAGTATCGAAATTATGTAGGTACATGTTAAATACATTTACATTTGTTAAGAACAAATATATACATATATATGGAGAGAGGGGTGAATAATGCTCTTAGATAACCATTTTTGTTTTAAATAAAGAAGCCTAAGAGTACATTTTCTTCTTAAACTATAGGAGTTCCTTAATTTAAAATAACCTCGGTCCTGAGTACTACTGATGGCCTTGAGCAATCACCCTGACACACTTCCAGAATAAAAACATAAATACAAAAACAAAACAAAACAAGACCACAATAGGAAAGGGGAAAAAAAGATTACAAAGAAAAAAAAAACATAGAAAAACCATTTTTAACAAAGAAGGAAGAGGTGAAGTCACTGAATGGCAAACTAAGGACTACTTCTAGAATTCCTCCACAAAAGCAATGAATATAATATAAAACTGTCAAAATCAACTTTTTCAAAATTCAAGAAATTAGCCAAAGGCTTACAATAATCTAGGGAGTGCTGACTCGAAAAAAATGGCTAAATCTTGGTAAGAAAAGGGGAGTGATGGTACACTATAGCTTTTTCTATTTAAATCCTCTTCTTCCCTCCTCCACAGTTGTCTTAAAAACCAGTAACCCTGCAATCACAGTGGAAACAAACAACTACAGCCATTAAAGGAGGCAGAAAAGTTATAAAGCTACATTATCAAAGAACTGTCATTATTTGACATGCCTGGCAGTTTCCTGGAAATCCTACTAGCAGGGCTTGTCTTTATTTTGACCTGACTCAAAGCTTTACTGGTGTTAAGAGGCACTTCCTTCACGGCATTTATCAAAAACAATCAGTAGCAACTGTTTAACACTGAAGCTGACTGAGACAATCATAACAGATGGTAGAAACAAGAAGCAGATCAAGAAAGGTTTTATGTTTTTTTTTTTGTTTGTTTGTTTTTTTGAAAAAAGGGAGGGTGGCTCAGTCAGTTAAGCCTCTGCCTCTGGTTCAGATCATGATCCTGGGGGTCCTGAGATCAAGCCCCCATCAGGCTCCCTGCTCAGCAGGGTGCCTGCCTGCTTCTCTCTCTCTCCCTCCCCCTGCATGTGCTCTTGTTCTCTCTCAAATAAATAAAATCTTAAAAAATAAAAAATTTTAAAAAGGTAGGGAAAGAGAGGTTGTTATGACTGGATGTTTGTATTCCCTGAAAATTCACAGTTGAAGCCCTAATTTCCAATGTGGCTGTATTTGGAGATGGAGCCTCTCAGGAAGTAATTAAGGAAAAATGAAGTTGTAAGGGTAGAGCTCTGGTCCAATAGGATTAGGGTCCTTCTAAGAGAAGAGGTATCAAAGAGGTGTCTATTTCCCTCTCTCCTGCCCCCCCCCCCCCACGCACACACGCATAGAGGAAAGGCCATATGGGGATCCGTGTACAAGCCAAGAAGAAAGTTCTCACCAGAAACCAACCTTGCCAAACCCTAATCTGGGACTTCTAACCTCCAGAATTATGAAAAAATTAATTTCTATTCTTTAAGCCACCTCATATAACCTATGGTATTTTGTTACAGCAGTTCCAGCTGACTAATGCAGATGTCCATAGGGGGTTTTGAAAAGTTCCAACACACTGCTATGAATCTAGAAGGCCACACACACACATATAGACAACTATATACAGGTCAAGGAAAAACTTAGGCCCTAAGGTTTTACCTTTGGCTGGACATGAGGCTCTGCTAAAGCAGGAAGTAAGAGCTAAAGTAGAGTCATAAATTGCCTGCCTGAGAAATGAATGCATGCCCCCAAATACACAAAGAATCCATGGTAAAGACTGGGAATTTATTTGTTTAAGGCATTTAAGGAAATTTCTAATTATTAGCTGACCACTAAACTAACCCAGCAGAAACTTCAGTGGTCACACAAGACAAAGAATAGAGATTTTACAGAATTAGTCAGTTCAGAAAAATAAACAAATAGCACAAATAATACACCTTGGGGAGGGAGGAGAATCTGATTTCAAGAGTTATCACATTATATTATTTAAAATACATTAAAAGTTATGAAAGATGTAAAAAACATGTAAGTATGGCTCATATATAGGAAAAAAGTAACAAAGAGAAACTGTCCCTGAGGAAGCCAAGATGCTGAACTATTAGGGTTCAGCTATTTTAGGGGTGCCTGGGTGGCTCAGTGGGTTAAAACCTCCACCTTCAGCTCAGGTCATGATCCCAGAGTCCTGGGATCAAGCCCCGCATCCTGCATCAGGCTCTTTGCTCAGCAGGGAGCCTGCTTCCCTTCCTCTCTCTCTGCCTGCCTTTCTGCCTACTTCTGATCTCTGTCAAAAATAAATAAAATCTTAAAAAAATAAATAAATAAAATTTTAAAAGCAGCTATTTTAATTATTTTAATTCCTTTAATAAAGGAATTAAAAGCATTAAAGGAAATCATGTCTAAAAAATTGAAAGGAAGTATGAGAGTAATGTCTCTTCAAATGAAGAGGTAGAAATTATAGGTCAACTGAAACTATCCAATCTGAAGAACAGAACAGAAAGAAAAAATAATGAATACAAATTAACATGGCATAAGAGACCTATGGAATACTATCTAGCATATCAAGATATATATGAGAATTGCAGGAGAAAAGAAAAAAAAGGCATAAAGAATATTTTAAGAAATAATGGCAGAGTGGGGAGAAGTACAATGTAGAGGTTTTATATGCAATGGAAATTCAGTCATGATTCGTTTAAAATAGACTGTTATATGTAAGCCTAATGGTAACCACAAAGGAAAAACCTACAGTAGATACACAAAAGATATAGAGATGGACATTGGGGAGGGTATGTGCTTTGGTGAGTGCTGTGAAGTGTGTAAACCTGGCGATTCACAGACCTGTACCCCTGGGGATAAAAATATATTATATGTTTATAAAAAATAAAAAAATTAAAAATTAAAAAAAAAGATATAGAGAAAGGAATCAAAGTATATCACTACCAAAACATCATTCAATCACAAAGGAAGATAATAAGAAAGAACTGTAAAAGTCAGAAAACTGACAAAATGATTATTAAATCCCTTTCAATAATTACTTTAAAAGGATTAAATTCTCTAATCAGAAGACAAAGTGGCTGAATGGATAAAAAAAAAAAAACAAGATTCAACTGTATACTCCCTACAAGGGACTCATTTTACCTTTAAGAACACACATGGGCTGAAAGTGAAAGGATAAAAAATAATATTCCATGCAAATGGTAACTGAAGGAGAGCTGGAGTGGCTATACTTCTATGAGATAAATAGGCTTCAAGTAAGAAACAGAAAAGACAAAGAGGTCATTATAATAAAGGGGTCAATTCATCAATAGGATATTAACAGCTGTACAGAAGCATGCAACAAACATATAACAGTGAAGCACCTAAATACATAAAATATATAAGCTGAAGGCAAAATAGTCATCAGTACAGTAATAAGAGAGCTTGAATATCAATATTCATGTTCAAATATGGACAGACCATGGAGACAGAAAATCAACCAGGATATATCAGACTTGAACAACACTAGAGACCAAAAGAACCTAACACATATATACAGAACATTCCATTCACAACAGCAAAATACATATTCTCAGCGCACATAAAACATTCTTCAGGATAGATCATATATGAGGCCACAGAACAAGTCTTAACAATTTAAGAAGACTGAATGATACCAAGTATATTCTCCAACTACAGTGGCATAAAACTAGAATAACAGGATGAAAATAGGGAAATGAGTAAATATGTAGAAATTAACATGTTAATTCAAAGAAGAAATCAAAGAGAAAGCAAAAAATACCTTGAGACAAATGCAAATGGAAGTAAAACAGACCAAAATTTACGGGATACAGCAAAAGAACTTCTAATAAGGAAGTTAATACTGATAAATGCCATAACAAAAAAAGGAAGATCTTGAAAGAAATTAGGGGCGCCTGGGTGGCTCAGTCGTTAAGCGTCTGCCTTCGGCTCAGGTCATGATCCCTGGTCCTGGGATTGAGCTCTGCATCAGTCTGCCCGCTCAGTGGGAAGACTGCTTCTCCCTCTCCCACTCCCCTTGCTTGTGTTCCCTCTTTTTGCTATGTCTCTATCAAATAAATAAATAAAATCTAAAAAAAAGAAAGAACTGAGGGTTTTTATACAACAAAGGAACTGCAAAAAGAAAAAACAAAGCCCAAAGTCAGCAGGAGAAGAAAATAATAAAGATTGAGCAGAGGGGTGCCTGTGGCTCAGTAGGTTAAGCATCTGACATAGGCTCAGGTAATGATATCAGGGTCCTGGGACTAAAGTTCGAACTGTGCTCTGTGCTCAGCAGGGAGTCTGCTTGTCCCTCTCCCTCTGCTCCTCCTCTCCCCACTCATGCTCTCTTTCTCTCAAATAAATAAAATCTTAAATTAAAAAAAAAACAAAACCGAGCAGAAATATATGAGCTAGACATTACAAGAACAAAAAAGATCAACAAAACTAAGAGTTGGTTGTTTGAAAAGATATAATTAACAAACCCTTATAAAAAAAATTCCCCTCAAAAATAAAATTCTAAATGAAAGAGGAGACATTACAAGTGATATCACAGAAATGTAAATTTTGAGAGACTACTCTCAACAATCGCAAGCAGACAAATGGGATAGGTAACCTAGATGAAACAGATGAATTTCTAAAAACATGATCTACCAAGACTGAATGAGGAAACAGAAAATCTGAATAGACCAATAACAGAGTAAGGAGACTGAATATATTAATCAAAAATCTCCCAAAAAAGAAAAACCCTAGAGCAGATGGCTTCATGGATGAATTCTACCAAACATTTAAGTAAGAATTAAAACCAATCCTTCTCTAATTTGTCAAAAAAAAAACAAACAAAAAACAAAAAAAAACAAACAAAAAAAACTGAGGAAGAGGGAGAACTTCCAAACTTCTTTTATGAGGCCAGATCATCCTGTTACCAAAAAGAGTCAAGGACACTACCCAAAATGAAAATCACAGTACCATATCCCTGATTAATATACCTGCAAAAAACCTTAATAAAATAGTAAGAAACCAAATTCAATAGCATGTTAAAAAGATCATACATGATGATCAAGTGGGATTTATGCCTGGATGCAAGGATAGTTCAGTACATACAAATCAATGAATGTTGATGCTATCTTAACAAAATAAAGAACAAATATCACATGATCATTTCGGTACAGGCAGAAAATGCATTAAGACAAAACTCAACATCCATTCATGATAAAAACTTACAACAAATTAGGTAGAGAAGGAATGTTCCTCAACATAATGAAGGCCATCTACAACAACTCCAAAACTAACACCATATTCAACAGTAAATACCTAAAAGCTATTTGTCTAAGACCAGGAACAACATAACGATGCTCACTCATGCCATTCCTATTCAATATAGTACTGGAAGTCCTAGCAAGAGTAACGAGGAAAATAAATAAATAAATGAATGAATAAAATGAACACCATCCAAACAGAAAAGGAAGAAGTAAAACAGTCTCTGCAGGTGACAAGATCTTGTATCTAGAAAACCCTAAATGCACCATCAAAAATCTATCAGAAGTAATAAACAAATACAGTAAAATTGCAGGTTACAAAATCAACACAAAAATCAGTTGCTTTTCTATGCACAATGACCTATCCAAAAAAGTAATTAAAAAAACAATTTCTTTCACAATTATATCAAGAATAAAAGACTTAGAAATAGATTTAACCAAAGAGATAAAAGATCTGTACTCTAAAAACTATTAAACACTGATGAAAGAAATTGAAGACAAAAATAAATAGAAAGATATTCCATGTACAGGGACTGAAGGAATACTATTAAAACACCCACTCTACCCAAAACAATCTATAGATTCAATAAAATCCTATCAAAATTCTAATGGCATTTTACACAGAAACGGAAAAAGTAATCCTAAAATTTATACAGAACCACAAAAACCCTGAAGAGCCTCAGTAATCTTCAGAAAGAAGAACAAGGCTAGAAACATCACACTTCCTGACTTCAAAATATGTAACAAAGTTGCAGTAATCAAATCTTAAGATATTGCCATAAAAAGCAGACACATATACCAATGGAACAAAAAAGAGAGCCAGAAATAAACCCTCATTTTATAGTCAATTAATCTTCAACAAGGGTATAAAGAATACAAAATAGGGAAAGGACGACCTTTGCAATAGAGTGCTAGGAAAACAACATTCACATGCAAGAAAATGATTGGAATGGATTAAAGAATTAAACAACTAACTCAGAATGGATTAAAGAATTAAACAAAAGACCTGAAACTGTAAAACCCTTAGAAGAAAACAGGGTAAAAGATTCTAGTCTTGCCAGTGATCTTTTGAATATGACATCAAAAATCACATGCAACAAAAGCAAAAATAAGTGGAATTACATGAAACTACAAAGTTTCTGCAAAGCAAAGAGAAACAATTAATAGAATAAAAAATTAAATTTATAAAAAAGGGCAACCTTTGGAATGGAAGAAAATATTTGCAAACTACATTTGACAAGGGATTAATATCCGAACCAACAGGTTCATGAAAAGGGTGTTCGATGTCACTAATTATCCGGGAAATGCAAATCAATACCACAAGAGATGTCACCTTACACCTGTCAATGGCTATTATTAATAAAACAGAAGATAACGAGTGCTGGCAAGGATATGCAGAAAAGGGAACACTTGTGTGCACTGTTGATGGGAGTGTAAAATGATACAGCCATTATGGAAAACAGCATGGAGGATCCTCCAATAATTAAAATAGAACTACCATATGATATAGCAATCCCACCTTTGAGATTTTTAGCCAAAGGAATTGAAATCAGTATCTTGAAGATATATCTGCACTCCCATATTCACTGAAGCACAATTAACAACAGTGAGGATATAGAACAGCCTAAATATCCACTGAAGGAAGAAAGGATTAAAAAAATCTGGTATACACATATAACTAAACACAGTAGTACACCAAAGATGACTGAAAACTCTCTGTAACTAAAACATTGGTGTATTACTTGAAAAAGTATATAAACGCAATCTCTCCATAAATTTTGCTTCAATTCTTAGTCTGTTTCTTTTACTTCAGAGATATTATCACAAGGAGGAAAACAAGCAAGAAAAGACTTATATAATATTTGTCAAAAACTATTCCCTATTGTCTGCTCCTGATCTCAATCACAGAAACAGCTGGGTATGAAACTGTTAAATCTAATGTCAACCATTATACATAATCCTATAGAGTTCATTTTCACATACTGAAAATTTTCTTTTTCCACTCCTTTAATATTAGTAAGTATCCCTATTGCTGATTCTAAATTTAGCCTCTGTTGATGGCTTATTTCAATTAGAGTAGAAATTAAGATTCATGTTGATTCTGCCATTACTCAATTATATCTTAAATATCTAAAACATCCTCTTATTAATACCTTTTATCACCACAGCTTCATCAGTATAGAGGTAGTCCAAAATAACTTTTAGTATGTCAGAATGTATGGGCATTTCCAAAGCTGTACAAGTGGAAGCCTAAATAAAATAAAATAAAATAATTAATTTTAAACTAAAAAAACTACCTCATTCTGACTGGAATAGAAAATCTGAAAAGGGATAACATCAAATGCAAAAGAACATTTATAAAACACAAATCTAAAATGACATACATTTAATTTTAAAATGCCTTGTAACATAGGGAAATCAAGAAAAATTGAAACAAAAACCCATCACACTGGTATTCCAAACAAATGTCCAAATAATAAAGGGGAAATTCTGACCTATTAAGTTTTTCTGTAACAATTTTTATTTCACATAAATGAAGTTTAAAACAAAAGTGAAACTGACTTAAAATATGCAGTTCCCATTCTGCATTTCTTTAGTACGTAATTTCCCCAAAACAAAAAAAAGTGTGATTACCAGCCATGTGGCTTCAACTTAAAACTTACCTCAATCCATGAGCTACTCAGCATACTATGAAAATATTCTGGGAAAGAAAAAGTACAATTCATTAGAACAGTTAAACAATAATAATAAATCAGCAATTAATTAAAAAGTATACCTACCAAGTCTAGCACAAAGAACACACTTATGGCAAGTAAATTCCTTTCCATCCACTGATTTCATGGTCACATCACATAGAAATGAACTGAAAAATAAATTTTTTTAATTGAAATGAGATTTCTTTACATATTTAGCAAATAGGGAATTTATTAAAGGATTTGGCTTTTGTTCATTTTCTTTTCATTAAAGACAGCAGAAAACAAACAACTTGAGGACATACATACAAATAAAGTACTTCATCTTCTTCCATTTGAGGAAAGATAATGAGGGCCTTACAATAAAGATAATATTTAAAGGGAACTGAATACAGATAAATATTCAAAAAAAGTTCTTCCTTCTAATTCCTTCTAATTTTCCTTTTGCATTACAGACCAGGTGTTAATAGTTAATATTTTATCTATTTACCTCAACATCTCTCCAACATTCCTAGAAATGAAGACTAGTAAAGATAAAATGGTATCTACTCATATATTTTGCTTCATATGTCAGTTAGAAGAGCTCTGTTTTCACACTTGGGTTTCAAAACCTAAGGATGAAAAGTTTATCTCCATTTCCTAACTTACCACTTTTTCTGATTTAGCTTCAATTTATTACCAGGTTTCTTCTCAATAACATTAATTTTTCCATTTTCAAATTTGACTCCATTTAACCTATCAAGAATAGATAAAAATTAACATTTGACGGACCAAAACAAACAACAGAAATCCAACAAATTACCTTATATATAATCATATAATTTTTATCACCCAGAAAAGGATCTCAACAAACTCTACTCTGTGATAAAAGAGTACCATATATTCTTCAATTTTACTTCAAAGTACAGTTGATTATTGAACAACGCAGCAGTTAGTCACCACTATGTAACCCCCCCTTATAGAGTTGAAATCTGCATAAAAATTTTGACTCCCCCATAACTTAAATATTAATACCCCACTGTTGACTAGAAGGCTTCCCAATAACATGAACAGATATGTATGTTTATACTTTTTATGTTACATGCATTACATACTGTTTTTACAATAAAAGCTGAAGAAAATGTTAAGAAAATCATAGAGAGTATACATTTACAGTACCATACTGAATTTATCATAAAAAATCTTAATACAAGTGGATCTGCACAGGTCAAACCCATGATTCTCAGGGTCAAATGCACACTAAATACAGTTACTGACAATAAAACATATCAAAGCCATAGCACAAAGTCCTTCACTGTTTTTAAACAGGAAACCTGATATATGATTCTCTCCTCTACCCCACACATTAGAAGTTACACTGCCACAAGCAACATACATACCTTAAAAAAAGAGAATTCCAAAGAATCTGGCTTAAATGACAAATCTGTCTTAGGTACTTCACACTTGCTACACGACAGAACTACACCAACAATTTGAGATCACTATTATCCCTCTCTTTTATATACTGAGAAACTGAAGTTCAAAGAAACTAAGAAATCTGCCCCAGCCATAGAAGAGCTAAGAGGCATATATAGGTCTAACTCCAAAGACAGTACTTTTTCCAGTATACCACACTGCCTACCATTCCAGATTCCCATTACACAAACACCATGGAGAGTTCAAACCCACTAGCAGCCTCCATAGTTTTAATCCAGAGTCCTACAGAGATAGTTTTAGCAAAAAATGGGAGAAAAAACACATCCAAAATAGAAGGAGTTGAGGGAGGGTAGAGGGGTAGTAAAGAAAAAGAGAATTTTTTAAAGGGCATAAAGAGGTTCAAGAATAGATATTAAGGACAAGTCATACCTACTACTCAAATTACTGAAACCGAATTTCCTTGCAACATTTTGCAACATTCTTACAGGATCATCTTCCCCAACACTTTTCCCTTTATTGGAAGATTTTGGTTTGCTTTTCTGCTTTTCATTAACCATATGAGCTTGATTACTTCTGTAAACTTCAAATGCCGACTTCTGATTATCTTCATGGCAATTCATTTTATTTGAATGAGAATTCATAGTGCCCTGATATTCTTCTGGCTTTTTGTTTAAGTTTATTCTTGGTGTGAAGCCATGAATTAAAAAGTCACAAGTATCTGTGTATATAAATTGTAAAAGGTACTCAAACAACTCAGGATGAACCTTCTCCACCACAAAGAGATGGCATCCTGCAGAATCTTCATCTTTCCGATAAACATCTGTAAAGTCTAAAGAGGTCCCATCTGAAAGAAACAATTTCTGAAAAAAGTCAGAATGCGCTGCCAAAATATATTTATGTGCAGGGAAGATTCTATTGCCAACTTGAAATGTCACATCATGTATGTTGTCCGTTTCATCAGTTTCCCTTAGGAGTTTGCCAAACTCTTCAAAAAAGGATGATGAGGATACAGCTGGAATTTCATAAAGGCTAGAAATGAAACAAAAATCATTTTTACTTTCAAGAAATGAAAAAAAAAGCACCCCTAATCAATTCTCCTTTTAAAGTACAATTTCTTTTTTCATTATTAAACTTACAAGATTTAAAATCTGGCATTTCTTAAAATATAAGAATAGTCTTATATACCATATCACACATTACAATGTTTTTATTCCTTTTTATATTTTTCTGCTACACTAAAACGACAAGATTTAAGTTTTCCTTCTAAAGCAGTGTTTTCTATTTCTACAAGAAAATACCAAGATATAAATTCAAATGACCATTTCACAGAAATTTTTTAAATGATTGTAACTAAACACAAATGACTTTAAAACTAAAAATATCTAAAAAAGAATACAGTCCTCAACCTTTTATATCCTCTTATTTTATCCTTTATCCTTTTAAGTGAAGAAAACTAAATCTACAAAGAACTGAGCAAATACTTCAACCAAATCCCAGAATAGGATAGAAACTCAGAAACTAAATATAAAGATAAATACCCATACAGACATACAGTATGTTCTTTCAGTATTGTAAGATGATTATCATACCTTCCCAATACACATTTCACCCTTCCAGGTAGGGGAAACAAACCTTCAGGTTTGCCCTGGATTGAGAGCTTTCTCAGAAGATGAGAGTTTTGGTGCTAATTATGGGACAGACCTGGGCAAACCAGTATGGATAGTCACCCTACTTCTAGGACTTCTTTCCAAGAGTACCCTTGATATTTATCTTAACCTATCATCTCCCTACTAATGTGACTTAGAGAAGATTTGCACTGAGATTCAAACTCCCCTACAAACAACTCTATTACTACCTCCTCTTTTGTTAATTATCATATTCAAGTGTTAGAAATTTTTGCAAACAATTTAATGCTTATTATATATGTCTCAGAATCTTTGAACCTAGAGTACATCATAAAGTACTAAAATATAAACTTTGTGCATATACATATGTATCTTTAATATTTTCAATAAGTAATAGTTTACAAACTAAGAGAAACACTTAACATTTCCACTGTAACAAATTCTACCTTTGAGATATCCAGGTAACATCATCTTATGTCTAAAGCCTCTACAAGTGTTGGCAAAAGCATTTCAATGAAATTTGCTCCAGGAGCTACTAAAAACAAAAGAAAACCCAGTGATTATTCCTTCTAAAAATGAAATTTAATATATACGAGTGTACCTTGTCTTAGGATCCGACTGCAAGATTGCAAAGTTGCATCCACTTGGGTCTGTGCTGACACTAACAGCTCTATGGGCAAAAGTAAGTTTCTCAAGCCGAATTCTTTCATATACACTATTTATATCAGAGACACAAGACGCATCTGATGAGGAATTATGGAGATTTGATAAAATCTCTGCTAAAAAGAAAAAAAACAAACTTCCATTAATGGAGGCTTTACTGAAACTCTTAAAATGGTTTAGGAGTAAAGAAAATAGAAAAACAATTAAAATATAGAAATATGTTTCATATATGTCTTTTTGAAGAAGTATATCCTCTCTCTGTTAAACACAATTTGTACCCTATGAACAGGTCTTATACTGGAAATTTTGGTTAGTCAATTCTCGATTATCCACAACTTTATCTCTTTCAACAAAAGCATCTTCCACATTGCAGCCAAAGTTATATTTCTAAAAAGCAAATCTAGTATTATACTGGCTTCTAAAATCCTCAGCTTGCATTAAGAATATGTAAACTTAGCCTTTTGATAATTTGTTTGCATGTTTATTTATTTCCAAATATCTGAGTTACCATACTGTGCTATTGTGATACAGCAATCATCAGTCTGTCCCTAATGATACAGTAGTGAACAAGACAGGCATCCCTACATCTCAGAATATACAATCCAGCAGATAAGACAGACATTTAAACAAATGATTATTTCATTACAAGTCAGGTTAAGGCTATGAAAAAAAAAGTATGCAATTTGCATGCAAAAAATGATTCTGGCTACAATAGGAAGAATGCTGAAAGAAATTAAAAATAAAGACAACAAGATCACTTAGGAAACTATAAGAGTCCAAAAAAGAATAAATAACATACACTAAAGTTGTAGCAATACAAGCAGAGAAAAGTGGAAAGATTTCAGAAATATTTGAGACAGAAGTGACAAAAATTGGATGATTGACCAGATATTGGAGTGGAGGGATGTGAGGCGTCAAAGATAACCATTTACTTAGAAAACGCTGAAAAGCAAATGTGGGAGCATGAGATCATGAATTCAGTTCTAGACGATTAAATATGACTAAGATACAATCCCAAGACTTTCAACTTTTTCATGTTTCAACATTTTGGTTACTCCATCAAAATTTACTCTTTCAGTTTTATGGGGCTTCACTAATCTTTCCCAAAAACTCAGTTACTGCAATTTCTACACTCTCAAACCTAACATATACATATTAGTATTTGTAAACTGTAAATAGTTATGTATATGTCTACTGTCACTACAAACTTATGAATGTCTGAAAACAGGGGCCTATCTTACATATATTTTCTTATAAATAAAGCATAGCCCTATATCTGACACATAGTAAATCTACTTTAAGTTTGTAGACTTATATAATCTATAAGAAAAAGAAAGAAATACAACAAATCAGTAATCACTTCACTGTGGCTTTACGATTTTGAAGAATAGGTTTATAATTTTCTGAATAATTTTAAATGTTCCTTATATATGTTTTACCATTTAATAATGAATTTGTTCATTTAACAGATGACTTAATAAGGGACTACTATGTGTCAGGAAATATGCTGAATGCTAAGGATACAGTGAAATAGTCAAGGTTCCTTGCCATCTTACAGTCTGATAGGAGGCAAGCATTAGAAAAATTAATCACAAAGATAAAAAAATAACAAGTAAAAATGACCTGTATCCTGAAAATACAAAGGGAATATGAAAAGTGACACAGGATACTTCAATTTAGATTCAGAGATCTGTGAAAATATCTCTGATGAAGTATAAATAAACCTGAGATGTGAAAAATTAGAAAAAGCCCTACTGAAAAAAATTGAAAACCTGAAGGTCAATCTGACTGGAGAGTGGTAAATGAAAGGGAGTTCAGAGACACAAGGGTCAGAGCAGGAGCTTTCAGGATAAAGTTTAGGAAGTGGAAAAACCATTAAAGAGTTCTGAAACAGGAATATTAGAATCAGATCTTAAAAGATCATTCTGATAATTAAGAATAAATATAAAGAAATAAGACTATGATTAAGGAAAACCTAGTTTTTACAGTAGTCCATGTGAGTAGGGACAGGGTGGGACCAAACGAACTGTGAAGTGGTAAATGAATTCTAGTTTTTCCAGCAGAAAAATCAACAGATTAATAATTATGGATGAAAGAAAAAAGTTGGTAACCTAAGTTAAAAGAACAATGCAAGTAATCCAAAAATTTATAAATTCATAATCAGATAAAATTAAGAATGAACTCTATAGGGTGCCTGAGTGGCTCAGAAGGTTAAGCGTCTGCCTTCAGCTCAGGTCATGATCCCAGGGTCCTAGGATCAAGTCCCACGTTGGGCTGCCTGCTCCTTGGGGAGCCTGCTTCTCCCTCTGCCTCTCCCCCTGCTTGTGCTCTCTCTCTCTCTCATCAATGAACAGAATCTTAAAAAAAAAAAAAATTAAAAAAAAAAAAAAAGAATGAACTACATAATGAATAACTTCTATTTTCAGTCATGGCATCTTAATTAAAGCTATCCTTTACATTCACCAAGTAATGAAATAAAACTATTTTCTATTCAGCAACTGTTTAATACTACTTGTATTTAATTTATTTTATTTACTTTTATTTCTCATTAATATAGACTTTGTTCTTCCCATATAATTTCCCTTTAAGCTATGAAATGTACGTTTTCGTTTTTGTTTTTTTTAAAGATTTTATTTATTTATTTGACAGAGAGAGAGATCACAAATAGGCAGAGGCAGGCAGAGAGAGAGGGAAGCAGGCTCCCTGCTGAGCAGAGAGCCTGATGTGGGGCTTGATCTCAGGACTCTGAGATCAAGACCTGAGCTGAAGGCAGAGGCTTAACCCACTGAGTCACCCAGGACCCTGAAATGTACATTTTAAAAACTTTAATTTTATATATACAAGTGGGTAAAATACACACACACACACACATATGTATAAGCCACTCAATTGGCTTATACACTCAATACACTTATACACTCAATTTAGAGAAAAGAGAAAAAATGGAGCTTGGAAGATGATTTAAAAGCATCTGGGAAGTTTTTTCTTTAAACTTTACACTTCCCTGGCCCTATAGTCAAGACCTCAGGATATATTGAGACAGATAAACAGTTGAAAACCAGATTTAAGTGAACTGAATTCAGCTTATCTGCACACACACACACACACCCACACACATCAAAAATCGAAAGAGGAGACTTAAAGGAGACTTATTACTGTCAAACCTAGTAATAAACATTTGTGAAATTAAAGGTTAACTGAAAGATAATTTATGTATTATTCATATATATGAACTGACCTTTCTTTTCAGAATTCTTTTTTTTTTCTTCAAACCATTTCCCTCTAAATCCTTCTCCATCCTGTGTGACAAATAAAATGTCTTTTCTATTTAAAGCAATGTCAGAAATGAAGACCTGGCGTGGATAGGCCCATCGACACTGCTTCAGAGAACTGCTGACTGATCTCCAGCAAAATACCTAAAATAAATCCAAATTACATTGGAATATATATTCCCATACATCACCTGAACAACCAAAAACTGAAATTAAGAAATAATATCTCTAAAACAAAAGCTCTGATTAATGTTTCATGTTCATTCTTTCACAGAAAAAGATACTATTAAAATCAATTTATTTTTAAAGAACTGTATCTTTCAGAAAAAATACATTAAGCAAATATGAAAACATTAAAAATATTTAAAAGACACTCCTCTTAAGAAGTATCATTCAGTATTACTTGTTTTTCACAAATCAATCTACTAAAATGATAAAGGAAAACAAAAGTATGAAAGCTAAAATTTAGATATCACACTTATTGTAGTACCATCTGTTTGCAAGAAGAATGAAAATCAGCCTACTGAAAATCCTTACTTTAACTCTCAAGAAAAAAAGCAATGGTATGAATAACCCTATTTTATAACTAAAACAAAATTTTACAGATAGAAAAATTAAAACAGAGTTCAATGGCTTCCAAATGGTTCTACAAACCTTAGTGTTCCTGAAAAATGACTGAGAACCTGCTGCACAGGGATGGAGAGAATAAAGAGAGGTATGGTCTTGAGTTTCCCAATTCAGCTTTATCCAGAACAGTAACTCTTATCTACTTCATATATTTGCATTCCAAGAAAGATATTATTTGAAAAATTAATACTGCTGATTTTTAAAAGTTCAATTCTCCTCATATTTAAGAAAAGTAAAACACAAAATGGTACCTGCCAAGGTCACTCAAAAGTTACGTTAAAAATTAAAAAAAAAAAAAAAAAAAAGACTATACTGATTGATTCCTTCAGAAATTGGTTTTCATAGTAAGATTCTAATTTTCCAGAAAGTAACAATGAAAGGTATAGACTAGATCCCTATTAATACAAATGAAACACATGCTAGAGTCAAATGTTTTTTACACTCACTATTTTACATAACTCCATGCCACTGCTTCCTCCTATTAGTATAAGATTAGAGTTCTAATTCTGATATAGTTCCCTATATTAAAATGATAGACCACAGATTTATACCAGTAGATGGAGCTTTATGATTAATTCTGCAATTTCCAAAATCTATTTTATAGCACTTTATAAACCTCAGAAAACATTCTTGTTTTTTCTATTTGATAAGCAAAAAGCATAAGGCAATCTGTGTTTTTCTAGCTACAGTGTAAAACTCTGTTACTAATATATAATATAATTTTAATTTAACAATTTCATTAGAGAAATGTACTGATATATTTGCATAGGGAACTAATTGAACTCTACTTAAACAGAAGGAGATTAGCGATTCTTTCTATAGTGATCCACGAAGGCATTATCTTATATATGACAACTATAATCTCTAAAAATATACATTATGTGTACATTTATTTAAAACTAAATCTGGGGGGCGCCTGGGTGGCTCAGTGGGTTAAGCCTCTGCCTTCAGCTTAGGTCATGATCTCAGGGTCCTGGGATCAAGCCCTGGGATCAAGCCCCGCATCAGGCTCTCCGCTCAGCGGGGAGCCTGCTTCTCCTCTCTCTCTGCCTACTTGTGATCTCTCACTCTCTGTCAAATAAATAAAAAAAAATTTTTTTAATCTTAAAAAAAAAAAAACTAAATCTGGGAAAAATTTTCTAATTATGAAACAAATTTTTAGTATCACCTGTTTAGCTTTTAATTTAAGAAGCAGTTACATAGAATATCTATCTATGTAATTTGCTATCTTCATTAGTACTCAATATGCATATGAGATAATCCATCAAAATCCCCTACTGATTTCCATTTCAAGCATAGTAAATGAAATTTTAAGCTACAGTTTAACAAAGCTATACTGTGCAATGTTAGTTAAATGTCATCAAACTTTCTTTGAAATACCAAGTCCATACTAATTAGTCAAAAACGGGTATGTCAAAAATGGGTAGAGAAACAAAGTCAACAGGAATTATCATTATCTAGTAATACATGTTCACATTATCAGGTCCCTTATAGCTATCAATTCAGAATAAAATTACTTTAAAACACTTTTGCATAAATATACACTCACCCTTCCAGCCCCATCCATTGCAAGAATGCAAATTTTTTGACCTCCATTTTCTTTCAAATTTTCAGGATCAACCTTGTATTCCATACGACCCCCAGAAACAAGAACTTTTTTCAAGTTTAGTTGTCTAGGTGAAAAAGAAAATCCTTCATTAATATGTTCTTTAAAATAGACACACTCAATTTTAAAGAAATTATTAATAAAACAATAATCTAGGGTGATTACTGAGAAAGGTGAAGTAAGATGATTTGGCCTTTGGTAACCTTAGTCTCTCCTTTCTGTATATGTCCCCTATATAATGGCTGTTTCTTTTCATAGCAAGTACTTCCCTCCCCAATGCCTCCACCCATACATATACACACTTCTGACACCTAAAGCCCCACTTTAGAATGCACACATTTACTCTACTGGATATAACTGCTAAGACTAAAAGCTCCTAAGAGTATTTACATTTTAACAGACAAGAAAAACTTGAAATGAAATAGAAATAGAAATCCTTAATTTCAAATATGGACAAGCCTAAATAGCTATAGCTACCAGGAAAATCATCAGCAATGTTGCTAATTTAATAACTCATCTACTAGCCATTTCATTATACCTATACATGTGATACTCCTATACCACTGTGTGAAACTTGTCTATTACTACTCTAATCATTGTCCTCCCTTGCAGATATTTTGCCTGCATTAAAAGATTTTTACTTTCCAAAATAACAATCTATAACAAAAAATTTTCTTATTTTAAACCTGGATATAACTTGTATTTATGTAATTTAATGTTATCAGGGCAAGTTTTATAAATGTTAATCAGTAACAAAACCTAACATCCCACAAATCACCTCATGTTCAAAAGAAAAACCTAGTCAGTCAGTTCTAAGAAACACTTATGTTCACATTTTCATGTTTCTAAAACTAAAATATGACCTACAACTGATACCCTTCCAATTGTTACACACAGAAGTAGGTTATATACATATTGTTACACAGAGAAGCTGAACTGTGACAAACTGATGGCTGACATTCTCTGTTCATGAGCTTATTGCATGGATGTTATGTCTATGAAGTAGTATCTCATTTACAAGAGCAAAAGCAGATTCTTTTGCATTTCAGTATCAATTTAAAAACCTGACTGCTTATTTAAAAATTCACGAGAAATCTCTAGAATTCCTGTACACTCCTGCTTCCACTAATTGAGCTATACCCAGGTATCTGAATTTTATTTTATTTGTTCCAAGATCTATTTCTCTACTTGTATTTATTACTGTAATCACAGAATGAAATATTAAATAAACTAATAAAATATTAGTCTTAAAGGGCTTTTTTTTTTTTAAAGAAGTTGAATACTTTGGAATGACACAATAAAAATGCACAGCAAAGGGCGCCTGGGTGGCTCATTGGGTTAAGTCTCTGCCTTCCGCTCAGGTCATGATCTCAGGGTACTGGGAACGAGCCCCACATTGGGCCCTCTGCTCAGCTGGGAGTCTGCTTCCCCCTCCCTCTGTGCCTGCCTCTCTGCCTACTTGTGCGCGTGTGTTCTCTCTCTCTTTCTGTGTCAAATAAATAAAATCTGCTTAAAAAATGCATAGCAAAAAACTGTTGTCAAATCAGAAACAAATTAATCAACTATATAAGACTGAAATATATGAGAAGTAAAGGACTCTTACCATATTAATTTACCTCACAATTGATTTTAAGAACTTGCTCCCTAAACTGTTCAAATGAAATCACAGATGACACATTACAGGTATGGTTTATGCACAAAAGCTAGGGAACTCCAATTGGCATACTTAAACTTAGGTTTTACGGTTCCCTGCATTAACTGACCTTTTCAACTAGCCATTCAACTGCTAATCTACTGCATGCTACTATAATCTACTTTCAAGTAACAAAAGGCTACACAAATTTAAAAATAAAAAATATACCAGTCAGTTACAAACACAGGGACTGAGAATCCATGATATGTAACTTTTTTTTTTTTCAAAATAAATAGGTACATAACAAAAAAAGGCTACATATGAACCAATGATGATTGCATCACAAACCAAGAACTATGATTAATCTAGATCTATGTACCTGAAGCATAAAAAAAAGAAGGAAAATTTATAGGTCACATTTAACCACATGGTAAATATAATTCATAAATATTTTTTTATGATTAGCAGAGAACTTCTACATATATTTCCTGGGCGCATGTCAGAGACTAAGCTTATCAAAGGCCAAAACTCTTAACTTTTCCTTTCAGCTTTAAATTCTCTTTGTCCAGTTTTCTTCATCTGACACTCCAGAGCATTGCATAAAGTGAATCCTAAGTTTTGCTGGAAGAACTGAATTACTATTAAAGTTATATTTCTTTACAAAAATACACATACTTAGACGCCATCTTCTTGCACTGATAGTCTGCAAGTAAGTAAATATCTCCTCTTGTGGTAACACAGACTGTGGCCCCATCACTTGCAGCAACCAAAGACAAAGTGATATCCTTATGATGAAGGGCAGAGACTTGACGAGGAGCAGTTACATATTTTTCTCCATTGGGATCTGGCAAATAACCTAAAAAATTACACAAATAAATCACAAAATATCCAAAAAATTCTATTTATTTTTCAGATAATGTCATCAAGATTTCTTACCCAGTTGTCCACCATTTAGCCCCATAGTGTAAACAGCTTCTCTAGTCCACAGCACTGTATGAAACCTGCCTGCTGCTACTCCAATGATTGTCCTTCCTTTTAGGTATTTTGCCTGCATCTATTCAAAAAGACAATTAAGACAACAGTTTATTATATTATTAAGAACGAATATAATATTTCAAAGATCTAGTAGACCAGAGTAGCAAATACATGGCACTCTAACTACCAGTGCCCCCTTAAGTTCTAATGGCAGAATTCATGAACAGATCTTAGCACTAACACTTAGACTCCAACTCTTCTCAGAACACAGGATATTCTGATGTAGCCATTTCACGTCAGCAGTTTTAACATATAAAAAATTAACATGGTAGAAAAGCCAGATCATCCAACCTGTCACCAAGCAATATGCAAAACAGGCATTCTATCAGAAAATAAAGTACTTTTAAATTTGACATATTCAGGGTCTCTCAACAGTGGCACTAATGACATTTTCAGCCAGATGACTCTTATTGATGTAATGTATTACACTGATTTTTGTATGAATATTAAACCACCCTTGCATCCCAAGAATAGCCAAAGCAATCTCAAAAGAAAAAACCATAACTGGAGGTATCATAATTCCAGATTCCAAGTTACATTACAAAACAGCAGTAATGAGAACAGTATGGTATTAGCATAAAACAAGATATATAGATCAATAGAATAGAACTGAAAACCCAGAAATAAACCAATTATATGGTCAATTAATCTACGACAGAGGAATGAATGTTTACAATGGGAAAAAGACAGTCTCTTGGTATTGGAAAAACTGAACAGCAACATGCAAAAAATAAACTAGACCACTTTCTCTCACTATACACAAAAATAAACTCGAAATGGATGAAAGATCTAAATGTGAGACCTGAAACCACAAAGATCCTTAAAGACAACACAGGCAATAAGGTCTCTGACACTGACCAAAGAAACTTTTTTCTAGGCAGGTCTCCTGAGGCAAGGAAAACAAAAGCAGAAATAAACTACCGAGACCACATCAAAACAAGAAGTTTCTACATAGCAAAGGAAACCACCAACAAAACTAAAAGACAACCTATGGAATGGGAGAAGATATCTGCAAACGGCATATCCAATAAAGGTGTAGTATCCAAAAATATATAAAGAATTCATACAACTCAATACCCAAAAAGCAAATAATTCAATTAAAAAATAGGCATAAGACATGAACAGACATTTCTCCAAAGAAGACATATAGACAGCCAAAAGATCCATAAAAAGACGCTAACATCAGGGAAACAAAATTCAAAACTACAGTAAGATACCACCTCACACCTGTCAGAATGGCTAAAATAAAAAACATAAATAATAAGTGGTAACAAAGATGTAGAAAAAGGGAAGCTCTCTTGCACTGTTGGTAGGAATGCAAACTACTGCAGCCATTGTGGAAAACTGTATGGAGGTTCCTCAAAAAATTAAAAAATAGAACTACCCTATGATCTAGGGATGTTACTATTGGATATTTACTGAGAGAATACAAAAATACTAGTTTAAAGGGATACATGCATCCCTATGTTTACTGCAGTATTATTTACAATAACCAAACCATGGAAACAGCCAAGTACTCATCAAAAAAGGAATGGATAAAGAAGTGTACACACACACAACACACACACACACACACACACACACAGGAATATTATTGTCATAAAAAAGAATTAAATCTTGTTATTTGCAACAACATGGATACAGCTAGAGAATACAATGCTGAGGGAAATAAAGAAGTCAGTTAGAGAAAGACAAATACCATATGATCTCACTCATATGTGGAATTTAAGGAACAAAATGAGCAAAGGAAAAAAAAAGAAAGACGAATGAACCAAGTGAGTGGGGATTAAAAGAGTACACTTACTATGTCGGGAAAATAAAAAAGAAAATGAAAAAAAAAGAGAGAAAAAATACTGGACATATTCAGAGTCTCCCAACAGTGGCACTACTAACATTCAGCTAGATGAATCTCTGTTGTAAGGGACTAACTTTTAAACTGTAGGTTTAGCAGCATCCCTGGACTCTACCTACTAGATGTCAATAGCACCCCAACTCCAGTTGTTAAAACTAAAAAGGTCTTTGCATGTTGTCAGATGGCTCCTGGGGGTGTAAAAGTAACTGAGAATACTGAATATGTCCATATCAACCTAAAGCTCCAACACAGCCACACAATAAGAATAAAAACAGGAAAGAAATCTACCATTTATAAAGAAATGTACAAAATGGTTAAATATCCAAGAAGTCCATGAATACAGAAAATGGATTTTCCAACCAAAAAGTACCACAGATTGGAGACTACCTCTAACAACTTCTCAGTAATTCCTATTGATTCATTAGTCATCCAGAATGGAAAAGCATTAGATTTAAAAGCTTATTAATTAAAAATATACCTAATAATAACTTTAAATCCAGAGGATTAAATCAATAAAGAAACTTTACCTTTGAAAATACAAAATTTTATGATCTGAAATCTCACCTGTTATTGAGTGATGACTCTAGCAACATATTAGAGTACCAGTCCTAGTTTTTTTTAACTAGGTCTGTGAAGCTGAGTAAAGGGTACATTCTGGTAGTGGTTGTGCAATTGGGAGGGGGATATCAGAACAAAGAGTGGCTTTTGGACACGTGTCTACACCTCACATAAACCTGCCCTGTATGTTTTCGGTACCAAGGCAC
The DNA here is from genome assembly GCF_030435805.1 of Mustela lutreola. Classification (NCBI taxonomy): domain Eukaryota; kingdom Metazoa; phylum Chordata; class Mammalia; order Carnivora; family Mustelidae; genus Mustela; species Mustela lutreola. The sequence continues at coordinate 47,285,556 of NC_081295.1, read as the reverse complement.
ATTTTCCATGAGGCCAATAAGCTTAATCTTCTGGGTAACTCACTTACATGGCCATTTTGCATTTTAAAAACTTCATATTTTTTCTTAAGGAAGGCCTCAAAATTATTTGTTTCAAACCCCAAAAATGTGGATCCCCTTCTGCTTATAAATACTTTAAAAGCTGAAACTAAAGCACTTTGGGGCCTACCTTCCCAATTGCTTTCTCCCTTATTCCAAACAAATGCTAATTTGTATTATGCTTAATGTCTCCTGTGAAAAATAAAGTATATACCACAAATGTAAGTAAAATAAATTGCCTATCAATACCTTGCACCTTTTGTCATACAGGTTTTATAGCAAAAAGTCACCTTGTTTTGAAAAAGGAAGCTTACCTGTCTCGGTACATTACAACTGGAGGGTGGAGGAATAATTCCTAACTGATGAAAAATGTTCAGACCAAATGTGTAAACACATCCATCTTCAGTCAGTACCACAGTATGATCCTTAGCAGCTGCCACTTGGGAACAATTATGACCACTCAGTCCTTCCACAAGCCTAGGGATCTACAAAATAAATTAACTTTGGTATAATATATTAACCATTTATAGAAAAATACAAAGAGAATCTGGTAATTCTATATCCAAAATGATATGACTAATAAATGGCTGATCTATCATAGGTAAACTCTACAGTTTAGCAAAGATAGGTGAGTTTAACAGGATATTGACATTGAGAGAATATGGACATATGAGTAAAATACAAAACCCAGTATGACCTTCCAGTAAAATAATTCAATCCGACAAATGATTTTTGAGCCCTTATCATACACCAAGTGCAAATTTGGTTGGTATAAATAAAGAGAGCTCTTCAGCCAAAGTATTCACTGATGTATTTAAATAAATAAATAAATAAATAAATAAATGGGAAAATACAGGTGTGAGGAGTAAATGAGTTGGTAAGTATAAAAAACAACAGTCTCTGACATTGCACAGAATGGAGATAATAATGCCTATAATCTCACAATGTTGCTGTGAGGCTTAAGTCACGGTAATGATACTGCATGAAAAGCATCACTGATATCTGGAACATAATAAAACCCATAAAAAATAAAAGTGGTTGTCATAGTTCTCTCTCTTTTTAAAGTACCCTTTAATATATAAATATACCAGTAATCCCATCAAAAAAATTTACCTTAAAAATAACCTACTGAGGGGCACCTGGGTGGCTCAGTGGGTTAAAGCCTCTGCCTTCGGTTCGGGTCATGACCTGGGATCGAGCACTCTGCTCAGCAGGGAGCCTGCCTCCTCCCTCCCTCTCTGCCTGCTTCTCTGCTATTTGTGATCTCTGTCTGTCAAATAAATAAATAAAATCTTTTTTTTTTTAAAGATTTTATTTATTTGACAGACAGAGATCACAAATAAGCAGAGAAGCAGGCAGAGGGAGGGAGGAGGCAGGCTCCCTGCTGAGCAGAGTGCTCGATCCCAGGACCTGGGATCATGACCCAAGCCGAAGGCAGAGGCTTTAACCCACTGAGCCACCCAGGGGCCCCAAATAAATAAAATCTTAAAAAAAAAAAAAAAAAAAACCCTACTGTGGCAACATTACTAAATGCAGTAATTATTAGGTTTCAAATTAGCACTAAGTTTCTGTACCATAAGACTCAATTTTGTGATTATACAAAGAAAATATGGGCTCAACTTTTACATTTTTAAGATTTATTTATTTAGAGAACATGTGTGTGTCTGCATGCAAGTTAGGGGAGGGGGCAGAGAAAAAGAATCTTCAAGTAGATTCCCCTGAGTGCAGAGCCTTAGGCAGGGATAAATCTCACAGTCCATGAGATCATGACCTGGGCTGAAACCGGGATTCAGAGGCTTAACCGACTGAGCCATCCAGGCACCCCGGACTCAACTTTTAGACCACAATACTTAGATAAGAAGTCAAAAAAAAATTAAAACACCAAGGTTTTGCAACTAGTCTGACTTATGGGGGCACCTGGGTGGCTCAGTCAGTTATCTGTCTGCCTTCAGCTCAGGTCATAAGTCTTGGGGTCCTGGGATAGAGCTCTACTGAGGTCCCTACATAGGGAATCGGCCTCTCCCTCTGCCACTCCCCTTGCTCATGCACATGCACATGTTCTTTCACATTCTCTGTCAAATAAACAAATCTTTTTATTATTTATTTATTTATTTATTTATTTGACAGAAAGAGATCACAAGTAGGCAGAGAAGCAGGCAGAGAGAGAGGGGGAAGCAGGCTCCCTGCTGAGCAGAGAGCCTGATATGGGGCTCGATCCCAGAACCCTGAGATCATGACCTGAGCCAAAGGTAGAGGCTTATTAACCCACTGAGCCACCCAGGTGCCCCATAAATAAATCTTGAAAAAAAAATTAGTCTGACTTTTAAAATTTCAACTGTGGAAACATTTTAAAGCTTATTTATATGCTCTCCTGTCCCAGTATTTGCCAAATGCAAAATATGATTTTCCCTTGATGCTTTAGAATTCGGCATATCTAAATCCTTTAATTTGAACATGATAGAACAAGAAGCTAATTGATTTTTTTAAAAGATTTTATTTATTTCGGAGAGAGAGAGAGTGCACAAGTTGGGGTGGGGGGAGGAAGGCGAGGGGAAAAAGACTCTCTGCTGAGCAGTGAGTCCATATCAGCGGTCTGTTCCCTGACCTGGAGAGCAGGACCTGAGCTAAAAGCAAGAGAGGCTTAACTGACTGCGCCACCAAAGTGACCCAAATAACTTATTTTTTTTAAATTCTACTATCAGTTGCTATATTACTCTCTGCTTATAGTAGATTAGAAATTTTTTTAAGTTAACTGAAGTCTCCATTTTATGGAAATTTTACTGAAGTTACCTAAAATGTGTAATGACATTTCAATTACCAAGCATGTCTGTTCATCTCCATGGCCTAAACGTCCTCCAGGACCATGACCACAGGTATAAACCTGCCCTTTCTGAGACAGAAACACTGAGTGAAATTTACAAAGCACCACCTAAGAGAAAACAAAAGATTATTATTAAATTTCTCTGAATAAAATATCCTTTATTTTATTAAAAAATAAATTACAGAATACAACTGTGAAGCAGAATGATGGGTACATGGGGATTATATGTTCTCTCTACTTTGAATATGTTCTGTAATAAAAATTAAAAATGTATACACTCTATTTTAAAACCACGTCTACAAACACTGACAAACAGGAAAAAGAACAAAAAAGAAATTAGCATATATTACCCACAAAGGAGACTAAACAAAGGAAATGCAAATCTCAAATGCTCAACTAGAAAAAGCAGTAGCCAGCTGTTTCCCAGCTTTATGGAACCCCAAACAATGAGAACTGGGCAGTGCAACAGGAAGCACAAAGATCAACAAATATGGATATATGTTATTAAAGAAAATAATGGCAATGGCTTAAGCACATTTTTTAAAAAACAACATCACCTATACAGGTATTGGTAGTTAGATAGTATATCCTTTTAATATTTCTGATTTTGTCGAATACATCTTTAATATCATTACAGTGAATTCTTTCCAGAAGATTTTCAATTTATTTTGCCTAGATCCGCAGGTAGAATCACTATCTATGGCAGCTATAACCATTTGATATGTATTTCTTAAATAATAAGACTTGAAAGTCAAAAGGACTCCTTGATCCATGGGCCACAAAATGAATGCTTTCTTAGCAGGCATGAAAACATGAATGTACAATGGTACATGTCCATCAAAGCTCCTGGTTGACCAGGTCCATTATCAATAAGCAGTAATATTTTGAAAGAATCTATTTTTCTGAGCACTAGGTCTCAACAGTGGGATTGAAACATATATTCAGTAAACCATGCAGTAAACAGATGTGCTGTCTTCTAGGTTTTGTTCCAGTTTTAGAGCATAGGCAGAAATTTAGCATTATTCTTAAGAACCCTAGGATTTTCAGTATGCTTAAGAGAATGAACCCTGGTTTCAGCTTCAAGTCACCAACTGCATTAGGCCCTAATAAGACAGTCAGCCTGTTCTTTGAAACTTTGAAGCCACTCACTTGACTTCTTCCAAAAGATAGCTCATTGCCTACTTTGCAAATCTTGTTTAGTGTAGCTGTTTGCATTAATGCTCTTACCTAGATCTTTGGGATAACTTGCTGCAGCTTCTACATCAGCACCTGTTACTTCACTTTGCACGGTGATGTTACAGAGAAAGCATCTTCCCTCAAACTTCATGAACCAACCAGCCTCTACTAGTTTCAAACTTTTCTTCTCAACTTCCTCACCTCTCTCAGCCTTCATGGAATTGAAGAGTTAGGGCCTTGCTCTGGATTAGGTTTTGGCTTTAAGGAATGTTATGGCTGGTTTGATCTTCTATCCAGATCACTAAAACTTTCTTCATACCAGTAATAAGGCTGTTTCACCTTCTTACCACTTGGGTATTCACTGGAGTAGCACTTTTCATTTCCTTCAAGAAATTTCCCTTTAAATTCACAACTTGGCTAACTTGTTGGTTCAAAAGGCCCACCTTTCAGCCTATCAGCTTTTGATACTTTCCTCACTAAGCTTAATCAGTTTTAGCTTTTGATTTAAGATGAGAAGACATTCAACTCTTCCTTTCACTTAAACACTTAGAGGCCATTGCCAAGTTCTTAACAGGCTTAATTTCAATAATTTGTATCTCAGGGAATTAAGGAAGCCCAAGAAGAGGTAGAGAGATAGGGGAACAATGGCCAGTGGAGCAGTAAGAACACACACAATTATCAATTAAGTCCACCATCTTATATGGATGCAGTTTGTGGTACCCAAAAACAATTACAATAGTAATATCAAAGGTCACTGATAACAGATCACCAGAAGAAATACAGTTAACTCCTAAACAACATGTGTTTAAACTTTAGTATGCATCCACTTACATGCAGATTTTTTTCCAGTAAATAGAGTACAGTACTTAATTAAATGTATTCTCTTCTCTCTATGACTTTAATAACATTTTCTTCTCTCCAGCTTACTTTATTCTAAGAATACAGTATATAATGCATAGAAATATGTGCTAATTGACTATGTTCTCAGTAAGACTTCCAGTCAGAGAAGTTAAGTTTTTGGAGAGTAATTAGTCATGCATGGATTTTTGACTGCATGGGGAGGTCAAGTGCCCCAACCCCCAATTTCTTCAAGGGTCAACTAATACTAATGAAAAAGTTTAAAAAATTAAGAGAATTATAGAGACACGAAGTAAGAAAATGCTATTAGAAAAATGGCAATGAAAGACTTACTCAATGTAGGACTCACATAGACCTTCAATTTGTAAAAAATCCAGTGTCTTTAAAGTCCAATAAAGTGAAGTGCAATAAAACAAAGTATGCCTGTTTGCATGTACATACACACATAATCTCTAAACCACACTGCTATTTTTCAAAGCATCTAATATTGAGTATATTAAATTTTACTTTAATATTATTTAAAAATCCTTTTTTCTTACTTTTAAAAAGTATGTACATATACATTTCTTAGGTCATCTATAAATATTTCTAACTTTGGACACAAAAAATGATTATGAAATAAATCTTAAAATTATTTTCCAGAAAGTCAAGTTCTTATGGAAAACAAGAAAATTAGAAGCTGAATTATAAGCTCTACTTATACATATCCTTTAACTACTTGGTAAGTTCTGTAAATACATATACTTATCATAAGTAATGTAAAAAGTCATTATCCCATTTAACTATAACACAAATACTTTTAAAATAAAACCCAAATTATATTCATATTTATAGTATAAACTTAGAATGTGTAAAAGAAAAATCATTTTTTTAAGCCAGAAATAATACATTTTGTTCCATTTTATAGTTAATATTAGAATGCCATTCTATAATTTCTGATTTATATTCAGCAACCAATACCAGAGTTTAAGTGTTCCAACCTTAAAACCTCTGAATTTTTTAAGGAGATAGGTGATTACCTTAATACTCTGGAATATATTATGCTGAGATTAATAATCTCTGCTCCATGGTAGTATAGCATTAGCTCATTTCAGTGACTAATGGGGGCTCTCTACATAACTGGTGCTCAATAAATAATTCTATAAAACTTGCCTCCTCGGGCGCCTGGGTGGCTCAGTGGGTTAACCCGCTGCCTTCGGCTCGGGTCATGATCTCAGGGTCTTGGGATCGAGTCCCGCATGGGGCTCTCTGCTCAGTGGGGAGCCTGCTTTTCTCCCCCTCCCCTCGCCTCTCCATTTACTTGTGATCTCTGTCAAAAAAATAAAATCTTAAAAACTTGCCTCCTCTTTTGTTATTTATACTGTTTTCCTTCCTAACCTATCCATAGTGTTTGCTTCAACCCTCATTCAATTCTCATATAAGGATATAAAATTCCTTATATTCTTAATCTGTTCACAAAATACTCTCGCTTTCTTGCCTTAAGTGTAGCTTTCTCCTGAATATGCTCATTTCCTCCATAGCACATATAACCTAGGACCAGAGGATATAATCAGTTTCTGGTTTCCTAATTCTATCATTTATTCCTTCACTCTTATTTAAAAATCCTTGCTCCTGAAAAAGCTCAGTTCGTGAAAGGTGACTAGATCATGTATTAAGTCAGAAAAGGAAAACTGGAAATTTTTTAAGTGTCCCAACTGTGATCAATTGTTAGTGGCTGCTAACAGGTGGAAGAGCATTTTAAGGATTCTGAGGACCTAGTTAAGCTCAAATGAACACACATACACACGAAGACGCTGCATTATGCAAAAAGATGAGCATGTCAACAGTAGCAAAACCCATGGAAGTGGAAGACATCATCCAGCAAAATGAATTAAGACCAAAGATCAAAACTTTCCAATATATCAACTCAAATTTTATAATTACATATATTTAAGAACTCAAGTTCATTCAACTAAAACTAGTAACACTGAGTTTCAACAACAAATTCACTTGAGAAATAATATGAAGAACTCTATTTTTGTGAAATGAAAACAAATGCTAGAGAATCAGTAGAAGCTCAACTTTTAAAAGTAGTATCTCTATGGTGCCTTCTAATTTCTAACACTGCTTGCACAAACATCTCATAGTTTTATGGTATTTAACACAATCTAAATATGATTAAAGCTAACACAAAATCTAAAATAGAATTCGTGAAGTTCTGTTGGATTTCTTCATTAAAATGTTATTATCCCTTCAACCCAGTTAACATAATCCAAATAAAAAGATAAACTATCAAACACAAAAGTTCTCTTTAACCTCTGAAAGCACTCAGACCGTACTTCAAAATACCTGCTTGATATAAACCCCACTCCTGGAGAACAGATCCACCAACTCTGGATGATGTTTGCTATTCTGGCTTCCATGCCCCAGGGTGAAATTTGTATTATCTCCCCAAGTGTAGACATCTGTAGGATCTAAAAAGTAAATTAATTTTTATACTTTTATATTTTAAAACAAGTATCAGTTGAGTTCAATTATATATACACTCTATTAATCAGTTTACCTCAAACAGAGACTCTTTATAGGAACTAATTCAACCAGCATATTTACAAAGACACTGCCAAGATTATTTTTTACATTATGGAACTATTAACATATTATCTAATTCTAGGAATAGAAACAAGAAAATCCAAATCAGCACAGGGCTATCTCAATGTTAGGAACCTAATATTTGTTCCTTGTTTTATTAGCAGCTAATTTAACTGCCAAAGGAGTAAAATCACTTGCTGTAGCCATTTAGTTTCTATGAAAATAATAATTATAGTTATTTAAATACAGAATGTTACCAACAGATACATAATATACAGTAATATTATTTATATATTATATACATACATGTAAGGGTTCTAGATGAAGCAAATGTGGTATCTGTTACTGTTCCTACAGAAACATTAACTTTAGTAGTATGCTCTTGATAGATGCAAAAATCAGACTTATAATCAGAGTAATGACTATTTTAAAGTGGGATAAAACTTAATCACAGCTAAGTTTATGATCTAAGTTTTCATTTTTACTTTGAAAGCCATATAAATTTCTTGAATAGAATTATAACTGTAACTTGCAATATAGTACCCAAGGTAGAAATAAAAATGAAAAATGTGTCCTTACTTAGCTTGCTCACTACTTAAATGCAAATTGTATAGAGTGGCCCATTTAAAACTCTTCTCCTTTTCCAACAATTTCCATTTCCAAAATTCAAAGGCAAACAAATTAGAGAAATAAGTAAAATCAGAAGGATGTGAGGGCAAAAGAATCACTTCTTTTTTCCCTCTACTGTAAGTACTGATGTTACTTTCTGGATGGATGCACTTTCTGGATGTAACAGTAGTTACAATTCTGTCTTCCCACTTAGGGTGTGCTTTTACTCTTACGGACATAATATAGGTTGAAACTGACATTATATAGATTGAAAATAAAAATGCAAAATAAATCAATGTTCTGAATAAAAGCCCCAAATTACCAGATAACATACATTAAGATATAAGTTCTTTGCAGATATCCACACACAAATAAATTTTCTCAGGTATTTTAATAAGAACAAAGTTTCATTAAAATTTTCTAAGTTGGGGGCACCTGGATGGCTCAGTGGGTTAAAGCCTCTGCCTTCAGCTCACGTCATGATCCCAGGGGCCTGGGATTGAGCCCCGAGTCGGGGCGGGGGGGGGGGGGGGGGGAGTCTCTGCTCAGCAGGGAGACTGCTTCCTGCTCTCTCTCTCTTTGCCTGCCTCTCTGCCTACTTGTTATCTGTCATGTAAATAAATAAAATCTTTATAAAAAAAAATTTTTTTCTAAGTTGTACCGTAATGGAATATATCTGTGGAATTTTCTTACCAGTAGGTTTGAATACTACATGAGTTGGTCTATCCTTCATTACAAGATCCAAAGCTGATAAGCCTTCTTTGTCTTGAATATACAAACTAACACCATGCTAAAATTAAAAAAAAAAAAAAAAAGAAAAAAAATACATGTTACTTCCAATGCTCGCCCACATTTTTTCACACACAGAAGAGAACTAAGAAAAATCAAATATCTAATTTTCAAGAACTAGAAAACCTGAAGAAATAAAATAAGTAACATTTAAAATCAAAATGAACTAGATGTGAAAATTTTCTATGATGAGGCAAGTCCGGCTGCCTAAAAGGCCTTAGCTCTGGGTTTCTCTGTGCCTGTGCATGTACTACATTTTATGTAAAGAGCTATGCTCCATGTCTAGTTCAGTTAAGGGCTATAAAGACATCAAGGTAAACACAACACTAATATTAGAATTTACTGTTTATAAATATAATGTGATCACACAGGCCACCTCACTTCTTGCTTAAACTTTATTATATCCAGTATTTACATTTAAGACAATTATATTCCTTTATTTCTATTTGTGTGATACAGGTTTTCATCTTTGTATTTAAATTTTTTATAGCATTCATTAATTGTGACTTCTTATAAATCATATATAACAGTATCCTTAAAAAATCTGAGACTGTATGTGTGTATGTGTTTTAAGGATGAATTTAAAGTAATCTTTGTATCTTCACAGTTCAAAATCAAACATGAAATAGAACATTTTCTATCCCACTTATTTAAGGCAGTTAGCACACCCTATCCCTATTCATCATACTTTTCTATCTTTTAAAATATAATGGGGGGTAGGCAGGAGGGACAGAGAGCAATGTTCAATTCCTATTGTTGTTATCTGACTAGTTTTTAAATATAAAATGTTCAAGAATAACTTCTGGTATTTGCTGATAGTTTAGTAAGATATCCAATAATTAGACTTCTCTCTATTTTAACCTGTGCAAGGTATCACTGCCTGTCTGTACACAGCTCATTTGGGTAGTTACAGACAGAGAACTATAAAGTTATTAAACTCTGTGACGCGTTGGAATCCTCTGTTTTAGGTTACTTAGGAAAGAAGAATCTCCTCTCATCTTGTAACAGTGGATTCCTAATAAACTAAAACCAATTCAAAATTCATTATGTTCTAGATGGTTATAATACTTGATGTCACAAGGATTGTCAATGAGCAAAAAATACTAAAATGAGCTAACCAGTAAAAAACGAAAAAAGAAGTGATCTAAGATTTTAATGAATTTAAAATCATGTGTTACCTACTAGATTTAAAAAAAAATAGATATAAAAAAAATACTATTTAAAAAAAAATAGATATAATAAATCACATGAGAAGCCATGAGTTTCTTTAATCTTTTAAGAGAAAAGAAGGCAAATTCTGACAAAGTGCTCCAAGCTATAAAGGTGACAAACGGGATCCCAGAAACTTAGATCCCTAGAGTTTATTTTGCCAGTTTTATAAATTTTCCTAAACTTCATACAATCAGCTGGACACTAGTAAGACTACATATATTTGCATCACCCTAAGGAGCCCCAACTGCATAAGACTACATTTGTTTGGCCATTAGAGCTCCTTAGATATAGTAGATTTTGACATTTTCTTTAGTATGTGCAGTGAAATTTGTATTAAAGTTGTATTAAAAGTTGTATTAAAGTTAAGATGAGTATACTCATCTTAAACTTTAAAGGTTGAAGGACTTGTGTGTAGTCTATCCTATTTATTTAAAGATCAACTCTTTACATATCCCCAAAACAGTTAAGTAAATCCATTACCTTGTTAAATAGCATCTTAGTATATACCAGGCTTACAAGCCTGAGCATTTCATGGGAACGCTCTACAAGGAGCAGATGCACTTTAGAAACAGCTATTCCACTATGAACCACGAGTAACATTACTGGATAGGTCTCTCTGCAAATATAGAGAACTGTTTTTGTTTACTTTGACTGTCTTCCTCAAAAGCAAAGTATAAGATAAAGACGGCATACAAGTAATTTTCTTGGGAAGAGATCCTAGAAAATGAGGACCAGAAGAGTAAATAAAAGGTGGAAAAACCAATACAAGGATGTATTATCAAGTAGGTCACTGCTAAGGCTTGTTTGTGCATGATCCTACCAGGAAATTATGGGAACCTTATACAATATATCGGAGGCAGGCCCCTGGCCAGGGCGGCCTCCACCATTAAAAGATGGCGCCTGGCTAGTTGCCAGGTTAGGATTGCCTCGTGAGGCTAAGCGGACCGCCCAAAGAGGAAGTAAACAGCATTGGTTGCTAGCGAAGTTGTTCGTTTAGGTGCACAGCCTGATTCGCTCCCTCCTGTACCCTGCTCGCTGACTGGTCATGTGGGCATATATAAGTGTATAGACTTGCGGAAATAAGGAGAGAGAAGATGCATCCGAACTGGGGCTTCTTGTCATCCTTGCGCGTCGAGGGCGATAATATCACAGAATAATTCTCCAGTTGAGGAATAAAAGGGGTAAGGATTTACCTCCAGTTCCCATTCTTCATTAGCAAAGAGTTGCTCTAAAAGGGTTTTAACTCTCCTGTACTTTTGGATGGTCATGCATGAATGCCAATCTCTGGCACATAAAGTAAGAGGCATTAGATGCTAGAAACAAGGTACAGATTTATACCTATACAAAATGCTAGATGCCTGTGCACAACTGGCTAGAGTGAGAGATGAAGCCAAAATTAGATGAAGTGTTCAGGAAAAGTACTTGATACACACTAATTTTTCCAAACTGGTTATGAGCTAAACTGAATGAGTTTAATATGGCTCTCTCACTATTGCTGCCCATATACTGACAAAAATGTTAGAATCAAAAGACTACCTTGAGACTATAACTTCCAGTGGGGAAAGGTGGGATGTATTCTACTCTCCTTCTTTCAAGCCTATTCTTTAAAGCTTTGATAGTACTTTTGGATATACTGGCTAGATGCCCTCATACTAAAGAAAACAGAAAAATAAGCATTCTCTTATATTCAAATGACAGTTTTAAAACCATAAACTAGGAATAACTTTAATAAACTGGCCCTTGCTGTTTAATTATCCTAGGGCAGGGAGGTGGGAGGGCCCTTCAGAGCAGTTCTACTTAGTTTATAACTCTTCTATTTTAGTTTGAGGAGATTTATCTTGTTTATAATTTGACAATTAATTGTATTGCTCTGGCTCATGACCTGTTCTGTTTTGTGAGGTATCTGATATCCCTCTAATAAAATAGCTTTTGCTTAGGGAACCTTAGTTAGCTTCTGCTTCTATAAAATAAGAACTCTATTTATTTAATTACTTGGTTTTGGTCTATCTCCTTCTACTCAAACAAACAAAAAAAAGAATTCTGTCTGTCATGTTCATTACATATCCCTAGGACCTAGATTATTGCCTGGCATATATCACGTACTCAAAAAAACATTTGTTCCAAACACTGTACAAATAGTATAGCATTTAATCCACACAACCTTATGAATAAGATGGTTCTATTTCCAAATGAAGAAAATTAAAGCAAGTTTTTCCAGAATAGTAAGTAAACCACCACTATGAAAAAACAATAGTATAGCAAAACAGATACAGCAGAACCCTACAAACATAAACACTCTTTGCCAGCCACTCATCTTGTCATGGAATCAGAGTCAAAGAAGATATGCATAAAATAGGCTCTCTTTTCTCCAGCTTTTGGTAGACAAATAGTTTCTGCTGAGTTTTTCGGTTTTTGGGTTTTTTTTTAACTTTGGCAATCAGGAGCTGACAGTGTGGGAGTATATTTATTGTACAATTTGTTTTGGCAATTAAAAAGTCTTGTAGCTATAACGTTGTTATCAAATTCAATATATTTAAAATGTATTTGTATATGGTCTCTCTCTGCCAACCATAATACCTTAAGGGCTATAGTTGTCATAATACCTTATATGCTACAGGTGTCGAGAAGTGGAACTGACATGCACACTCCAATCACTGCAGCTCTTCCAATTTAATGATGTTCAAAGGTCAAAGGGAAAAAGGATATGCTATGTTGAGACTTTACTACTAAATGGATAGGAAAAGGTTTCTGTGTGGGAAAATTTTATCAGTGCAATGTATCCACTATTAGGTATCTATAACTGAGCAGTAGGCCTATGATAATAATAAAAGACAGTCAAGATAAGCGCAAGGAGGCTGAAGCAAAAATTTCCTGGCTTCTCTTAGCCAAGGAGGAAAGAATGATTGAGGATTTCTAAAGGGATATGAAACCCCAAAGATAAGGAAGATCCAAAATTCAGACCAGACCCTTTTTCAAATTGAAGCCCCAAATCCTGACACCTGAATTGGCAACACCTATGACAAGAGAAAATCCAAGGATGCTCTCAAGCTTGACAGGACTGGCAATCATCCAAATTTCTAGCAGACACTGGTAAAAAGCTGAGACTGTAGAAGTGGCAAAGGGTAAGAGTAGGGCTGATAAGATAATTTTAACTCTTACCAACCTAGCTTTCTAAATAAAACAGATTAAGGTAAGAGAATTAAAGCATCTAAATCAAATGTTTTAGATGTAAGAGGAATGAATTAACTGGTAAACTTTTTTAAAATCAAAAATAGATGAAGACACTGAAGATAAGCTCCCTAATGTGACCATAAGTTCCTTGAGGACAGGAAGTGTTTTGTTCTTCTCTGTGTCCTCTACAAGCATAATAAAATGCCTATATCCCCCCAAAAAACAAACAAACAAACAAAAATTTTCAATTTAAAACTCATGACTTCTGAGTTTTTAATGTGCACTCATTAGTGAAATGACGGAGTGCATCTCAAAACACTTCATTATTTGACTATACAGTACAACAAACCTAGATTGAATCTACTTGATGGGAAATTTCAAATAAATTAAACTGATTCTAATTATTGGCTTTTACAACTATAAACACTTTATCCTAGCCAAACAAGAAATAAGCATACTATCCAAAAAAATAGTCCCAAATGTTGTATTTCAATAACTAGTGCCCTTTTAAAGTAGCTAATAAAAGTTACAGAAAAGTAAAGCATTTTTCTTAAGAATACTAAAAGATACATAATATGGGTTAAATGATAAACGGTATGGGATTCACTTCAAAATAATGTAAGATAAACAAAGATGGTAGAGACATATATAAGACACAATTAGCCAACAGTGCATTATGTATTACAAACTTTGGTATATGTTTAAAATTTTGTATCATAAAAAATCTAAAAAATATATATGGGATTTGAATTCTAAAGATTAGTCAGTTACAACAGTAAAAGACATCAAACGACTAAAAAGAACAAACTCAAACCTCTGGAAAATAAATGAAGTGTTTGAAAAACACTAAGAAAAACATATGCCAGACCAAATAGTTTTAAATAAACAAATGACACTTACCTTCAATAGAGACCAAACACAATCAATATGTCCATAAAAAATGCTTCTGTGCAAAGCTGTCCATCCTGATTCCTTGTCTTTCACCGAAAGATCCACTCCTTTCTCAATAAGCCAATCTAACACTCCTTTCTTTCCACAAGAAGAAACAAGGTGGAGGGCATTTCTGCCAAAAGCATCTTTGATAGTTGCAGCATTGTAACAATAACTGGAGAGAAAGGCCTTAATCTGATTTTCATTCCCCTTTGTTACCACAGAAAGGACATCCAAAGCATGTTTCAGGGATCGACACTTTGATGTGCAGTCAGGGATGGAAGAATTCATCCTAATTGTTTTTAGACTCCTTAGTTTAGTTCTTTAAAATAGTCAGTTAAGACTAATTTTTTTAAAATTAAAAAGCCAGGACAAAAAGGTACTATTCAGAAAGATTTATAGAGAATAAATGACCTGTTTAGGATTATAATTTAAATCCTCAATGGCAAAAGTATAAAACTATATATCTTTGTACAATTTGCTTTGGCACTTAAATCAAAAAATTATAAATAGTTCTATAAAGTTTATATCAAATACAAGTCCTTTATTTAAAAAAAAAAAACCACTTTCCACAGTTTATGAATTATTCCTGGACTCAAGCACCAAGGGGGAGTGAGGAGGGGAACTCCCCCTCCACACTGTCTGATCCTTTTAAATATCCATAATTGCAAGAGTGACCTATAAAAGGAAAGAGAGAGAAAGTTAAAAAAAAAAGTACAAAATCAGTCTCTTGCTCTCAGATACTTTACAACAACCTCTATATATAAGTGCCCCTAAAAATAAATAAATAAGTGTGTCCCTAATTCCTATTTCAAAAAAATAAAAGTGTACCAACTTTTCAGCTTCACATCCACAGTATTTTAGAACTACATTAATCATCTTCACATCTTTTTTTCTATTCTGCTTAAGATTAACCTCTGTATCTCTGGAGTTCACCTCTTTCTTTTCAAAAGCTTTGTTTCTTCTCCCTTGTATTTTTACACTGTACTAGCCATGTCCCCACAAGATATAAGCACACTTAAATCCACCATCTTTATAACATCTTTATAACAATTATATATATTATAACAATTATAACAACAACCATCTTTATAACAATTGTTATAACAATAACAATCACATCTCAAACTGTAATTTACCCCCAAAATTGTCTCATTGCACCCACCACCCATCACCATCACAATAACCAATACTCTCATCATTCACTTTTTACTAAGGGCCAGGCGCTGTGATAATGTTCTCTGTGCCTGGAAAGTCCTTCACCATAGGACCATAGGAGGAGATGATAATTAAATATCAGGTAGCAAAACAACCAGGTATCAACCTGAAAAAAAAAAGAACTTTAGATACTTACTTTATACCTTACACCAATATAAATTCCAGATGGATCAATGACAAACATAAAAATAATACCATAAAAGCACCAGAAGAGAGCATTTAAGACTCTTTTTTATAATTTCAAAGTACAAAAGGCCTTTCTAATAAGTAAGGTCTGAAATTCAAGAGTATGAATAAAAGATTAATACATTTAATCAGTTTAAAGCCTACATTAAAAAATTTTAAGACAAAAAAGGAGAAAAAGCTTCTTTAACATATAGTCTCTACAAATAAAAGACCAAATAAATAAAACTCAAAGAATAAGACATTTCTCAAAAAAAAAAAAAAAAAAAGAAGAAGAGGAAATTAAACAGATTTTTAAAAAGAGACTCACCTCACTCAAAAGAAATATAAATTAAAACTATAATGAGATACCATGTGACAACATGAATGGAGCAAGAGAGTATAATGCTAAGTGAAGCCAGTCAGTCCGAGAAAGACATACTATATGATTTCACTCATATGTGGAATTTAAGAAAAAAACAAATGAACAAAGGGAAAAAAGAGAGAGAGACAAATCAAGAAACAGACTCTTAATTATAAAGAAAAAACTGACAGTTACCAGAGAGGAGGTGGGAGGGATGGGTAAAATAGGGATTAAGGAGTATACTTGTTAGTGATGAACAAAGGGTGATTCATGAAATTACTGAATCACTACACTGTACATGTGAAATTAATATAACACTGTATGTTAACTAATTGGAATTAAAATAAAAACTTTAAAAAAACTATAATGAGATACTATTTGTATCCATCAAAATAGGAAAGATCAAAAAGTTTGATATTACTATGTACTGACAAGACTGTAAGAAAATACGTACCCTACTCCATTGCCAGTAAGCATATAAACTCATACAGTCTGGAGGGAAATTTAATATAGTTATGAAAATGTAAACTATACCTTTTTTCTGACCCAAGCAATTTTACTTCTAGGAATTTATCTTGGAAAACTGTATCTATGTGTGAAATCGTGTTAGTATAAGAATATTCACTGAGTCATTGTTTGAAATAGTAAAGCATGGAAATTAGAAGTAATTATGTCATTAAACAGAGTATTACTCATGTATCAAATGAAGCCACTATATATTTTCGGATATGAAATAATCTACAAGATACACTGTACAATGTCCTTGAAAATGAGATGTGTATCAATACCATTTATGGAAAAATTGTATATGCATTTACATATTTATGCTTGAACATGCATGAAAGATGTCTAGAAGAAGACACAACAAAATGGTTAAGAGTGGTTCCTCTGGAGAAGAGCACCAATAGCTGGAGACAGAAATGGAAGGCAATCTTACTTGTATTTTACTACAAACCACTTCTGAATGCTTCACCATAAGCATGAATAACTATTCAGAACTAAATACCTAAAAAATATAAAGAAATGCTAATATATTGATTAGAGAGGCTGTAGGAAAATACAGAAAACTCAGCCACCAAATAAAGAGCCTCTAGTTTTTTTCCAATATGCTACCCTGTCTGCTTTGCCTTGTTTGGATCTGGAGAAATGAAATACAATTTGTCGACTATTTGATAAACTACTATCCCTCAAGTTTTTAACTACCTGAAAGAAAACTAACCACCCATATACCAGAAATTTTATAACTAGAGGGGATGACTTTACATTCAACATTTCTTCATCTTTTTATTTATCATCTCCTAATTATTTTTCTTTCAATATTTTTGTACTCTCAAGTTCATTCTATTTTATTTTAGTCCTCTGGATTTTAAATTAGTGAATCCATTTCATAATGGTTAGATACAATAGAAATTCTATGTTAATTCTCTTCTCCAAGGTATTGATCATAAATACTTAATAGAACCGTTCTAAAACCACAAAAAAACCCAAACAGCCAAAGCTATCTTGAGAAAGTAGAAGGTGAAAGCATCACACCCCAATTTCAAACTATGTTACAAAACTGTAGTAATTAAAACAGTATGATATTGGCACACAAAGAAACACATAGATCAATGGAACAGAATAGAGAGCCCAGACATAAACCCATGTATATATGATTTACAACAAAGGAACCAAGAATATACAATAGCAAGGGGACAATCTCCTCAATAAAGGGTGTTGGGAAAATTGGACAGCCACATGCAAAGGCATGAAACTGGACCCCTATCCTACACCATACCCAAAAATTAACTCAAATGATTTAAAGACTCAAATTTAAGATCTGAAACCATAAAACTCCTAGAAGAAAACACAGGCAGTAACCTCCCTGACATAGATCTTGAAGATGATTTTTTTAATCTGACAGCAACAGCAAAAGCAACAAAAGCAAAAATAAACAAGTAGCACCACACCAAATTAAAAAGTTTCTGCACAGCAAAGGAAACCATCAACAAAATGAAAAAGTAACCTACTGAATGGGAGAAAAATTTTTGCAAATCATACCTCTGATAAAGGGCTAATTGATATAAAGTATCCAAAGAATTCATAAAATTCAAGAGCAAAAAACTAAACCATCTAATTTTTAAAATGGCCAAAAGATTTAAATAGATTTTCCAAAAAAGACATGGAGATACCCAACAGGTACATAAAAAATGCTGACCATCACTAATCATCAGGGAAATGTAAATTAAAACCAAAAGGAGATAACACCTTTCTCCTTTAGAATGCCTATTATCAAAAAAATAAGAAAAAATTAGTGTTGCCAAGGACATAAAGAAAAAGGAACCCGATACACTACTGGTGGGAATGTAAATTAATATATCCACTATAGAAAGTACTGTGGAGGTTTCCCCCAAAATTAAAAATAGAACTAACCTAATACCCAGCAAGTCCACTTCTAGGTATTTATCCAAAGAAAACAAAACACTAACTCCATGTTCACTGCAGCATTATTTACATTATTTACAATAGCCAAGATATGGATAAATGGATTAAACAGTTATATACAAGAAGAGAAAAGCAAGATGGTGGAGGAGTAGCAAATTGATATGACATCAGGTGCCAGGAGTTTGGCTTATCTTACCAATTCCTTTTTTAGAATTTTTTTAAAAATTTTCATCTTTACAGTCATATTCCATCCCTTCATTGTATTTACCTTCATTTTTGTACATATATATGTTCCTGTTTCTTTAAAATTTTGGGAGGTAGTTTCTTCTAAGAGACCAAAATACACCCAAAATCTGTTCTATCCACCATTCTAATATATGTATGTACATTATTTTCCCCTCTTGCTTCTCCCCCCAGTTTTGGGTCTCTTCTGATTTGGTTAGTTTACATTTTTCTGGGCTCTCTGTCACCCTTTTAGCATTTATTCTCTCATTCACATATTCATATCTGGATAAAATGACAAGGCAAAAAAACTCACCACAAAAAAAAAAAAAAAAAAAAAAAAGAGGCTGTACCAATGGCTAGGGACTTCATCAATACAGACATTGGTAATATGTCAGAACTACAGTTCAGAATAACGATTATCAAGGTGCTAGCTGGGTTTGAAAAAGGCATGGAAGATATTAAAGAAACCCTTCCTGGAGAAATAAAATCACTTTCTGGAGAAATAAGAGAACTAAAATCTAATCAACTTGGAATAAAAAAAGCTATAATGAGGTGCAATCAAAAAATGGAGGCTCTTACTGCTAGGATAAATGAGGCAGAAGAGAGAATCAGTGATAGAGAAGACCAAATGACGGAGAATAAAGAAGCTGAGCAAAAGAGAGACAAAGAACTACTGGACCACAAGGGGAAAATTCAAGAGATAAGTGATACCATAAGATGAAATAATATTAGAATAATTGGGATTCCAGAAGAAGAGGAAAGAGAGAAAGTGGCAGAAGGTATATCAGAGCAAATTATACTAGAGAATTTCCATAATATGGCAAAGGGAAGAAGCATCAAAATCCAGGAAGCACAGAGAACCCCCTCAGAATGAAAAAAAACAGGTCCATGCTCCGTCATCTAAAAGTAAAACTTACAAGTCTCAGTGACAAAGAGAAAAATCCTGAAAGCAGCTCAAGACAAGAAGTCTGTCTTGTACATGACTATATACAATGGTAGAAATATTAGACTGGCATCAGACTTATCCACAGAGACCTGGCAGGCCAGAAAGAACTGGCATGATATATTCAGAGCACTCAATGAAAAAAATATGCAGCCAAGAATACTATATCCAGCCAGGCTATCATTGAAAACAAGAGTGATAAAAAGCTTCCAGGACAAACAAAAATTAAAAGAATTTGCAAACACCAAGCCAGTCCTATAGGAAATATTGAAAGGGGTCCTCTAAGCAAAGAGAGAGCCTAAATGTAGTAGACCAGAAAGGAACAGAGACAATATACAGTAACAGTCACCTTACAGGCAATACAATGGCACTAAATTCACATCTCTCAATAGTTACCCTGAATATATGGGGCACGTGGGTGGCTCAGTGGGTTAACCCTCTGCCTATAGCTCAGGTAATGATCTCAGGATACTGGGATCGAGGCCCACATCAGGCTCTCTGCTCAACAGGGAGCCTGCTTCCCCCTCTCTCTCTGCCTGCCTCTCTGCCTACTTATGATCTCTCTCTGTGTGTCAAATAAATAAATAAAATTAAAAAAAAAAAACAGATACCCTGAATGTAAATGTAAACGGGCTAAATGCCCCAATCAAAAGACACAGGGTATCAGAATGGATTAAAAAAAAATCAATATGCTGTCTATAAGAAACTCATTTTAGACCCAAAGACACCTCCAGATTTAAAGTGAGGGGGTGGAAAACAATTTACCATGCTAATGGACATCAAAAGAAAGCTGGGGCGGCAATCCTTTTTTCAGATAAATTAGACTTCAGGCCAAAGACTATAATAAGACATGAGGAAAGACACTATATCATACTCAAAGGGTCTGTCTAACAAGAAGATCTAACAATTTTAAATATGTATGCCTTTAACATGGGAGCAGCACACTATATAAACCAATTAATAACAATATCAAAGAAACACATTGACAATAATATAATAATAGTAGGGGACTTTAACACACCTCTCACTGAAATGGACAGGCCATCCAAGCAAAAGATCAACAAGAATAGAAAGGCCTTAAATGACACACTGGATCAGATGGACATCACAAATATATTTACCACATTCCATCCCAAAACAACAGAATACACATTCTTCTCTAGTGCACATAAAACATTCTCCAGAATAGATCAAATCCTGGGTCACAAATCAGGTCTCAATGGGTATCAAAAGACTGGGATCATTCCCTGCATATTTTCAGACCAAAATGCTTTGAAGCTAGAACTCAATCACAAGAGAAAAGTTGGAAAGAACTCAAATACATGGAGGCTAAAGAGTATCCTACATTCACTCTTGTGAAACTAAAGAAGAATTGAAAAAATTCATGGAAACAAATGAAAATGAAAACACAATCATTCAAAATCAGTGGGACAGAGCAAACGCAGTCCTGAGAAGAAAGTAAATGCGGTTCTGAGAAGAAAGTATACAAGCCTTTCTCAAAAAACAAGAAAGGTCTCAAGTATACAACCTAACCCTACACCTAAAGGATCTGGAGAAAGAACAGCAAAGAAAGCCTAAACCCATCAGAAGAAGAGAAATTATAAAGATCAGAGCAGAAATCAATGAAATTGATACTAAAAGAACAGAAGAAGAAATCAATGAAACTAGGAGCTGGTTCTATGAAAAAAAATTAGTAACATTGATAAACCCCTGGCCAGACTTATCCAAAAGAAAAGAGAAAGGACCCAAATTAATAAAATCATGGATGAAAGAGGATAGATTACAACAAACACCAAAGAAATACAAACAATTATAAGAACATATTAGGAGCAACTATATGCCAGCAAATTTGACAATCTAGAAAAAAATGGATGCACTCCTAGAGATTTATAAACTACCAAAACTGAACCAGGAAGAAATAGAAAACCTGAACGGACCCATGACCAGTAAAGAGATTGAAGCAGTCATCAAAAATCAACCCAACAAACAAGAGTCCAGGGCCAGAGGGCTCCCCAGGGAAATTCTACCAAACAGTTAAAGAAGAATACCTATTCTACTGATATTGTTCCAAAAACAGAAATGGAAAAAAAACCTCCAGCCTCATTTTATTACCTTGATCCCAAAACCAGACAAAGACCCCACCAAAAAGGAGAATTACAGATCACTATCCTTGATGAACACCGATGCAAAAATTCTCACCAAAATACTAGCCAACAGGATCCAACAGTACATTAAAATGATTATTCACCACGACCAAGTGGGATTTATTCCTGGGCTGCAAGGTTGGTTCAACATCTGCAAATCAATAATGTGATGCAATACATTAATAAAAGAAAGAACAAGAACCATATGATCCTCTCAATAGATGCTGAAAAAGCAGTTGACAAAGTACAGCATCCCTTCCTGATCAAAACTCTTCAAAGTATAGGGATAGAGGGGACATCATCAAAGCCATCTATGAAAAACCCACAGCAAATATCATTCTCAATGGGGAAAAACCGAGAGCTTTTCCGCTAAGGTCAGGAACACGGCAGGTATACCCACTATCACCACTGCCATTCAACATCCTACTAGAAGTCCTAGCTTCAGCAGACAACACAAAGAAACAAATCAGCAAAGAAGTCAAACTCTCACTTTTCACAGGTGATATGATACTTTATATGGAAAACCCAAAAGGCTCCACTCCAAAACTGCTAGAACTCATGCAGGAATTCAATAAAGTGTCAGGATATAAAATCAATGCATAGAAATTAGTTGCATTTCTCTACACCAACAGCAAGACAGAAGAAAGAGAAATTAAGGAGTCAATCCCATTTATAATTGCACCAAAAATTATAAGATACCTAGGAATAAACCTAACCAAAGATGCAAAGAATCTGTACTCAGAAAACTAGAAAGTACTCGTGAAAGATATTGAATAAGACATAAAGAAATGGAAAAACATTCCATGCTCATGGATTGGAAGAACAAATACTGTGAAGATGTCTACACTACCTAAAGCAATCTACACATTTCATGCAATCCCTATCAAAATACCATCAACTTTTTTCAAAGAAATGGAACAAATAATAAAATAAATATGGAACCAGGAAAGACCCCAAATAGCCAGAGGAATGTTAAAAAGAAATCAAAGTTGATGGCATCACAATTCCAGACTTCAAGCTCTATTACAAAGCTGTAATCATCAAGACAGTATGGTACTGGCACAAAAACAGACACAGAGATCAGTGGAACAGAAGAGAGAGCTCAGAAATGGACCCTCAACTCTATGGTCAACTAACCTTCAACAAAGCAGGAAAGACTGTCCAATGGAAAAAAAAACAGTCTCTTCAACAAATGGTGTTGGGAAAATTGGACAGCCACACGCAGAAGAACGAAACTGAACCATTTCCTTACACCACACACAAAAATAGACTCAAAATGGATGAAAGACCTCAATGTGAGACAGGAATCCATCAAAATCCTTAAGGAGAACACATGCAGCAACCTCTTCAACCTCAGCTGCAGCATCTTCTTCCTAGAAACATCGCCAAAGCAAGGGAAGCAAGGGCAAAAATGAACTATCGGAACTTCATCAAGTTCAAAAGTTTTTGCCCAGCAAAAGAAAGTCAACAAAACCAAAAAACAACTAACAGAATGAGAGAAGATATTTGCAAATACCAGATAAAGGGCTAGTATCCAAAATCTTTAAAGAATATAAAACTCAACACCCAAAGAACAAATAATCCAATCAAGAAATGGGCAGAGGACACGAACAGACATTTCTGCAAAGAAGACATCCAGATGGCCAACATACACATGAAAAAGTGCTCCACATCACTTGGCATCAGGGAAATTCAAATCAAAACCACAATGAGATACCACCTCACACCATTCAGAATGGCTAAAATTAACAAGTCAGGGAACGACAGATGTTGGAGGGGATGCGGAGAAAGGGGAACCCTCCTACACCGTTGGTGGGAATGCAAGCTGGTGCAGCCACCCTGAAAAGCAGTATGGAGATTCCTCCAAAAGTTGAAAATAGAGCTACCTTACGACCAAGCAATCACACTACTAGGTATTTACCCTAAAGATACAAGTGTAGTGACCCGAAGGGGCAAATGCACCTGAATGTTTACAGCAGCAATGTCCACAATAGCCAAGCTATGGAAAGAACCTAAGATGTCCATCAACAGATGAATGGATAAAAAAGATGTCGTAGCTATATATAATGGAATACTATGCAGCCATCAAAAGAACTGATATCTTGCCATTTGCGATGATATGGATGGAACTAGAGGGTATTATACTGAGCAAAATAAGTGAATCAGAGAAAGACAATTATCCTATGATCTCCCTGATATGAGGAATTTGAGAGGCAGAGTGGGGTTTGGGGGGTAGGGAAGTAAAAAATAAAACAAGATGGGATGGGGAAGGAGACAAACCATAAGAGACTCTTAATCTCACAGAACAAATTGAGGGTTGCTGGGGGGAGTGGGGGGATGGACACTGGGGAGGGTATGTGATATGGTGAGTGCTGTGAAGTGTGTAAGCCTAACGATTCACAGACCTGTACCCCTGGGGCAAATAATACACTATATGTTACCAAGCCATTAAAAAGGATGAGCTCTTGCCATTTGCAACAACACGGATGGACCTCAACGGCATTATGCTAAGTGAAATGAGTAAGAGGGAAGCAAATGGCATATGACTCTCTTATATCAGATTAGGGGTGGGAGGGCAGAACTGGATGAACTGGTTTGTTTTTGTTCTAAATAAACTGAATAAATTTTAAAAACTTAAAATAAACTTAAAATAAAACTTAAATAAAATAAATAAAAACTTAAAATAAAACTTAAATTCCCCAAAACACTTTTCTCATTTCAGTTTTTAAATACATATTTTGAATGACAAAAGAAAAAACAGTTATGAGGCAACTATTTGTAGGGACATATAGGATTTTACTATAAGTGTAGGGGAAACTTCTGTGCACCATAGATAGATATGAAACATTGCAAATGTGCACTTTCAACTCCCATTTCAAACCACACTAAGACTCAAAGTCCTAAATCTAACTAGCTCTTCGCTATTCTGACTTCCCCATCCAGAGGTAACAGCATAGAATTAGGATTCCCAATCTTTTCTAGCTCCAGTTGTTTCTACAAGTCTGTATGTTTTATAATTTGATATAAGGCTTATAACATTATTCCCACCTTAAATTGTTGATAGGTATAAAAAACAAAGTGTTCCTTTTTTTTTTTTTTTAAGATTTTTATTTATTTATTTGACAGAGAGAGATCACAAGTAGGCAGAAAGGCAGGCAGAGAGAGAGGAAGGGAAGCAAGCTCCCTGCTGAGCAGAGAGCCCGATGTGGGACTTGATCCCAGGACCCTGAGATCATGACCTGAGCCGAAGGCAGCGGCTTAACCCACTGAGCCACCCAGGCGCCCAAAAACAAAGCGTTTCTTAGTTGACATGATGAAAAAAGTAACAAAGCCTTAAGTAGTTGAAAACTACTTAACTAAACTAACTAAACTAAAACTTAACTAAACTACTTAACAAACTAAACTAGTTTAAACCTACTTTAAAACTACTTTTCCAGAAAACTGGAAAAAAATATACATAGCAAAATAGTCAATTATAGTTAACTTCATTTTTTTGAGGATCTAAAATATTTCCACCTTTGTACTTTCAGTGTATTCATAATACCTGAAAAGAACTACTTCCTGGCAAATAACTCAAACACTACATGAAAAAAATCAGAGTACAACCAAAGAAAATTCTCTAATTGTTACTATACATAAGCAATTACAATGAACAAAAAGGGGAATATTAAATGTAAAAATGGTAGTATACTATAATATATGGAGAAACATACAGAATACTATGAACATAAATATGGAAGTGACTAAGAGCTAGTGTTTCTTAGAGCCTTACATCTTTGGATTCAAATACAGCAATGCCAGCTGTTACTAGTTATGTAACTCTAAAAATTACGTAAATCTCTTATTTCTTCATCTGAAAACGGAAACAATGTCACCAATCTCACAGCATTACTGTAATGACAAATGAAATTGCTTAGCCTGGTACCTGCACAAAATAGGCATGCAACAAACAGTAGCTTTTATTACTATTATTTCTTCAGTAACAAAAGGGTAACAAATTTAATCTCAAAATTCATGTTTGAGTTTCATTGCCTCTGCTACCTGGTTTCCATGCATATTTCTCCAATTAAAACATATACACTAAGGCTACCAAAATGACCTCCAAACCTACAAATACTTTTAGATACTTTTAGTTCTGTTCTTAATTTACTTCGCTGCTTTTAGTCATTAACACCACATTCTTCTAAGTATCTGGATGGAACGAGAGGGTTCTCCTAAGAACACTTTTAATTTACTTCGCTGCTTTTAGTCATTAACACCACATTCTCCCAAGTATCTAGGAAGGGATACTGAAAGCATAGGGAACTACTGAAGCATTTAAGCATGGGCTCTCTCTCACCCCTTCTTCCAAAGACATTACTTCTTCCCCTTACCTTCAAATTTTGGAGCTCTCAATGTTCCATCGTCAGCCTTCTCTTCCTCTCTACTTCATATTCTCCCTGAATAATTTCAATCTCTTTCTACCTTTTAACTGTAACCTATATGCTCATAACCCCCAAATATGTCTTCTACCCTCACATCTTTCCTAAATTCCAGGCCCATATTTCCAATTACCAGTGTAAATGTTATTTATGCATTCAACAAATGCTTACTGAAGGCAAAAAAAGCAAGGGAAATAAATATTTACTAAGCACCTACTACATATTGGATATTTTACATCACAGAGAGGTTAAATAAGCCACCCAAATCATAGCACTAATAAAAGAGAAGTTGGAATTCAAGCACAGATCTGTTTAACAGCAATGTACAAGCTATTTCTTCTATACTACACTGCCTCTCCAGTGCATCCACAGTAGGTCACAGGTACTGGGAATACAAAATAAATATGGTATAAATATTTTAGATAACATAATAAAAATATAGGTTCATGGATAATACTTAAGTGAAAGTATAGCTCATTTAACATCTGTATTCAATGAACAAAATCTATTATCTACTATTGTCTCTACCATCAAAGGGTCACAGTTTGATAGAGAAGACTGATTATATTTAAGCAAATGATTAAAACATAAACCTATGGTAAAGATAAAACAAGTGACTCATAGGAATAGGGAGTTGAGAAGAGAGAGACAGGGAAGATTTCCTACATTAGGATGAGTATATGTTTGCCTGATAAATTCAGGGTGAGTAGCATTCAAGGCAGGGAGAAAAAATATAAATTAAAGCACTGGAATCATTTTAGTCTATTCTGAAAATTCCAAGTAATTCAGAAGACAGAAAACAGCGAGGCTTAATATATACACCAGGGCGGGACAGATTATGGACAGCTTTCTGTGCTTTTCTTTAGGGATAAAGAAAGCGAGCAATTCAGAGACACATTTAGATATTTAAGATCTTGAATATATAAAATGTGGTGATAACTCCCAAATTTTTAGCCAGATTATATATAATGGCAGCCAAGAAGTAGAGTAGGGGGTAAATACTTTGGAAATCAAAAAAAGAAAAGAAAAAACCTTTGAAAATGCAACAAATAAAAATTAACGGGGAAAAGTTGTTTATATGTGACGAATACAAAATGTTGATGGAAACTGAATTTTAACAGTACAGCTAGCTACAGGCAATTGTTCAACCTTGGGAACTAGCCCACCACAAAGGTGTTAGCCAGTAGAGGTTGAGCCCTCAACAGTGACTCATAATTGTTCCACTTATCCTTGGTTAGGAGTTTAGGTATCTTCCTAAAACACAAATCTGATCATGCCATTCTGACAAGTCCAAGCCTAATATCTACATTCCATGTGTTATGGTTAGCCTTGGGACGTCAGGAAGAGAACATCAATTAAGCCTGTCAATTAAGACATAGCCCATAAAATTCAGACTCTAAATTCAGAACACCAGAGGTAGGAACCCAGGTAGACCACTAACTAAATGATCCTAGGCACATCACAATTTCCTAAGTTTCAATTCTCTCACTTAGAAAAAGTGGCAACAAATATTTATAACTTGGGTTGTTCTGAAAAACAAATGAAACAGTTAATTCATATGTAATCACCTAACAAATGTTTTTAAAAAAAAAAGAAAGGGGGGGCTTATATTGATATACAGGTCAGAAAACGGCATATCTTTTTTAGAGTCCTTTCTGCTTGGAATGCTTTTCACCCAAACCCTTACAAGACTGCCAATGTGTCCATGCGTTAGTTACAGAGCATCTACCATCTTTTAAATTTTGATATGGACAACCTACATAAATTTCAACCTCATATTGCCTTTTTATATATGAGCACCTTCATTTTACAAATGAGGAAATTTACATGAAAGTTTAAATTACAAATACAGAAAAGTTTAAATTACAAATACAGATAAGTATACTCTAGATTCTATCTATTCTACTCTACCCAAATTACTCTCTCAAAATGCAGTTAGATAATCTTTTTTAATAATAAGTAGAACAGTGTACTACAAAAAAATTACCCTTATTTGTAGTCAGAAGAATTGGGATCCTACTACCCTTGGCCAGATAAAACCTTGGCCAAATAACTTAATATCCCTAATCCTATTTCGCCATCTGCAAAGTTGGTGATAATAACTTGTCCTGTTAGGATGGACCTTGGCTACACAAAGATTTTAAGTTCTCAGGGAAGGGGGAACTGGGGACAGGGTTGTCATTATTTCTTCATATTTATATATATATATATATATAAATACATATATATTCAATAAACAGACTTATTTATAAAGCACTAATACCAAAATATCTTCCTTTTAAACTTGCATCTATATTAAATTGTTACAAAGCTACAAATTATAACTCAAAATTGAATTTAAAAATTTTTTAATTCCTTCTGTAAGCCCTGAAAATAGTTCACATAACAATTTTAAAACACAAGAACTTGCTTCTTTAAGAGATTAGTAATTTCCCTTCATCAATATTGTATTTTAGTAAACGTTATCTCAAATACTCTCTTGGTACTAAAGATAGAGACTTCAATACCTTACCGATGCAATATCCAGTTTCACAACAGACAAATTCTGCAAATCTTAGGGGTCAAACACATCTCTATATGTAGCAAAAAAAATTACTGATCTATTAATAACGGTAAACTGATTTTGATACCATTTATAATAATAAACCGAGTAATAATGAGCTCCTTTATGTAATAGGTGAATTCATTTATGGTCTATTCAACTACATACGGTCCTAAAATATAATGAGAGTAAAAGAATGTAGTAAGTTCCTTCACAGAATTTAGCGTCCTAAGAACCCTCAATACAAGTTCTTTTTTTTTATTTAAATAATGAAACAGCCACTTTAAAAAATTTCTTGAGATAAACTATGCTCTAACTAAAGCTTCTGCAAATACCTGTAACAAATTCTTTTTAGAAAACACCTTTTTGCCCTCATCTATGTCTGTTTCTAAAACCAATACAAATCAAGGAATTCAAAACAAACAAACAAAAATCAAGAAGTAGCTACGCAAGGATGTGAATTGGTACATTATGAGTGGAGAAACACTATCACTCATTAAAAGAAAAAAAAAGTCCCAGTCTTTCAGTAATTCTGATAGATTTCGAATTTCAAACGCCCTACTTCGAAGCATGGAGGGAAGGGGAGCAGGGGGAGTGCTACATCAATTTCTGCTTCCTGAAAAAAATATCTTTAAGTTTTATTAACTATGTTGGAGAACAGCAGTCAAGGATGTCCGGGCTTACCAATTTCGCTATGACCTAAAACTTTTTTAAAACCACACAACGTGTTACAATAAAAAGCCTCGATCCTGTCTTCCTCAATCCCAAGAACCGATTCCTTTTTACACAATGGTCAATTCACACAGAATTCCAGAGTCAGTATCCCCACAGTGGAGTAAAACTCTATGACCCCACGAAGGGATAACGCTTCAAGGAATGGCTTCAAATTTAAGGCTCGAAGGGAAGTGACACAACTACCGAAACTAGCAAAGCAACAACGCTGGAGGGCGTGTCAGGCAGGACAGCAACGTAGCGCGTAGCAGAACAGCCCATTCATAAGCTGAGCGAGGTTGCAAGAAGGCGTACTCCAGGACCCCGATCCCTGGGCCCGCTCACCGCCGTCTCGCTCGAAGCGCGGCAGCCTCGGAGCCACTGGGCTCCCTCCCCGCGAGGTATCTGTGCCCCGGTCACCCGCACCCTCCGGAAACTGAATACTGTCCCACTGCCCGCCCCCCGCACCCCCCCGCCACCGGCTTAAGCGACACGGTCGCCTCAGCCTACTCCGCACAGTGAGGCCGCGCAGAGCACTCCCTCACCAGTCGCTAGATGAAAGTGCGCCGGTGTACTCCGCGAGACGAGCACACAGCCGCGCGGGGACTCATCCTCAGTGAAGACAACTGGAGAAACCGAACAGTGCCAGGGGGGAGGCTGGTCCCCAGGCCCCGCAGCTGTGGAGGCGGCTGCAGCTTCAGCCGCGACTACAGGCACCGGGAAGGGGGCTGGGAGAAAAGACCGGTGCGGGCGGAACCCAGGAATAAGACAGGCATTGATTGGCCGAGGCTCGTGTATGCCTCATGAGGATTGGCTGGTGTCTGCCCAGAAGGCCTCGCGTGGCAACACCTAAGCTATGGCCTTTCCCGGGAGCCCTGAGAGAACTTGACCCTGCCGGCCTTCGGACTACCGGCGCAAGCCAGGGGCGGGGAAACGCGGCAGCTGAGGATTCTCAGCCAACAGCGGTGGTGGAAATGTGCCTTTGGGGTCAGTGCGGCCTAGGTAGAAACGTCAGCTGCGGACTTGGGAGTTCCGGATAAACCCGGGTGGAGAGAGAGTCCTGGAGACCTGGCCGGATGACTTGTGCAGCCAGTCACCACGCAGTAGAAGCCAAATGCGTAGGCATCTTGCTCAGAAGAGTTCTCGCGTTGCCCTACCAGTGGGGTCACTGGAAAGCCAAAGCGCAGATTAGCAGCATCACACTTGCCTTCCCGCTCAAGCACCCAGATTGTCTGAGAGGCACTCCCTTGGCCCGAAGGCGTCACTGCCTTCCTAGATTGTTACTGGGACCTGCTGCGCACCAGGGTCACGTCAGTCAGTGCCTGCCACCAGGCTTACACTACCGCTTTTCCCCCATTTAACTCCACATCCAAGGCCGGTTTTAAAAGTGCTGGAGTGAAGGAAAAGAAAACAAAACAAACAAAACAAAACAAAAAACGGGGGGGGGGGGGTGGAGTGGGGACGACTAGGAAAGAAAGTAGCAGTATTAAGAGGAGGAAGAGGAAATTAGTACTAGTTTACCGAATGGGAAAACCTACAACAAAATGCCTCATACCGTAGAATTCAGTAAATGTTTGTTCAAGGAGGGATAGTTTGATTCACAACAAACACTAGCAGTTAGGAGTTGGCAGTACAGCTCGAGCCTCTGTATAGCACGAAGGTGTTGGACTACGTGTCTTTTTGAGATCCACCAGTTCAGCTTTACCGTCTTTTTGCAGCCTTCCTTGTGGAAGCACAAAACCAGACAGCTGGTTGGTGAAAGGGAAAGGTGAGAAGAGCCCTCTGCTGCCCTTCCCAATACAATGGTCTGTTCCTTTGCCCCTTATTCAAGGTGCCCTATTTCCTACTTTGATGTAACAAAAACCAGTTTTTACTGTAAAAATTAAGTGATTTTGAAAATAAACTATATATGATGACTTATAATAAGGAATAAAGAAACCAGTAATGGCAAATAAAGAAAATAATGTAAATAAATGCATAAGCCTAAGTTCGAATCTTTTATTGATCGCTTTCATTTGGCAAGTTAAATAGGTTTTCTGAAAACTTACTTTCCTTGTTTGTAAAATAGGAACAATAATGTATTTTAGAAGCGAAAATGCACTTATATTTGTGAAAAATGTAATTACGTAGATAGAGATATACAGTTCATAGAGTGCCTAGCACTTCATGAATAATAAATCTGACTTTTATAAATCAAAAGGTATTTCCAGGGACACCTGGCTGGCAGAGTCAGAAAAGCGTGTGACTCTTGATCCAGGGGTTAGGAGTTCAAGCCCCTTGCTGGGCATGGAGATTACTTAAAAATAAATCTTAAAGGAAAAAAAAAAAAAGTATTTCCATAGCAGCGGAATTATTCCAAGCAGTCAGTCATTCATTTTAACAGTTGCCAAGCCCAGATAATCCCAAACATAAGAATAAATTGCAACCTTTACAAGTACTACAAAGAATATCAATGTAATCTGACTTCCCAAAGAAGTGACCCTTGACCTATGATCCTAGGAATGAGTAGGCAATAACTAGATGAAGCACGGAAGAAAGAACATTCCAGTCAAGTGATATGGAATTGCCCCTCATTTCCCTAGAAAACAGAATGCCTGCAAATATATCAGTTATTTGTAAAAATTATTGAAATGATTAACAATTAATGCAAATGAAATATTAACCATTTTGTGAGACTTTTTAAACATTTTTGTGTTTACACATAGAAGAAGAGATAGCCATATACCAATGATTATCTTGGTGTGGTAGATTTAGGGGTGTTTCTAAAGTTCGACCTCTTTGGATTTTATGGTTTATTTTTCTTTGCAACAATTAAATGTTGATTTAAAAAATCAAAATTTACCCCCAAAATTGACTAGAATTTCTGAAATAGACTTAAAGCAAGAAATAGATCCAGAGATGGCTTTAGAAGACTGCAGTGCTGGAAATGTGGAGAAGTAGGAGAATAGTCCAGGCATCAGGAATGGAGTTTGAGATGAAGCCAGAATACAGAACTGCAGAAATGTTTTAAAGCAACACAGCATTTGTAATACTCCCTATATGCCATTTTACTGAAATAAATTAACAGTGCTGTCCTTCATAATCAAGACATATTGTGCTGTCATTCAAGTTGTATAGACAGTGCTGTCCCTACTTCAGCTGCTAAAATAAGAATGTTAGAACTTGTATGGTTGCAATGGATCTAAACACAAGCCCGATGGCATCCTGCAAGAATAGTTTTTACTATAAGAAGGTCAGCAGTGCAGCTGGCCTAGAGATGACTGGAACCTCATGGTTTGGCCCTATTCTCTCCTGCTCCAGACCATTTTCCATGTGAAGACACTTGGCTGGCTGCAGCTTTCTGACACACACCACAGCTTTTCCATTAGGAAACACAGCGCTGTGCCCTTTGCCTTAAGCACAAAAATTCCAGAGCCCCTGATGGGTTCATATGGGCTCAGATTAGGTGGGGAGTCAAGGGTATAATGTTTGACAGCTTCTAGGAGAGTCATGCTTGAAGCACAGTAATGAGTAGCTCCCCCAAGAAGGCAGGATACAAGGCAGGCAAAATAATGGATAATTGGGTATTTCTCTACTATTATATCCAAGGGATATGGTCCTAGCTACATTCTTCCTGTGCAGTGATTATCCTTCAACTCCTCATGTAGAGGAAGCTACTTCCTTAAAAATCTGTGAAGACTTCCCTGATGCCCCTTCCTAACAGTTATCCCCTCATCTTTAACTTCTGTAACTTACTAATATTATCATGTCACACTGTATTATTCTTAAATTTATTATTTTACATGTGGATGCAGTAAAAGCAGGGACTCCAGAGGCATACCACCTGGATATAAAATTTTACTCCTTTTCTTATATGAGACCTTAGGCAAGTTACATAACCTACATAGGCCTCAGTTTTCCTCATCTCTACCATGTAATTATTAATAGTTGATGCATAAAGTTCTTATGAAGTTTAAATGAGATAGCACTCAAGCTCTCAGGAGAGCTCGTAGCACTAACAAAAGTTGACATACCTCAACCATTCTGGTTGTATTTGTGTGAGGGAGCATTTGAGGTGTGGGATGGGGAGACAAAAGGAATGACCCACAAGATGGCAGTGTTTGAATATAACTTTAGAACTGTATAAGCTTGAAAGAATCCACCAAAGAATCTAAAACTTTAAGGCAATTCAAGGCAAAATCAAAACCTACATGTAACAAGCAAATCCATGAGAAAGTAAACTTATGAATTTGGCAAGCTTAGCATCATTTCATAACCAGGACAATGTGAACTCCCTAAACTCTCTCTCCCCTCTACAATGACTAAGAATTTGTAGCGTTCCTTTCTTGGAATTGCTTGTATTCCTTTTTTACCTAACTATAAAATTAAATCAAGCTGTTAACACTACTGTTTCCTTTTTTAAAAAGGAGAAGAAACGCAAGTTTGATTTTAAATGGCAGAATGGGTACATAATACAACCATCTCTTGATGACACAAACCCCTCGACCTGGCAAAAAACACATATTTTTAAAAATCAAATTCATAAATGCATTGCAAAACAAAAAGGTTAACTGTCAGTGGGACAGAACTTATGAGAATTCACTGAAAAATGGATAGGAAGTTCCATTGGACTGAAGAAAGGAGTAATAGCCCCAAAACAAGAGAGAAATGTTACAAAAGGTAATTGCAGTACCAAAAGTGTTGCACATCTAGAGGTGACCATAAGAAGCAGGAAGGAGTCCACACTAAACCACAAAGTAATTAGAGTCTCACAGCAGAAGCAGGTGAGCCAATGAAGTTACCCAAGCCCCATCCCATGATGGCAATAGGGGTATCTATCCATAAGTAGAATATACAGGACCTTCAGTTTAATAGATAGGCCAGCGTCTTGGTAGCTGGTGAAACCTGGAAGAAATCAGGAAGCTCTTAAACCCAGAACACCAGCTTCTAAAGCTTCCCGTTCAGCTGCATGCCCCACTCCTTCCTCATACATCTAAAGAAAAGACAGGTATTCAGGTAGTAGTCATGTGTCTTAATCCTTCCCCCAGAGATTGTGTGCAACAAGCCTCCTCCCAAAAATAAGAAGAAGAAAAAAAGGACAAAGGAAAAAAAGAAAGAAGAAAGAAAAGAAAAAAATCTCAAATACACAGATGAGCACAAAAGCAAAAATCAACAAACATTTGAAGAAGGCCAACATCCTGAGATACATGAATTTACAAATCCAAGAAGCTCAGCAAACCCCAGGAAGAATAAACACAAAAATAATTGCCTAGAAACATCATAATCAAATTGTTGAAAACCAAAGATAAAGAGAAATCTTAAAGCATTTAGACAAAAATGGCATACTACATAAAACAAGAATGATTTAAAACATTATGGAGTTCACAGAGGAACTGTGAAGATGACCATAGATCAATACCTTTAAAGAGCAAAAGAAATAAACTGTCAACCCAGAAAATCTTCCACAATATTGAAGGCAAATGAAGATATTTTCAGAGACACAAATAAGAAATAGTAGCCATGAGAATTGCCCCCATCAGAAATTCTAAAGAAAGTTCTTTAGCCTGAGGGGCATGTTGCATACAGAAACTCACAATTTAAAGGCAGAAGGAAGAACATGAGAAATGGACAACACTTGATGAAATAAAGTCAATCTCCATTACATGCATACCTCAGAGATACTGCACTTCTAGACTATTGTCGTAAAGCAAATATCACAGTAAAGTGAGTCGAAAATTTTTTTTGGTTTCCAAGACCATATAAAAGTTATTTTTACACTACATGGCAGTCTATTATAAAGTATGAAATTATGTCCAAAAAAACGAAACTATGAACATACCTTAATTTAAAAAATACTTTATTGGAGTGCCTGGGTAGCTCAGGTGAAAGCATACAATTCTTTTTTTTTTTTTTTTTTTTAAGATTTTTATTTATTTATCTGACAGAGAGAGAGATCACAAGTAGGCAGAAAGGCAGGCGGGGTGGTGGTGGGGAAGCAGGCTCGATCCCAAAACCCTGAGATCATGACCTAAGCTGAAGGCAGAGGCTTTAACTAACTGAGCTACCCCAGGTACCCAAAGCATACAATTCTTGATCTCAAGGTCATGAGTTCGAGCCCCTTGTTGGGCATAGAAATTCCTTTAAAAAAAAAAAAAAAGACGCCTGCGTGGCTCAGTAGGTTGGGTGACTGCCTTCAGTTTAGGTCATGATCCCAGTGTCCTGGGATTGAGCCTCACATCTGGCTCCTTGCTCAATGGGGAACCTGCTTCTCCCTCTCCTTCTGCCTGCTACTCTGCCTGCTTGTGCTCACTCTGTCAAATAAATAAATAAATAGCTCTTTAAAAAATAAAAATAAAAAAATACAATGAAATAGAAAATTTAAATATGTTATTGCTAAAAAATACTAAGCTTCATCTGATCTTTCAACAAGTCACAATCTTTTTGCTGGTTAATGGTCTTGCCTCAGTCTTGATGGCTGCTGACTGATCAGGGTGGTGGTCACTGAAAGTGAGGATATCTATGGCAATTTCTTTCTTTCTTTTTTTTTAAAGATTTTATTTATTTGACAGAGATCACAAGTAAGCAGAGAGGCAGGCAGAGAGAGAGGGAGGGAAGCAGGCTCCCTGCTGAGGAGAGAGCCCAATGTGGGGCTCAATCCCATGACCCTGGGATCATAAACCTGAGCCGAACGCAGAGGCCTTAACCCACTGAGCCACCCAGGTGCCCCTATCTATGGCAATTTCTTAAAACAAGTCAACAGTGAAGTTTGCCAAATCTATTTACTCATCTTTTCTTGAATGATTTCTTTGTAGCAGGTAGTGCTATTTGAAAGCATTTTACCCACAGTAGAACCTCTTTAGAAACTGAAGTCAATCCTTTCAAACCCTGCCACTGCTTTATCACTAAGTTTATAAAATATTCTAAATCCGAACAGTCGCCATAGTATCTTCACCAGGAGTATATTCCATCTCAAGACACCACTCTTTGCTCATCCATGAAAAGCAGCTCCTCAGCCCATCAAGTTTGACCATGAGATGGTAGCAAATCAGTGCCATCTTCAGGCTCCACTTCTAATTCTAGTTGACGTGCTATTTCCACCACATCTGCATGTACTTTCCCCAGTGAACTCTTAAACCCCTCATAGTCATCCGTGAGGGATAGGATTAACTTCTAAATTCCTGTTAATGTTGCTATTTTAACCTCTTTCCATGAATCATACATGTTCATGGCATCTGAAATGATGAATTTTTCCAGAAGATTTTCAATTTATTTTGCCCAGATCCACAGGTGGAATCACTATCTATGGCAGCTATAGCCATTTGATATGTATTTCTTTTTTTCCATTTTTTAAAATTTCTTTTCAGTATAACAGTATTCATTGTTTTTGCAACACACCCAGTGCTCCATGTAATACGTGCCCCCCTTAATACCCACCACCTGGCTCCCCCAACCTCCCACCCCCCCATTTCAAAACCCTTAGGTTGTTTTTCAGGGTCCATAGTCTTTCATGGTTCACCTCCCCTTCCAGTTTCCCTCAACTTCCTTCTCCTCTCCATCTCTTCATGTCCTCCATGTTATTTGTTATGCTCCACAAATAAGTGAAACCATATATTTCTTAAATAATGAGACATTAAATATCACTGATTACATATCACCATAAAAAGCATAATAATAATAATAATAACAATAATAATAAAGTTTGCAATATTGCAAAGAACTACCAACATGTGACACTGGGACACAAAGTGAGCAAATGCTGTTGGGGGAAAAAAATGGTGCCGATAGACCAGCATGGTTGCCACAAACCTTCAGTTTGTAAAAAACAGTGTCTGCAAAATGCAATAAAAATTCAATAAAATAATATACACATATATGCACAGATTCCATATTTGTGAATTTTTCCCTTCCTAAAGTTCATTTGTAACCCCAAAGTCAGTAATGATGGTGCTTTCACAGTCATTCAGGGACATATGCAGAACAATAAAAAACTCAAGTTCCCTAGTTGCACACATTCCCAGTATGTTTCCAGCTGAGTTCATATAAGACAATGCTCAGCCTCCTTGTTTCAGCTGTCATGAGAAAAGGTACCTTTCCCTGGTCTATTTAGTGCCATGTTTTTTGCATTTGTATGGTTTTCTTGATGATTTCACTCTTGGAAATGGCCCTCAAACTTAGTCTAGTGTTCCTAACCCCAATGCTGTAATATACTTTATGGAGACAATGCATCTGTTAAATAAGCTTTGTTCAAGCATGAGTTATGTTATTAGCCACAAGTTCAATGTTAATGAATCATCAATATACGTAAAGAAAGTGTCTTCAAACAGAAGCACACATAAAACAAGGTTTGTATTGATCACCATTCACTTTCCTGGGTTTCTATCTTGCCAGTTGCAGATGTTGGGAGTTATCATCCTCAGTAATCATGCTGGCTAATTTCTCATAATAATAAGTACATATATACAATAATAATATATAAATAATATATATTGTATTATGTATATAATACATATTATATAATATGTATATAATACATATATAATATGTATTATATACATAATACAATATATATTTACATATAAAATAAAAATAAAATATAATAAATATAAGTTATATATATAAACTATATATAAACACACATATATGTGTGTATTTTATATAAATACATACGTGTGTGTGTGTGTATTTCTGTCCTATTGGCTCCGTTTCTCTACAGAACCTGACAAATACCTCACTGATGTTTATAGGTCCCTGTATCCAATGACTGGAAAACACACATTCTTTCCAAGTGTATGTGGTCCATTCAACAAGATAGGCTATATAGTAGATCTTAAAACAAGCCTTGGTAAATTTAAAAGGACTGGAGTCACAAAGGTAGTTAGATAGCATTTCATGCTGAATGAAAATAAAAATTTAACATATAAACATTTTTATGATGAAGCTTAAGCAGCACTTATATACAGAAATTTATGGCTTTAAATACTTACATTAGTAAAGAAGGAGAGAGAGAAAAAAAACTCAATGACCTAAGCTTCCACACTAAGCATCTAGAAAAAGAGCAAAGTAAATTCAAAGTGGGCAGAAGGAGGAAAAAAATAAAAAGCAAAAATCAATCAAATTGAATATAAAAAAACAATAGAGAAAATCAGCTTAGTTGTTCTTTGGAAAGAAAGCTGAAGTTGTTCTTTGGAAAAATCAACAAAGCTGAAAGCTGTTCTTTGGAAAGATCAACAAGATTCATAAACTCCTTGCTAGAGTTAGTTGTCAAGAAAAAAATGAAAATTGGGAACTGTCAAGAATTTTGAGCGTTTGAGATTGTACCCTATTTGCAAAGCTAACAAGTTTCATGGATGCTGGTCAACCAACAGAGATTCCTGGATCAGAGATAGGACTTTATTACTCATGGTGGAACAAGCAGCATAAGCTTATATTTGCATCACTTTCTTTTGGCCCCGAAGGCCCTCAAGAATAACACTCAGTGGCCTGGGTAGATGTTGCAAATGTAGTGAGTTGGCACACCAACAAAGGAACTCCAAACATGGAAACTTAACATTTTAAAATAGACTGCAAACAATCCTGCCTGTCTTTTACCTCTGAGGTAAAAATTAACTTTATTACACTGTACAATAAACAAACCTATCCTCTGCTCTGAAGGGAGGCACTATCACGATATACCAATGCTCTCTGCTGGAACAATGTCCTTGAGGAGACAGTTGAGGACAAAGTTGTCAGTGATTGAGCTCACAAAATGTGCAGAAATGTGAAGAGACCCATAGGTAGTTGTCTCTCAAAAAGAACTTCAATTACTAGTATCAGGAATTAAAAAAAAAAAAAAAGTGATCACATTGAAAAAGAAAAGCAAAGATGGAGGCATCACAATTCCAGAATTCAAGTTATATTACAAAGCTATAGTAATGGTATATGGCAAATATATGGCATTTGGCATATGGTATACGGCAAAACAGTATGGTATTGGCACAAAAATAGACACATAGATCAATGGAACAGAATAGAAAATCCACAAATAAACCCACAATTATATGGTTAATTAATCTTCGGCAAAAGAGAAATGAATATAAAATGGGAAAAAGTCTCTTCAATGAAAGTTGTTGGCAAACTGAACAGCAACACACAAAAGAATGAAACTGGACTATCTTCTCTTACCATACATAAAAATAAACTCAAAGTGGATTAAAGAACAAAATGTGAGACCTGAAACCATAAAAATCTTAGAAGAGGACACAGGCAGTAATTTTTTTGACATCAGCTGTAGCAGCTTCTTTTAGATATGTCTCCTGAGGCAAGGGAAATAAAAGCAAAAATATACTATTGCCACTACATCAAAATAACACGCTTCTGCACAGCAAAAAAAAAAAAAACAAACAAACAAACAAAAAAAAACCCAACAAACTAAAAGGCAACCTATTGAATGGAAAAAGATGCCTGTAAAGAATATATCTGCTGAAGGGTTGGTATGCAAAATATATAAAGAGCTGGTGCAACTCAAAACCTAAAGAACAAATAATCCAATTAAAAAAATAGGTGGTGATGATGAACATTTTTTCATGTGTCTGATAGCCATTTGTATGTCTTCATTGGAGAAGTGTCTGTCCATGTCTTCTGCCCATTTTTTGACATGATTATCTGTTTTGTGTGTGTTGAGTTTGAGAAGTTCTTTATAGATTCTGGATATGAGCTTTTTGTCATTTGCAATTATCTTCTCCCATTCCGTGGGTTGCCTCTTTTTTGCTGACTCCTTCCTTTGCTGTGCAGAAGCTTTTGATCTTGATGAAGTCCCAAAAGTTAATTTTTGCTTTTGTTTCCTTTGCCTTTGGAGACATATCTTGAAAGAAGTTGCTGTGGCTGATATCAAAGAGGTTACTGCCTATGTTCTCTTCTATGATTCTGATGGATTCCTGTCTCACATTGAGGTCTTTTATCCATTTTGAGTTTATCTTTGTGTATAGTTTAAGAGAATGGTCAAGTTTCATTCTTCTACATAAAGCTGTCCAATTTTCCCAGCACCATTTATTGAAGAGACTGTCTTTTTTCCACTGTATATTTTTTCCTGCTTTGTCAAAGACTATTTGACCATAGAGTTGAGGGTCCATATCTGGGCTCTCTACTCTGTTCCACTGGTCTATGTGTCTGTTTTCATGCCAGTCCCATGCTGTCTTGGTGATCACAGCTTTGTAGTAAAGCTTGAAATCAGGCAACATGATGCCGCCGGTTTTGTTTTTCTTTTTCAACATTTCCTTAGTAATTTGGGGTCTCTTCTGATTCCATACAAATTTTAGGATTATTTGCTCCAGCTCTTTGAAAAATACCAGTGGAATTTTGATCGGAACGGCATTAAAAGTATAGATTGCTGTAGGCAGTATTTTAACAATGTTTATTCTTCTGATCTGAGGGCATGGAATGGTCTTCCATCTTTTTGTGTCTTCTTTGATTTCTTTCATGAGTGTTCTATAGTTCCTTGAGTACAGATCCTTTACCTCTTTGATTAGGTATCTTATGGTTCCCAGGTATCTTATGGTTCTTGGTGCTATAATAAACGGAATTGATTCTCTAATTTCCCTTTCTGTATTTTCATTGTTAGTGTATAAGAAAGCAACTGATTTCTGTGCACTGATTTTGTATCCTGCCACATTACTGAATTGCTGTATGAGTTCTAGTAGTTTGGAGGTGGAGTCTTTTGGGTTTTCCATATAAAGAATCATGTCATCTGTGAAGAGAGAGAGTTTGACTTCCTCATTGCCAATTTGGATACCTTTTATTTCTCTTTGTTTTCTGATTGCTATTGCTAGGACTTCTAATACTATGTTGAACAAGAGTGGTGAGAGTGGACATCCTTGCCATGTTCCTGATCTCAGCGGGAAGGCTGTGAGCTCTCACTAGCCATCAGGGAGATTCAAATTAAAACCACATTGAGATACCAGTTAGAATGGCCAAAATTAGCAAGACAGGAAACAACGTGTGTTGGAGAGGATGTGGAGAAAGGGGAACCCTCTTACGCTGTTGATGGGAATGCAAGTTGGTGCAGCCAATTTGGAGAACGGTGTGGAGATTCCTTAAGAAATTAAAAATAGAGCTTCCCTATGACCCTACAATTGCACTACTGGGTATTTAACCCAAAGATACAGATGTAGTGAAAAGAAGGGCCATCTGTACCCCAATGTTCATAGCAGCAATAGCCATGGTCACCAAACTGTGGAAAGAACCAAAATACCCTTCAACGAATGAATGGATAAGGAAGATGTGGTCCATATACACTATGGAGTATTATGCCTCCATCTTTTGTATCAACATGGATGGGACTGGAAGAGATTATGCTGAGTGAAATAAGTCAAGCAGAGAGAATCAATTATCATATGGTTTCACTTATTTGTGAAGCATAAGAAATAACATGAAGGACATGGGGAGAGGGAGGGGAGAAGGGAGTTGAGGAAAATTGGAGGGGGAGATGAACCATGAGAGACTATAAACTCTGAAAAACATCTGAGGGTTTTGAAGGGGTGGGGGGGGAAGTTGGGGGAGCCTGGTGGTGGGTATTATGGAGGGCACATATTGCATGGAGCACTGGGTGTGGTGCATAAATCTGTTATGCTGAAAATAAATTAAATTTAAAAAATATATATAGGCGAAAAAAAAAAAAAGGCAGAATCCTAAAACAGACATTTCTCCAAAGAAGACAGACAGATGGACAACAGACACATGAAAAGGTGCTTATCATCACTTATCATCAGAAATTCAAATCAAAACTCTAATGAGGTATCCCCTCATACCTGTCAGAATGGCTAAAGTTAACATAGAAAACAACACATATTGGCGAGAATGTGAAGAAAGGGAACCCTCTTGCACTGTTGGTGGAAATGCAGACTGGTACAGCCACTGTGGAAAACAGTATGGAGGTTTCCTCAATAAGTTAAAAATACAACTACTTTATGATCCAGCAATTGCTCTAGCAGGTATTTATCTAAAGAACACAAGAACCTTAATTCAAAGGGACAAATGCACCACTATGTTTATAGCAGCATTATTTACAATACCCAAGATATGGAAGGAGCCCACATGTCCACGATTGATGAATAAAGAAGAAGTGGTAAATATATATAATGGAATATTATTCAGTCATAAAAAAAGAATGAAATCTTACCATTTACAATGACATGGTCGGAGCTAGAGAGTAAAATGCTAAGTGAAATGTATCAGTCAGAGAAAGATAAATACCATATGATTCCATTCATACATGGAATTTAAGAAACTAAATGAACAAGGCAAAGGAATAAAGAACAAGAGAGACAAATCAAGAAAGATACTTTTAACTATAGAAAACAAACTGATGGTTACCAGAGGGAAGAGAAATGGGAGAGGATGAAATAGGTGATGGGGATTAAGGAGAGCTTGTGATGAGCACCGGGTGATGTACAGAAGTGTGGAATTACTCTATTGTACATCTGAAACTGATATAACATTGCATGTTAAGTACCTGTAATTAAAATTAAAACTTAAAATTAAAAGAATGTTTTAAGTAATCACTATAAATCCTACAGACGTTAGAAGCAAGAGAACGTTGTAAACAACACTTGTGCATTTGTAAAATTTACTCAGGTCCCAATAAACAGTATGAAATTAAGCAATAATTTTTATGCTGAAGTGTTTAAATGTTAATTGATGCCTACAATTTACTACAAAATATGTCAAGAAATATTATTTGGGAAAAAAGGAGAATAGATGGTAGATAAGTGATAAAGTATATTAAAAATGTGGATGCTATAATCTTGATGGATATATAGTTGTTCACAGTAAAATTCTTCCAAATTTGTTACACATTTAATGATTTTAAATTAAAAGTTGGAGGAAAGAGGGACGCCTGGGTGGCTCAGTGGTTAGGCAGCTGCCTTTGGCTCAGGTCATGATCCCAGTGTCCTAGGATCGAGTCCCACATCGGGCTCCTTGCTCGGTGCGGAGCCTGCTTCTCCCTCTGCCTCTGCTGCCACTCGGCCTGCCTGTGCTCGCTCGTTCTCTCTCTGGCAAATAAATAAATAAAATCTTAAAAAAAAAAAAGTTGGAGGAAAGAGACTTAAACACATATAAAAGAATTTCGCTCTTCAGACTTTATTTGGATCATGATTTGGACACATAAACTGTAAAATATTATGAGACACTAGGGAAAATGTAGGCACTGACTTGTTACTTGTTCATTGTTTTTAGGATATGCTGTCAGTTCTCAGACTCCATAGTCCCTCACCCCTACAACCTCAGTGTATGCTACACAGAATTCAGCCAGCAGCAGCTACATGTCTTTGCCTGAGTACGTTCTCTGTCTGCTAAATGTGGCTGATGTGGCTGCCTGCAATTGCTGAGGAGTTCATGCTTTCCAGAGCAGCCTTCTGCCCACATCTAACTTACAAACTTCCCTTCTCTCTCTCACTTTCCTATTTCTGTCTTCCCTCTGAAATAGACTGTTTCCCTCCAAGCCTTTGTTTCAGTATTTGGAGGAACCCACAGTAAGACATTGGGATAATGGCATTTCTGTTATTTTCTTTTGATTTTTGGAAGTATGTATTAAAATATTCACAGATACATTAAAAGGATTATCTATCATGACCAGGTGGGATTTATCCCTGGGATGCAAGGGTGGTTCAACATTCACAAATCAACTGATGTGATAGACCACATAGATAAGAGAAGAGATAAGAGCCTTATGGTCTTCTCAATTGATGCAGAAAAAGCATTTGACAAAATACATCATCCTTTCCTGATTAAAACTCTTCAGAGTTTAGGGATAGAGAGAACATTCCTCAACTTCATAAAATCCATCTATGGAAAACCCACAGTGAATATCATTCTCAAAGGGGAAAAGCTGAAAGTCTCCCCATTGAGATCAGGAACATGACAAGGATGCCCACTCTCGCCACTCTTGTTCAACATAATACTAGAACTCCTAGCAACAGCAATCAGACAACAAAAAGAAATAAAAGGTATTCAAATTGGCAAAAAAAAAAAAAAAAAAAAAAGGAGTCAAACTCTCCCTCTTCACAGATGACCTGATATTCTAAGTGGAAAACCCAAAACTCTCCACCCCCAAATTTCTAGAACTTGTACAGCAATTCAGTAATGTGGCAGGAGAATCAATGCACAGAAATCAGTTGCTTTCTTATACACTAAAAATGAAACTGTAGAAAAAGAAATTACAGAATCAATTCCATTTACAATAGCACTAAAACACATAAGATACCTTGGAATAAACCTAACAAAAGAGTTAAAGAATCTATACTCTAAGAACTACAAAACATTCATGAAAGAAATGGAAGAAGACACAAAAAGATGGAAAAGCATTCCATGCTCCTGGATTGAAGAATAAACGTTAAAAATGTTATACTGT
Organism: Mustela lutreola; assembly: GCF_030435805.1. Lineage (NCBI taxonomy): Eukaryota > Metazoa > Chordata > Mammalia > Carnivora > Mustelidae > Mustela > Mustela lutreola. The sequence goes on along the minus strand of NC_081295.1, from coordinate 47,240,847 downwards.
CCAGAACAATCTATACTTTCAATTCCATCCCAACCAAGATTCTATAGGCATTTTTCCAAGTGCTGGAATAAAGAATACTAAAATTTGTATGGAGCAAGAGAACACCCTGAATTGCCAAGGAAATGTTGAAAAAGAAAAAAACAAAGCTGGGGGCATCTCGTTGCGTGATTTCAAGCTTTACTACAAAGCTGTGATCACCAAGACAGCATAGTACTGGCACACAAACAGACACATAGACCAGTGGAACACAGTAGAGAGCCCAGATATGGACTCTCAACTTTATGGTCAAATAATCTTTGACAAAGCAGGGAAAAATATCCAATGAAAAAAAATCTCTTCAATAAATGGTGCTGGGGAAATTGGACAGCTATAAACAGAAGAATGAAACTGGACCATTCTCTTACACCATATACAAAGATAAACTCGAAATGGATGAATGACCTCAATGTGAAACAGGAATCCATCAAAATCCTAAAGAAAACATAGGCAGTAACCTCTTCAGCCACAACAACTTCTTTCAAGACACGTCTCCAAAGGCAAGGGAAACAAAAGCGAAAATGAGCTTTTGAGACTTCATCAAGATCAAAAGCTTCTGCACAGCAAAGTAAACAGTCAACAAAACAAAGAGACAACCCACAGAATGAGAGAAGATATTTGCAAATGACACTATAGAATTTCATTTGGCTGGTATCCAAGATCTATAAAAAACTTCTCAAACTCAACATCCAAAAAAACAGATAATCAAGTCAAAAAATGCATAGAAGACATGAAGAGACACCTTTCCAAAGAAGACATACAAAAGGCTAACAGACACTTGAAAAAATATTCATCATGATTAGTCATCAGGGAAATTCAAATCAAAACCACACTGAGATATAGAGTGGCAAAAATCAACAAGGCAAGAAACCACAAATGTTAGAGAAGTTGTGGAGAAAGGGGAACCCTTTTACACTGTTGGTAGGAATGCAAATTGGTGCAGCCACTTTGGAAAACAGTGTTGAGGTTCCTTAAGACATTAAAAGTAGAGCTACCCCATGACCCAGCAATTGCACCACTGGGGACTTACCCCAAAGATACAGATGTAGTAAAAAGAAGGGCCATATGCATCCCAATGTTCATAGCAGCAATGTCCACAATAGCCAAAATGTGGAAAGAGCCAAGACGCCCTTCAACAGATGAATGGAAAAAGAAGATGTGGTCCATATACACAATGGAATATTACTTAGCTATCAAAAATGATGAATACTCAACCTTTACATCAACTTGGATGGGACTAGCGGAGATTATGCTAAATGAGATAAGTCAGAGAAAGTCAATTATCATATGGTTTCACTTATTTGTGGAACATAAGGAATAGAATGGAGGACATTAGGAGAAGGGAACAATGAAGGGGGAGAAATCGAAGTAGAAGATGAGCCATGAGAGACTATGGATTCCAGAAAACAAACAGAGAGTTTTAGAGGCGAGGGGATGGGGGGATAGGTGAGTTCGGTGATGTGCATTAAGGAGGGCACAGATTGCATGGAACACTGGGTGTTATATGCAAATAATGAATCATGGAACACGACATCAAAAACTAATGATGTATTATATGACTAACATAACACAATAAAAGACTATTCACAGATAAAATGACATTATCTGGGATTTGTTTCAAAATAATCAAGTGTTGGTAGGAAGAGTAGACATAGGTAGGGACGGAAATAATGACAGACTCCTGATAACCATTGAAGCTTAGTGATGGACATCTATGTTTATTATATACTTCTGTCTACTTTGCAAATTTTAGAAATTGTACTGAAAATGACCTATAGGGGTTACTGATGATAAGATCTATGGAGAAGCTGGAGCACAAACTCTGGCCTGGGCTTACCAAGCCAACTCACCTGAGGAAGATATCAATTTAAAAGTTGGTCAGAGAATCTATATTAGAATATTCATACTCACCTTATTTATAATATCCTCAAACTAGAGCAACCAGAATGTTTTTCAATGGGTTAACAGTTAAATAAGTTATAAGTTAAGTAAGTTATAAGTTAAATAAGTTAAATAAGCTATGATTTATCTGTACCTTGGGGGAATATTATTTGACAATGAAAAGGAACAAACTGTTGATATCACTTAATAACCTGAATGGACCTGAAAGGCAATATGGTAAGTGAAAAATGCGAATCTCAGAAGATCAGATGTGACTCCATTTATATAACATTCTTGAAATGACTAAAGTATAGAGATGGAGATAGGTTAAAGATTGTCAGTGGTCAGGGACGGGAGGAAGTAGGTATTAACTATAAAAGGGTAGCAGAAAGGAGACAATGGACCAATTTCTTATCTGGATGGTGGTGGTGGTTACTTGAATCCATATATTTGCATAGACCTGTACACATTGGCATACAGGCACATATAAACAATTAAGTTTATGTAAAACTGGAAAAACCTAGGTAAGTTCTATGAATTATACCAATATCGATTTCCTTGTTTTGAATTTGTGCTATTACATAAAATGTAACTATTATGGGAAACTGGGTGAAAGGTACAAGGGATCTTTCTGAGCTATTTTTGCAACTTTCTGGGAATCTCTATCACAAATTATAAACTTTTTCTAAAAAGTAAAGAAATGAAAATAAAGTTTTAGAAAAAGTCATGTGGATTTTTTTTTTTTTAAGGTAATGTCTACATCCAGTGTGAGGCTCAAACTCACAACCTCCAGATTAAGCGTCAGATGGTCTACCAACGGAGTCAGCCAGGCACCCCTTGCATCCAGGTTTCAAAGGCAGCTAGGATGAAAGCACTAGCAGTTGAGTCCCATATCCAGTGTTGACAATGCAAAAAGTCCAAGATTCCTTTCTTCAACCAGAAAGCAGGAGATGTAGAGCCTTCACTGGAAAGCACAGTAGCCTAATTATTGCAGGCCATGTAGCCTGTAAGCCTGATGAGAAGGGCCTCTTTCAGACTGGTAAGGTATCCAACATCTTAATACATTCCTCTCCCACTTAAACTAGACAATATGGGCTCTGTTGTCTATAGCTTTGAGCACTGGCTGATTTTTATTCTAATTACTTTAACTGCATCTAAATTTTCTAAGACATTTTAAGGAGTGATAAATAAAGCTAAAATGTATCTCTATGCACTGAGCCCACTGAGAAATCTCTACCAGGCTACATATGAATAAATGGATATACAATTCTCTCCAGGAATTCCTTTGTTATGACCCTGATTATAGATGCTTGGTTACCTCTAGAAGTAGAGAGAATTGGAGCTTATGTTGCCTTGCAATTATTAATGACTCTCTCTTTCTGAGTTTTTTTTTTGTTGTTGTTGTTGTTGTTGTTCTGAAATCCCTAAAAAAACCAGAACTCTTGTGTGTACTTCTGTGTCCAGAACACGGATTTTTCTTCTATACCTCACTTATGATACACAGCACTAGCCCTATAAATCCCCTAAGAGTGGCCCATACTGGTTCTTAGATGGAAGGAATTCTGCCTAGAAAACCCTCCTGCTTTAAGCACACCATAAATGAGAACTTTGCAAAGGCGATGTTGAGGGCTTTACAGTAGCCCTCTACTGTAAGCAGGTTAGGAATGGACAAGAGGATAAAGGACCAAGAGATCAAGAGAAGAGAATGAGAAATGGAGTTCTGAAAAAAAGGAAAAAGACTGACAGAAAAGATCCTGGTTTAAGTGAAAGAAGAATGAGGAAGAGAGCGGGGGCAGGCTCTTTAAGGATCTCATGGTTACAATTTCCCCTTTTTATTGCTTTGTATCAGGTGTGTTTATAGGTTAGGATCTTTGCTTGTGTTGTGACTTTGTACGTCATTTACTTAGTATATGATGTGAAGAAGTTTATTTATAAAGTTTACAAGAGCAGAACCACACAGACAACTTCACTGCAATGGGATTTTTATCAGGTCCCAAATAGTAACAGCCAGTTTTATTTTACATCTGTCTTTTGATCTCAGTTTTACATTTGTAGGTAAAATGTAGTCAAATAAGCACTTTCTAAAATTAAATGTAATTGCTCAATGGGACTCCTCCAAATGGAGACAATAGGATCATCAGAGGTATACATGCTATGATGTATATAACAGTTTCCTCTTTATAGCTTTGTCACTGTTCTTTTACATCTTCTAAAATTTCTACCTTTCATTATTTAAGTTTTTAACAAAAACAAAACAAAACAAAAGACCAAAGAACTGGAAAGTTGGTAGCTCTGAGTCTGCCAAGGGCCACTATTCCACCATTAATCATTATTATTGCGTATATTTCTTTGGTTCTTCCCAGTTTAGAAGGTATTTTGACATCCTTTGATTCCCATTATGACTTTGCTTCTCTATAACAATCCTGAGAAAGAAGTAGGGACTTAAACTAAACTCAATAGGTTTAAAATAAAAAAGATGATGCTCAGAGGGGTTAAGTGACTTTCTCAAGGTCACAGAGCTCATAAAAAGATCCCATCACTCACATCGGAAACAGTAAGCCTGCTGCCCTTTCTAATACTAAGGATTAAATTAGAGAAGAGAGAGCCCTGGGGAATTTCCGCTAATCACCCCACATTAGCTGAAAAGCACAGATTGCCTTCTACTTCCTCTCAAATCCCATTGCACTTGCCATCTGTAAAACTCACTTGAGCTCTTCTTCATGTTTCGCCTTGTCTTCCTTTTAAGAGTTGAATAAATGTATGGATGAATAGTGTGTGTGTGTGTGTGTGTGTGTGTGTGTGTCTTACATAGTACTTTATATTTAGTATGAATATTATATTTGTGCTAAATTATACAGTACAAATATTATATAGTACAAATATTACATAATTATATAGTACGAATGTTAGAAACAAGAACCTAGATTTTTGTATTCTTACAAAATTGAGCATCATGCAATGCTTATAAATAACTTTTTAATTTGAGTTTAATTATATTAGAGAATAGCATGGAAAAATAGACTTTGCCCTAGGAAAGTAAGATAGAGAAAAGGACAATTTTAGTGGAGGTCAACAAAGTACATTCGTGGCTATGGAGTCAGTCAGTGAAAGATGAGTCTTTTGCCAAGACATTTAATTCCCTTGACCTAGTTGCACATCTCACCTCAGTCATAACCCCCCTACAAATAGGCATTCTTCACTCTTTATTTTGGTGAGGCTAGAGACAAGGTTACAAGGAATAGAATGATTAACATATATTTCCCTAAGTAATAAAGGGTAAATAAAGGTACTTTAAAGGAAAATAAAGGTACTTGGAAAAGTCCAAGGTCAATCGGCCTTCAAATGAGGCTTGATCTTGCATCTCAAATGATGTGAGTAAGGCTGACTTTCTTTTTGTCTTTTCACTCTGTCTTCCTCAGAGCTGGCTTCATCCTTAGGCCAGGCATTGCTTCACTGCCTTCTGGTTTTCAGTAGTGCTATTGAGAATTATGATGCCATTCTTGTTCCCAGTTCTTGGTATGTGACCTATTCCCCCCCCCCCCATTGGAAGACTTAGGATTCTAAAATTTCAGAATAATCCTCCTTCATTCATATCTAGCAAGGAAAAGCAAGTATGTGTCCAAGTATTCACAATAAAGTGCTATATTAGGTACCACCTTTGAACCAATCACTCTAGAGCTAGAAAAGGAATCAATTTTCCTGGGATCATATGGGTTCTCAATGGGAATTGGTAGCTACTGGAAAGAGAAAAATAGATTCTATAGAGCTAACATGTTCTGCACTTTCCTTTATCTTGGCTGATAGGTGTTAATAGAAGAAACCAAACAAATACATGGATGCACACATGAAAACTGTGCTCTCCAACATCTGCAGGATTATTACATTAATTATTCCCACCCTCATGTTACTTTGTTAAGTGCTTTTCCTCAGTTTAACTTGATCAAGTATCTCTCTTCACAAAGAAGAGTAAAACTCAAACCAAAGAGATTTAACTACCTTGATTCTCTCCCCTCACAACCAACTATATGAGGTCTACACACAATGTAAAACATTTAAAAAGAGAAAAAACAAGGCCAGTGAAACCCACAAAATATCAAACACCTCCTCTCCCAGCCAATGTGAGTGCTACTTTTTTTTTTTTTTTTAACCAATCTTCCCTCTAGTCTGCCATCCCTATAGGTAAGATTTATTGATAAACCACATCATAGAATTGTCCTTTTTGATAGTGAGTAAATCCCCATTTTCTTAGGGTCTCCTCAAAATTACCCAACTAAAGCTCAAATCTGATAAACAGAGTTCTAACACCCTCATACTGAAATACCTTTTAGTTTCCTCCATTTTCGCTAAGTAATAAAATCAAGTTGGTCAACTACAGGTGTGTTTCTGGTGGTCTTTGACTAGAGGGAGTTGGCAGCCCTTACTGTAGCCATTAGAATCCATTGAAACATCCTTCATTTCTCTTCTGAATTACTTCAACATCCTCAAAATGGTTTTCTCTGTCCCCCATCTTATTTCCTCTAATCAACATTATAGCATCCTTTCCATGGTGATCCTTCTGAAACTCAAATAGGATCATGTCATTTCCATTTCCCCATATTCCTAAGAATAAAGTCTAAATATTTTAGCCTGGCCTGTGACATCCTCCTTACAATTACCCTCCCATCCAATTAGTCATTACCTTCCCAACTCCAGTTCCATGCAATATTCTTGATAAATTTGCTTGTAGTTTTCCTAAAGCATTTTTCTGAACACTTGCATGGTCTTTGGACCTTTTCTGATGCCTAGAAGCCTACTTCATCTAGTTAATCTTTACTTGTTCTTGAAGACTTGGCTCAATCATTTTCTTCTCTGAGAAACCTTTTGAATATCCCCGAATGTCATTATTGTGTATTTCTTTCTCTCATAACATGTATCACACTGTACTGTATGTGCTTACTTGTTTTCCCCACAAGGCAACCAACTTCTTGGGGTCCACAGTCTTATTTTATTCATCCTGATATCCTCTGGTAGTGGGTCATACCCAGGGTTCTTTTCCTGTGATGTCTGGAAATGGAAGAGGCGAGTAGGGTTAGGTTGCTCATGATTGAGACCTGCTTTGTGGATATGTCTCAGAGACAACAAATGTTTTGCAATATATTGGACAATCCCATAAAAGGATTATCTCAAAGGACTTTTCTGACCCAAATATCTATATCATCTCCATTAAGAAACACCACAGATTCTCAGTATTTGTTTACTGAAGGAATGAATAAACATGAATGATGTAAAAATAAAAGAATAAATTAATGAACAAATAAAAGAGGGAGACAAGCAGCTTGAACACTGTAAGCGTACCCTATGGGGAGGTATTAACTGGGAAATTCACACTCTGATAACTTAAAAATTTCTCCTGGTCATAATTACTGTCCCTTTCCCCTGTGGCCAAGAGTTCAAGGTACTACCTGAGTTGAAAGAATTAAAGTGAACAGGTTCATATGAAGATATGTGAGGTGGGAGATAAAATCAGACTATTTAGATGTGAGAGGGAAGGCATTTCTGTAAGGCTTCTTAGATCATTTGGCCTACGACATTTATCTCATCTTTCCAAAAAAAGGTCTCTTAATTCTGATTTGAACTTTATATTTAACTATTTAACCCAAGGCCCATTACTTGCAGTTTATTGTTGCTGCAAATTAAAATCCACAGGGAGCAGACATGCACTGTGGTTTTATTTGCCAATATAAGTACTGTGTGACTCACATCCTCCCTTCGGGGGAATCTTAGCTAGGTAAAACTTTTCCAGGGCTCAACTTTTCCTGGAATAACTTTGTCATTAAAGACATAGGCACTGAATCAAAACCTAATTGAATCAAAACTGTGGATAATTTAATCTGGAACTCGAGACCCATTTAGTGCATAAATAATTGGTACCAAGTATCTTTTATGCAAGGATGCCAACTGTTTCTGGGTCCCAATGCATTCATTTCTAGTTTTGAAGGCAGTATTTTAAATTCCCTCAATCTGTTCACATACCCAATGTCATAAAAAAGATTTCAATATAATACCAACCTATAAATATTAGCTGATGATCATGAGCTAACCTGTTCTTCAAAAAATAAGAGGCAACCTAAAAATGTTTTTAAAATTTTTCATTCACACTTTTCATGGAAATATTTTTTCTAAACTTTTAATTTCATGATAGAAAAGAATAGCAAGTTCTCATAAGGATGACTGTGAAGGACTTCTGTTCATCTTCAGTCATTGCAGACACAATGTATCCCCAACCACAGGTGTTCTCTATTTCTTCATTCACTGTTTAAAAGAAATGGGGGAAAATACCTTCCTTTTCTTTACCATTCGTTTGAGGCCTATCAGATTAATAAACTATTCTATGCTCTTCTATTAGTGGGAGGTAATGGCCAGTGGGGTTTTCAGTACCAAGATAGCCTTTTTGAGATGATGTCTTAATTCACCAAACTCACCAGTAAATCCAATGGTGGGAGTGTTTTTATGCACTCTTAGTAGTTTGTGAGAGAGATTTAGGAATAGACGATCTAAAGCAAGCATGGTCTGGAGTTATTCAATTTATATTAATGCTGTGGAAGATGATTCCATATAGAGCTCTTACTTCGCAGGAAGCTACCATCTTTACCTTTAAAAGAGCCAATCAGGACTAGCTGAATGGATACAAGAATCACATTAAATTCAGTGAAACCACTAAAGGGAATTAGATAGACACATATTATCACCAGTGGTAAAAAGAAATACTGCCATGAAGGAGAGATAATGGCATTGTGAAGGTACAAAGGGAGATCACAATCATTCGAGGGGATCAGAAAAAAAAAATTCTAGAGTTATCTATGAAGAAATTTAGGTATGAATAGGATTTCGTGGAGCATCTGAAAGCAACATCTTGTTTTTATGATTGCCAATGCAGGGAAAAATTATGGAAGTCTTTGAAATGGACCAAAAAAGATCACTGGGTGACTTCAGTGGAAAACTTGGTCTAATCAGCTGATTCTATAGGGTCACTGAGACTTTCATTGTCCTTGAGCTATTTTACCATCCTATACTTTGCAGATAACCAAAGGCAATGCGGATGACTCCTGTTTCTAGACATGCAAATCTGTCTTCTGGCTGGTAGTTCCTCCTCATACCTGTATCTTACCTATGTTCAGCCAGATACCTCATGTAGAATCCTGTTGCCACCGCTCTGGCATCCAGATTGTCAGCAACATTCCCACTGCCTCTCCCACTGAAGTTTCTCTTTGCAGAACACAATGTCTAGGCAGGTTCTGATCTCTTTCCCAGTGAAGCCCATAATATCCACCCTTCCCAGTTCCTGCCCATGTACCTTCCTCTCACTTCTGTCCCTAAGACACAAGAATACCATATCCTTTTTAAAAACATAGTTATATTGCCTCTATAGTTCAGCAATGTAACTATAGACCGTGGATTTTAAACTGCAAAGAGACAAATATCTGCTTATATTTACCCCTATGTCACTTTCTCTTTATACCTGAAGAATTAAATCCCCTAAAAATAAGGAGAACTGTAATATAAGGGATCATGGGCACCTTCAAGTTCTCAGAGGTTGTTTCATAAGGTGAAATGTTCTTTTGCATTTTAATTATGTCCATAAAAATCCATGAAATGTTGATGGAAATCTATACATTCTAGAAATATTGTTTGGCCACTACAGACATGCTTTTATTTTTATTTTCATTTATTTTGAAAAGGAGTAAGGGCACAAAGCCCACTGCCCAGCATCTGTGCCTATTGTAGATGCATGTCATCAGCAAGAGTGGAGCAGAGATGAGCAGACAGGTTTGAAGAGGGTCTTCTCATCTCTAGCTGTTATTCTATCCTACTATTGGGTTTCATTATTCTCCTTCTAATGGAGAATTAACAAAGTAACGTTGTATTGGTAATTAGAAAGTTCAAGAATAAGAGAAAGCAGAATAACAGAAAAGAAAGATTTCTCTTACTATATCACCTCAAAAGGAGAGAAAGAGATGCCAACACAGATTATGTATTACTTTAATTGAATCTTTGTATATGATTTAATTTTTGTCATATTTAAGGTTTTAAGATAGTACATTCATCATGACCTTGCATCACATCATGTTCTGGTTTTGCAATTATAAAATAATTAAACTGCCTTCATGAAATTATATGAAAATTAAATGATTGCATTCTAGAAGTGGGTTGCTAGATCCTGTTCAGTTTCTAACCTATAATAAACTTGGCACCACCAGAGAGGGTTGGAAGTGAGACGTAAAGTAAGCATTGCTTGGCATTCTTCCACTAAAATTCCTGCTGTGGAAGATTGGCCCTTTCAAATAACACCAGATACTAAACTGGTATTTAATTTAGAAATCTCTAATCAACAAAGACCTCAACAACCATTTAAATTTCACTGCATGTCAGTTCTAAGTACCAATTAAAAAATCACCGCTAATGCCCTCACTATAGCAGGAGGCTTCGAATCGAGGGCTTTGGGGATACTGAAACCAGAGAGATCAAGAGGTCACTATCCTGTTTCTGAAAGGAAAATTCTGTGATAGTTTAGCTGAAATTAAGAACCGAGGTTTTGAGTCTTTTTGAATTGAAACTGCTTTCGACAGATGTACCTCATTCAATTGCTCTCCTTGTAATTAACACAGTAGTAGTATAACAAGCTTAATCTCCCATCCTGAAAAATTATGTGCATTTTCCCAGCTATGAGTATCTTAATGAAGAAAAAATCAAGGCCAAAGAAACCTTTTCATAAGTGTCAGGGAACCGTGAGAGGAAGATCAGATTTATTCACAGAGAAATTTCCAGATGATGGGTCGTATTGGGAAATTACAGATTTAGCCCCTTGACTCAGCAGATACAACAATATCTCAGCCAACATCATATGATGTCTGAGCGTCATCCATTTAACTACCTCCTACTATTCAGAGCATTTTAGATTTGCTCAGCATGTTTTATATTTCAATTCAAATTCACGACTATTAGTTTATCCCCACGCTCATGACAGAATGAAAGAATGCACAACAGGAAGAGATCCCCAGAAACTCAAAGCCTCTGAGGTCAACATGCTAAGAATCCACCTCTGCCACCACTTGGGAAGCAGGTGATGATTGCCACAGGCGGGTTTGAGGAGAGCCCAGCCTAGGAAGCTGAAAGAGCATTGGAAACAGCAGCTGGTAAGTTTGGAACAGGAAAGAGAGTTGGTCCTGGAAGAATGTCATAGTCAGGGGAACTACAAGTTAGTGAGAGGTCTTTGAAAGGACAAGACAGATTCTGGGAAACACAAATGAATTAGACGGTAGTTTCTGATTGGGCTATTGTTTTCCTAATTTTTGTTTTCCGTCTTCAAGTGGAGGGGGAGGGTTGCTCGTTGATTTTGAACTTTGCTAATGGTGGACCGACTTTGAACACTCTGTTAATTGTTCTTATAGATGTGCATTTCTTTAGTAAATGTAATTGAAGGAAACTTTGCTTCTTCATATTCATAGTATTTAAAATTTTAGAGTTACAGATGTAAGAGAGGAGAGCTGAGTTCTATTTTAAGTATTGTGATCACTGCAGTTTTCTTAGATTGCTAACATTTCCTGTTCTTAGCAGAATCAGTGTTTTGTTTCAGCAAGACAGGCAAGGAAAAGGGAAGGCAAGGAAAAACTTGGTTAAAATACTAAGGTAGTAATTGCTATGGATTTTCAGTTTTTTTCATTTTTTTTGGCTTTCCACAAACCAGATTAAAACTTAACACTCTCAGACACCAAACAGAGCCCCCAGGATTGCATTTTCCTCAGAGGAGGTAAAGCAAAACTAGAATTAAACCTGGACCAGACCCTAAAGTAGCAAATGTTTTCTGGGTTCCTTTAAAGAATCCAGAGCTGCTTTAAAAAAAAAAAAAAAAAAAAAAAAAAAAAAAAAAAATTACCTGCCACTAGATGGCACTATATAAACACCTTTATTTTCATTTTTCCCATCTTCCCAAAGTAGCCAGGAAGGAGGCAAAAACATTAGGTAAGGTAATCTGTTTAATCTTTTAAAAATTGCTACAGTTTATTAATTTTAACTAAATCTTTAAATTATAAGTCTAAATACCTTGTAACCAATTTGCCATACCTAATTCCCTATCAGCTCTTATAGCTCAGTTGATGAGAGATTGGCTCACAGTCAGCTTTAGATGTTTTGCTTCCTATTTCAGAGAGGAAACTGAATAATAAGGCAAGGAAACGGGTACTTTGTGAAAGGGCAGACAGGAAAAAGAAGTACATTTACAGGAAAATGTATAATCTTGAATTTTCTTTGGTTTCCATGAAAACTGCTGGTGCCTCAAAAGATTGTCAGTTTAATGTTCTATCAGTGGGACCATAATTTATTCTTTTGTTACACTGCGAGGATTGGAGGCAAGGAGTCCCAGGCTAGCAGGAGGCACAGGAAGAGATTACATATGCAAATAATTTTGTAGCTCTTGTACCAGGAGAGGCTTTGTCTTGTAATATTTAAGTCATACAGAGAAATCTTCGGTTAGTTGTCAGAAAGCAAAATTGTGAAGTTAAAAAAAAAGAGAGAGAGAGAGAAAGGAAGCGGATATTTGAAAGGGGTATGAAAAGCTATGATGAAAAGTCAGAGGACGCCTGACAACTGCACAGTCTGTGATATTTTTTTAAAGAGCTAAGAATGGAGGGAAGAAAGGGGTGGGTAAGGAATATAAAGCCATTTGGAGAAGGAAGGTTAAGTGTATTCGGCCTGGGGGAATTGAGGACATCTGGTCATATCCAGAAAAGTATAATCTGTGTGACTGGCAGTAGGTAGGAGTAACCCAGGTCACTTGCCTTCTGAGGCAGGTCGGCTGCTTCTGGACTCCCCTTCCCAGGAGCAGTCAGTGATGTTTCACAGAGCTGAGGTGCCAGATGCCACTTCCTCCCTGCAAGAGACAAGCAGACACTGAGGCAGAATTTTAGACATCAAAGAGCCTGAGCAGACGATCCTGTCTGTAGCTGACTGTTCTACAGAGCCAGTCAGGTCAGGGAGAAATGGTGAGATGGAGTTGGGACACTTGAGTGCCTGTAAGAATAGGGCTGGAGGGGAGCTGCTTGGAATGACCATTCTTCCTTCAGCACACAGTCATTCAGTGAACTATTTTTCCCTTCCTTTGTATTTTAGCTTACAAACATTGGCTCCAGTCTGAAAAGGTCACCCTCCTATTCAGACAGAATTTGTGACTTTCAGCAGCTGGGAATACCTTGGAACCAAAGAGAACCTATTAGGAGAGGAAAAAAAAAAAAAGCTAGAGTCATTGCTAAGCCAAAACATGGGAAAAGGATTAGCCTCTAATTTTTTTTTTTTAATGACAACAAGCGCACACATTTCTCTTTGATTCATAACTTTAATAAATTCTACTTATCGTTTACAATAATTCTAAGCTGTCCTGAAGAAAATTTTGTATTAGAAAAGGATTTCATATCAGTTTGAATTACTTTAGGGAAAAAAATACCCTATTCTATTACTAACAGTTATGGAAAAATCTATAGGGGAACATTTTTTTACTCTCATTAATGAAGAAGGAGCCTAATAAGTATTGCTGAATTTTGGAAATCAGGGAGTTGTGGTTATACCCACAATAAAATGTTGGGCTATTACATCAGAAAAGCCTTGGTTCATTTACTTTAACACAAGTATTTGAAATAATTTAGTTTCCTTGGTAAATGGTCTGTAGACTCTTCAAAGTGTTGTTAGCTAAAATATTATTAATGTGAATTCACTCCACACATAATTTTGCTGAGAAATGAGACATGAACACTATGTTTTGTAGTAGGAAGAGTTGGAGAAGGGAAGCCAAGAGAGAAGCAACAGTGACGGTGTGGTTGAATTTATGGGAGTTCAGAGAACTAGCAACTGGGAAAAAGAAATTGGGAAACTTGGATTTTGCTACCACTTATCATTCAGAATCAGTCTGAAAAATTAGCTGGTTAATAGACACACTGGGGATAGTTACTAAAGCGTCCACAGCCTGTTCAACTAAACTCGTTAGGACTATAAAGAAAGCTCTCAGGTAACAAACAAACACCCTAGTATACTGACTCCTTTTCTTGTTTCTTACCAAAAAAAGTATAACCATAGTCCAACTCACTCCAAATTATCACATTTTCAGAGTTACTGGGAAATCTTTTGCAGGAGTGAAAGATTTTGAGGGAGACAAAGTTAAGCATGTAGGAGAGTACAGACAGAGTTTCTCAGCCCCACAGTTCAATTTTTGTGCTGGGGTCCAAGGTGTCAGGTGAGTTTTTCGCTGTGTTTCTGTAGGGGAGGTCTTGCTTCTCCACCTGAGAGCCTTCTGTCTCATCCTCTCTGCTCTCCTACACTCATTCCAGGCAGTCATCCCTGGGCCCTCCAAAGATACTCCTTATCTGAAATCCAGGTAAGGTTTCAGGTTCTTCTCTGCCTTACACTATCATGATTTTTATATACAACCTTATCCTTTATTGAACTATAAGCTTCTTGTAGACAATGACTTTGTCAGAATGATCTTTTCAGATAACAGGTGCTCAAAAGTATTTCAATCACCTAATCTTCATACAGCGCTAGGAAATGTGGGCACTGGGATTTTCCTAAGCATTCAATGTAATGTAGTTCCATGTGCTAAGTTAGTTCACATAACAAATGGTTTCAACGTCCTCGTTCGTCTGGTGTTTTGTTAAATTTATGCTGGACATCAATTCTAATATGACTATACTCCCATGCCCTCACCCTACCCAGGCTGCATGAGGGGAGCCCACTCTGGCCTGGAACTAGGGATAGCAACTATCCCAGTTTGTACAGGACTGAGGGGTTTTCCTTTCATTGCTGAAATGGGGACAGGAGAAGGTGAACTGGAATAATTGTTCACCCTAACACTGCTCCCCCAGTCTCCCTGAGGGTATTTCTCTTAGAGCTCTCATCAGTGTATTATAACCTTTGGTTTTCTTTTTTTGTCTCTTTTACTACACTGAGTTTCCTGTCTCTTTCTATTCCTAGCATCTATCACAGTGTTCGATACTTAACTGATACTCTATAAGGTTTGGTGAGTAAAGAAAAGAATGGAGAAACATGCATGAATAAGGGAACAACAACGATTTTATTTCCCCATGAGGAGGAGGAACATCCTTCCTATGTTTCAGTCCTATGGCAGGGGGGTTTCTGTCCATCTGAAGAAAACAGGGTTTCACCAGCTGCCCGGAGATTCATAGATACCTCTGACACCCCCTTCATAAGGACGAGGCCCAAGGAGCACACCATGAGCTGCCTGTACTCTCCCCTTTGGTGCAACTCAAGCATTTTCTCATAAGAAGTCTTCCTTCTTCCTCCTCTCTCTCTGGGCAGACTCAATTGTTCCCCATTCCGAGCTTCTGGAGCATTTGTTTGTTTTCTCTGCTACTCCAAGGACATCTTGAGCTGTCAGTATCTTACTCATTTTTGGATCATCAGAAGTTAGCATTGTATCTGGTCTATAGTAGGTGCTCTGAAAAGGACTAAAAGAAAATATTGAAAGTACAGGGGAATTTATTTACAATTGTTTCATAATTCAGAAATAGAACTGAGAGGGGCTAAGGAGATACTCATAATAGCAACACAGATTGATTGACCACTCCACATTCATTATTTTATTTCATCCTCACAACAAACCTCAAGAAGTTTGAATTATCCCCATTTTATGAAGGAGAAAATTAAAAGTCAAAGAATAGTTCATGAATGGTATAGTCCAACCTGACTTCATATTCAGTTCATTTTATTTACTTCTATTTAGGGATAGGGTGGTTTTTTGTTTTGTTTTGTTTTGTTTTTCTTTAAGATTTTATTTACTTATTTATTTGAGAAAGAGAGAGAATGAACTGAGGGAAGGACATCTGTTCTAATATGACTATACTCCCATGCCCTTGCCCTACCCGGGCTGCATGAGGGGAGCCCACTCTGGCCTGGAACTAGGGATAGAGCTAGTTCCCTAGTTCTATCCCTAGAGTTTATTCCCTAAAGGGATAAAGCCGACCTGGGGCTCGATCCCAAGACCCTGAAGTCAGGATCTGAGCAGAAAGTAGATGTTTAACCTACCAAGCCTTTCAGGTGCCCCAAGAGATAGAGATAGAGGTTTTTAACATGGATGGTAACAGTTCTATGTGAAAAAAAAAGCAGGAGTTTAGGGAACTGGCTACCAGTGTATATTAGGGATGGAGAAATACTGAGAAAAGTTTACATTATTATTAAAACAGTTTGTGGAACTAATCACCTGCAAAGTTCCCTTTGGAATGTGATATGTACACACGACTTTCTCAAAGCTCTCACTTCCTCAGAGACTCTAGATTCGGGGATTTGTGGGGAGGACAATGGGCCCAATTCTGCTTTTAAATTTATTAGTGAGATGTGAGTGAATATAATTATATGACCATGAGGGACTCAGAAGAAACAAATCCAGGGCCAGATCACATTTCAGGTGTGACCCCAAACTTTGGAGGAATTTTACTGACAAAAACCCTTAAAAGAAAGGAAGTTTGAGAAGGGTCCTAGGGTAGAAAGCCTAATGAATTTTAATAGAAAGTATGTGTGTATATCTGTGTATGTGCACGTGAGTGGAGGGGTCAAGTTTAAAATATAGTTATTTTATTAGAAATGCAAAGAAGGATAACTCCTTTACTTCCTATGACTAGGGTGGGAAGTAGGTGAAAGAACAATAGACACTTCAAAAAATTTAACTTTTGAGTGGCTCAGTTGGTTAAACGACTGCCTTCAGCTCAGGTTATGATCCTGGAGTCCCAGGATCAAGTCCCGCATAGGGCTGCCTGCTCAGCAGGGAGTCTACTTTTCCCTCTGGCCCTCCCACCTCTTGTACTGTCTCTCTCAAATAAATAAAATCCTGAAAAATAAATAAATAAAAACATTTAACTTTTAATTTTTGGAAATTGTGGTAAAACACACGTAACCATTTTTAAGTGTATAGTGTCAGAACAAGGAACGCTTAAACCTGCCAATTAAAAGAATTTCCAGATGAAATAGTTGTAAATATTTTGTTCAGGTAAATATTTTGTTCAAAGATCAGCTCCCTACCAGGGATGTTCCTTGAGTAGAAAAACTCAAGATAACGACCACAGGGGGACGTACTCTTAGCAGTGTGGCTGCTTGGCATTTATTAATTATTGTCTGTTGGTCTTCATCCCCAGTGGCTAGTCTGAAGTGGTCTCTGACTCACATGTAGTGAAGTGTAACTGTGCCCATGGTGCCACCCTCATTATTCCCACCTGCGTCTTCCCTCAAAGCTCCACTCCAAGCTCTATCTTCCTCTGGAAGGGGAGAGAATTTTTGCCTTTTATTTCTTCCCTGGAAGAGAGCTCTACATCATATTTTTTCCCACAGCACTGAGCCCAGCGGCACAGCCTGAAATGCAGATGAATTGTTCTCTCCACCCCTTGGAACACTTGATTTGAGTCTGCCAAGTACATATAACTTTAATGTGGAGCCCTGTCATAATTTGGAAACAAGAATTACTGAGGACCAAAGAGCACCACACTATCATTCTTTTTACATATATAGATAAAACTTTAAAATTGACAAACTTGGATCAATGACTATATGACATCTCTTCTCAATCCCATCAAAATCCAAATAGAAAAAAGTAGAAAACCATTTTTTTTTTCTTTTGGAAAACAAATGGAAAGAAAACAATTCACTTATTTAAATATTTAATGTGTCCTTTAGATGTGCTTGCCATGCATCTGGCTGGCTATATAAACAAGGATTAGATTTGGAAAAGCGGGGGGGTGCCAAAAGTGAGTTATGATTCCACACATGCATGCAGATATACACACAGCATTTGATTTGAAATAACATGCAATTCTCCTACTTTTGAGTTTGTTTTTGTTAGAGAAACAATAGAAGCCTATAAATGAGTCTACAGGTTTTGAGTAAAACCACAGAATACATGCTCTTTATTTCTGTAAGAGAAACTTTTGAAAGATGAAGGAAATATCTTGCTAGTCTCTTGAATAAATCTGGAACTTTTTCTCATTTCAAAAACAATATTCAATTATATTTAGAGTCTTTGCTTTTAAAAATTTCCATGAAAGTTTTCCCTGACAGTGAAGTCATTATGTTCCAAGGTTTTAAAAAATTATTAACCTTCCATGTTTCATAATTACATGCTGATAAATACTATATTAAACATATTAGGAATAAAAGCTTTCTTAATATTTAATATCCACTTTAAACATTTTTGTCTTTTCTGGGATAAAATAATGTGAACTAATGATAGCTATCAATTTAATTAAAACTGTAATATGGTTGAGTTTTTTTTATATTGAGATCAATTGGACATTGATATCTCAGGCACAGTTAATTTGCATTAATATTGGAACAAGAAAAACCTTTATAAACAACATTTATACTTCTGATTTTCCAGAGGTCTTTTATTATGGAAAGGGTACGAGATCAAAAGGTAATGAAAAGAACATAAGTTCTAACAGAAAGAAATCATCTGAAAAGGACTGTAAGTATAGAGATATGGCTAACCCCAGCTGTACCAAGCTACATTGAATGGCAAAAACGTTAATGCTTACTTTTGCTTAGATTTATACAATTTTCCTGAAATTTACTATGATTTTACTTGCTCTGACTTGTTCTGCTGCTAGTATAGTTCATACACTCATATTTTGAGTGTTTTTTAGCATAGTTGACCCATGACATTACATTAGTTTTAGGTGTGCAAGATCGTTGTTGGATATATTCCTTTTAATTTAATGTAAGCTTGATCTAGTCTTATTCAAGCAGTAGTATCAGTCAGGTAAGGAATTAGGCAGAGAAGCTTTCTAAAAATCAGGAACATTTTTATGGTAGCCACCTGTCAATTGTAAATTACATTGTCCTACAGAACTTTAGTTTTCCTCTAGCCCCTCCTCCCCCACATTCTCCATCTGACCTTAGTCACTTCACAATAGACTACAAAAAAGTGCAGGAAGTCTCTGATCTTTCTTAGACCTATTTCAGGTTCATGGATCAATATATACTGAATACCAACTTTGAGAAACTACAGAGACCTTTACCTTCTTTTATATTTCCCCAATATTGATCTTTCTTTATTTCCTATATTCAGGGAAAGTGTGGGATGCATAGAAGGGCACAAGCAAAGTGATTTTATGAGGTTAAGATAAAATTAAAAAAAAACAAAAAACAAAAAACAAAAAAAACCCTGGTGTTGGAATACCAGGGGAGAATGGACAGTAGGCATGAATGTGTTGGTATCTAGAATTGAGGATAGCTACGATTTGAAGATCTTTAGGAAGCTATAATTGTATTGGATGTGCCCTAGTAAAATGATAAGAAAGGCAAATTATGCAATAATAACAGCTAAGTCTTTCTAGCAAGTTTTATGTATTTAGTCTTCACACTCTCATTCTGTAGGAGGTAGTATCATTATTCCTGTTTTACAAATAAATAAAGTGAGGCACAGAAAGGTAAATTATCTAACATTACACAATTAGTAAATGCTCGGTACTTATAATCATCCAGACTGATACAAGAAGCTGTGCATTTTAACTATATACAAAGAATTACCTAACTGTGGTAGACTTGAGTTCATTCAGAAATAAACTAGAGTACAGAAATAAACTCTCACACATAGAGTCAAATGATCTTCGACAAAACTGTCAAGGACACTTAATGGGAAACAGTCTCTTCAACAAATGGTGATTAGAAAACTGGATATCCATATGAAAAATAATGAAACTGGACCCTTATCTTATATCATATACAAAAAATTCTCAAAATGGATTAAAGGTCTAAATGTAAGACCTAAGACCATAACACTCTTAGAAGAAAACATAAGAGAAAAGCTTCACAACAATGAATTTGGCAATAATTTCTTAGATATACCAAAAGCACAGGGAGCAAAAGCAAAAATAAGCAAGTGGGACTTTAAATCTATGTATTAAAGGACAAAAACAGCAAAGTGAAAAGGCAAGCTACAGAATGGGAGAAAATCTTTGCAAATCAGATATCTGATAAGAGAATAATAACTAGAATATATAGAGAACTCCTACAACTATAAAGAACAACAAGAACAAACAACAGCTTCAATTTAAAAACAGCCAAAGAGTTGAATGGGCCTTTCTACAAAGATATCATAAAAATTGTGAACAGTACATGAAAAGATGTTCAACATGACTAATCATTAGAGAAATGCAAATCGGAACCCCTCAGACTTATTCAGATGCTAACTACTGAAAAAACAGAAAACAATCAGTGTTGGTGAGGCTAAGGAGATTGGAACATTGTGCACTGTTGGTGATATTTTAAGATGGTGTAACTGCCAGCATACACCAGAAACGCTTCCTGAAGTGCCAGGCTCTGGACAATGTATGACCCCTTCTTACTATAGTATCACTCTCACAAGCAGGAAATATACAAGCTTTCATAATACACAAAAGACAGAAATCTAGATATAATGATAAGACAGAGGGATTCTCTCCAAAAGAAAGATCAAAAAGAAATCACAGCCAGGGATTTGTTCAAAAGAGATATAAGCAATGTATCCGAACCAGAATTTATGACAACAGTCATGAGAACACTAATTGAGCTTGAAGGAAGCAGACAAGACATCAGAGAAACCCTTGATGTAGAGACAAAAGACCTAAAAACTAATCAGGCTGAAATAAAAAATGCTATAACAGATGCAAAACTGACTGGATGTAATCACAATGAGGATGGAAGAAGCAGAGGAACAACTAGATGATAAAGAAGATAAAATTATAGAAAATAATGAAACTGGAAAGAAGATGGGATGAAAACTACTAGGTCACAAATATGGACTTAGGGAACCCAGTGATTCCACAAAGTAAATTAAAATCTGTATCATAGGAGTCCCAGAAGAAGAGTGGGAAGAGGGGGGTAGAAGGTCTATTTGGACAAATTATATCTGAGAACTTCCCTAATCTGGGGAAGGAAACAGGCATTCAAAAATAAGAGGCACAGAAGATTCCCCCCAAAATTAATAAAAACAGGTTGACACCAAGACATGTTATAGCGAAACATGTAAAATACAAAGAGAGAATTCAGAAAGCAGCTAGGGATGAAAGATCCTTAACCTATAAGGGTATGCACATAAGGTTAGCAGCAGATCTATCTACAGAAACTTGGCAAACCAGAAAAAAGTAGTATGATATATTTAATGTGCTAAATGGGAAAAATATGCAGCCAAGAACAAGGCTGTCATTCAGAATAGGAGGATAGAGACAAAGAATTTTCAAAACAAGCAAAAATTAAAGGAGTTCATGACCAGTAAACCAGCTCTGCAAGAAATATTAAAGGGGACCCTTTGAGTGAGAAAGAGACCAAAAGCAACAAACACTAGAAAGGAACAGATAACCTACAGGAATAATGACTTTATACGTAATACAATGGCATTAAATTCATACCTTTTTTATTTTTTAAGATTTTATTTATTTATTTGAGAAAGGGAGAGATACTGAGAGAGAACACAAAAGGGGGTAGGGAGAGGGAGAAGCAGTCTCCCCATTGAGCAAGGAGCCTGATGTGCTGCTAGATCCCAGAACCCAGGATCATGACTTAGCTAAAGGCAGATGCTTAACCGACTGGGCCATCCAGGTGCCCCTAAATTCATATCTTCCAATAATTACTCTGAGTGTAAATGGACTCAATGCTCCAATAAAAAGACATGGGGTATCAGAATGGATTAAAAAAAAAAAAAAGACACATTGATATGTTGCTTACAAAAGACTCATTTTAGACCCCCAAGTACTTCCAGATTGAAAGTGAGGTGGCGAAGAGCCATCTATTATGTTAGTGGACATCAAAAGAAAGCTGGGATAGCCAGACTCATATCAGACAAACTAAATTTTAAACCAAAGAATGTGATGAGATATAGAAGGGCACCATGTCATAATAAAGAAGTCTATCCAACAAGTTGATCTAACAATTATAAATATTTATGCCCTCAACTTGGGAGCAGATAAATACATAAACCAATTAATAACAAACCTAAAAAAAGAAACTCATTGATAATAATACAGTATTAGTAGGGGACTTTTAACACCTCACTCATAGCATTGGACAGATTATCTAAGTAGAAGATCAACAAGGAAACAATGTCTTTGAATGACACACTGGACCAGATGGATTTAACCCAGATACATTCAGAGCTTTTCATCCTAAAGCAGCAAAATACACATTCTTTTCTACACAGGAATACTCTCCAAAATAGATCACACACTGGGTCACAAATCAGGCCTCAACTAGCACAAGAAGTTGATATGCTATGAATATTTTCAGCCCACAATGCTATGAAACCTGAAGTAAACCACAAGAAAACATTTAGGAAGTCCACAAATACATGAAGGCTAAAGAACTTCTGACTAAAAAATAAATGGGTTAATCAGGAAATTAAAGAAGAGGGGCACCTGGATGGTTTAGTTGGTTAAGCATCTCCTTTCCACTCAGGTCATGATCCCAAGTAGGGATCAAGCCCTACTTTGGGCTCCCTACTCAATGGGGAGCCTGCTTCTCTCTCTCTCCCTCTGTTGCTTCTCCTGCTTGTACTTCCCATCTCTCTGTCAAATAAATAAGTAAAATCTTAAAAAAAAGGGTGCCTGGGTGGCTCAGTGGGTTAAGCCGCTGCCTTCGGCTCAGGTCATGATCTCAGGGTGCTGGGATCGAGTCCCGCATCGGGCTCTCTGCTCAGCGGGGAGCCTGCTTCCCTCTATCTCTCTCTGCCTGCCTCTCCATCTACTTGTGATTTCTCTCTGTCAAATAAATAAATAAATAAAATCTTTAAAAAAAATCTTAAAAAAAAACAAAAACAAGAAATTAAAGAAGAAATTAAAAGATACATGGAAGCAAATGAAAATGAAAACATGACAGTCCAAAACCTTTGGGATGCTATAAAGGTGGCCATAAGAAGGAAGTATATAGGAATACAGGCCTTCCTCAAGAAGCAAGAAAAGTCTCAAATATACAAATTAACCTTACACCTAAAGGAGCTAGAAAAGGAACAGCAAATAAAGCCTAAAACCAGCAGAAGAAGAGAAATAGTTTGGATTAGAACAGAAATAAATCATATGTTTTTAAAAAAAGAAGAAGAACAGAACTAGGAACTTGTTCTTTGAATGAATTAGCAACACTGATAAACCCCTGGCAATACTTATCAAAAAGAAAAGAAAGAGGACCCAAATGAATAAAATCATGAATGAAAGAGTAGAGATCAAACCCAACACTGAAGAAATATAAACAATTATAAGAGAATATTATGAGTAATTATATGCCAATAAATTGGGCAATCTGGAAGAAATGGACAAATTTCTAGAAATGTATAAAGTACCAAAACTGAAACAAGAAGAAACAGAAATTTTAACATACCCATAACCAGCAAAGAAATTGAATCAGTAATCAAAAATCTTCCAACAAACAAGAGTCCAGGGCTGGATAGCTTCCCAGAGGAATTCTACCAAACTTTTATTTTATTTTTTTAAAGATTTTATTTATTTATTTATTTATTTATTTATTTATTTATTTATTTGAAAGAGAGAGAGAGAGATCACAAGTAGCAGAGAGGCAGGCATAGGGAGAGGGGGAAGCAGGCCTTCCGCTGAGCAGGGAGCCCAATGCAGGGCTTGATCCCAGGACCCAAAGACCATGACCTGAGCCAAAGGCAGCGACTTAACCCACTGAGCCACCCAGGCACCCCTCTACCAGACTTTTAAAGAATTAATACCTATTTTTTGGAAACTGTTTCATGAAAAAGAAATGGAAGGAAAACCTTTAAACTCATTCTATGAGTTTAAACATTAAAACACTAGGGGTTCCTGGGGAGCTCAGTGGGTTAAGCCTCTGCCTTCAGCTTGGGACATGGTCTCAGAGTCCTCGGATCAAGCCCCGTGTCAGGCTCTCTGCTCAGCAGGGAGTCTGCTTCTCCTCTCTCTCTGCCTGCTTCTCTGCCTACTTGTGATCTCTCTCTCTCAGTCAAATAAATTAATAAAATATTTTTAAAAACATTCATTACCTTGATTCCAAAACCAAACAAAACTTCACTAAAAAGGAAAATTACAGACCAATGTCCCTGATGAACATGGATGCAAAAATCTCAAAAAGATGCTAGCTAATCGAATCCAACAGTACATTAAAAGTACTATTCACAAAAAAAAAAAAAAAAAAAGTACAATTCACCAGGATCAAGTGGGACTTATTTCTAAGCTGCAGGAGGTTCAATATCTTCAAATCAATCAATGTGATACATCACATTAATAAAAGAAAGGATAAGAACCATATGATCCTCTCAATAGATGCAGAAAATCATTTCACAAAATACAGCATACTTTCTTCATAAAAAACCCTCAAGAAAGTAGGGATAGAGAAAATATACCTCAGCTAATATCATCCTTAATGGGGAAAAACTGAGAGCTTTTCCCCTAAGGTCAGGAACACGACAGGGAGGTCCACTCTCACTACTGTTGTTCAGCATAGTACTGAAAGTCCTAGCCTCAGGAAGCAGACAACAACAACAACAAAAAAGGCATACAAATTGACAAAGAAGAAGTGAAACTTTCACCCTTCAGAGATGACATGATATTCTATGTAGAAAACCCAAAGGCTCCACCAAAAAATTGCTAGAACTGATACATGAATTCAGCAATGTCATAGGATACAAAATCAACATACAGAAATCTGTTGCATTTCTATATACCAATAATGAAGCAACAGAAAGAGAAATCAAGGAATCAATCTCATTTACAATTGCACCAAAACCAGTTAAGATACTTAGTAATAAACCTAACCAAAGAAGTAAAAGATCTATACTCTGAAAACTATAGAATACTTAGGAAAGCAATTGAATTAGACACAAAGAAAGGAAAAACATTCCATGGTTGTGGGTTGGAAGAACAAATATTGTTAAAATGTCTATACTACCCAAAGCCTTCTACACATTCAATGCAATCACTATCAAAAAACCACCAGTAGTTTTCACAGAGCTAGAACAATTCTAAAACTTGAATGGAACCAGAAAAGAGCCCAAATAGCTAAAGTAATGTTGAAAAAGGAAACCAAAGCTGGAGGCATCAAAATTCCAGACTTCAAGCTGTATTACAAAGTTGTAATCATTAAGACAGTATGGTACTAGCACAAAAACAGATACATAGATCAACGGAACAGAATAGAGGACCCAGAAATGGATCCACAACTGTATGGCTAATTAATCTTCAACAAAGCAGGAAGGAATATCTAATGGAAAAAACAGGGTCTCTTCAACAAATGGTGTTGTGATAAATGGAGAGCAACATGCAGAAGAATGAACTGAACCACCTTCTTTACATCATTCATAAAAAAAAATTCAAAGTGGATAAAAACTAAATATGAGACAAAATCCTCGAGACCAGAGGCAGCAAATACCCAGAAGGTGTTGCATGAATAGAAAATAGCTGGAAAAATGGAATGAGGGCTTCTAGAGAGGAGAGGTGATGATTCCACAGGCCAAGAGCCAAGAGGAAATCCTTGGTCATTTTCAAGACTCATTACATGAAGAATTCCAGAAAGCCCAGGGAAGTTGAATATGAAAGTTGAATATGAAAGTTACACACGCAACTTATCTGATCTTCACAAAGATCCCTATTACACAGAGAGAAAAACAAAATGACTAATTTTCCCCCACACTGCTCAAATACTAGGTCGTAGAGCTAATGTGGTAGATGTAAACATGTCCACAAAGTCTTCTACACATTTCTCTCATTCAGAGTCTATGTCTCTTTCCCCTGAAACTAGGCAGGCCTTAGTGACTCACTTACAACCAACAGAATCCAGTAGTGACGTGTGATTTCTGAGGCTAGGCCAGAAAAGTCATACCTAGCTCTGTTGTGATGCTTGTTCTGGTGGAAGCCAACTGGCGGGTAAGAAATCTGACCATCTGAGAGCTCCCTGCTAGAGAAGCCATAGATACTCTGGTCATCAGTTCAGATCAACTGTCAGCCATTAAGTAAGCCATTTAAATTTCTAGCAGAGGCATGCTTTCAGATGCCTACAGCCCTATATGTGACTGCAAATGCATGAGAGATTTCAAGTGAGAACTGGTAGGTTGTTATGTTAGTGTTGGGGTAATTCATTATGAAGCAATAACAACCAGAAGAGCCAATAACAGAACCTAGGTTTGTTGGCCTCTAATGCTCATCTTAAGCTATACATCTTACTGCTTTCCTTGATATTGTTGCTACTTTTCCACAATGAAATCAACTATGAAACTCAACTTAGTAAAAAATTATCTATTTAGCTATTTAATTAAGTTTGGGATATCTATTCTGAAAAAAAGTTTGGGATATCTATTCTGAAAAAAAAAAAATTCCCTGAATTCTATTCTATTTCTTAACAAACCCAAGAATTCCTACTTCACAAATAATGGTCAAGTTCTCATTCACTCAACCAGCATTTATTGAATAAATATTATTTACTCAATAGTATTTTTACTATTAATAAACTAATAATTTTGAGTCTACTATATGTTAGGCTGTGTAAAAACTGCTGTAGATACAAGGATGAATTAACATGAGCTTTATCAGCTTGCCAATACTGGGGACTGGGAGAAAATGGGGAAGGGAACACATTAAGCAAACAGGACAACAAAATAAGAAAAGTTCTGTGATTCAAGAATGCACAAAAGAGATGCTGTTTGATCAGAGTCTAGAAGTTAGTGCTTCAGATGGTTGGAGGAAGCAGGGGAACCGGATAGAGAGGGGAAAGGATTCCATGGGATAGTTCATCTGTAGCACTAACCCCTAGCACTTTCTTAGTCCAAGATCCCTTGAGCACTGACCAGTCAGAAGGGGAGGCTGGAGAGAATAATTCAAATGGTGAAAGCTAAGATGGTCTTCCAAAAGCACAGCTCTGGAGGGTTGCTGAGCTTGAGAAAATCCAGAGGTAGGTACCCAGATCCTATTATGTCAGGAGAGTTTCTAAATTAAATGTTGCCTGTATCCAGTCTACCAGGCATTGACTTTGGATGAAGACATTTTCTCTTCCACCCCCCGCCAATAAAATAATGATAATAGCTCTTACTCCTAAACTGATTTTCATTTTCAAATTAATGAAGTGAGTTTAATGTCTATGGAGTTTCTTTATTTTCTTCCTAGAAAAAAAGATGTTTCAGGTATGGAAGTTATCATTATTCCAGTAGCATAAGTTTATATTTTAAGAATAAGGAAAACATCCCTTCTTGTTCAAGCAGTGTACTCTCTTCAAGGAAGTTATTTTTAACACAGTGTATCTCTTGCTCAATGAGGTGGCAAGCAATGTGTTCTCATGTGCTTGGGTTGCTCACATCTTTCATTCAGCCACACACAGCTAGAGATTGCCCTGTTGATTTAGTAAGATAGTAATTTTTGAGTCCATATTTATTTTCTTACCTTTCCCTGTCTGCCCAGACTCCAGTTTGGGTAAGTGTTTCTTTTAAAGACAGAGCTATGGAATTCATGGCCTCACTGGTCCTACTAGGAGTGAACGGATGACTCAGGCTGGCCAACAAGAGTTTTGTACTCCTCCTCAAACACAGTGATTCGTCTAAGGATGGGCAAGTGATTCAAGGGAATACAGAAAGTTTTTCAAGGATTAAAATGAATGATTAAGGAGATAGGGTTATTTACTCATTTGAAGTCATGAACTAGAAGGACTCTGTAAATCTGGTGCTGTCAGGACTCATCTCCATTATGTAGACACAGCCAGCCTACAAATTAAAACCAATACCAAAAAAAACAAAATTAGTAAATTAATAATGTAGAGAATGATACCTTCATATTAGGTATGTGGTTCTATTCTGGAAGTTATCACCCCTTGGACTTTCAGGTTAAATGGGCCTTTTTTTTTTTTTTTTTTTTTTTTTTTGCTTAAGCTGGTTTGAACCAGTTTCTGTGACTTCCAACCAAGAGTACTGGCTAATTAAATTTATTCTTATATAATTTGAGGGTTACTGGACCCAATTCCAACATGTATATTAGGTGGGAGAGATGAACTTACCACACAACACCAAGAAATTCTTGTATGTCAGCAGAGTGTCTAAGAATTCAACTCAATTTGATGGTTATCTACCAAAAGATAGCATCAGATTCCACAGGTTAAGGATTCAGTCCTACAAGACTGCCCTCTAATCCTTCACCCACTTCAGATGCTAGTCACAAGTCTAGATTGTAACTTATACTTCTGACTGATTGGCTATATAATCAGAGGTTCCCAAGACTTCCTCCTCAAGTTCGACTAATTTGCTAGAGCAGTTCACAGAACTCAGAGAAATGTTTTATTTACTAGGTTATCAGTTTACAGTATAAAAGGATATAACTCAGAAACAGAAGAGATGGATAGGCTGAGATACGGGGAAAGGGCTTGGAGCTTCCATGCTCTCTCTGGTCAGTCCCTCAAACCTCCAAATGTTCACCAAAATAGATGGTCTCTGAACCCTGATCTTTTGGCTTTTATGGAGATTATATTACATAGGCATGACTGATTACACTGTTAACCACTGGGATTGGTCCAACCTCCAACCCCATTCCTGTCCCCAGAGGTCAGGGGGTGGAACTGAAAGTTCCAAACCTCTATTCACATGGTTGTTTCTCCTAGTAAAAGTCCCAACCTTAGATGCTTTTGAAAAGTCACCTTATTAAAATAACAAAAGACATCTTGATCACTTTTGATACTTAGAGGAAATTACAGGAGTTTTGGAAGCTGTGAGCCAGGAACTGTGGATGAAGACTAAATATATCTTACCAATAAATTTTGGTCGTCTGAATGATTAAATATATATTTCTTGTAAGTAGAAATATTATAGATCCATAATTCTGGAAAAAGTTTTAACCATCCATATGAAATACCATTTCACCAATACCCTCCTTCCAAACTCCCTGACATATTCATTCAATGTGGTGGTGGTGTTTTTAGAAGGAAAGCTTTGAACACAGACAGAACTGGAGTTTAATATCGGCTCTACCATGCACAAGTTCTGTGTCTTTGAGCAAACCAGTGATTTCCGTAAACACGCTTTCTCTGTAAAATAGGGATATTTTAACATGCACCTCCCAGATTTATTTTGAGGTGATTAAAGTAAAGCACTCAGCTCAGCACCTCTTCTACAGGCCATCCTGGACACCAAAATCTTGAAGGAGAGGCTCAGGCAATGTGTATGTCCAAGGATATTTCTTTCATTCCTCAAGTCTTGTCAGGGCTAACTTTACAGAAGACAGTATTTTCCTGTTAGAAATTTCTTAACACCCTCCCTTTGACACCATAGTATACCCCACGTATGTGCAGGTTAGAGCCATATCTGCATGCTATGATTGCTTCCAGGAGTTAAGGTAGTCACTGACCCATCTAAGGAGTTTGGTTGAACCTATGTGTCTTCCAGAAATTCTTCCACCACTCCCTTAGCGATTGCAGACACAAGCAGATAAAGGAGGGCCAGGCAGGCAACCATGTTGGCTGGAAGCACCTAGGGGTTTATTCTGCAGCATCTATTCTCTGCGAAGAAAAAAGACATCCTTCATATTAATATTCAGCCCTGAGAAAAGAATCAATCCTATATCCATTCACTACCTATTTTAGTAATTTGCTTTTGCCTCACTGATTTCAAAGATTAATGCAAACTCTTCTTATGGTTGGTTGAGAGCCTGAGTTTAGAAGCAATAAAAAAAATTTAGAGTTCAAAAGTGTACATCCTGCATAAACACTGAATTTTGGAACACTGAAAAAAAATTAAATTTTTAAAAAAAATGTACATCCTCAACTGTGTTGGCTTCTCCAGGTGCTTGGCTTGACTCCTGGATTGGTTGTTGCAAGTTAGTTTTATGCTTCAAATATTGCTTTCCTATTTCTTACAATACAGAGTGTTTCAACCTAATGTGTGGTAGAAAGGATGTAGGAATCTTGGTGATAAGACAAGGCAAACACTGCTTGAATGCTTCCCTTGTCCCTTGTTCTGCCTGTAATTCAGAGCTTCCCCAAAAGTAGGAAGGAGGAGAGACCTAACCTATCTCCCCAACAGCCTTCCAGTATATTAGGAGGGGAAAATTTCTGTGTGCAACAAAGCTTACCTGCAATTGCTTCTGCCTTTTATTTATTTGTTTGCTTACTTATTATTTCAAGTTTTAATTTAAATTCTATTTAGTTAACATATATGGTAAAATTGGTTTCAGGTATACAATTTAGTGGTTCTTCACTTACATATAACACCAGTGCTCATCACAAGCGCCCTCCTTAATGCTCATCACCCACTTAGCCCAAGCCCCCACCCACCATGCCTCCAGCAACCCTCAGTTTGTTCCCTATAGTTAGGAGTCTCATAGTTTGCTTCCCCCCCCCTCTCTCTCTCTCTCTCTCTCTTTTATAGGAAGTGGCCAGGAGCAGTTGAGCCATCCTTAATCTTCCTCAGTTTCTGCTTTCAAAGTTACTCCTAAATAAATACAGAACCTGTTCTTGTTCTTCTTCATCACCCAAACTCACCCCATTTGTTCTGGTCCATGGATAGAGAATCTGGCAAATGACCTCAGCAGGGATCCCCTGCAATCTGGCTTCTAGTTGGGTTCAGCCCATGAGAAGCATCTGGAGAGCAAGAGGAAGGGGAAATCAGTGTATTTCCTCCCCCACCCACTCCCTGTAACCCCTATTGATATAACCCTTATGATAACAGTGCCTCCTGGCTCTTCCACAGCTCCAGCCATCACCAGGCTCAGAGAGACCATTTCCTTCCCTTGCTCCTTCAGGCCTAGGGGTGTAATGTCTTCCCACTGTTGCTGTCCTTAGGTGCCTCAGTGTTCATTTTTGGTTTCTCTAACCTGTCCACATTTTTGGAGACACTCCTTTAATTAAAGTCTCTTTACTTAAATGCCATTAAATGGAATTTTGATTTCTGCCAGGACTTTGCTACATGATTAAGTTAAAAATAGTTTGTTTGCTATGCAAGTATAATTTGAAGATAAGTTTTCTTAATTCCCTTTCGATTAGACTCTCTCAACAAAGCCCCTTCTACTTAGAAATTCTGGAACTACCATAAGGAATATCATAATTCAATCCTGGGGTACATGTTTCTGTTAGGAAAAGATCATAATGAGATGATTAAGAGGGGTTAAGAAAGACCCCCCTTGTCATTGGGGAGAGGTGGGGAGTAAGAACATATTTATATTTGGGGGGAAACCTTGAAGATAAGAGCGAGTAGATGAATAAAGGTCTGGAAAACAGACAGAAAGGAAAGCAAAAGTGGTCATGGAAGAGAGGAACCTCAAGATATGGCAGGAAACAGACAGTGAGAAATTGTCAATGGTGGGAAATGGTCATAAATGCCAGGATTAGTTATGTCTGGAATTGTTGAAGGTTATTTTGTGTTCTGTGTTGAAATTACTGTTATCCTGCTCCTTTCACCCCATCTTCTCCACCATGGCATTCTTCCCTCAAAAATAAGTAAAAGTCAGTTACAAGTAACAGCTTTATAAAATTAGTGCTCCGGGGGCATGAAAGAAGGTCCCATGTGGAGCCCTTTAGAGAGGATGGGGCTCGTTCACACTGAGAGGGATGTTAGGAGGAGGAACGTGTGGAGAAGCAGGCAGCTAGAAACCTTATGGAAAATTGTTAAGTCCCTTAAAAATCCTCAGAGATATTGGGTTGTATTTACATGTTATTATTATTTAATTAATACTGAGAACCAAGGTGATAGACCTCCACTATTAACTCCAGAAGGCAGGAATATGTTCATGTAAAACCATATGACTCAATCAGAACAAACAAGAATAACATTAGCTATACATGAAAGTGTGTTCTGAGTTTGAAATTTTTATTCTTATTTATGTATTTTTTTAAAAGATTTTATTTATTCATTTTGAAAGGGAGAGAGCACAAGATGGGGAGAGGGAGAGGCAGAGGGAGAAACAGACTCCCCGCTAAGCTGGGAGCCTGTTGTGGGGCCAGATCCTAGGATCTGGAGATCACAACCTGAGTCAAAGGCAGACACTTAGCCATGAGCCACCCAGGTGCCCCCTGAGTTTGAAATTTTTAAAAGAATTTCTCAAGTAGTGAGCAAATACATGGGTGTTTACACTGGCAAATGGGAAATTTTCTCTAAGTGCATAGAATGGCACCTGGTATAAAGTAATTGCTATATGTGTGTTTGGTGGTTTAGTCTTTCAAAGGGAAAACATCCATAAGCAAATAACTTCTTAAGAGATAAGGCCATACAATTACAGTAGGGTAGGTAGGTAGATAGATGGATTGATAAATAGGTGGCAAGGTGAATAGATAGATTATAAATACAGTTATTATGTAATTGTCATTGTTGTGACCGGGGGGTTCATTGTCCAAAGAGTGCCCTTCCTTTTTTCCTGGACTCAAATGGCATCTTCTGACGTTCAAACGTTCATGGAGCTACATATTCCAAGAAATTCAGGTTTAAGTCATGAACATAAATATAAGTGTGTGTTCATGGTCTATGGAAAGCATCATCAATGGAAGAAATATAACTCAGGATACTCACAGGAAAGCAACCACAATAAATGTTACTCTTCAGTACTATGTGCAAGACTCCATTTAGATACATTTGATACTCAGAGCTACCTTATTATCATCTTATTTCACAGAAGAGGAAATTGAGGGACAGAGAATTAACTTGATGGAGATTTCGCAGCTAGTTAGCAGCAGAGTCAGGATTCAAACCTACATAGTTTAACTCCGGAGCTGCAGCTCTCAGTGACTACACTGTCTCATCTTAAAGCTGGAAATAAGCAGCCTGGGAAACACTGTACTTTATTTAGGGGACACATAATTCCAAAATTGCATAAAATATACTAATTATCATTGACTGTGGGAAGGCAATAATGTAACAAGAATTTATTCATTCTTTCAGTAAGTACTTAGTGAGCACTTACTAAGTGCCAGAAGCTCTCTAGGCATGGGGGCTATAGCTATGAACAGTGTGGACAGAAATCCCTGCCTTCACAGACCATAGATTCCAGTGAAGTGGATACAGGCAATAAACAAAATAAGACATAAATATTATGAAAAAATAAAACAAAGTGGAAAAGAAGGAATAGTTAAAGAAAGCCTCCACAAGGAAGTTGTTCATTTGTTTAGGAAGCCTTGGAGAAGGGAAATGAAATATTGTGCTTACCTTTCCCCCTTTATTTCTATTCTCCTCTTCACTAAGATGAAACATGAATGTGAGCTAAACAGCCACAAAAACCTGCTTACCATAATTTTAGAAATCCACTCTTCCAGTAATCCAAAATCAGAAGTATTGCTATTACTCTCTGAAATCCTTTTAAAGTTGCAGGGACTTCCTTTCTTATGCTGGGGTGTACCCACATGCCTGTGGTTCTTGAAAGAGCCTTCTAAACCAGAGCAGTTCCTACACCTGATCATCTCTCCATTAAAGTCAAGATTTATTTGAACTTCACCAAATGGCCTTTGGCGGTTCAGCGTCCTTTCACATGGGACATCTAACTTGTCAAATAGGAATTGGATTCCCTGAGGCTTGATCTTGAACTTGTCTGAAGTTAAGACACTGGATGAGATTTTCCCTTCTATTCCTATTTTGTATGTGTGTGTTTGTGCTAAAAGGCAATATTGTTACAGAACCTACATAGACAATCACTATAGAAGTATACAGTCATGGTA
The DNA here is from genome assembly GCF_030435805.1 of Mustela lutreola. Lineage (NCBI taxonomy): Eukaryota > Metazoa > Chordata > Mammalia > Carnivora > Mustelidae > Mustela > Mustela lutreola. The sequence continues at coordinate 47,207,292 of NC_081295.1, read as the reverse complement.
TGAAATCATGCTGATAAAGTATGTCTTTTTTCATGGATTCCCATAAATTACCTAGCCTAAATACTCCAGAACAGGGGCACCTGGGTGGCTCAGTTGGTTAAACATGTGACTTTGGATCTCAGCTCAGGTCTTGATCTCAGGGTTGTGAGGTCAAGCCTCACATTAGGCTCCATGCCTCGTGTGGAACCTACTTAAAAAAAATGAAACAAACAAACAGGAAAAAAAAATCCAGAATAACAGAGGATAAATAAAATTTGAACAAAATCCCCAAGCATGAAAAGAATATATTCTAATTCATCAAAGGTTTTATTTCCACTCTTTAAAAAATCTTCAGAAATCCTAAATGGTCATTATTTACTTCAGTTTTCTCTCTGTTCCTTGAGAAAGGTCATTTTCTCTTTCATAAAACATAACCAGGACCTCCTTCTCTGGTTTTGAATATCACAGAAGACAAAAGCTAGACAACCATTGTATCAGTTGATGCTCTGCCTGTGGGGCATTTCTACACAACCAGTTCTCATAGTTGGTGCTTGATTTCAGTCTATTCAGACACGAAGACAATGTGAGCAACAAAGAAATGCACTCTCCACGGGCACCCCTGCCACCCAGATCACTCCCTCTTTTCCTCTATACCCGTTTCTTCCTCATCCAAAGTTAGGTGGCAATTATCACTATTCCTGTCTCCCTTCCCTCCCTTCTCCTGTTTATTCCTGGGTTCTCAGTTGTTCTCTAACTTAAGAGGAAATACAGATTAGTCCGGAGTTTATAAGTCACACATATAACCTTGAATCCCTAATCCCATAATACAATTTTTTTTTCTTAAGGAATGTGGTTTTATTTTTTAAATGCTTCCACTGGCTTTACTGAGATATAACTGACATATAACATTATGTAAGTTTAAGGTGTATAACGTGATAATTTGTGTATATATTGTAAAATGCCACAATAAGGTTAGTTAACACATCTTTCATCACATAGCATTACCATTTTGTGTGTGTGTGTGTGTGTGTGTGTGTGTGCTCAGAACTTTAAGGATCTACTTTCATAGAAGTTTCAAGTATACAATACAGAGGACGCCTGGGTGGCTCAGTTGGTTGAACAACTGCCTTCGGCTCAGGTCATGATCTCAGAGTCCCGGGATCGAGTCCTGCATCGGGCTCCCAGCTCCACGGGGAGTCTGCTTCTCTCTCTGCCCTTCTCCTCACTCATGCTCTCTCTCACGGTCTCTCTCTTAAATAAATAAATAAAATCTTTAAAAAAAAGTATACAATACAGTATCGCTAATTATAGTCACCCTGTTAGACATTAGATCCCATCCTAAAATTTTCTATTTAGTAGGCTTGGATCAGGGTCCAAGAGCCTGCATTTTATTATTTATTTGTTTGTATGTTTGTTTTCATGATGTGTATTCTAATCCTCATCACCTATTTTACCAATTCCCCCCTCCCCCCAGTAACCTGTTTGTCCTCTAGAGTTAAGAATCTATTTCTTGGTTTCTCCATCTCTTTTTTCTTTTCTTTTCTTTTTTTTCCTTAAATGAGTGAGATCATAAAGTATTTGTTTTTCTTTAAGTGACTTATTTCACTAAATGTTCTACTCTCTAGCTCTATCATGTTTTTACAAAGCCAAGATTTCATTCCTTTTTATGGCTGAATAATATTCCATTTTATATATACATCACTTCTTCTTCACCCATTCATCAATTGATGGACACTTGGGCTGCCTCCATATTTTGACTATTGTTAATAATGCCACTCTAAAAATAGTGTTTTTGTATTTTGTGGGTAAATACCCAGTAGTATGATTACTGGATTTCAGGATAGTTCTATTTTTAACTCTCGGAGGAAGCTCCATACTGTTTTCCACAGTGACTGTACCAATTTGCACTCCCACCAACAGGGCAGGAGGGTTCCCCTTTCTCCACATCCTCACCAACACTTGTTGTTTCTTATGTTTTTGATTTTAGCCATTCTGATGGGTGTGAGGTAGTATCTCATTGTAGTTTTGACTTGCATTTCCCTAATGATGAATGAGGTGGATCATCTTTTCACATGTCTGTTGGCCACCTGTATGTCTTTGGGGAAATGTCTGTTTATGTCTTCTGCTCATTTTTGAATTAGATTATTTGTTTTTTGGGTGTTGAGTTTTATAAGTTCTTTATATATTTTGGATAGTAACACTTTATTGGATATGTCATTGGCAAATATCTTCTCCCATTCAGTAGGTTGCCTTTTAGTTTTGTTATTTCCTTCGCTGTGCAGAAGATTTTTATTTTGATGTAGTATCAATAGTTTATTTCTGCTTTTATTTCCCTTGCCTCAGGAGACATGTATAGACAAACATTGCTATGGCCAGTGTCAGAGAGATTACTACTTGTGCTCTTTTTAAGGATCTTTATGGTTTTGGGTCTCAAATTTAAATCTTTAACTCAGTTTGAATTTATTTTTGTCTATGGTAATAGAAAATATTACAGTTTCATTCTTTTGCATGTTGCTGTCCAGTTTCCTCAACACCATTTGTTGAAGAGACTGTTTCCTGTTTCATATTTTTTCCTCTTTTGTCGAAGATTAATCGATCATATAATTGCAGGCTTATTTCTGGGTTTCCTGTTCTATTCCATTGATCTGTGTGTCTATTTTTATGCCAATACCATACTGTTTTCATGATTACTGCTTTGTAATATAAGTTGATATCTGAAATTGTGATACCTCCAGTTTTGTTTTTATTTTTCATGATTGCTTTGGCTATTCCTGGGATGCAAGTTTAATTTAGCTCAGTTTTTGGAAAATAATCAATGTGATATGTCACATCAATAAGAGAAAGGATAAAAACCATATGATCATTTCAATAGATGCAGAAAAAGCATTTGAGAAAGTACAACATCCATTCATAATAAAAAACTCTTTGCAAAGTAAGTCTAGAGGGAACAAATCTCAACATAAAAGGCCTTATATGTAAAACCTGCAGCCAACATCATACCCAGTGGTGAGAAACTGAGTGCTTTTCCCCTAAGGTCAGGAAAAAAGAGAAGGATGTCCACTCTCACCAGTTTTATTCAACACAGTACTAGATGTTCTAGTCAGAACAATTAGACAATAGAAAGAAAGAAAAGGCACAGAATTTGTAAGGAACAAGTAAACTCTCTCTATTTGGAGATGACATGATACTATATATAAAAAAACCCTATAGGCACCACCAAAAGCTACTAGAACTGATAAATGAATTCAGTAAAGTCACGAGATACAAAATCAATGTACAGAAATTTGCTGCATTCCTATCTGTTAATAATGAAACAGCAGAATGTGAAATTAAGAAAGCAATCCCACTTACAATTACACCAAAAGCAATAAAATTTCTAGGAATAAAATTAATCAAAGAGGTGAAAATCTGTACTCTGAAAACTAAAAAACACTAAAGAAAGAAATTCAAGACAACACAAAGAAATGGAAAGACATTTCATGCTCATGGGTTTGAATAACAAATATTGTTAAAATGTCTATACTATCCAAAGCAATCTACAGATTTAATGTAATCTCTTTCAAAATACAAAATAACATTTTTCACAGAAGTAGAACAAACAATCCTAAAATTTGTATGGAACCACAAAAGAGTCTGCATTTAAAATAAACAGTCCAGGTGATTCTGTTATATGGAAGTTTGAAGACCACAATTTGAAAAATAGTGTTAGTGACAGCAAAATAATTTCTTAAGGAGGATCTACTAAACATTTAAATTTCAGATATGTTCAATGTAGAATGAGGATTAAATTTAAGAACTGTAAAAATGTAGCATTATAGAATGTTCTGGCTGGGAAAAAAGATCATTCTAGGCTAGTGCCTTCATTTCACAGATGAGGAAAAATAGGTTCTGAGTAGTTAGGTGATATGACCATGGGTTATAATAAGTTTATAGCAGAACCAGGGCTAGAAATAAGGTCTCAGTGCCCCATTCAGGTTTTCTTTTTTTTTTTTTTTTTAAAGATTTTATTTGTTTATTTGACAGAGATCACAAGTAGACAGAGAGGCAAGCAGAGAGAGAGAGAGAGAGAGAGAGAGGGAAGCAGGCTCCCTGCTGAGCAGAGCACCTAATGAGGGACTCGATCCCAGGACCCTGAGATCATGACCTGAGCTGGAGGCAGTGGCTTAACCCAGGCGCCACCCAGGCGCCCCCCCATTCAGGTTTTCATCCCCCATCTAACCTTCTAAAATGAAGTTAAAACTAGGAGGATTAATTAGGAAAGTTCTCTTTGTTTTTTTAACCTTTTGTAGGGCTCTAGAATTTCTAATTGTCTCTCAAAATATAGCTCCTTTCTATTTAAACATTTTGGAAGGGTAACAAAGGAGTTGATTGCCACAAAAGCAGAAAAGAACATGGAAAAATACAGCTGGTAGAGAAAAGCTTTTCTGTGTGAAGAGATTCTAAACCATGATTTTATGTTTTAAATACTTGTAATTAGACCCCTCTATATAAACACTCCAGTCTCCTTTTGGCTTTTCAACATACATTCTGTCTTTTTTTCTGCACAGCAAGGTCAAATTGTGTCTTGCAGGTGCATGCACTATGAGCAAGTTGCATGTATCATGAAGGCTAACACGTGGGTCATTATTTTCAAGAACCAGGTATTAAGGACCCACTACACCAACACAGAAAGCCAATCCTTTGACACTTACATGTCAAACTCTTCTCCATAATTATAGGATTAAAATCCATTTCAAAGTTGTACTGCTAGCAGTTTTGCAGGAAATTTATAGCTTTTAATATGGCCAGTGATTTCCAGGTAGAAAAATGACAAATATGAGTGATGTATAAAATTACTGTATAAAATTATTGGTCTGATTGCTTGGAATGTCCACCACCCCAGACATTCTCTTCTTCAAAGGAAAATATGCATCAAAAAGTAAACTGTACATTTGAAACTTGAAATTTGACATTCTTTAAAAAAGAAAACTTTCCACTCTCTCCACAAAGAAAGAGTGAACATACTAGAATAGAGAGCACTAGAATTGAAACCAGGTGACAGAGACCTGGCTTGACTGCTATAACAAGTTTTAATTTCAGTTTGCTCATGTGCAAAATGAGGATATCTCAACCTATCTGACAGACTGTCATGAGGCTTCTATGAGCTTATACCTGTGAAGTGATCAAATAAATATTGTAATTTAGTAATTGACATGTTTATTTGGAGTGAAAATGGTGTTAAGAATATTACCTCATGCGGTATTAGGAGGAAATGGTGACAATATATATTATTAGATAATACCTATTTCTGGTAAAAGAGCAACACAGTCTTTTTTGCAAGCATAGCATTACATAAAGCATTTCAGTAATGTCAATCAGGCTCCCTAGGGTCCTGGAGCTAGCTTGTAGGTGCTGACTAGCTCCAACCCCCAAATTCCATTCTAGGCAGGAATTAAGCCAATTAGAAGGAAGAGAGAGACATCTGCAGGGAAGGGGAATAGAAGTTACACTCTCCATGTTCGTTCAACAATTCCTTGTACACAAGTCCAAATTTAAGATTGTTTCTTAGTGGACCACCGCCAGTAGGTTGGTTCCTCTGTAACTCATCATATCAAATTCACGAAATTAGAAAAATCAACATCAGTGGCTTGAGTGTCACTTTATCATAATTACCGAGCTTGGAGCTGGAAGGGATGCATTTTTAGGAAGCTTCTTAGGTGGTGCTGATACTTAAGCAAGTTTGGGAATCAAAGCTGTAGATCATCTAATTCAGCAGTTCTCAGTCTCTATTAGAATCAACTGGAGAATTTTTTAAATTACGCAGATATTTTATTGAGCCGAACATCAGGATATTTAAAAAGTCCCCCTGAGTTTGTTTTGTGAGATTAAGAGTCACTTATGGTTTGTCTCCCTCCCAATCCCATCTTGTTTCATTGATTCTTCTCCTACCCACTTAAGCCCCCATGTTGCATCACCACTTCCTCATATCAGGGAGATCATATGATAGTTGCCTTTCTCTGCTTGACTTATTTTACTAAGCATGATACGCTCTAGTTCCATCCATGTTGTCGCAAATGGCAAGATTTCATTTCTTTTGATGGCTGCATAGTATTCCATTGTGTATATATACATCTTCTTGATCCATTCATCTGTTGATGGACATCTAGGTTCTTTCCATAGTTTGGCTATTGTGGACATTGCTGCTATGAACATTTGAGTACACGTGCCCCTTTGGATCACTACGTTTGTATCTTTAGGGTAAATACCCAATAGTGCAATTGCTGGGTCATAGGGCAGTTCTATTTTCAACATTTTGAGGAACCTCCATGCTGTTTTCCAGAGTGGCTGCACCAGCTTGCATTCCCACCAACAGTGTAGGAGGGTTCCCCTTTCTCCGCATCCTCGCCAGCATCTGTCATTTCCTGACTTGTTAATTTTAGCCATTCTAACTGGTGTGAGGTGATACCTCATTGTGGTTTTGATTTGTATTTCCCTGATGCCGAGTTATATGGAACACTTTTTCATGTGTCTGTTGGCCATCTGGATGTCTTCTTTGCAGAAATGTCTGTCCATGTCCTCTGCCCATTTCTTGATTGGATTATTTGTTCTTTGGGTGTTGAGTTTGCTGAGGGTTGCTGGGGGGAGGGGGTTTGGGAGAAGGGGGTGGGATTATGGACATTGGGGAGGGTATGTGCTTTGCTGAGTGCTGTGAAGTGTGTAAACCTGGTGATTCACAGACCTGTACCCCTGGGGATAAAAATATATGTTTATAAAAACTAAAAAATTAAAAAAAAAAGAAATGCAAATTAAAAACATAAAAAAAAAAAAAAGTCCCCCTGACATTTCTAATGTGCATTCGGGGTTAAGAACAATTGATCTAGCTTAGTTCCTTATTCAATGAGCACACTGAACTCTTCTCCTCTTGAAAGGAGTAAATTATTAAATTACTCCAAGCATCTACAAATATGAACACTTGATTCAACTCAAAAAAACTTTACTGAGCACCTTTATGGTTCAAAGCTTGGTCCAAGTGGCCTTATCAACTCATAAGAGGGTTGAAAATAACTCAGAATTATATAAGGCAAAGTAAGGTAAATGCTATAGGGCAGGAAAAACAACGTGCTTGGGCATTTCAAAGGGCTGAGAAATAAATTCTTTAAAAGGAACATGGCAGAAAATTCCTAAAAATCAGAGGATTTTGACTTCTAAAAGCTAGTGAGTTCTGAACCTGTGGAGCTGTAGATAATAATGTGACATGGATTCTGCAATTCCATCTCATACTTTGAGTTACCCTGTGTGCCAAAGAATTGTGAAGACTTCTGTTCATCACGGACAGAACTATACAAATGTCCTGAAAGGAAGAATGCTGTAAATAAGGGTAGCTTTTGATTTCTTTTAGCTTAAGTGTTTAAATTATAGGATTGCATTATTTCTAAAGTTCTGAAAAATTACTTGAGAAGTATTATGAATGATGGCTATGAAAGATGTAGTCATTCCTGGATATCTTTTTAAATACTTATAACTTCCCAAATATATTCCAATATGTCACTATTCTAATTTCAGGGATACCCATGTAGTTCAGGGTCTCAGCAGGTATCCGCTTAATCATCTCAAAGTCTCCTTTCTGGTTTTCTTTCTTCTAATCTCTTACGTCATTCAATTGATTTTACATGTTGTTGTGGAATTAGTAAATCTAAAATACTAATTATTTTAAACATACAGAGAAACTTCATTTTATTATATATAAACTTACACTCTCCATTTATATGTATTCTCCTTTTGAAGTTTAATTATTATTTATCAAAGTAGTACACGTAAATGATTTAAGAATTAGAAAATACTGCAAGGCTTATAATGGGATACTGTTCTCTTCTGCTTTATCCCTTTACACTTTCTGCCCCCCAGATTTTTCAATATTGAATGTTGCCTACTGATTTTCTACTCTAAAGGATACTCTGCAGAGTTTTCTACTTCAATTACACACTCATTGCCCTCTGCCTTCCTGCAAATAATAGGGAATATACTAGTAAATAAGATGAAGTCCCATATTTATGAACTCACATTTGGTATGAAATGGTAAATAATAGACAAGTAGCCAAATAATCAAATAATTCCGGAAGTGACCAATAATATAAAAAAAAAAAAAAAGAACAAAAGAATAGGATACATGCTCCCTTTCTCCATGCACCCAATATAGTTATACCAACAATTTTGATGTTTTCATTGGCATAACTAGACAAATATTATGCAACACTGAGATATAACTTGTACTATGACTACCTTTCATTTATTGTACAACCTCTTGTTTTCTCTGAATATGCAATTGCCTTGTTTTTGCATTTTTAGTCTTGCATTTATTGAGAACAAATTCATTCCTAAACATGTTGCCAGACTATACACCTTCTCTCAAGATTGTCAAGCACCACAGTTAATCCTTTTCTTCCTCCTCTCCTCTTTTTGCCTCATTCATCATTCCTTCCAGGGACCTCTGCCTTCTTGCTCCAGTCTTGTATGGTAGCTTTCTGGGCCTGTGACACAGCTGACACCCTGGTGTCCCTTTATCATCTTTCAGGATCTCCCTCTGACTCTCTCCTTGGTGGAGGTCCTTTTGTGGACACCTCATCTTGTTTTCTTAATTTAATTCTCCAGTAGCTTCTTGAGAAGAGGACACAGAAGTAAACTTTTGCAACCACAAATGATCAAGACTGTTTTTATTCCACTCTCACTCTTGATGGAGAGCCTGGGTATAGAATTCTAGGTTGAAAATTATTTTTCCTCAGAAATGTGGAGGCATTGCTCCATTGCCCTCTAGTTTTCAGTAGAGCTACTGAGAATTCTGATGCCATTCTTGTTACCAGTTCTTGGTATGTGACCTATTTTTTTTTCTGCTTGGAAGACTTGGGGTTCTAAAATTTCAAAAATTTAATATCTGATTTTTTTTTTTTTTTTGGAAAGGCAGATAGTGTAGTGATTCTGGTGCCAGACTGCTGAGTCTCTTATTTAACTAGCCCCATAACTTTGGGCACTTTACTCAACTTCTTTGTGTGTCTGTTGGCTGAAAAATGAGGATAATACCAGTGCCCACTTCATAGGATCTTGGGGAGCATAGAAGTAACACTTCAACACTTGGAACAGTGCTGGGTTCATGGCAAGACTTATGTAAATGTTGGCTATTAATATTATTACTATTTTTTTAAAGATTTTATTTATTTATTTGACAGACAGAGATCACAAGTAGACAGAGAAGCAGGCAGAGAGAGAGGAAGGGAAGCAGGCCCCCTGCTGAGCAGAGAGCCCGACGCAGGACTTGATCCCAGGATCCTGAGATCATGACCGGAGCCGAAGGCAGCGGCCCAACCCACTGAGCCACCCAGGCGCCCCTAATATTATTACTACTATGTATTAGTTGACTCAATTTAGAAACTCAGATTTTCACAGCTAGGGTATCTGCTTCTGTTATTTCTTTGATAATTTCTTCCCCTTCATTATTTCTATACTTTATTTCTGGAATCTTTGTTATTAATTCAATTCTCTCAGGGTTGTATTTCAATCCATCTGCTATCATATTTTAAATATCCAATTATTTTTCTTATTTTTTGAATTTGTATCTGTGTGTGTATGTATATTTATGTTTTTATATATGTGTATATAAACTTTTTAAAATAGATGCAAAATTTTCTTTTTCCTTTTTTTTTTTTTTTTAAAGATTTTATTCATTTATTTGAAAGACAGAGATCACAAGTAGGCAGAGAGGCAGGCAGAGAGAGAGAGAGAGGGAAGCAGGCCTCCTGTGGAGCAGGGAGCCCGATGCGGGGCTCGATCCCAGGACCCTGAGATCATGACCCGAGCCGAAGGCAGCAGCCCAAACCACTGAGCCACCCAGGCGCCCCCCTTTGTTTTTTTTTAAAAGATTTTATTTATTTATTTGATATATGTAGAGGGAGAACGCAAGAGAGTACAATAAAGGGGAGCAGCAGAGAGAGAGAGAAGGAGACTCCCTGCTGAGCAGGAAGCCTGATGCTCAGTCCAGGACCCTGGGATCAGAACCTGAACCAAAGTCAGACATTTAACTGACTGAGCAACTCAGGTGCCCCTTTTTCCTTTCAGATGATATTTGCTTTAAGATTTGTTTTTGTTGTTCAGGCCTTCCTCTACTTTTTTCTGTTCTATTAAAGGCTTTTGTCTGGTGATTCTTGGCTATTTATACTTAAAAGTGAGGCTCTTAACTGGTGAGTTTTGCTGAAGAGAGATTGAGTTGGAGTAGGGATCCCCCGAAGAGATAGATGGGCTCCCATAAATGTCAGTTTCTGTAGACTTCTTATTTTGAGCTGGCCATTATTTTCTAATCTCTTGCCTGGGAATATAAGTCTGGCCAACAGAACATGGGAAGCTGAGCCTTAGAAGGGTTAGAAGAACTGTTTTTCACACAGCATCACACAATCCCCTTATTTTTAGTATGGTGTTTCCTGGTCCAACCTCTCCACCTTGTCTATGGTAGATCTAGGTTTGGTGGCACCTAAAGCTTATACAACTTGGGGACCCTCTCCCAGACAAAAAAATATATATAAAATTATGAAGGAAACTTCAATATATGGTCTTGGGAGGGACCTGTGCAAATGGGGAGCCTAAGGCCTTGGTTCCATTAGCTTTATGGTAAATCTGGCTCTTCATCCTGACCCCTACCAGGGGCTAAAATGATGTACCTGACTTCATTGGCTGAAGAGGGCACCTGAGAGGTCTAACTGTTGTTTATAGTCTTTTGGTTAATTCTCATCTTTTTCATCCTACTCTATAGCCTGGTTCTTCAGGAATAACCAGTATCTTCAAATCCTGGGCCTTTCTGGCATTAATAGTTCAATGGGTACACTTGTTGTTAGAGTAGCTCTCATCACCGGTATTTAGTCTTTAATTGTTCTTCTGAGCAGTCTTTTATCGCTCATTTATGTACTCCCCATTTTCTAAAATCTTGAAGATATCTCTTAGTTACTGTTATGTCATTACCCATCCTGTTCTCTTTGTTACAATGGGTTTATTCCTTTTAACAATGACTTTGCTGCCATTTATATGGGGCTTAAGGAGAATATAAAAATAAGCAACCAGGTTCAATGGCCACGTTTAGTTGGAAGCCTCATTCTATCATTAAGTATTTTTATATCTGCCATTAACTCTAATATTTTATTGCCATTTAAATAATTTCATTATAAACTAAAACATTTGTTGTTCTCCATATTTGAAAAATAAATACTTTAATGTTCTTATAGTCTGGCATTTTTTTGAGCCAATAAATCAATACTTGTTGGCCCAGCAAGCTTGTGTGCTCTCCTATTAATCAAGTTCTGAATATTCTGTGAAGGAGAATGTGCCAGAAAATGTCTACAGTTTTTTTAAACAAAATGACAAAATAATGCTTGTTAATAGAGGAGTTCATAGAAAAAATTCCCTTTGTTCATATGCTTATGGAAAAAATACAATGGAAAAATGTTTTATCTAGTTTATTGAGATGGTGCTCAATACATGTTTATTAAATAACTAACTAGTTCTATCTCATCCACTCAGCTGACATCATTTCTATGAAAACATTTTCTTTCCCAAACTATTCTCCAAACTCTTGGCAAATGAGGTATAAAAGCATTTATAGTAATGTTTCCCAAACTGTGCTCTTTGGAACCTCAGCTCTGCAAGAATACTAAGTAAAATCTAAGAAAATGATCTGTAGTCAAGTATATCTTATAACTCTGAGTTCAACAAAGTTAAACAAATTTCTTTACATCAAGGACTCCTTAGAGCCTTCACTACAATAACATGCATTGTGAATCTTTAAGAAGGGAATAATTATTAGTAGTTCTCAAATTAACTTAGTACCAATCTTGTTTAAGGTAGCATACTACTTATTCCTGACAAAGCAAGTTACTTCAAAATATGGTTTGGAACATTTATTATCAGCAGTAGATTTCTTAATTCTGTACCTGTACAAGATGTCACTTTCATCCTGAGAAGTTTCATTTTAGATCCTGATCCAGTTCCACGCTAAATCCTGATCCCTCAGGATTGCTCTATCTTGAAACTCTCTGGAGTATCAGACCGACTGTGTTCCCATGGGGCCCAAACGATGCAGGGTGAAATAAAAACCTGTGTCAGGGGACTTTTTAGATTTGAGTTACTGGGGAAAATGGAAATGAATAAAGGGTAACAGCAGGATACTCTGGCACAAGATGGGCCATCCACGTCTTCCTGCATGGGGCATCACGCTTAGGGTCAGTGTTTAGCAGAGTCAAGCAGAGAAAGAGAGAACCCAAGTGTTCTCTATGCTCTGCTCTTTACTATTTCCCAAACTTAATTTCTTCATATATTTTATGTCCAGAGCCTCAAACTGACTGACTGAACCAGACTCTCCAGGGGACGGACCTGGAAATCTGCATGTAAGAAAAGATGATTCTTAGACTGGCAGGTTTAGGAAATACTATACCCTGCACCACTATGGGGCTTATCTGGCCACTCCTGACCATAATATCCAAATTGCTGTCACACTGATGATGTTCCTGTTAGAGACTCCGAGCTCACTTCTTGCCATATGCATCTGCTTTGCTTCAGATTCTAATTGTGTTGAGAGACACAGACACAATTGAGAGACTGAGCTCAGTCTCTCATCCTGGTTCTGATTTCTTTGTCTCCCTCTACTGAATATTTTGGACAAGCATTAAATGGAGTGAATTCTCTCTAGGAATAATCTTGCCAGAGCAGCTCAAAAGATCTGAATAACTTCTCCTACTATTTGAGGAAATTAAATGTTAAATAGATTCAAGTTAACTGAAGAATAGTTGTGCCAGAAGATTAAAAAATTAATTAACACAGAATTCAAAAAGTACAAAAAAGCAAAAGCTAAAAAGTATGGTTTTTCTATACTACTTCTACCAGCTGTGTAGTTGTTTGAAAGCCACTTGTATTATATGAATGCTTCTAAGAGATATGCTAATGCATTTATAAACATTTATGTAATATATATGTGCATTATTTCTTTTACACAGAAACACATGCCATATACCCTCTTCCATTCTCTGCTTTTTTTCACCTAGTTTACCCGGGAGATCGTTATAGATTGAATTGTGTCTTTCACCAAAATATGTTGAAGTCCTAACCTCTAGAATCTCGGAAGGTAGCATTATTTGAAACTAAGGTCATTGCGATTAGTTGAAATGAGATAATTCTAGAATAGGGTGGGCCCTTCATCCAGTGTGACTGGTGTCCTTATAAGCAGACACAGACATACAGTGAGACTGCCATGTCACAGCAGACAACAGAGGCAGAGATTAGCATGATGCAGCTGCAAGCCACAGAATGCCAAGGCTTGCTGGCAAATCCCCAGAAGCTAGAAAGAGGCAGGAAAGGACTGTCCCTTACAAGTCTCAGAGGGAACCTGACTATGCCAACACCTTGAATTTGGACTTCTAGTCTCTAGAACTGCAATACAATTTATATATATATATATATATATATATATATATATATATATATATATATATATTAGTTTATGGCACCTTTTGGTGCAATTCTAGGAAATGAACAGAGAGAACTGTCCATATTAATAGACAGCTGCTTTATTCTATTTGACAGATGCATAATATTCTATTGTGTGGCTGAAGCATAATTTATTTACTTGGCCTTCTACTGATGGACATTTAAGTTGTTTTTCAAACATTTCCCATGAAAAACAATGTAAAATGAATAGCCTCATATATGTCATTTCGTACCTGTGTCAGATCACCTTGGGCTGAATATACAGACATGGGGAATACTTAAATTGAAATAAGATGAGAAATTATTATAACTCGAGTAACCTTCAGTTTCTATGAACAGAAGAAATATATAATAAAATTATCCTCAAGCCAATAATAATGCCAAATGGCATGACTTTATCTCGACTCCTTTTTCAACCCTCCTCCTAACTGTCCAACTGCTGACCTTTTCAATAAACCTTTCTTCTTTTCTCTGGATCTCTGCTGTACCTGAGTTTTTAGTGTCTTAATACTTGAGTTCTGAGAGTGGTTGTAAGGATCAAATGAAAAAAAAAATTGTGAAAGTAATTGCCCTACATAAGGACAGGGATTGCTGTTATCTTTGCCTTAAAGCAATGGTTGATAACTTTATTATGCTTTCTATACACACACACACACACACACACACACACACACACAATTGCTCTGGGTTATAGATCTGTTTCTCACATTTGTTTTCAGATATTTAGTAATTTCGTACTGTCTCCTTTACATTTTACCATAACAGCTGGCATACTGTCTTTTCAACAAATATTACTATCTGACTAATAAATATATGCTCAGTGCTTTTGCATGCTAAATTTTTCATCAATGAAAATTCTTTACTTCCTGAAGGTAGCTTGAGGATTTCCTTTTTCTAGAATAACAGTTTCTACAAACTGCATTCTTTCCCTTTCTTCTTTTTTCAGATTAGGAAAACTGCTGGGGATATATTTTGTAACCAATGGAGTGAAAACAATCAGTACAAGATAATTTAATTGTTACAGCTAATCCATATACAAAGGAAGGAGGTAATTTCACCTTTCTAACTAAATCACAAAGACTTTTCTTTCTAGGCAGGGCTTAGGATTGTGACCCTGGTCACGCTGGTTATTATTCTTAGTATCCTCAGCCTTGTAGCCTGCCAAGAATAGTTAGGGCTAAAAGCAGGCTGTTGTTTATATGATATAATTGGTGAAGTGCTAGGAAGAGCCCTAAGTCTTCATACATCTCCCCTAGAGCATTCCAAAGTACTTAAAATTCCTACCTTCAGAGTTAATGCTTTCTTTTGCTCAAATGTAAATAGCCTGAAGGGATATCATAATAAACCATTATCAGTCATCAGCAACTCAGCGTGAATTGGTCTATTAGATTTTTTTTTTCCTGCTCACAATAGATGGCCAAGAAGAAAGTGAGAATTCAACAGGAAGCTTTCACTGAAGTGAGTTGTTTGCTGCTGCTGCCTCCCTGAGAGAAAAATCTGCAGAGGTACTTATTATCTCCCATCACTCTTTTCGCTACCAGGAAGACAGAGCTCATTTGAATGGAGGTTGTACTGGGATTGGAATCATCTAGAGAACTGGGGAAAAAGGATCTTCATCACTTGCCTGCAAGGTCAACTCTGGGCAAAATTGTGAAGAAGTAGCTGTTAAGTTAAGTCTTTAAGTATGGCAAGTATAAGTATGATTCTGGAAAAGCTCAAAATGGTATCTGGCAGTCAAAATGGTTTTTCACACTTCCTTAGCACATAATGTTTAACTCTTATTTTTTGAATCAAGCTACTTACTAAAATGAAATTATTCTGTATTCCTCTCCTTTTTCCCTCTTCCCATTTCTCTGACTACTGTGGGACCACTGATCATCTATTTTGGAAAAAACTTTGACTTCTTTGTGGAATATTTATGGCTAGAAAAAGACCAGTAAATATATTCTTCATGTGTCCTATGCACTAAAGCTAATCCCTACCCCATGAGATCTGTTTGAGGGATTGAATGCCTGGTTAGGCTCACTTGCTTGTTTGGTCTCTCACTCTCCAGCATTTTCCAACCTCACCTAACTAGAAAAAATATTGGAAAGAGGTCATATCTCATCTCAAAATGCTGTCCAGACTTTTAACCACATCTTTTAAGAATTAGTATTCATTTCAGAAGCAGTAAAGAATTATAAATTGAATGTGCTCCATAGAGGGAACACTTTTTTGCTTGAGAACAGTCAACAAATTGTGGTGATTTCATAAATTAGATTCATCCATAGATGTATCAAATCAAATATTGTTCTCAGTTATTGATTCATTGAATATGTCATATTATCTCTTTATGAAATTTACCACTTACGAGAAAATTTTCTCTAAATAATTCCCCACTTCTTATAGTATTTTTATTCTATTGCTGGCTCTTTCTCCTCTGCCTAAAAACACACTCAAGGTTTTCCCCATCCTAGAATTTTTAAAATCGCTTCTTGGACAGAGTTTACTAGACTGAATGCTTCATGTCTCTCTTCTTTCTCACAGACCTCTTGAGAAGTCTCCAGGCCCTAACCTCCCATTTGCTCATTAATTATGATATCATTATTATTATTAATAGCTAATATTTGTTGAGTGAATAATGTGTGCCAGGCACTGTGTAGCTTAGATGTATTATCTCATTCATATCTTCCAAGGATTCACTGAAGTGTAGGTACCAGTAGTAGTCTTACTTATATGATGAGAACAAGGGCTTAGAAGGTGTTAGTATGTTGCTCAGCAAATTTGACAGTGAGTGGGTGGCAAGGATACAAAGAAACTGACAGCCAAGATGGGTCATGGGTGCGAGAGGGGCAGAGAGCAGGCAGCGGAAAAGATGTGTGCCAGAGGCACACCTTCAAAATGAGAAGGTAAAGTCACTTCAGATGACTTTAAAAAAAATTTTTTTATAAACATATAATGTATTATTAGCCCCAGGGATACAGGTCTGTGAATCGCCAGGTTTACACACTTCACAGCACTCATCATAGCACATACCCTCCCCAATGTCCATAACCCCACCCACTTCAGATGTCTTACACTCTGGTAGATTTTTGAACTGAACATCAGACTTGCTTGTAATACTTAAACTAACTGGAACTTACCTTTCTCATCTGTAAAATCAATTTTTAAAATATTTATTGTACTTATTTGAGAGAGGAAGTACATATGAGTGGGGGGAGGGACAGAGGGAAAGGCTCTCAAGCAGACTCTGTGCTGAGCACAGAGCTGGATGCAGGGCTTAATCTCATGATCCGGAGATCTTGACCTGACCCAAAATCAAGAGTGGGACACTTAACCAACTGGCACTTAACCCAGGCACCCCTGTAAAATAAAATTTTAACGTAGTAATCTCTGATAATTATATAGTTACGAAGTCTAGTATCATTTACACAATGGTCTTAATGATTTGTGATTGTGGACTCTTAATAGCAAAAAAACCTGAGCAAGTACCCCCATTTAGGAGCATGCTGGATGGACAAGTTTATCAATTATTTATAAACATGTTAATTTGTACAAACACCACTTTACTGATACATAAAGTATGTTATGAAACACAGAAATAGAAACATAAGATAAAGATAAAGCAATACAGTTAATTGCCTTATCAATTGTGATGTGTCATATAGTCATTAACTAGGATCTCAAGGCGCAGTATTCAGATAGGGTGAGGCTTATCATTACCATGGATATAAGTGCCTATTTAAAATAGTCCTAGGCAATTTTGATTTGTTTTGCCCACTTCTTGTTAGATCTGATTAGATTTTGTTACTTTTATATTGCAGTTTGGCTGATGACAAGTTCTTTCTTGGATTTAGATAAGTGTCAGCAATGTCAGTTTCTTATTCAGCTCACTCTTACACATCAGTATTATCATGAAGTTTCTTTGAAAGAACCTTGTAAGAACATGTTTCCATTATGTAACCATTCATTCCATTAACTAATTACAAAGAAGTCAAGTTCTAGGCTAGAACTCTAGATCTCAAGTCCATCTCATCTAAGGTTTTGGATCCCCTCACTAGCAGCTCCTGAGGGAAGGACCAAATGCAGGCCATTATCTTGGGAGGTGATTTTCAGAAGCACAAAAGGCAGAGTGATGCACAGGATGTGTTAAGGAGCATGTTGCTGCTGTGGGCCCGACCCCAATAGTGACCTCTCAGAAGCCATATTGGACATACCTCAGAATCGCCCTTTCCTGGATGACTGGGGCATTTATCCACCAACTTTCATTCCGCCATTGGTTGACGGTCATTGCCAGTGGCTCTAACTCTCCTTTATTTCTGGGTAACGCCTGTCTCTGGCAGAGCGAACTCCAAACTCCCATGGTGCTGGAGAAGCAGGCAGAGAAGAGAGGTGCTGGTCCTAGAGGTGGAAGGCTTTAGCGTGCTGCTGCTATTTACTGCACCTAAGGTGAATTCACCTAGGCTCTGGGAGAATGGCACATGGTATCTACAATGTGTGCTATAGCTGGTGATGGTAAGAATCAGGAGTAAGTGTAAGATTAGTGAACTCCGACAAACTGAAGCAAAGAAAGAAAGGATAGCACTGGCATCTACCTCTCTTTCCTCAGGATATATTGAGTTCCATATTTAGGCAATTAGAGGCATAAAGGCTGCCTATTCAAGGAAACGAACTACAGGGAGGAAGAAAATGACATCTGTCTGATTGTAAGCTGATCTATAGAGGAAGTTTAATTATTGTATCATTGATGTTTATAATCGTGGTGGAGCCAACATTGTCTCTTTGGTATTATCACAATTCTATACATGACGTTAAACAAATTAATTGAACAATTTTGATATCTAAATGCCATTGATTAGGTAACTCCTATATGCTAAATCCCTGTAAAAAGTGGCGTGAGTTATAAAAAGATCAGTAAAACTCAGTCTATTCCTTACCTTATTGTAGGGGGAATGAGCATTGCATATAAGCAACCATAAAGCAAAGTGAAAAGAGGTAAGATCCATAAGAAAAATACCAAGGGATGTAAATATTCTAAGATAGAAAAATTATTTCTACACCAAGAAATTTATTATTTCTTATGATCAGAGCTAAGCCTAGCCCAAATTCCATGCCTTAGAAATGTCTTTAAACATGGGTCACTTGTAAGCCACCAGCTGAAGTTTAGTAGTAAGCAGCCTTTGTCTTAGAAAAGATAGAGAATTCTGAGATGGGCCTTTAATCAGTGATAACTACACTGGGCTCTAAAGATGCCCTCGAGAGACAAAGTAGAATACTTCCCTAACTCTTTATCATTTAAAAAAAACCAAAAAAACAAAACTAATATTTTGTGATCTGTTTTTAAGGCACACACTTTTAAGAATACAAAGGAAACAATGGAAAAAATGATGCAATATTTGCACTGACAGTATATTGTTACAGCTTTCTTGAGGATGAAAATATTTTCTCAATAAAGGTTTTATCATAAAATGGAAACTAATTTATTAGGTGTCTCCTTTCTTAGCCAGAAATCAATTTATAATGAGATTATAACACATGAAAGAATTTATAACTGATATTTTAATAGAAAATCAAGTTTAGTCAAGCTATTTGGAATTATAATAAATAATATTTCATGCTCAAATAAGTAGGAATTCTATACTTGTCATATTAGGTATTAGGTACAACTTGAGATCTAAAAGGTACATTTTTCTATTCTATCCAAAGACTAAAAAAACGTTAAAATGAATTGCCTACAATAAAATGTATTTGTCACATTAGCTATATTCAACATATATTTGACAACTTTTGTTTATTTATCATTAGTATTTAAACTTATTGAAATATAGCTGAAACACAATGTTATATTAGTTTCAGGTATACAACAGAGTGATTTGACTATTCTATACATTATTCAGTGCTCACCAGGAAAAATGTCATCACCATAAAATATTATTACAATATTATTGACTCTATTCTCTATGCTGTACTTTACATACTCGTGACTTATTATTTATTTTATAACTAGAAGTTTGTATCTCTTAATCTCCTTTACCTATTTCACCCATCCACCTAGCCTTCCAGCAACCACCAGTTTGTACTCTGTATTTCTTATTCTGTCTCTGTCTTTGTTTGTGCCTTTGTTCTGCTTTTTTTTAGATTTCATGTGTAAGTGAAATCATACAGTATTTGTCTTTCTCCATCTAACTTATTTCACTTAGCATAACACTCTCTGCATCCATCCTTGTTATTGCAAATGGTCTAATTGTTCTTTATGACTGAGTAGCATACCATTATATATATATATGTAATATATATATATTACTCAGTTACTCAGATAACTCTTTATGTATGTATATAGATACATACACACTGCCTCTTTATCCATTCACCTATTATCACTTGGGTTGCTTCCCAATTTTGGCTGTTGTAAATAATGCTGCAATAAACACAGGGGTGCATATCTTTGAATTTGTGTTTTTGTTTTCTTTAAGTAAATACCCCGTAGTGGAATCACTGAATCATATGGTATTTCTACTTTCAATTTTTTGAATACGCTCCATACTGTTTTCCACAGTAATTACACCCATTTACATTTCCATTAACACTGTATGAAGTTTCCCATTTTTCCACATCCTTACCAACACTTGTTATTTCTTTTTGATATTAGCCATTCTGACTGGTGAGAGATTGATATCTCATTTTAGTTTTGTTTTGCATTTCCCTAATGATTAGTAATATTGAGCATCTTTTCTTGTGTCTGTTGCCCATCTGTATGTATTCTTTGGAAAAATGTTTATTCAAGTCCTCTCCCTATTTTTAATTCAGATTGTATATATGCATGTTTATTGATTTGTATCATTTCTTTACATATTTGGGGATTAACCTTTTATCAGATATTTGATTTACAAATACCTTCTTCAGCAAGTTGCCTTTTTGTTTTGTTGATGGCTTCCTTTGCTGTGCAAAGGACAATATGGTTTGCTCCATTTTATGCACTACCCATGCAAAGTATGATATCTCATTTATGGTAGTTACTTGTTTACATGGTTGACTTCTACATCAGACTATAATACTTTCTTCTTTGTGTTATTACTACCAAGGAAAGCACTTATTGAAGGACTACATGGATGGGTGGATGATGGATGGATGGATGGATGGATAGATGGATGGATTACAAACCAGAGTCCCAATCATCTAGTTTAATCCTAATATAATTTGAAATACTTAAATAATTAATCCAGTACTTTCATAGCTAATAGGTTTTTAAAATAATTTTTAACTTCCAGGAAAAAGAGTTTAGAGATTATATAATAGCACTTTTGATGGGAACTCACTGTTCTTTACTCTCTTTCCTAAAGAAAAAAGATGAGTCACCCTGTCTGAAAAAAAAAAAAAATAGAAGATAAAAAAATAATACAATTTTTATGATGTAGATTCAATAGGGGGATATTTAAACAATGTAATTTTATTTAAACTGTAGTTAGTTAACATACAGTGCAGTATTGGTTTTAGGGCTAGAATTCAGTGATTCATCACTTATATACAACACCCAGGGCTCATCACAAGTGCCCTGTTTAATACCCACCCACCTGTCTCCCTTGACTCTCGGTTTGTTCTCTAGCATTAGGAGTATCTATATTTTGTTTCCCTCTCTTATTTTTCCCTTTCCCATATGTCCATCTGTTTTGTTTCTTAAATTCAACATACTAGTGAAATCATATGGCATTTATCTTTCTCTGATTGATTTATTTCACTTAGCATAATACATTATAGCTCCATTAACATAATTGCAAATATCAAGATTTTATTCTTTTTGATGGCTAAGTAGTATTCCATTGTTTATATATATACACACCATGTCTTCATTATCCATTCAGTAGTCAACAGACATTTGGGCTCTTTCCACAGTTTAGCTATTGTTGATAATGCTGCTATAAACACTGAATTGCATATACTTCTTCAAATCTGTATTTTTGTATTCTTTAGGTAAATACCCAGGAGTACAATTACTGGATCATAGGATAATCCTATTTTTAGTTTTTTGAGGAAATTCCATATTGTTCTCCAGAGTGACTGCACCAGTTTCATTCCCACCAACAGTGCAAGAGGGTTCCCCTTTCTCCACATCCTTGCCAACAGAAATGTCAATTTAGGTCCTCTGTGCTCTTAAAAAATTGGTTTGTTTTTTATTACTGAGTTATAACAATTCTTTGTATATTCTAGGTACAAATCCATTATCAGATATATGATTTATAAATGTTTTCTCCCAGTCTGTGGGTTATCTTTCATTTTCTTGATGGTATCCTTTGAAGCATAAAAGTTTTTAGCTTTGTGCTTCCTCCTCTCTCTCTCTCTGCCTGACTCTCTGCTGACTTGTGATCTCTCTCTGTCAAATAAGTAAATAAAATCTTAAAAAAAAATGGGGGGGGGGCATCTGGGTGGCTCAGTGGGTTGAGCCTCTGCCTTCAGCTCAGGTCGTGATCTCAGGGTCCTGGTATCGAGTCCCACATCAGGCTCTCTGCTCGGCGGGGAGCCTGCTTCCTCCTCTCTCTCTCTTTGCCTACTTGTGATCTCTCTCTGTCAAATAAATAAATAAAATCTTTAAAAAAAAAGTTTTTAGCTTTGATGAAATCTAATTAACATATATATCTGTTGTTATTGTTTGTGTTCTTGTTATATCTAAAAAAAAACTTTCTTTAACCCAAGGTTATGAAGATTTATTCATTTTTTAAAATAAGTTTCATAGTTTTAGCTATTACATTACATAGGTCTATGATCCATTTAGAGTTCAGTTTTTTTTAGAAGAAAGGAACCCAAGTTCATTTTTTTTGCATGTGGTTATCCTATTGTCTGAGCACCATTTGTTGAAGGTAATCTTTCTTTATTAAATGGTCTTGGCACTTTTCTCAAAAACTGAGTGAATGCAAAAGTGAGAGTTTATATCCAAACTTTCAGTTTTATTCCACTGATCTATTAGACTATCCTTATGCCAGCACAACATTCTCATGATTACTGTAGCTATGAAATATGTTTTGAAGTCATCAAGTGTGAATCCTCCAACTTTTTTCTTCTTTTTCAAGATCATCTTGGCTACTCTGGGTCCTGGGCATTTCTTTATAAATTATAGGATCATTTTATCAATTTCTGTAAAAATCTCAACTGAGAATTTAATATGGCTTATATTGGCTCTGTAGACCAATTTGTGAATATTGCCATCTTAATATTAAGACTTGTAATACACAGACAAGAGATAGCTATGCATGTATTTAGGTCTTCTTAACATCTTTCATAAGTATTCCCCCTGCTTTTTGAGGTGTAATTGCAAAATAAGAGTATATATATTGGAAATGTGTGATATGATGAATCCATTGCCTCACTTGGTTACTATTTTTTACTTTTGTGGTGAGAATGTATAAGATCTACTCACCTAGAAAATTTTAAGTAGACAATACAATATTATGAACTATAGTCACCATACTGTACATTAGATCCTCATAATTTACTCATCTTCTAGTAGAAAGTTTGTGCTCTGTAACCAACATCTCCCCATTTCCCCCACCCTCTGCCCCTACAAACCACGACTCTACTCTGTGTCAATGAGTTTAAATTTTTTTTTTTTATTCAACATATAAGTGATACATATATTATCCATCTTCCTCTGTTTGGCTTATTTCACTTAACATAATACCTTCCAAGTTCATCCATGTTGTCATAAATGGCAAGATTTCCTTCTTTTCTATGGCTAAATAATATATATATGTAACACGTTTTCTTTATCCATCTATCCACCAATGGACAGTTAGGCTATATCCATATGTTGACTACTATGTATAATGTTGTAATGAACATGGGAGTGTTTCCTTTGAATATATAACCAGAAGTAGGATTGAAGGATCATATGGCAGTTCCATTTTTAATTTTTTTAGGAACTTCCAAATTGTTTTCCATAGCGGATACATCAATTTACATTCCTACCAACAGTACACAAGGGTTCCTTTTTCTACAGATCCTTGCCAGTACTTGTTACTTCTTGTTATTTTATTTATTTATTTATTTATTTATTTATTTATTTATTTTAATAAAAGCTATTCTAACTGGTGTGAGGTGATACCTCATTGTGGTTCTGATTTACATGCCCCTGATGATTAGTGATGTTTAGAACCCTTCCACGTATCTATTGGTCATTTGTATTATTCCTTCTCATCTCCTTCTCCTCCTCCACCGCCTCCTCTTCCTCCTCCTGCTCCCACCCCTCATCCTTCTCCTCCCACTCCTCATCCTCCTCATCCTTCTTCTCCTTCTTCTATGTCTTCTTTACAGAAATGTCTATTCAGATCCTTTGTCAATTGTTTAATCACTTCCTTTGGCTATTGAGTTGTATGAGTTCCTTATATATTTTGGATGTTAACCCCATTTCTCATATATAGTTTGCCAACATTTTCTCCCATTCCATAGGTTGCCTTTCCTTTTTGTTGATGGTTTCTTTTGTTGTGCAAAAGCTTTTAGTTTGATTTTGTCCCATTTGTCTATTTTTGTTTTTGTTGCCTACACATTTGGTATCATATGCAAAAAAAATATCATTGCCAAGACTAATGTCAAGGAGCTTTTTCTCTTTTTCTTCTAATAATTTTATAGCTTTAGGTCTTATATTTAAGTATTTATTTTATAGTTTTAGATCTTACTTTTAGGTATTTAATCTCTTTCAAGTATTTCTTGTGAGTGGTAAACTAGGGATCTAGGATCATTTCCATGTGGATATCCATTTTTCTCAGCATCATTTGTTGAAGAGACTATCTTTTCCTTTATTGAGTTTTCTTGATATCCTTGTCAAAGGTTCTATGGCCATATATTTGAAGATTTCTGGTCTTCCATTTATTTTTGAATGAATTCAAGTCTACCATGATTAGATGACTCTTTACATAGCAATTAAAATGCATGGCTTCTTGTATCAATCTGGAGGACTATAAGTACTCCACCGTTTACTATGTGATGTTAGACAATTTACCTTCCTGCAAACCATTTTCCTTATCTATAATACAACAATAATGATAGCACCTCCTTATCCCTTAGGATAGGATTATGAAGAATTAATAATAAAAGATAACTTGTTAAAAATGCTTGATACATAGAAAGAACTCAAAAAGTATTCAGCTATTTTATTGGCTATTTTTCAATTTTATTAGGGCACATCCAACACAGTTATAGCTCCCAAAGGATCTTTGGATGATTTCTTTTGAATCTTAGGATTGTTTATTCTATTTTTATGAAAAATGCCAATGGAATTTTGACAGAGATTGCACTGAAGCAGTAAATCACTTTAGGTAGTATGGACATTTTAACAGTATTAATTCTTCCAATCCATTTATTTATGACTTCCTCAATTTTTTTCTTCAATGTTTATAGTTTTCATTGTCCAGGTTTTTTACCTCCTTGGTTACATTTGTTAATACTTGGTTCAATTTGTTAATACTTGGTTAAGATTTTTATTTATTTTTCCCTTTGATGTTACTGTAAACAGGATTGTTTTCTTAACATCTTTTTTGGATAGCTCCTTGTTAGTATGCAGAAACACAACTGATTTTCATATGTTGATTTTGTATCCTGCAACTATACTAAATTTAGTAGCTCTAACAATTTTTTGTTGGAGTCTTAAGGTTTTCTACATTTAAGATCATGTCATCTACATAGGGACATTTTTATTTCTTCTTTCCTTATTTGGATGCCTTTCTTTTCTTGCCTAGTTGCTCTGGCCAGGATTTCCGGTAATACAGTGAACAGAATAAGGTGAATAAAGAAGAGCATCCCTGTCTTGTTATAGATCTTAGAGGAAAACCTTTGGATTTTTCACCATTGAGTATGTTAGCTATGGAATTGTCATATCTGGTTTTTATTATGTTGAGGTATGCCCTTTCTCTACCCAATATTTTGAGAGTTTTTATCATGAAAGGATACTGAATTTTATCAACTGCTTTTTCTACGTCTACTGAGAGGATCACACAATTTTCATCCTTCACTTTGTTAATCTACTAATTTGTGTATATTGAACCATCCTTGCATCCCAGGGACAAATCTAACTTGATCATGATGTATGATTTTTAATGTCCAGATAAATTCAGTTTGTTAGTATTTTTTCATCTGTGTTCCTCACTGATACTGACGTGGAATTCTCTTTCTTTGTAGTCTCTTTCTCTGGCTTTGGTATCAGTGCTATGCTGCCTCATAAAATGATTCGAAATGTTCACCCCTCTTCAGTTTTTAAAGAGTTTTGAGGAGGATTAGTATTACTATTATTTTTTAAATATTTTTTAGACGGGGTACCTGGGTGGCTCAGTGGGTTAAAGCCTCTGCCTTCAGCTCAGGTCAAGATCCCAGGGTCCTGGGATCGAGCCCTGCATCCTCTCTGCTCAGCAGGGAGCCTGCTTCCTCCTCTCTCTCTGTCCGCCTCTCTGTCTACTTGTGATCTCTGTCTCTGCCAAAATAATAATAATAATAATAATAATAATAATAATAATAATAATAAAATCTTTAAAAAAGTGTTTTGTAGAATTCACCAGTAAAATCATCTGTTCCTTTTTGGGGAGATTTTTTACTTTTGATTCAATCTCCTTACTATAGATCTAATGAGACTTTATATTTCTTCATGATTCAGCCCTGTTAAATTGTATGTTTGTAGGAATTTGTCCACTTCTAGGTGGTCCAATATGTTGGCTTATATAATATTTTAGGGGCATTTTCTTGCAATCCTTTATATTTCTGTGGTGTCAGTTGTCATTTCTCTTTTGATTCTAACTTTATTTATTTGGGTTCTTTTTTCTTGCTGAGTCTGGCTAAACATTAATCAATTTGGTTTATCTTTTCAAAGAACCAGCTCTTGGTTTCAATGATTTTTTTTCTTTTTCTTTTTTTAGCTTTTTTTCTTTTAGTCACTTAATTCTGCTCTGGTCTCTACTATTTCCTTGTATCTATTGACACTGAATTTTATTTGTTCTTTTTGTAGCTCCTTTAACTTTAGTTTTTTTATCTGAGCTTTTTTTGGTTTCTTTGTAGGCCTATATCACTATGTACTTCCCTCTTAGAACTGCTTTTGTGTATCTCAAAGAATTTTGGTCTATTGTGTTTTCATTTTCATTTGTCTCCATATATTTTTTAATATCTTCTTTGGTTACTTCATTGACCCATTGTTGTTTAGTACCATGTTTTTAGCTTCCATTTGTTTGTGATTTTTCCAGTTTTTTTTTTTTTTCCTTGTGATTGATTTCTAATTTTATACTGTTGTGGTCAGAAAAGATGTATGGCATAATTTCAGTCTTGTTAAATTTACTGAGGCTTGTTTTGTGGCCT
Organism: Mustela lutreola; assembly: GCF_030435805.1. Classification (NCBI taxonomy): domain Eukaryota; kingdom Metazoa; phylum Chordata; class Mammalia; order Carnivora; family Mustelidae; genus Mustela; species Mustela lutreola. Next base: position 47,180,517 of record NC_081295.1, on the reverse strand, counting down.
AACATGTGATCTATTCCAGAGAATGTTCCATGTGCAGTTGAAAAGAGTGTTTATTCTGCTCTTTTTGATTGGAATTGTACATATCTGTTAGGTTCAGCTGGTCTAATGTGTCATTCAAAGACATTATTTCCTTATTGATTTTCTTATAGATAACTGGGTTATCTATTCAGTTATGAAGGGGGGTAAAACTCCTTTACTATTATTGTATTTCCATCAATTTCTCTATGTTCAGTAATATTTGCTTTATGTATTTAGGTGCTCCAATGTTAGGTACATAGATACTTACAATTTTTATATCCTCTTGCTGGATATCTCCTCTTTCATTTCTTTTTCTTTCTTTTTTTTTTTTTAAATTAGCTCAACGCCAATTGTTTTTTTTTTTTTTTTAAGATTTATTTATTTATTTGAGAGAGAGACAGTGAGAGAGAGCATGAGCGAGGAGAAGGTCAGAGAGAGAAGCAGACTCCCTGTGGAGCTGGGAGCCTGATGTGGGACTCGATCTCAGGACTCCAGGATCATAACCTGAGCCGAAGGCAGTCGTCCAACCAACTGAGCCACCCAGGCGTCCCTCCTCTTTCATTTCTGATGGCTTTTGTTTGTTTGTTTGTTTTTTCTTTTTTTCTTAGTCTAGCTAAAGGCTTGTCCATTTTGTTTATGTTTTGGAAAAAAAAACAACTCTTCATTTCATTGATCTTTTCTATTGGCTTGCTAGTTCCTAGTTTACCTATTTTTGCTCTGATCTTTGTTATTTCCTTCTTTTTGCTAGCTTTGAGCTTAGTTCTTTTTTATTTCCTTGAGATATAAATTTAAGGTTGTCAATTTGAAATATTTCTTTTTTCTTAAATAGGCATTTATTGCCTTGCTTAGAATTGCCCTCTTAGAACTGCTTTGACTTCCATCAAAAGAACCAGCTGCCTGGCAGCTCCTGCTGTTGTACTGCCTCATCCTCCCACATCACTGCTCCTGCTATGGCTGGATGACTCCTTATTGGGGATAAGTCTCCCAGCTTTGAGGCCAATACTATCTGTGGCCACATCCATTTCCATGCCTCCCTGAGAGGTCACTCACATAGGGCATTCTTTGTCCTATGCTTGAGACTTTACTCCACTGTGAACTACAAAGCTTGGCAGAGCAGCAAATCTGGCATCAAAATTTACCCAGAGTAATGCTAAAGCTGATAGCTCTTTTAATAGATAATGTTGAAGATCACCTTGCCTGGAGCAAGAGTATCAATGCTTACAATGGTGAGAAGTCCACAGAAATGTTACCTTTTCTGGATCACTGATGATAAGAATCAGGAGTTTACTATCCTGTTGGGCATGCTGGACCCAGCAGAGAAGAATGAATAGGGCATACCTGTGGCAGCTTGTGTGATGTTTGTTTTTGGTCCTGATAAGAAATTGAAACTGTCATCCTCTATCTAGCTACCTCTGCCAGGAACTTTGATGAGATTCTCAAAGTAGTTATTTCATTCAAGCTCACATTGGAAAAGAGAGTTGACACCCTGGTTAACTGGAGAAATGAAGACAGTGTGATGGTCCTTCCAACTATCCCTGAAGAGGCAACCAAAGAAATTTTCCCTAAACAAGTCTTTACCAAGGTGTTACCATTTAGCAAGGAAAGACCTCTGCTACACTCCTCAACTGTAAGGTTCTCTGAGAAGTTGGTGCTGGAACTGCTTGCTTAGCACAGTGAGCAAGAGGACAGTAGCTGCTAATCATGTTTTCCTGCAGCAGCAATTTTGTAAAAACATCCGGGTATCATCCAAAAAAAAAAAAAAAAAAAAGAATTGCTTATGTTGCAGTTTGGTATGTTGTATTTCCATTTTCATTTGTTTGAATATATTTTTTGTTTTTCCTTTTGATTTCTTCTTTGATCCATTTGTTGCTCAGAAGTGCATTGTTTAATTTCCACATGTATTTGTAAAATTTCCATCTTCCTTCCTGTTACTGATTTCTCATTTCATATCATTGTGTTTGGAAAAAATACCTGGTATGATTTCAGTCTTAAATTTGTTAAGACTAGTTTTGTGGCCTAATATACAAGCTGCTCCAGAGAATGTTCCATATGTGTTTGAAAAGAAAATGTTTTCTGTTGCTGCTGGGATATTTTGTATATCTGTTAGGTACACTGGATCAAAAGTGTAGTCCAAGTCCAATATTTCCTTATTATATTTTCTGTCTGGATGGTCTATATATTGTTGAAAGTGGGGCATTGAAGTCCTCAACTGTTATTGCACTGTCCATTTCTGTCTTCAAATCTGTTAAAATTTGCTTAATCTAGTTAGGTGCTCCATTGAGGGTGCATATATGTTGTATACTACTGATGAACTGACCTCTTTATTATTATATAATGATGTTCTTTGTCTCTTGTTAGAGTTTTTTTTTTAACTTAAAGTCTAATTTTTTTATAGAAGTTTATCTTATTTTTTCATTTTCATTTGTATGATAAGTCTTTTTTCACCTTCCAGCCTCAGCCTATGTGTGTTTCTAAAGCTGAAATAAGTCTCTTGTAGACATCACATAGTTGGACCTCATTTTTATTTTATCCATTCAGTGACACTGTCCTTTGGGAAATTTAATTCATTTATAGTTAATTATCGACAGCTAGGGACTTACTATTGCCATCTTGTTAATGTTTTGGGTGGGGGGTGTTTTGTAGTCCCTTTGCTCATTTCTTCCTCTTTTGCTATATTTCTTGTGATTTGATGATTCTCTGCACTGGTATACTTTGATTCCTTTTTCTTTTCTGAATCCATTACAGGCTTTCGCTTTGTGGCTACTATGAGGCTTACATAAAAGTCTTAAACTTATAATAGTCTACTTTAAGCAGTTAGCAACATAATTTTGATCGCATACAAAAACTCTACCCTTCTATTCATCTCATTTTATATTTTTGATGCCACAATTTGTATCTTTTTATATTGTATGTCCACTAAAAATTATTGTACTTACAGTTGTTTTTAATACCTTTGTTTTCTTTTATACTGGAGTTAAGCAATTTGCACACCACCAATATAGTATTAGAGCATTCTGAACTTGACTATATATTTACTTTTACTAGTGAGTTTTACATTTTCATGCTTTTATGTTACTAATTAGTGTCCTTTTATTTCAGCTTAAGAAATCCCTTTGTCATTTCTTATAAGACAGAGCTCGTGGTGATAAACTCTCTCAGCTTTAGCTTATCTGGCAAAGTCTTTAATTCTTCATTTCTAGGGGTGCCTGGGTGGCTCAGTCAGTTAAGTGTCTGCCTTTGGCTCAGGTCATGATTCCAGGGTCCTGGGATCGAGCCCCATGTTGGGCTCCCTGCAGGAAGTCTGCTTCTGCCTCTCCCCCTCCTTGTGCTCTCTCTCTCTTGCTCAAATAAATAAAACCTTCAAAAAATTTCATTTCTGAAGGACAACTTTGCAAAGTATTCAAATATTCATGTTGGCACTTTGTATATATCATCCTACTCTCCCCTGGCCTTCAAGGTGTCTCTTTTTTTTTTTTTTTAAAGCTTAACCAAAGAGCCACCCAGGTGCCCATGCAAGGTTTCTGCTGAGAAATCCTATCATAGTCTGCTGCGTGTTCCTTGTATGAGAGGAGTTTCCTTACTTTTGCAGCTTTCGAAATTCTCTTTGTCTTTGATTTTTGACAGTTTTATTATCATGGGTCTCAGTGAATTCCTCTTTGGGTTTTATCTGTATGGGGACCTATGAACTTCAGGTACCTGGATGTCTTATCTCTGCCCAGATTTGGGAAGTTTTATTTCTTTAAATGAGCTTTTTGCTTCCTTTTCTCTCTCTTCTGCTTCTGGGACTCCTGTATTATGAATATTGTTTTTTCTGATGGTGTCCCATAATTCATTCAGGTGTTCACCACTTTTTTTCATTCTTCTTCTTTACTCTCAGCAGACTGGATAATTTTAAATACCTTGCCTTTGAGTTCACAGATTCTTTCTTCTGCTTAATCAAGTCTTCTGTTGATGCTTACCATTGCATTTTCATTTCATTCATTATATTCTTCATCTCCAGAATTTGTTCTTTTTGCTTTGTTCTTTTTTAATGATTTCTATCTTTCTGCTGGTTTTCCTATTTTGTTCATGTATTGTTTTCCTGATTTCAGTAAGTAGTCTGTTTTCTGTTATAGCTTGGTGAGTTTCCTTAAAACAATTATTTTGAAAATTATTTTTTTGGCCAGAGAATTCATAGATTTCCATTTATTTGTGGTCACTTACAGGAAAATAATTATGTTCTTTTGGTAGTGTAATGTTTCCTTGCTTTTTTGTGTGGTTCTTGAAGTCTTGAATTGCTGTCTTCTCATTTGAAGAAGGAGTCACCTCTTCCAGTCTTTACTGACTGGCTTCAAGACATAAATAACCTACATTGGTCACAGTCCAGTTTGGAAGTCTGAAGGTTTTTTCTCAGAGGTCTTCTATGAATGTGTCTACTCCAAACATATTATTCTCTCTCGGGGGAAGTTTTAAGATTCTCTGTTCTCTCTTGATCCTGCAAAACTGTATTGGGTGCTGAGAGTCTCCTATTTATGTTTTCCCTAGAGTAGCTCCTGGAAATGTTCATATTTGTGAGCATTTTTCCAATCTCACAGAGTCAGGCTGGCTTTCTGTATTTAGTTGTTTGCAAAGGCTCTTTTTTACTGTCTGAGGAATCATGTGCTGGTAGCTGGCCCTGGGGGTTGGGATGGTAAGAAGGTGTGGGTGAGATGGGGTTATCTATGGGTCAGTTGTAGGGGTCTATGGGGAAGATGTTCCCAGCGGCTTGGGGGTAGGCTTCCTGATGGAGTTAGCAAGTCAGTTCATGAAAAAGTCATTAATGATATCCCTTTAATGAGTCTGGAGCCCTGGCTGCAGGGGTAGTTTTTGAGGTCAGTCTCTGAAATGTGTTTTGACCTTAGGGGATTCTTAGCTCTCTAACTCTCTATAGTGAACTAGCCGGCCTATGATTCTGAGGAGCTATTGTTTTTGAATGCCCTTAATTTAAAAAATAAAGTGCTAATTTCTTCAATATATACAAATCAATTAGAAAAAGAAAAAAAAATCCATTGGAACAAAATGGGCAAAAGATATGAACATATGGAGTTAAAAGGAAATATCTGTGGTTTTAAACATATAAGGAAATTATCAATCTCACTATTAATGAGACAAAAATACAAATTAGAGCTATACAAAGATTATATTTTCATGTGCAAGATTGGCAAGGATGAAAAAATGATAACACAGTCCCAACACTGCTGGTGAGAATATAAATTGTTACAATAATCTCTGAGTAGTGCTTTGACAATACCTATCAAAATCACAAAAGCCCATATCCTTAAACCACTTCTAAGACTTACCCTGGAGATACACTGGCAAATCTGAAGTTGACATATACACTCATTAGTCACTGCTGCACTGTTTGTAATAGCAAAGAGCAGAAAACCTTCTAATATGGGTTGTTTAAATAAATTATGTCACATCAGTTTGTGGTAGATTGCACAATAGCCCCATTTCGTCAGATTTTCCTCTATATGAGTCCTTCACGGCGTCATTTTGTACTGCTCTCCCACCATGGATGGGATATAATTCCCAGCTCTTTGGCCTTAGCACATGATTTGTTTTGGCTGATAGCATACTGACAGATGTATGCCAACAGTATTTTGAAAAGGACTTACCTGGATTGGGCTTGCCTTCTCTTGTTCTTCTACACTTGTCAGGAGAAGAACATGGAACATGCCTACGCTGTTCCACTCATCTTTTGGAGGAAGGTAATAGCCACTTGGAGAGGAACTGTCTTCAAATAAGCTGTCTCAGTCAGGCTCAGCCTAGAGTAGAGCATGCCAGTCAATTTCTATAAGCACAAGCAAACCCAGATTAGCAGAGTTAACGAACCAAGTCCAACTCAGATTATCCAATCCTGCAGGTGCATACACTGTACCTGCAACAAATTTTTTCAGAATTTGTTTCAATTCTTTGAAACAAAGAATTGTTTCAAGCCACTGAGTTTTGAGATGGTTTATTACACAGCAATAGATAGCTCATACACTGTACAATGGATACTATCTACCCATAAAAGAGTTCTTTAGTATAGTAATAGGAATAGTCTCTGACATTTACAGTTCAGTTAAATTAAGTCCAGGACAATGTGAAGTATTCAAAATCATTTGTAAAAATAAATTTGCATACATATGCATAACCTATGACTAGAAGGATACACGAGAAAAGCTGATAAAACTTTGATGCCTGTGGAAAGGTTATCCAGATAGCTGAGGGGCAGGAGGAGAGAAAAGACTTTTCCTTGTATACCTTTTGCTACTTCTTAATTTTCAACTGTTCAAAGGAATTATGAGTGTTAAAAAATAAATTAAAGTATTTTTAAAAACTCAGGCTATTCCGGGTGCTCCAAATTCTTCTAGCAACTAATAGAGCAGAAAAAAATTCTGGCATCATTAGATTTTTCTTCTTTTAAAAATGTCATTTTTTTTTAACATAAGTGATTGTGGAATTTTTTTTTTTTTTACTGTTCCCTAAAATTGGGAGTTTCAGCAGTATCTGTCTAGCTACACAGCTCTAGTGTATTATTATTGCTTGTTAAGTAGTATATGTAAGGAACTCTTAATTAAAACTCAATCACATAGGATGCCTGGGTTGCTCAGTCAGTTAAACGTTGGAATCTTGATTTCAGCTCAGGTTATGATCTCAGGGTCATGGGATAGAGCCTCGTATCCAGCTCCACACTGAGTGTGAAGTCTGCTTGAGATTCTCTCTCCCTGTCTCTCTGTCCCTCCCTGCACACAATCTCTCTCTCAAATAAATAAATAAATCTTAAAAAAAAAAAAACCCTCAATCTCATGAAAACAAATGGCCCAATTTAGAAAATGGGCAAATGAACTGATCAGACGCTTCATGAAAGAAGATACAAAGGTGGCAAATAAAAACATTAAAAGGTACTTAATATCACTGACCAATGAAAAGCAAAATGAGATACTATTACACATCTTTCAGAATATCTAGAATTAAAAAGTCTAATCATGGGGCGCCTGGGTGGCTCAGTGGGTTAGGCCTCTACCTTCGGCTCAGGTCATGATCCCAGGGGCCTGGGATCGAGTCCCGCGTGGGGCTCTCTGCTCAGCGGGGAGCCTGCTTCTCCTCATCTCTCTCTCTCTCTGTCTCTCTGCCTATTTGTGATCTCTCTCTGTCAAATAAATAAATAAAATCTTTAAAAAAAAAAAGTCTAATCATGTCAAGTATTAGAAATATGTGGGCCAACTGGAAATTTTCACCACTGGTGGTAATGTAAAATAGTATAACAACTTTGGAAACCAGTTTGGCAGTTCCTGAAAAAGTTAAAAATGAATCTACCATATGACTTAACCATTCCATCTCTTGTTATTTACCCAAGAGAAAGGAAAGCATATGTCCACACAAAGACTTGAACATGAGTTTTTATCAGAGCTTTATATAAGATAGCCCCAAACTGGAAACAGACTGAATATTCATCAATAGGTAAAGGAATAAACAAAATATCCTATACCCATACCAGGAAATACTACTCAGTTAAAAAAAAGGAGGGAATGAATTATTGATACTCATAACAACATAGATAAATCTAAATTAAGTATGCAAGTGAAAGAAGCCAGTTCATAGTGTATGGTTGCATGGGGATGGGTTTGGGTAGAGGTTACATGAGATGGAGGGATTATTAAAGGTCATGAGGAAACTTTTGAGGGTGATAAATATGTTCATTTTCCTTACTCAAGGGTATATACATAAGTCAACACTTACCAAGTTACACTTTAATTATATGCAAAAGAAAATTGAAAAAGAAACCAAATGTTCAGATTTGTAAACTGAGCAGTCTTTTGTTATACTATGTGTTTTCTATATTTAATAACAAAATATTTACATTGAATTTACATTGAAATAACTATTTACATTCATTAAAAAAACTAGATTTCCCATCTTCTGCAAATTGATTGAATAAACTAGTGGAAACAAGTTTTCAGGAAAACGGGGCCCTTGCCTCTTTTATTCACCATTACATTCTCAGTTCTCAGTACAGTGCCTAAAAGTACTCATCATACACTTCAAAATTATTCATCTAATAAATCATGATTAAATCAGCTTATTCATAACTACTGGGTCTTTTCTTATTTTAAAGAAGCTTCCAGTTCTTTATGGTAAAGCTTGGAAATTATGGAAATTTTAAAGTGATTGCCCATACTGTGGTATGTAGTTGCTAAGATTATAAGAAAACTCTATCTACCTATCCATCCATCCATCCTATATATGTTTGCATTCAGGCAACCTGTACCAATGAAGTTCTATTGGTCGCTTATAGGTGGCACCCTGTCTGATTATTGAACACTTATTAGTCCATGTTTGCATTCACCATACTGATTGTAAACTATTTTGAATATCATCCCTTCACAAATGTCATCACATCAATATTCTTGAATTCAAGTATTTCTTGATGCTACACAACACTCCAGAAGGTTTTAGTTCAAGTTCAGTATAGGCACACTTTGGCATGACCTCTGCACCTAAATCCTTTATTCTACCATCATCCATACCACTCAGGCCATATGATTTGACACTGGTTTGACTTTGTTTCCCTCGTTGAACTCAACTTCCATTTTTTTTTTTCCACTGACAAGGTGATATGATATATCTCTATTTCAAAATACATAATATATTTAGTCCTCTCTTCTTGGGCTTTTATATGGGGATCTAAAGTAAATCTGAAAAACATTCACTTACTGGCTTCAAATATTTCAAGCAGTTCTAGTAGGCAACTTATTAACCTATGTACTTTAGCTCACTGAATGAGACTTATAAAATACATTAGAGAAGCTTGGGTCTCGTATCCAAGATTTGGCCCAAGTCTGTCTGCTGAACCTCTGCCATGGACATGCAATAGATTGTCTGTCAATTTGCCAGGATTTGAAATTTTTTAAAGGAGAATTTCTGGCTTTGGAGGTGGCTCTGTTTGGAAGACAAAGTAAGTACCACAAAAAAAAGCAGATTAATAAACATTTATTGAACTGTATTAAATTTAATTGAAATTAATTGAATTTGGATGATGGCTACAGTTGCAACTGTTCCCATTTCTTGACTGTATTCCAGTTTTGGTTTAGAACCCAGTTTGCGCAAGGTCTACAGAAATGGAAAAACTTCAATGTCACCTTCAAAGTTGAATTACCTTATATTAGAAAAAAGAGTATTAGGTAATATCACTGATTTAAATATTTAATCGTAATTTCCTTTGAAAAAAAACAATTTCAACAAAATCAGGTAGATTTTCCTTTAAACAAAATTCACTATTTTATCCTTTACTCTAGGTATTTTTCACCTTCTTACAGCCAAATTTGACTCTTCATTTTAGAAATACTAGAATTCTCCTGGACATCACTGAAAATACAGAAATTACAATGTTTTAATTTTTAGAATGATAAATGTCTGTATTCCCACCTCCATACTGAATAAGTCACCATATCTTATAGAGTCTAGCTCTTAAATATCTGTATAGGTTGTTTTCATCCCTTTTAAAACTAATGTTTTGGGGCGCCTGGGTGGCTCAGTGGGTTAAAGCCTCTGCCTTCAGCTCAGGTCATGATCCCAGGGTCCTGGGATCGAGCCCTGCATCGGGCTCTCTGCTCAGCAGGGAGCCTGCTTCCTCCTCTCTCTCTCTCTGCCTGCCTCTCTGCCTACTTGTGATCTCTGTCTGTCAAATAAATAAATAAAATTAAAAAAAAAACACTAATGTTTCCTTTTTAAAACAAGTATTTTATGAAACCCCCCCTTTACAAAAAATTTATGTTCACACATAAATTTTAAGTATATACTATATTAACAATAATATAAAGGAGAAATTAAAGGAGAATACTTAAATATTAAATAATATTAATAACCTATAAATGTTTGGGCATAACTATATTAGAACACCTAATTTGGTGGTAATATACTTCCATCTCTTTACAAATAGGCTAATATTTAAGAGAAAGTAGACCAATATTCAAATAAACAGTGACAATTTTTCTTTATATTAGAGATTTTGAAGTAAGATTCACCGTGGATGCAATAACTACAAATGCAAACTGATACAGTTGGGTTATATTGGTGATTTAAATAGCATGAGTAGCCAAGCTGTCAGAAATAAAATTTTGTAACATTCCAAACAAAGCAATATATGTTCTTCCTTCAATGAACATGGCAGCCTCATTCCTGTAAAATTCAGTGTGTATGAAAAATCATACTATAAGTATTTACAACTTCTATGTAAAATGGAGTTGTTTCTAGGCTGAGATGATTAAAATCTGGCTTTTAACCTATAATAATGTCTAGATGGATATTTGAATGTCGTGTGGGAAGCAGAACTTTTCATTGCATATTACTATCCCTCTGATTACAGGATGTCTAATATCTCCGGCTTCTACACACTAAATGTCAATCAGGGACAGCCAGAAAATGCCTCTGCAAATATCCAAAATGCCCACCAGAGGCAGTGTCACTCCGTTAAGAACTACTGGTCTATCTCATCTGTTCCTGCCTTGCCAATCTTTTACCACTACTTTAGTTGGGTTTTGTTAACAACTAGCACTTGGACCTCCCAAATTCTCTCCCTGTCCTCGCCTTTTCTTTTCTTTCTTTCTTTCTTTTTTTTTTTTTTTTTAAAGATTTTATTTATTTATTTGACAGAGATCACAGGTAGGCAGAGAGGCAGGCAGAGAGAGAGAGAGAGGAGGAAGCAGGCTCCCTGCTGAGCAGAGAACCTGATGTGGGGCTCCATCCCAGGACCCTGGGATCATGACCTGAGCCAAAGGCAGAGGCTTTAACCCACTGAGCCACCCAGGCGCCCTGGCCTCAGTCTTTTCTGCTCATATTTCATCCTTCAAATAGATAGCAAAAGTGATCTTCCTGAAGGACACATTTTAGAATGCATCTAAAAATTCACCTAAAATCTGGTCCTGTCATTTCCCATCTTGAGTATGGTCAGACGCTCCCAGGCACTATAGGATGAACTCGGACATTTTAGAATGGAGAGAAGCAATCTGACCTTGTATTTAAAATCTGACCTTGTACTACTCCTTCCAATGTGTGCTGTGCTCTTCTCCTTGTACTCTCTTTAACTCAACAAGTTCTCTGAGTCATTCTACCAACTTGCCCATCATTGGTCTGATGAGTTATTAATAACTCAAAGTGTTATTTAAGCATTGCTTCCCCAGTGAAGCCTTCTTCAGACAATCTCCCCACGGTGCCCCTGACTCTGGTGCACACCATGTTTTATAACTCTTAGATAGTCTGCCTCTGCCACTACACAGTGAGTTTAATCTGACAGTAGGGATTTTTGTTATCCACTTTGTACCCCAAGAGCATCAACTAGGTAGAGGCCATATGTTAAGCTCTTAAAAAGTTAAACACTTTTGGGGTTCCAGGGTGGCAAAGTTGTTAAGTGTCTGCCTTCAGCTCAGATGAAGGGTCTGGGATACCAGGGTCCTGAGATCGAGCCCCACACTGAGCCCCACACTGGGCTCCCTGCTTGGTGGGAAGCCTGTTTTTCCCTCTCCCACTCCCCCTGCTTGTGTTCCTGCTCTCCCTGTGTCTCTCTCTGTCAAATAAATAAAGTATTTAAGAAAAAAAAAAAGTTAAACACTTTTAAAATTGAATGATCTTGTAATGTTACTGTAATGTTAGCTATTTATGTTCTGCAGATCACCATGTAATTTATTTACCTTTCAATATTTTTTCTTAAAGAATCACGTATTTCCATCCAGTTTAAGTCCCCATCTATTACAGCATTTTATCTTGTTCTTTCTTTAGTATTTTAGTATTTATCTTTATTTTAGTATTTATCTTTATTTATCTTTAGTATTTTATTTTTCTCTTAGATTTTACTTTTATTTAACTTTACCTAATTTATTTAATTTAGCTTTATTTAGTTTTTTACTAAATTTACCCTCTTTATGTATCTTAGACAAGAAGCCCATTTCTTCCTAAAGTGATTTGGAATCAGCTCATGAAAAAAGTTTTGTTTTCTTTCATTAACAATTTATGAGACTGATGCGCTACCTACTGTGCTAACAAGGCACCTTTTCATTAACAATTTTAAAAATATATTTTTTTACTTGAGTGGATATATATAACCTCATGTTGATTGTTTGGTTTTAAGTGTTGGTTCATGGTTTTATGACATATGTGCTTGATGTTAGTCACCAATACTTGATTTTGTTTTAGATATTTTTCAGATTTGAGAGTACTTACCTTTATCAATTATTTTGCTAATTTAAGGCAGAGACTAAAATGAAGTAGTCTTAAAAAATGTTGATGGTTGTCCATGCTGTACTACTGGGCTTTCTTCTGCCTCATGAGGGTGGCCATAATCAATCATCCTTTTTTTTTTTTTTTTTTAAATACACATTATTCTTTGCCTTCCTAGGGCTTAACAGCAATATTTCAACGAGTTACTAATGAATTTCTTTTGGGTCATTAGAATAAAAGCGGATCCTGTAGAAACAATTGAAATAAATGATAGTACAGACACATTTTCCTAGAGGCTACAAAGTACCTATTGAAATACACTAATTGGTTCTTCTCCATTAGGACATTCAGATTTTCCTTTTATTTCATTTTGGAGTGAAAGAATAAGTGGGAAACAAATGTGCTCTGAAATCCTCTGTCCTGCTCTAGAGCATGAAAATAGCATCTCACACAAAAATTTTTCAAGCTGTCAGGAGTAAGGCAAGTATGATAATTTAAGATCATTAAATGCTTAAGACAATCAAAATAAAATGGATCCTAGTAAGCTTTTCTCACTTGGAGGAAACTTCTTTAAAAAGTAGCTACTGATCTAAATGTCTTTCAATAAGTAATTTTTAAAAAATGTGGTATAACAATTCAAAGCATGGAATATTTTGCAGTCTTTAAAAAAGAAGAAAGCAAATCTATATGTATGGACATAGAATGATATATAGTTGTCCTAAAATAAGAAAAATTATGAATAATACATATACTATGATCCCATTCATATAAAAATAGTAGAAACAGAAGTAAAATATATATAAGAGAGAAGAGATTGGAAAGACACACATCAAAGTGCAGTCAATGCTGTACACTGAATTAGTTTCTATTTCTACTGAATTAGTTTCTATTTCTTCCACCAGGTTATGAGTTCCTTGGCTGCCAGATCAAATAAGGGGATGCCCAATTAAATTAGAATTTCAAGTAAACAATGGATGATGAGGAGGATTTTAGTTATATCCCAATATTATATCCCAAATATTACACAGGACATAATTATACTAAAAAACTATTCCTTATCTGAAATTCAAATTAAACTGGATGCCCGAATTTTTTTATTTGCTAATTCTGGCAATTCTATTTTAAGAACCATAAACTCTTCATCCTTGTACTCTTATCATTAGCATACTAAGAGACATATAGTGGTTGCATAATAAATCCCGAGAGGGAGAGGAATTGAGGAGAGTACAATAACAGGCTGTTTTGCTAAGTCTATTATGTATATATCTCAATCCTAATGGAAATGCCTTGAAGTTTTATTACTGGCCCTATTTTACAGAATAAGAAACAGAGGTATACAAAAGTCACACACAGTTAATGAGGAAGTTAGAAATGACCCCAAGTTTCTGGGTCCTGATTTAATAGCCATAACCAACTGCCAGCTGCCAGGAGGAAAAAGGAGAAAAGGGGAAAGAGAACCAAAGGTGAGGCTTTGGTTCCTCCTCACCCTTAGTAGCTCAGCAGGACTGCACAAACCCAACCTTGCCAGAGATGGAATGTGGTGTATGTAGGAGAGACAGACGAATCTGGGCCTGGTCCCTGTATCCACCACTCCACCACTCATGCAAACAAGTTACATAATTTATTTTGACTTCAATTTTCTTGTCTGGATTAAGAGGACCTACCTGACCACTGCCATGATAAGCACAGCAGATAATTTCTATAAAGTGATCAGCACAAGGTTTAGCCAGTGAAAGAATACTCAGTCAAAGCTAGTTATTATTGGCCCAGAACCCCAGTTTTTTCATTTGTAAAACAGAGTAACATCAATAACAAGACAGTGATATCCATATTGCCAAGCTGATTTGAGAATCAGATGAGAGGTATATTATCTTTCTAAATTCTAAAGCGCTTCCCATTTTCCTTGAGTACTTGCCCTTTACACAGAACTGAATTAATACCACGCCAAAGCAGTACTACAATTTTTCCCGAGTAATTCATTTTGTTTTTAAAATTATCATACAGTAAAATCCACTCTTTGGTGTGTAAAGTTTTGTGAATTTTAGCCCATATAGATTTATGTAACCTCTAGCCCAGTACAGATACAGAACATGACTATAGTTTTTGAGATTTTTTCAAAGTGTTTCATATTCTTGTTGCAAAACTCTAAAAAAAAAAAAAAAATTAGATAGCCATGAAGATACAAATTAACAAAACTGGCTTTTTGTACAAATCTATGCAGCCTCCCAACCCCTCTAGGTCTTGTCTGGGCCATTTTTGCTGTTGGTCCTGCAGAATGTCTTTCCACAAAATTCATCAGTCATGGGCTTGAGAGTTGGGACATTTCTTCAAGCTAAAGGCCCAAGGCACAGGCACAGACTTCAGCATTCTTTATTTGTTCCTTTTTTATATGACCTTCCAGAACTTAATTTTCCCAACTATTTCCTCTACTTGCCATTTGCTCTCACAAATGAAGAGAACTGTCAAATGAAGGTCTGGAACACCAGCACCTTCTCACCCTTTCCGGAAAATTATTGAGGATACAGAGTTACTGAGAGAGCAAGGGTGGAGACTTCAGGACCCTAAACCTCTCCAATATAACAGCTCCTCCAGGCAAAAAAAATTAAGCTATCCCTTCCCCAGCAGCATCCTCTACATCTCCCCAGCCTGCCCCGCACCCCCTGGGAGAACAGACTTCTGGACCAAACTTCTGTGCTCCAAGAGCGGCCACCTCCCATCCCCCACTCCACCTCGTGGGCTCTGTTTAGGCAATTTGCACTGACACACCGTTGCCACATCCACTTTTCTGGGTGACTCAAGTCATTGCTATTTGCTTTTTCTTTCTAGGATGCTTTGGCTGCTGTGCTTTCCCTCTGCTTTTAATTTGGGGAGGAGAAAAGCTAATGAATCAAGAATGAATCTCCTCTCCAGTAATCCCTTTCAACCGCTCCCTACCCCCCAAAGTTAGCTCCCGCTGTTCTCAAGTTCCGTAACTACCCAAGAAGTGCGGGGGTGGAACAGGTGGGGACGCAGAATTACACCTAAACCTCAAGTTGGCATGTAAGGTATCACTTTTCTGGGAAGACTTTTCTGAAGCTCCCCTGCAGCTTGGTGAGCGTTTTTGCTGCTGCCGCTGTGCATTTTCTGCTCATTTCTTGATGCTGCTGCTTCTCGTTGCTCTGTCACGCCGAAATCTATTTTGTTACGGCCCTAGGTGCCTAAATCAGGGTGAATTCCACGAGACTTACCAGCGGTTTTCTTGCTGTCCAAGGTAAATACACTAGGCAAAATGAGGAACCACCAAAGGATACAGGGGAAGGGGGGAGAGAAAGGGATTCCCTCACCTTTTCGGGCACATTCCTTGTTAATTTCTACCAGAAGGAGGCGCGCGGCCCAGATCCCCCCAGTCTCCTTTCTTAAATCCCCCTACTAAGGGCTGCCAAGGTTGGCCGCACGGAGGGAGAGATCCCTCCGGCAGGCCTGGCTCTCCCCCCGCCCCCCGGGTTGGTTTTTCCCAGCTGCGGAGGTTGGGCCAGGGGCTGGGGTGCGCGGAGAGTCGGCGCGCCCGCATCGCGGAGCGGAGAAGTCGCGGAGACTCTGGTGGGACTGAGTTGTCTCCGGAGGTGACGGGCGCGGAGGTGAGCTGTGGGGACCAAGCGGCGAAGGCGAAAACCCGGAGGCGGCGCCGGGCCCCTTCCCATCCTCTGGAGAGAGAGTAGCGTAGGTCCTAGGGTCCCCCAGCCGCTTTGTTCGCGGCCTCTCCCCTCCTCTTTGGAGATGACTTGATCCCCTCTGGGATCCGAGGGGATCGCTGGGGCGCGGGCCAGGGGCCGAGGAGTGGGGGGCGACAGCTGTAAGGTCCTCCACTTCCTGCTAATCCGGGAAGGTACCAAAAGAGATCAAAAGACTCCTGTAACCTGAAACTTCCCTCCCATCCAAACCTGGCCCGGGAAAGGTCCGGGCAGGCGCGGAGACCCCGGAAGGCAGGTCGCCGCGGAGGCGGCGGGGGAAGGAGCTGGGAGAGTGAGAAGTTTGGTCCGGGAGGCGCAGGGGATTAAGCGAGAAGTTAGAGGCGGGGGACGAATCTGATCGGGAAAGGAGGAGGGCGGGAGCCTGGAAGGGTATATCTAGTGTGGGCCTGGGCAGAAGGAAGACTTTATGCTGGGTGTCTCGGGACACGCGTCCCTCTCGCGGGTAAGGATGTGCGTGGGACTGGGGAGGCGAAACCTGGACGGGCTTTCGGAGGGAGTCTCGGGGACCAAGTAGGGACGACTGGGCTTGGAGAGTCCGGTTCCCGAACTCCGGGAACTGCAGCCGCCGCCGCTCCTCACGCTTCTCTCCCGCCTGCCTCAGGTCCCGGAGCGGATCAAGCGTGAGGCGCCAACAAAAGAGGCAAGGAGGTGCCACCCGGGGGCGGCGGCAGAAGAAGAGCGGGAGGAGGAGCGCGGAGCTGAGAGTCCCGACCCGCCGTGCGTACTTTCTGGAGGGAAGGGGCGGGGGAATCGACCCCGGGAGGGGAACGCCCGGTGGCGAGGGGTTTAGCCAAGTTCCGGCCGCGGCGTCCCTCCTCCGCTCCCACGAGAGGAAAGTTTTCTCCAGACGCTTCCGGCCGGCCCGCACCCTCCGGACCCAGTCCCCGAGCCTTCGGAGCGGGCGCCGTCCCAGCCCAGCTCCGGGGAAAGCCGCGCCGCGATGCCTGGGGGGTGTTCCCGGGGCCCCGCCGCAGGGGACGGGCGGCTATGGCTGGCGCGGCTGGCGCTGTTCCTCCTGGGCTGGGTCTCGTCTTCCTCTCTCACCTCCTCGGCGCCCTCCACCTCGTCCGCGTCGTTCCTGGCCTCGGCGGTGTCCGCCCAGCCCGCGCTGCCAGGCCAATGCCCCCAGCCCTGCGAGTGCTCCGAGGCTGCGCGCACTGTCAAGTGCGTTAACCGCAACCTGACGGAGGTGCCCGCGGACCTTCCCCACTACGTGCGCAACCTCTTCCTTACCGGCAATCAGCTGGCGGTGCTCCCCGCCGGCGCCTTCGCCCGCCGGCCGCCGCTGGCTGAGCTGGCCGCGCTCAACCTCAGCGGCAGCAGCCTGGAGGAGGTGTGCGCGGGCGCCTTCGAGCATCTGCCCAGCTTGCGCCAGCTCGACCTCAGCCACAACCCGCTGGTCAACCTCAGCGCCTTCGCCTTCTCGGGTAGCAACGCCAGCTTCTCGGCCCCCAGCCCCCTGGTGGAACTGATGCTGAACCACATCGTGCACCCTGACGACAGGCGGCAGAACCGGAGCTTCGAGGGTATGGTGGCAGCGGCCCTACGAGCCGGCCAAGCGCTTCGCGGGCTCCAGCGCCTGGAACTGGCCAGCAACCACTTCCTCTACTTGCCTCGGGACGTTCTAGCCCAACTACCCGGCCTCAGGCACCTGGATCTGCACAACAACTCTCTGGTGAGCCTAACCTACGTGTCCTTCCGCAACCTGACACACCTAGAAAGCCTCCACCTGGAGGACAACGCCCTCAAAGTCCTTCACAATGGCACCCTGGCCGAGTTGCAAAGCCTGCCCCATGTCAGGGTCTTCCTGGACAACAATCCGTGGGTCTGCGACTGTCACATGGCAGACATGGTGGCCTGGCTCAAGGAGACAGAGGTAGTGCAGGGTAAAGCCAGGCTCACCTGTGCATTCCCGGAAAAAATGAGGAATCGGGCCCTCTTGGAACTCAACAGCTCCCACCTGGACTGTGACCCTATCCTCCCTCCATCCCTGCAGACTTCTTATGTCTTCCTAGGTATTGTTTTAGCCCTGATAGGCGCCATTTTCCTATTGGTTTTGTATTTGAACCGCAAGGGGATAAAAAAGTGGATGCATAACATCAGAGATGCCTGCAGGGATCACATGGAAGGGTATCACTACAGATACGAAATCAACGCGGACCCCAGGTTAACCAACCTCAGTTCTAATTCGGATGTCTGAGAAACATTCGAGGACAGAACAAGGACAGCTATGCATGAGATGTAGACTTAAGCTTTATTCTGTCCTAGGCTTGCTCCACTTCCACCTTCCACTGTGGACACCGCTGACCTTGACTGAAAGCAGTGAAGGGAATTTGCTCTCTTGTTATGTGAAGTTTTTTGGTGTGTCCTGTTAATATAAGACGATGAAAGACTGTGCGTAGTGTTTTATCCTTTTCCTTTTCTCGGAACTCGACTCGTGTGGAGGGATTTTTCGAGTTTTAGCATGAACGTGGACTCCTGGCTGTTTCTCTTAGTACAGTTCAAGGTGTAGCCAGTGTACCCACACAGATAGCATTCAACAAAAGCTGCCTCAACCTGTTTGGGAAAAAAACACTTTATTCATAAATATCGGTTTTATTCTCATGTACCAAAATTGTGGGGAAAATAAACGCATTCCATAAACTGCCTGCAGATCTTAGCAAGCTCTTCAGAGTAACTCCATAGCCCACAGGAGCACCTGCATCCGAGAGCATGCTTATATTTTACTGTTCTACGTATTACAGAAAAATAGCTTGCAACTTCAGATAACTTCTTTAACAAAGTAAACTACTTTTTTGGTTGCAGTTTATATGAAACTATACTGAAGTTTTTTTATAAACTGCATTGAGATCCAACAGACTAAATTGTTAAGAAAAACTTCAATAAAGATTCTTAAAAGAATTACAGCTGTGTTCAAGTTTGCTATTTGGAAAAAAAAAAGGATTGGGGCAATGATGTCAGAATGGTCTTGGTTTTGATGGTAATTGAGGTATTACTTGTATCTGAAAACGAAAGTGGAGTAGTGTTTTAAGTAAATAGAATTTGGAAATAGTTTTGAGATGGTAGAACCTTTCAGGATTTAAATAGAGAATGTGAATATACATGTAATAGACTTATTGTAGTCTGAAAGTTAATGCTATTCATGAAACAATTTTGTAAGAGCATTATAAAGTTGGTAAGAGGGGAGAGTTCTGTATGATAAACAGCTCACAGTTCGGAGCTTTTTCTAGGCTAAGTTGTTAGAATGGAACAAAATTATTTACTTCATAAAATTTTCTATATGAACTTGTTCTATGGGTTTTTAGAGCAGAGTATGAAACAAATATAATGCAAATGTTTTAAAATGAAGTGTCTTAAAGACAATACTCTAAAACAAAAGATTAAAAATGTAAATTAAAAAAATTTCCTGAGCATAATGTAAATTGGAACTTAGATTTTCTTGAGAATACTTAAAAAAAAAAAAAACACAACCATTTAAAATAGAATATACATGGTCAGTAGTTTATAAGAGATCCTGCTTGTATGTTTAAAAAACCGTCATGACAGGATATGAATTTGAGGAACTAACCAGAGACAAAGGCCTACATCCATAAACAAGTGTCTTAATGAATCATAGGTTGTGTTCAGTTCATATTTAAGAATTGGGGAATCGAAATATTCCTCACCTCTACTTTATATTAGTATATACACCTGTGTGAAGAATAAATCACTGTAGGTGTAAATAACAGCAATTGCTTAATCAATTGATACAATCAGTAATGGACAAGATTTTATTTATTTTTTTTTCAGTTAATTGTATGCCAAGGAAGCCTAAAAGTAAATTCCATTACTCTCCAAGCTATTATATAAAGTGACATTAGCCATTATTGCTTAACATACAGTGTAGGTAAACTTGCATCAATAAATCTTAAGGTCTTTTTTCTCTTTAAATTGATTATGTTCTACAGTGCTTTATATTTGAAATAAAATTAACATTTCCATATGTTTATAAATGAAATAGGATTGCAGTCCTTTAGGTAGGTTCTAGAGATCTTTGCCTATTTCTTCTTTGAGTTAAATTGAGAAGTTTTGAAAATAGGACTAAAAAGTTATGAATCTTCCTTCTTTAGACTTTGTAGTTAGAATATGAAGTTCTAACTAGATTAAGTTTTGTAAGACTCATTTTATGATATAGTATTTATTATGTACAGGAGTTATTTCAGATACTATAATTAATTACCCAAGGAAAGGTTGAATATATGGTACTTAATATTCCATTAAACATTTTAAGTGTTCACCAGGAATTCATAAACTGGCTGACTGTCATCATTTCTTAGGAATAATAAAGATATTAATCTGCTAACAATAGTAAAAATATCTAATACATAAGGGCACATATAGCATCTCAGAAATAAACTGATAGACTTTGGTAAGTCTGCTGATTCTGTGGAAAACAAATTGTAATGCTTGCAGTCTATTTAGAAGAATTTTTTCTTCTTCATCCCATGATAATCTTAGCAGTTAAAAACCAAGCTCTAGCTAAGATCCAGGAAAGCAGTAGATTTCCTTAGTCTAGTTTTTCTCATTCACTCACTGAAGCAGGATCCCGGATAAAGTGAAGGTGTTTTTGCCTGTTAGGTGAATGGCTTTTTTGAAGTTATGACTTCTTGCTTTTTCATCCCCTTGCTCCTTCCTTTGTATAAACTTCCCAGTTTGCTCTTGGTCTCTTTCCTGTCATATCACTCCTTGCTAGTCTCCATTACATGGCAATAGAACATTCCTTGGACAAAAAATATTACTGTTTGGAAACAATTGCTATTGTGCTATCATAATACTCTAAGTCTGTAAACTCCTAAGGCAGTCTGAGTTCCTTAGAAGATAGGTGCTATATAAATCCAATGAGTATAAGGGAATATAAGAAAAATGAAATAAAAGTATCATAACTTTAAGTGTTTTAAACACTGATCTTTAGTACCATTTTGCATTACTAATCCTAAAAATTTATTTTATAAATTTGAAAATTTATTTAGGAAATTAAAGTATATTACCTACCAAAATAAGTTTTTCAGGAAGAAAGTTTTGAGGAAAACATGTTTCCTCTGTTTGAAACAAAGCTGGTTCAGCGGAAACACCCTTCATTTATCCTTTACAAGTTTCATTTGAAGAAAGTTAGAAAAAAATACTTAAAAATGTAAGCGCTTGATAAATCCCTCAATTTAAAAAGCTATTAAAATGTCCAATAAATTTCTATTTAAAGTGCAAGATTTCAGAATAATACACTATTTGACCCTGAATTGTAACCATCCCCTTTCCATGTAACCATTCAATTTGATACATTAATATATATATATCATCAATTTTGCTGCCTCCTGTGATTCAGTGGTGACCTGTAAGGCACATTTGTACCTTATGGCTGACGGATTTTTCTGACAAATAGGGAGACTTTGAAGCACAGTCAATAAAATTTTTTAAGGGAAAAGGAGCTACATAAATTGATACTATAAGTAATAAACAATATTTTTTTTTTTTTAGAAGTGGGGAAAGGCTTAGTTGAAATAAATGAGTAAATCATAACTGGTAAATTCTTTTACAGTATCTTGATTGGCAGCAAAGGTGGATTATGCTCAATATTTAATTAGAAATAACATATCTTTATTTTCTGTTTTTAAAGTAGATGTAAAAAAAAATAAAAATAAAAAAGAAGGTCCCAATAAATTGTGATTATTTCCTCAGGGATTCTGTTTTACTCTCTCCCTTTGGCCTAATGTTCTATTACAGGGCTTAACCTGTAATGTCTTGAGGACATTACAGGCTTTGCAGCTCTAGGTTGGGAGTCTTTCATATCATTTCTGCTTTCCATTTAAATTTTTTCTCCAAATACCACACTACAAGAGACAACCATGAGGATTTGCAAGGTTAAAAACAATTTGGCCTGTGCTTTCTTCCTGCTCCAAAATCCATTCAGTTATCCAGCCTTCAGAGAGCAGCACCATAAAGTGAAGACTGACATTTATTAGCTGGATTCAGGTTTCACTTTTATACTTGTGCAAGGATTTTTCATGGTAAAAGAGGGAAGGGAGGAAATCGTGTTTATAGAAAATACATGAAAAATACCTTGAAAATGTCCTTTTTAAAATCTTTCAGTAATAGTGCAATGATGCATTAGAAATAATTAAGAAAAGATAATCTGTATTGTTCAGGTGATCCTGTCTTCTTTGAGATGGAGAAAAACAGCCCTTTGAGGATGTTTGTACAATTATTTTTCTGTTCTTATCGTTATAAATGATTCAAAAATGCAAACTGGCTTCATTTGTGTTTTATCGTAAAACGTTTTAGCAGCTCTAACTTTAACTTGGTCATGGTTAAAAAAAAATCTAGATTTAAAAAAATATTTAATACGTGATTTACATACTTTTGACAGGAGTAAGAGCTCTTAGTATTTCAAAATTGGAAGGGCTCTTAGATGTGTCAAGCCCAATTATCTAAGCTATGGATGAAGAAACTGATAATTGTGACATATCATTATGTTATATAGAGACAACCAGGACTCCATTTCAGGGTTCCCAACTCCCCTTCTCATGCTCTTTTTGCCACAGGATGGCATTACTAATTACCTACCTTCAGTTCTTTGGAATTCCCATGTCTAATATAAAAGGCAATTGCTGTGAATATATCCGTTTTATTGTTTTGTTTTGCACTCATTCAATATGTTTTGGTTTGATCTAAATTTCACTTCCATTGTGTTCAAAATTACTATGTTTCAGACCCCTCAATATGCCCCTCACTATGTTTGAGATAATTTTTTCATAGCAATCATATTACCATGAAGCTCCTCTGAGTCTACGAGAGGAGCTATTTTGAAAATTTAATGGTGTTATTTCTTTTTAAAAGAAAAATAAAACTCTGGGAAGCTGTGCTAGCTTGTGTAATTCTATCTTAAAAAATGAGTTAGCTCAGCTGGCGAGAACATTAAACAAATGAGACCAAGTTCATGGCCATGGAGACTGTCAGTTTTGCATGCTCAGGTCTAACCCCCGGCCGAGGCCTGCTCCAGGTGCATGCTGCCATCCATGCTTTGAGGGCCTAGACCAAACAGAGAATCTACGTCAGTGCAAATCCCTATCACACGGGAAAACCAGTGGGCTGATGGGCCAAATCCTGGCAGCCGTGCTGGTGATGTGCTAGTTTACTGTCTTTACCTACGCAGGGCTGAACGTAGTAATCCCTATGTCCTCACTGTGGTATGTATGCCACAGACCACAGAAAGTTTCTCATTTATGTGAATTTTAAGAAAAATCTATCTATCATGAGTGACTTTTAATGTACCACATGGGAAATTAGTTAGGTTTGCTTTGCTATTTAAAATGAAAATATGGCTTAAGTTTCGGGATCGCGATTACTCTGTCACAGACTTGTATGTAAATGTTTATAAAAAACAAATGCAGTTTCTGTTTAGCAGACATTTCATGGTAACAGGATTTATTTGTGGTTTACAGTTTAATGTGGTTAATGTAAGGATTCTAAGGAAGTAGAACCTTAACATAGGACTCACTATAATACTTTCTGTGAAGGGTAAATATTTAATAATATGTTTTAAAGAACCTGAGGATGTTATCAAGATAGGCTTTTTTAAAAAGTGGAATTTTATAAATTTCCCTACTTAAGTTCTCTACCCCCACAGTCCTATTCCTACATCTGTGTCTTCTCCCAAGGAGAACCGTGATACACATTTCAAGGTGACTATTTGCGCACAGGAGAATTGGACTGACTGAAACATTAGGTGGGTCAATTTGCAAATATACGTTTTTTTTGTATAAGACAGCTTCTCGAAGCTTTACAATACAGTTAGTGAACCGTTTGCAAAGAGGACTTTATCTTTCACTTAGACATTCTATGGTTATTCTTACAGATCACGGCAAACACATGGGTATTAAACATTTCAGGACATTTTAAAATGAAATCATGCATATTTCTTGTAGATTTTTTGAAAAATACAGGAGGGAAACACCATGAGCTATCCTATCACTACAGAAAAAAATGCTTCACTATTGAGATAAACGGCCATTTGTTTATACCACATTGTATCTTGCCTTTTCACTTACAATGTTGTCAACATTTCCCTAGTTTCATTAAAAAAAAATTTATGTCTGGGTTTTAAAGTACAAGGGCAGTCACATATTTTACAAATATAGGACTTTTTTGCAATTTCAGCTAAGGTTCTAATGAGCACTGTTGTACCTCCCGGTGTTTCTCCATCTTTTATTTTCCCCTTCAAGTAGATCCTTGAAGGAGAATTACTGCATCAGAAGGTATAATATCTTTTTTCTAACCCCTAAGAATATTTTTGATGTCTGTCTAAATTAGGAATATTAAACATAGACCAGCATAGTTCACTATATATTTTAAATCTCACACCAAACTTTTTGCAGTGCTGAATGGTCTGTGAACAGGATTTTGAACAGAAAGAAACCTTAAGTTGCCAATTAACTTGTCACTGTTTTTAATCCACCAATGTCTACTTTTTGTTAAAATAACAAAATTAGGGCATAGGTAAACCCATAATCCAGTTAAAAGTGTCTCTGTATGTGCATGTGTGTGTGTGTGCACACATGTGTAGGTTACAGGGTTGGGAGAGGTGGTGTGGGGTGTGGAGGAATATCTGGGAAATTAATTTTAGCTAGTTACAAGTTAGCAAGCAGTTTTCAAGACAAATGTATGTCTTTGCCTGAATTCTCTTTTTAGATGATGTGTATTCATACTTAGAATTAATTTAGATTCCATGTATATGATTTAATTGTTCTAATATTACTGTTAATTTGCTTTAAAGTTTCAGTGAACTCCTATGAACCATTTATTCAGTTCATTCAATAGATATTTATTAAATACTTTCTATATACCAGGCACTATTGTTGCACTGGACTAAAAAATGAAGTTTCTGACATAAAATTGTTTCTGATCCAGTAGAGGATAAGTATGATAATAACTAGCATTTTATTTTGTGTTGAGTATGAATCAGACAGTAGGCAAAACCCCTCACATGTGAGATTTTATTTCTTCTCCTTTTGGAAGGACTTGAGGCTTAGCCAGTAGAGGTAACCTGCCTACTGACAACCAGGCAGCAAGAATCAGAGGTGAGATATTCATTCATTCATTCATTCATTCATGTCTGTTTCCAGGGCCCATGGTGTCAACCGTTGAGCTTTAGGAGCAATACGATGTGAATGACTATATTATAGGGTAGATATAGCACTACCAGATAAAGCACTACCAGAGTTTCAAACGATGTGGTACAGGATTCAATGCAGGAAGACAGTTTGGTTGGAAGACTCAGAAAAGGGTTTATGGAAGAGTTAACTTTTAAGATGATCTTGAAGAAGGGACAAATAAAGATGGTGAGTGGAAAAGAAAACTCAAGACAGAGAGAACAGCATAGGCAAAGAGAATAGAGGCAATAAACGACCTAGTTGTGTTCTGGGCATCTAACATTTGAAGCATTATGTTTATAAGGAGTATGGTGGAAAGTGAAACTGGAAAGTTCAATTTGTAGCTATGATAAATAATTTCTATTTAATTCAGTGGACAGTGGGGGAGCTAGCTGTTGGAGGTCTATGAGCAGGAGGATGATACACACAGCTGTGGTTTTCCTCCAGAGGGTAAGAAAACACCTCCTCCTCAAATTAGTTTAAATATCAAGAGCAATGATCACACATGCATCAAGAGAGTATGAAGAGGTTTATTACTCCCACAATGGGGTTTTCTGGGAGAGCAGGGCTTGGCTTTCTTTTCATAGTGATTAGAGGGTGGAGCCAGAGTGAGGGTTTTGGGTCTCTGTGGTTTTAACTACCCAGCAAATGCTAAGGGATGAAACTCATGAGTATTTTGATGGGCCTGCCCAGATGTGGTGCGAAGAGTGGGAAGGGAGGTATGGGACTTGAAAGTTGTCAGTATTCAGACTTCACAAACGGAGTCTGATTCATTATAATTCACCACTGATGTTTGATGGATGGCTGAAATGTGCTATGTCTTATTTAATTGATTTTGAACTCATTTAAGTAAGCCATTATGCTCCCTATGAGGCTTAAAGCATGTGGCCATTAAGGTTTATTGAAGTTTCATTGGATATCTCAGTCAGGAGTCTTTGGTGTGTACTTTGAGAAATACATGCCTTGGTGGAAGAACATCAATAATGTCCGGCACTCCGGAAGGGATAAGATGATGTCTTTTATTTTGGCTTCAGTATGGACAGACGTGCGTGACCTTGATTTTTATTTTGGGTATCTGAGGCAAGAAAAATTCCCACAGTTTTTTTAGCCCGAAAGAGGTAAGCTTGGATAAGGAGTTGTTGCCATTGGTCTGACTAAGTGGCCAGATAATTGATAATGTCCCAAGAATCTGCAAAAACAGGCACAATGGACCAATTTTTGGCCAAGCATCTTCAATGGCAAAGATGACTGCATAAAGTTAGGCCAGTTGTTCTGACCCTTGAGTCTTGTCCTTAATCAAGGTTATCCTGCTTGGAGATAGCATTAGCTAGCTAGAGGGCTCCATCACATGTTATGGTGATCTTACCATAGGTAAGTAAATGAACTCCCTTTTTTGATTACACAGTTCATCCTGACTTTCAGTCAAACACACATACTTTCTCCAGGTGGCCAGTGGGTCTGGGAGAGGAGTAGCTTTCTGTAGCACCATTACATCTGGCGAAAGACTAAGGTCTGGGGAAGCCAATTTTTCCTACAGAAGTCTAAGGTTTGGCTCTATCTTGTAAGTACCATTTCCATTTTAATAAGGAGACCTCTGTGACTGTGCCCAGTCTTCTGGGTGCTGCCTCAGTGATCCAAGGCATAAGGGGCAGCTAGGTGTGGAGAGTCGTGGACTGAGGGCCTTTGTTTCCAGAAAAGCCCAACATGCAGCCACCAGTTGATGTTCAAATGGCATGTAGCCAGGAGATAAGGAGGGCAGCTTCTTATCAGAGAAGCTCATGGGCAACTTACTGTCATCATAGTTAGGTCAGAGACTCTAGGAGGCTTGAGAGGAGGTTGCTAAAGCCTATAAGTGATGGCATGTACAGTCTATGTACTGTTATGTAAATTATTTTAGTATAGTTTGGATTTATAATTGGGTCAAATTGCCAAACACTATTTCAGTTTCTGATTCCTATCCCTGTATCTGTCTGCTCTACCTCCCCTTGGTGATTACTGGATGTACTTTGTGGGGTTCTTTTTACTCTGCTCATATTTATAAGTTTCTTCTTCTAGAGAGTCCCCACTCAGTATAATCAGGATCAGAAACCTCTCCCATGGTGATTGTTGCTTTCTAGCATTTAAGGAGCCTGGGCTAAAGTCAGTTTTGAAAAAAACTCTTTGGCGTACTGATAAATCTCTTCACTCAGTAGAACCTAGAGCAATTGTCAGTCCATTTTCCAATTATCCAATAAGGTAATGTCATCCTCTGTTCCTTTAGGAGGCTGCTCTTTATAATGTTCTGTGCTATATGAAAGTGCCATATATATTTTTCTTTATAGCCCTAATGATCAGGATCTTTTTTGGTGACAGAATCACTGATGGCAGTAGAACCAGAGACATTTTGGGCAAAGGGCCCTAGTGAACCATCTGCTTTTAGGAACATGGAGTCTGGCATGCCTCACAGTAAAGACTCTTCCTCATACAAGTGGCCACGTGATGGGCTTATATACTGCACAGAGTATCAGTCTTTCCCCTGAACACTCTAGAGTAGGGTCTATACAACCAATGGTCACAGGGTAAAAGGTGTCCCCCTAAGCCTAGTGTAGGTCATAGCTTATGCTGGGAGACAAACTGATAGGTCTAGGCCAAGACACATGACCTAGAACCATTTTAAGGAGACCTGTGACACCACCTCCCTCCCCAATCTCATAATCCTGTACCTAAACTCTAATCATTGAAACTTCCAATTTAGGTTATATCTGTGAACAGAAACTCCAGGACCCAGCAGAGCTCCACTCAAAGCACAAACTTGACAACAGGCAACAGCGTGGTTCCCAGCGCTCCCCAGCTTGGCTCAGAGTCAGTGAGCAAGCCAAGAGCAAGAGAAGGGAGACTCCCTTCAGAGGTGGTCATGTGGTCATCAACTATACAACATTGCTTGCTGCTCCAGTTGTTTTTGGTTGCCCTGTGGAGGCTGGGATCAACCTCCCCACCCTCATTTGGTTTGGATTTTACTGATGACACCAGCACACACACCCAAGAGAGTATGGAAAGGTTTATTACTTAGATAATGGGGCTTTCTGGAGAGAGCAGATACCTAAACTGATCTAGAATGGCTTAGGCAGAGGTTATCTCTGATTTTTATTGTAGTTAGGGAGTGGGGCCAGGGTGAGTGTTCCCAAAGTTTGTTTGGTTTGAACTCCCTCCCTCCTCAAGGGAAGGAGTGCTGGGGCCTTCCTATTGGTTTACCCAGATATGGGGCAAGAAAGGAAGAGTGAGACATGAGGCTTGAAAGTATCGGAGGTCAAATATTAAAAAAAATGGAGTCAGACTCTTTACTACCCTCTACCTTTTGGCTCTAGGAAGAATTCTCTCTGACAGTGATGAGGGGAGAGACAGGAGAGAAGTGACAATTTCAGTAGTTATGTAAGAGGGTTCTTTATATTGGTTTTTCACTCAAATTTTAAAAATATTAAAAGCTTCCCTGGTCAAGTCTAAAGATGCTGCCACTATTTAACAGGTCAGTTCTCAGGGCCAGTTGTTCTGACCTCTGAAGGAATGAATGTAGTAGTAACACTCAGAGCATTCCATACTCCAACCTTGCTTTTTCTCTTCCACCCTTTGATAGATGTTCTAATGAGAATGAATTCACTGGAGAGATTGCTAGACAAATCTGCAATCTTAATAATTTAATGGTGGCTAATCAAATTAAACTTTGGGTGGTGCTATGCTTTTTTTTCTTTTCTTTTCTTTTTTTTTTTTTTTTCAGAGAGAGAGCTCATTCTAGTGGTGAGGGGAGGGGCAGAGAGAGAGGGAGAACAGACTCCTGGCTGAGCAGAAAGCGGGAAATTAAGCTGGATTGCAGGACCCAAGCCAACGACAGATGCTTAACTGACTGAGCCACCCAGGCATCCTGTATGTTCTGATGGTCTTTAGAGTAAAATGGTCACATATAGGTAGCGTAGTTTTAAATTAGTTTATACTACATACCACAGAGACATTTTGTATTACTTAGAGAAATGATTCTTATTTAACAAGTAACATATTTCATAATTTAGTATTTCAAATTAATATTCTCCAGGCACCCTTCTAAGTATGATATTAATATTAAATAATCTTGTCCTTTTAATAGGACATAATGGGGCAATGTGGTATAGATGAGGATAGTGAGTCAACACTAGGTGTTAAAAAATCTGCTAAGTTCACACAGCTAGTAAATGATACAACTGGGATTTGAACCCTATGTCTTAAAATCTGGCTCAGAGACCACATCTTAACCACTGTGCTATATTGTTTTTCACAAGTACACAATAATCACAATACTCTATATTCTGAGAGAAATTAAGACTATAACAGATATCTCTCCTTAATAAGTATAGTATATGGGGTTATGGGGTAAGTGATCTAACAAATTTAACTTCAATTTCAAAGTCTTAGTTTTTTATTTATTTCTTTTTTAAGGTTTTATTTATTTAGTTGATAGAGAGATAGCAAGAGGGAGAGAGCACAAGCAGGGGGAGTGGCAGGCAGAGGGGGAGGGAGAAACAGACTCCCTGCTGAGCAGGGAGCCCAAAAGACAGTGGGGCTTGATCCCGGGACCCTGGGATCATGACGTGAGCCAAAGGCAGACACTTAACCAGCTGAGCCACCCATTTACCCCTAATTTTATATTTTTTGATATTAAACTATAAACAAAAATCATTACATTTCAATATATGTGAAGAAATGGTAATAATAATATAATAAAAGACCCCAAATAAGATACTGTGTATGGGGGCACCTGAGTGGCTCAGTGGGTTAAGCCTCTCCTTCAGCTCAGGTCATGGTCTCAGGGTCCTGGGATCAAGCCCCACATCGGGCTCTCCACTCAGTGGGGAGCCTTCTTCCCCCTCTCTCTCTGCCTGCCTCTGCCTACTTGTGATCTCTCTGTCAAATAAAAAGAAAAAAAAAAAAAAGAGCACCATTATCATTCCATTTGCAAATCTAAAATAAAAAATAATAATCACAGTAGTTTATAAAAGAAGAACTTTTGGAAAAAAGAGTAGTGTCCCTATTTTACTTTTCCTATCTAAATGGGTTCACAGATTTCCTTCATGACTTTATATGAACAGTTTTATACTATTGGCTGCATCTACTTTTGGGCAATGCTTTCCACAAAGTGAACTTTAGTTTTGGACAATTTTGAACACTGGTATAAGAAAACCAATGTGGATAAATCAGATAGTCAAGCCTTTTTTTGAATGTTTTGACCTTAGTTATCTGATCTGAGGCCTGCATTTCCATTTGAATCAGATGGTTGTGAAATTCTCCCTTTTAAAGTTTAGAACACTTTGTCATGTCTTTTCAACTTAATCTTGGCTGGACAATTGCCCTCTGGGTGGAGAAGCTGAGAAGGAGGATTCCTGCCCTTCTGTGTGTCTGCCAGGATGTTAATCCTAGTGTCTTTAGAGAGTCCTGACTTTAGGGACTCCTCTGTTACCTTTGTAAACTGTCCTTGATGTGGACTGCCATAGGATATTTTTCAAATAACTTGTATCTTTATGTACAGAACAGGCTTATTTTTTTAACTGACTTCACTGGTCATATCAGCAAAATCACCACTCAGTCCAAAGTTTTTCAATGAACTTGACTCTTAGGATAAAATACAAAATGCATTTTTAGATTGATTTGACTTTTCTTCCCCTACACGTGACTGTTTTGCTTGTGCAGATTGCCATGTTAGTCTGAGGATCTCTGGTAAAAGATGAAACAATATAAATAAAACCAAAGAACCGTTAAGTTAGATTTTTCCATGTATCTCATCTACCCCTTGGTTGAAGGTTAGTTGCTTTTGCATTGGGAAGGCCCGACTTAATTCTTTCAGTTCTGAGGTACAAAAAAAATGGCATTTTACTAAACACAGTCAGCAATGTTGATGTTTAGGATCTTTGACAAATTGTTACTTTCTTTTTGCTTGAGTAACTAGACACTCCACCAGCTCTTCATCAACAGAAGTGAGTGCAGTGTATGGTACTTGACTAGATGGTACTAGTTTTGGCCAATCTTCAAGTTGAGTTGAGTTCCAAGCTGGACTGAGGCTGGACTCAAGAGGACTTTCCTACTGGCAATGGCTTCTCAACTCCCTAGCCAGCTCCAAAGATTGTGGCAAATAAGATAGCCTCTAGGAGAGAATGAATGCATTAATTGGGATTAGGTTCATCTGTAAGTGGAAGAAAATTCAGTAGAGGTAAATTTATTCCTCTTAAAAGTTTAAATATTTAAAGTTCAGAAGTGCTATGTCAGCCTTTCTCTATGAAATCCTTAGCAACTCAGGATGCTTCTAGTTCATTAGTCATCCATCCCTAGTAGGCAGCCCTAGGTCTGAGTTGGTTTGAGTTGGTTTGAGTCTGGGACCCCATTAGGATGAGCTTTTGGGAGCCTCACTTCGCCCAGTAGCAAGCAGACCTGTCTTCTTTAGAAAATAGAACATTTTCTGGGAACTTTTTCTTTCTTCCCCCCCCTTTTTTTTTTTTTTTGGTAAATAGAGAGGATAATATCAACCCCTCTATATTTTTAACTTTGTTTCTGACTCTTGCCCATGTGGTTTGCTTATCAAAAATCAGAGTATATATTAATTGCCAATATGGTGAGAGCCCTAAGTTTAATTTGGGGTTCTTTATTTCTCCCTCATTAGCTAAAGTGAATCATCTGTGGTTCAAATTAGTGGGGTTTTCAGTTCAGGATAAGACTTCCTGAAGGTCAAAGACTCTGCTAGAGGATATGAAGAATAAAAGATGAGGAAGATAGAGTCTATGTGTTCTCATAGTTAAAATTAGACAAGCACACAGATCATTATGATACAGAGAAAAATGTGAATATGAAAGATACAGTATTTTGCAGAACCAAAGGAGAGATTACTTTTACTGGATGACTTGGAGAAGGCTTAACGGAGTCACTGTCATTGGGCTTTGGAGGCCTAGAAGCAACTGCTGTTGCTTATGTAATAGCCATCCTGTCCCTCGTTCCTCTCTCTGGATGGTACAGTCCTCCTCCCATGTTGGCGCCTGGAAATGCTAGATGCTAACATTTCCCACCTTCTTGAAACTAGAGAATGGGCATACTGGAAAGGGCATGCTGGAAAGGATTTTCCTTTCCCTTGAAAAAGGATAGATGAGAGGAACTCCCCTTCCTATTCCTTTTGGCATAGATATGTGAGTATGTGATGCCTGGAGCAGTGGCAGCTATCTTGTGACAATAAGGAAATAAGCCTGAAGACAACAGCCAACATGAAGATAGTGAAATAGAATGATACAAAAGCATGAGGCTCTATCTCAGAACTTGTTGCTATGTAAGATAATAAATGTCTGTATTGTTTAAGGCACAGTTAGTTGGGTATTCTGTTACAGGAAGCTATAAGCCTCCTAACTGACAAAATAGGATTTTCCTTATAGGTTGGGGTTATAGTGGGGGTCTGGGGGTGAAGTAGTGTTGGAGAGAGAATATGCCAATCAAGAGAAACTGTGAATATAAATATGGAATGAAATAAATAAATACATATAATTTATATAATATATATAAATAAATAATGAATAAATAAATAAATAAATATGAAAAACTCAGATTATATAGGGAACTAGCAAATGGTTTTGTTTGTTTGGAGCCAAGACAAAAGACAATGGCAAATGGTGGGAGGTACCTGGTAAGACTGTTTGGGACAAGATCATGGAAGACTTTGTAGCTGAATTTGAGTTTAGAACTTATTCAGTAAGAAATATTGACAGTTGAAGTTTTTGAGCAGAGGGAACTATAATCAAAACTACTCTTTCAGGGCACTTGGGTGGCTCAGTCAGTTAAGCGTCTGCCTTTGGCTCAGGTCTTGATCTCAGGGTCCTGGAATCAAACCCTATATTGGGCTCCCTGATCAGCGGGGAGTCTACTTTTCCCTCTCCCTCTGTCCCTGACTTGTGTTTGCTCACTCTCTCTTGTACAAGCAAATAAGTAAAATCTTTTAAAAAACAAAACAAAACAAAAACTATGCATTCTTCTTTGAAGAGTATGTATACTTTCTTATATATATTTGAAAGTATATAAATACATACTTTCTTGTGGTTACACTTCTCTTCTTTTGAATTTTCTCCACCCTGTCATCAAGAATATATAATTTACATCCTGGGATCGAGCCCCGCATCGGGCTCTCTGCTCAGCAGGGAGCCTGCTTCCTCCTCTCTCTCTCTCTGCCTGCCTCTCTGCCTATTTGTGATCTCTCTCTCTATCAAAAAAATAAATAAAATCTTTTAAAAAAAGGTTTTTTTCCCTGAAACTTATTTTTAAAGGCTTGAAGATGATGCATTATATATTTAAATTTAGGTTGAAAATGTGTAACTGGCACATATAAGTGAACCAAGTAACCAAATAATTTGATACTAATTTGATAGTAAAACGCTATATTACAACTTTCAATTACCACTTAAATAATGTGTTCTTCAGGATACAGGCATATTATTCATTAGGAGTTTTAGTTTATTTTAGAATAAACTAAAGGCGGATTATGTCAGAATAGACAGCAGTTTTTCTTTCTCTGTAAAAATGAGCAAACCCTGAAATTTGTTGTAGACTACCATAAAGACAATTGTAATCCAGTAGAGGTTACTCTTGTTCTGAACAAAGCTTTTTGCAGTTTTACAGCATAATTCTGTTATCATGAATTCTGAAAATACTGCATACAAGGCACAAAGTGTTTGCTAAATGAGAGCAAAATAATAAACTTTGCCCATTTAAAAAATATTGTATCAGACAAAACTAGCTGTTGCTGTTATATCTGTCATGAAGAAATTTTCTTTTATTCCATAACTTGTGATTTGTTTATTATATGTTGTTTGGGACTATTAGGATGAACTTCCAACTGTATGGAGGGATTTCTAGGAAAAAAAATAAGAGTAGCATTAAAAGTCTGTTATAGCTATTATATTTGGACTGATCTAAAGATTAAAAGTTTAAAATTTGGAATTTTAAAAAATAGGTTTGGTTTAGTTCTGAGAATTAAAAAACCCATCTTTCCTTTGTAAGAAATATGTGTAGCTGTGTTTTAGATAAGTGCTTCCCAAAATGCAGTATGTACATAATTTACCTAGAGTGCTTTTTATTATTTTTTTATTTTTATTTCTAAATTTTTAAATTTTTTTTATTAACATATAATGTATTACTAGCCCCAGGGGTACGGGTCTGTAAATCGCCAGGTTTACATACTTCACAGCATAGAGTGCTTTTTAAAAAACGATTTCTGATTCAGAAACTCTGGGCTAGAGCCTGAGATTCTACATTTTTAACTGTCTCAATGCAGATGCCATACTGGTCCACTGATTACATTTTGAATAACAAGGTTTTAGAGGGACAAAAAAAAGAATTGTTTATGTTATCAAACCAAAAAATATATTCTGAAAACTGACAGATCAATTTAATCACGTGTAAACTGGTCATGAAAAGCTGTGATCAAGAAAGGCAATCATCCAATAGTAAACTATTCACAACCATAAAAATGTAGGAGACTTTAACTCATTACATTTTCTAAAATATTTTTCACATGTGCGCTTAGTAACTGCGTAGCCCTGCCTTTCTTACATAACAAGTTTAAACTAGAGTCTAAGCTGTAGACATAAAACATCAAATACATGTTCATATTTTGGATTTGTGTTTGGGAAGAAACTTGGAATGAGTCCTTTCCAAGTCTTTGAACATATTTAAATTGAGTCATTTTCATTAATTACTCTTAACAAGTAATGAATGCTTTGTTGGGTGTTTCACACAAGCTCATGTCTTAAATCCTGGCTTATGTTTGATACCATTTTATAGACATTCAGGCTAGTTACTGGCCTTTCACAAGCAGTCCTGAAGCAGGAAAGAGAGAAATTTTAAGCCAAACTATTTCTGTAATAACAGATGAGATATTCATTACATAGAGTTTGTGGGGCTGGAGGGGTTTGTTGTTGTTTGTTTTTAACATTGAACTCTGGGCATTTAACAGAAAACTTCTATTTCTGCAAAGCAGATATTTTTTTCCCACCCCTTGAGTAAAATCATCATCTACAAGTAAAGGTTACGGGAAGTAAATATTTATCTCAGTAGATACACACAGAGCATTTTAACAAGTTAGGAGCTGACGACTCTGCCCCACTGTGTTGGATCCAGATAGATGGCCCAGGGTTCCCAGGCGTGGGTGCAGGGCTTATCCTGAAGGACTCCTTCTCCTAATGTGCAGGCAACTGCTCAGGAGGGAGAGCCAGATGCAAAATAGGGGTAGTTTTTTTGTTTTGTTTTGTTTTGTTTTGTTTTGAAGAACTGGCAATTTTCTTTGCCTTACCTGTGCATGTCAGCAAACTAGTCATTAAATATATTGCTGTCAAAGTTAATTTGTCCTATTTGATGTTCTTTAAAGATCAAGTCTGAGGTCAGGGACAAGCACCACAAATCTTCACTGGAAGATTATTATAAGCTACAAGAATGCCAGACTTCTGAGAAGTTGCTTCCTAGCCTAAAGAGATTTTTGTTTCACTTGAAATTCTCAAATTTTCACTGTTCCCTCATTAGCATGCAGATCTCAGTTTCTAGGGTAGATGAATTCCCTAATTACAAAATAAATATAATTAGAAATAAATTTCCAGGGGTGCCTGGATGAGTTAGTTTGTTGTGCACTGGACCCTTGATTTCTGCTTGGATCATGACTCCCAGTTGTGGGATCCAGCAACCTCTGCAGTCCCCAGGGGTCTACCCAAGATTCTCACTTTCTCTCTCTCTCTGCCCCATCTCCCATGTGCTCTTGCTCTTTCAAAATCAATCAATTAAAAAAGAAGAAGAAGAAGAAGAAGAAGAAGAAGAAGAAGAAGAAGAAGAAGAAGAAGAAGAAGAAGAAAGGAACTTCCAAAAAAGAACCAACAGAGAGACAGTTAAGGCATATAACTCACAGATATTGTGGTCTAAGATAATTCACTATCAGAAACACAATGGGCCGCTCATTAGGAACAGCACACTTCATACAACTTGAGTACCCAGCAATTTTAACCCCAGCGCTTTGTCTCCTTTTTTGCACCCTTCGCGCCATATCAGACTGATTTAATTTCAGTTGAACGTTTAATGAGTGTCCACTCTGTGCCAGGTATATCCAAAAAGCACCTCACTGAAACTTTTGTCTTGGCCTCGGCTCTAGAATATAGCCCTCCTCTCACCTTCCCTTTTCTATTCTGTGGCTTTGTGTCAAGGGAATCCAGGACAGGCCTGGGGTGACCAGTGCCACCAGTGAAAGGATGGTCTCAGCTGGAGCCCTTCCTCAGCGACAACCATTAGCCTGTTGGCCCAGGCTACACTTCATTCATCACAAGGATTCTCGGCATGCCAGAGGGTAAGGGATGCATGCTCAATTCCACCCATGCAGCAGGCCAAGATGAAGAACGCCTAGGGTAATGTGTTTTATTTTTTGAAAATAGTTTCCTTTATAAAATCGCCTCAGGATAGAAATGCAAAACTTACAGCATTAATTAAAATGTGTAAAACAGCAGGGATCATTAAGATAGCATCTTACTCCTAGAGTAAGCCAGAGGTAAAAAAAAAAAAAAAAATGGCAATTAGGGATGTTGAAATTGTGAGTATGTTTTGTCACAAGTTTTCACTTCTTTAATTAAGAAGATAGGAGGTTTTGCCCTAACTTTAGTTTAATATCAACTTATCTTCCAATATTTATGATGTTGATCAATAGATCATTGAGTTGAATTTGATACTGCACTGTTCTCTGTCCAGTGATTTTCTGAGTTTTCGGTGCCACTTAATAACAACCCATATTCCATGCGTTTCTGAAGCATTTACAGGTGGAATCCAATAGATGATGTATTAAACCAAAGTAAAGTCTAGGGGTTATTATAAGCCTTGTTTTGAGAAGGAATAGTGGGCAAGAGTGGCAAGAGAGGACAGGAGGACTTTCACTGATCTGAAACTAGAACAGCGACAGGCTTCAGACACTGGACTCCTTCCAGGAAAGAGGTTGGCCTTTCTTTTTCTTCTTTTCTAACACATTTGATTTAGCCACATTTTGGTGTGACGTGGTATTTGTTAAAGAAATTCCAAATAACAGTAGGGGAATCTGCTCGATGAGATATTCTTGGTGTACACTGTCTGTGTTTGTATGTGCGTGCAAGGGCCCCGTGCATGTGTGTGTGAGCCTATGTGTGTGTGTTTCCATTTCTAACTCTCCAGTGCCACACCTCCATGCAGCACTGGGATGGTGAAATTTCTTGCCTAGATAGTTAGTTCCCTCTTGTGCTTCTAGACTTTACCAACATTTCTTTCTCTTGGATGACTTTTTTTTTTTTTTTTAAATCTTGGATAACTTTTTAGGAGTCACTTCAAAAGAACTGGAACATTATAGGACTAATTCAACCCTAACAAATTAATTTTAAGTAGTATTTTTTCATGAAAGCAAACAAGAGCAAATCTTTTTACTTTCCATGGCTGTCAGTTACAGGTTGACGTAAGTGGAATCACACAAATTAGCCTAATGGGAAAAAAAAAGTCTGTATCTTTAAGAACAGCTTTTCAGTTAGAACATACCAAATATACATTTTATTCATTTGCCACAAAACAAAAACAAAAACAAAAATATACACACATACTAAAGTGGCAGCAGGAGACTTAATACATTTGTGCATTCCTCTCTATCCTTGATATATCATTGCTGTTAACTTATAATAAAGGGGGAAAACATCTGGCAGCCTGGAAAAGTTCTTTCTGAAGCCTAGTTTTATGTGGAGTGAAACTTTATATGGCATTTTAAAAATTTTTGTTCTAGTGTTTTTGCAAAATAATAAAATAAATACAAATTGAATACATCAGGTTTTTGTTTTGTTTTGTTTTTTCTAGGAAGAACAATCACTGTGCATTTTTGTGTTACTACTTAGCATGGGGGAAAATTGTACCTCCTGGAGATAAAGTGTTAATAACAATGGCAAATGTCTACTTTTAGTAAAAGGAATTCATTTACATTACACAAAAATCCTCATTTAGATGAAGCCTTTACAAAAGGTGGTTGTTTCTGAATTGAGGTTTCTTCCCTGGTGTTTAAGTAGCTCTCCATCTTGTAATCTCCTAAGACTTTTAAAAGTGATTTGAACTCACTGTGACACTTGCTTATAATATTTATCATTAAGAAAAATAGACATATTCCAGAAAAAAACAGCTGGCCTATTCTAGGATGCTCAAACGTTTAATGTAAAATATTGGCGGGAAAAATATTGGCGAAAGCCACAGCAATTTATATCACTTATAACTTAAAAATTGTCTTTTCTATGCTCAATAAACACAAATATACGTTCTTTTAAGAAATCAATATTAAAAAAAACTCATTCTTCTCTATATTTAGAGAATATGTATTTCCCTTTTTCTAAAAATTCTTATATATTTATAAAATAACTTATGGAAGTTGCCACAATTAAAATATTTAGTTTGATGAAAGATGTACAGGTAGTACATCAGATCAGTGAGTAGCTTATCTATTTTACTTATTCCGTAGTGATCATTCATAATAATTATGCATCTAATATGTCATTTTGCCTGAACCATCATAATATATTCCTGTGTGGAAAAGATGTAAAAAAAAATCTATTATAATTCCAAACATGAAAGAAACTTCCAAGTAATGTATGTACATTTTATCCTTGAAGGGGAAAATGGATATATGCCCAAATGTTTTGTGTGAGGCTTTCATGAATTGAATGGGAAACATTTGATCATCTCCAAAGAAAATGAGTTTTTCTTTACAAAAAAACCCAGACAATTAACAGAGCAGGAGACATAATATTTCCACATCTCCCACCTACTAGCTCATATGAACAGATTCTCCTACAACAATGGATGACAAAAGAGCATGCATTTCAGTGTGAAATTTGGAATGGGATAAGATCTCAGAAATTGCATGTTGATTTCAACTACTGCAGCATTCCATTTATATTTTGAGATAACACATTACGCAGTATTGTAAAGTCTTGGATTGTGTGAACAGGGAACCTGAACTTGGAGAGGCAGTCACAGAGTAGTGCAATTAAGAAGTTGGGCTGTATAATCAAACAGGAGGGTTCAAATCTTGGTCTTTCTAACTATCCATTTGGATGAACTTAGGTAAGGTGCATAACTTCTGCTACTCCTAATTTTCCCATTTATAAAGTAGATTTTATAGTAGTACTTCCCTCAAAGTGTCACGACAGTCAAGTGAAATAGTTCATGTAAAATGCTTGACTATATAAAGTGGTCAATAAATATATGTTGTTATATGAATTTCTTCCTCTGTTGACCTGATAAGCTCAGTTATGGTTTAGATCATATACTTACATTTCACCTATTTGGAAAATTGTGCAATTTTTCTCAGTTGTAATAATTTAAAATTTTTAAAGAGCATTAATACCTTTATGTAATACATTCAGCATATCATATAAAAATGGTATACTCATGCTCAGTTTAACTTACTCCTATCTAGTGTGATAAGGAGTAGAACTATATCATGATCCTCATTTTCTAGTTGGGAAAACAAAACAAAGTAAAATTAAATGAAATGACGAGAGTTATAGCTTCCATAGCATAGTAGGAAGTATTTATAGTAAAATTCCAAAGATTTAGATCTTTCATTTAAACATGAGAAATCAAATTTATATCATAAAGCGGTTGTATGTAATTTTTTCTATAGGAAGCACATTTAATACAATGATTTGGAAAACTTGGTTTTCTTTTGTAGTTAATTTTTATACTAATAATAGTAGAAAAGTTTTTCATGCCCTTAATTGCATTTGAATTTACTTCTAGAGTACTGGCAGGGAAAAAAAAAAAAAGCTTACTTTTTTGAGTGACAGAAAATTCTTTCAAAATATCATTGCAGAGGAAAAAAATCTTTTCTCATACTACTTACTGCCAAGTTAATGCTTAGCTTCTGATACACATTTCGTGTTTCTTAAAGCTTTGACACTGCTATAGTTGCCATGCATTTTCTTATACAGTCATTACACCCTTTATATTTCATATAAAATTATATTCTTTGACCATATGTATATTGCTACTTTGCTATTCACAATTTCATTATACACAATTTCTCACTTTTGATTTCACAAATCAAAGAAAACAAACGTATTTACTTGCCATTTCATTGAAATATGCCCTGCAAGACAAGTATTCCTGACATTAGTAAGTATCTGATTGAATAAAACAATCCAAAAATTGTGGCCTAATTCCCGAGTTTATTATTATTCAAAGATTGTTTACCTGATTAGCCATCCTAGATCTGCAGACCTATGACAAGAGTTTCTCTAGTTTTATTTTATCTTCATTTGCAATAGAGAGATGAATGTCTGCTGGTCTTGCAAAATCATTTTTGAAGAGTTTA
Organism: Mustela lutreola; assembly: GCF_030435805.1. Taxonomy (NCBI): domain Eukaryota; kingdom Metazoa; phylum Chordata; class Mammalia; order Carnivora; family Mustelidae; genus Mustela; species Mustela lutreola. The sequence continues at coordinate 47,139,997 of NC_081295.1, read as the reverse complement.
GTGATTTTATCGTAAGGGAATCATTAATATAGCCAACTGGATTAGTCCATTTATGCCATAGCTCTTGGTTCCCTTTATTTACATATGCCTTTTCAGACTTCCAAGGGATAGAAAAATCTCACAAGAGAAAAACTTTTACATTGTTTAAATGGTATAGAATCCAGGAAACAAGCAATATACTATTCTCGCTTCACCAAGCAGGTACTCTTTTGCCCTCTCTGGGTCCCTAGTGAACTGCAACTCATTAAACCTGGATACATTTGGACATCAGACCCCCCCTCTCTAACAAGGAAAGAGGTCACCACAAGGAGAAACACAGAACTACCAGTCAGATTCACCTCCCACCAGAAACCTACTTTAATGAGTATGTTCTTGCTTCTCAGGGCAGTCTTCCTGCTCTCACTTTGCTCTCAGCAAGAACACCTGGGATTCTCCAGCCTTGCCATGTGTGGAGAACAGCCCAAAAATAGGCCTGCTAAGACTTCCAAGACGGATTGCTAGTCTTTGTGAGTCACCTCTGAAACCTAAAGCTCTGTGCTTTGTGATTTTTGTTTGCATCATTAGGATGAGGAGTTTCAGCAAAGCTAACCACAATTACTTGTAGCTAATCTTAGCAGATACAAAAGCAAGTGTTTTCTCTTTCAAATCCATATACATTCAAAAGACCAGTAAAACCTAAGGTTGGATGACCCTTTTACAACCACCTTTCTCAACAAAATGCTCATTAACAGAAGCTTTTCAGTATGAATATGGTATTCCACTAAACATGAGAAATTATTTTCCAACTTGATGTGATTTTGAGCACTTACCTTTATGTACAATACTAGTAAAGAATAATTAGATTGGGATCGTAAGCATACAGATGTCAGAGACTCTTCATACTAGGGAAACAGGTCAGGCTCTGGAAGGACCCATGGGCCAGTTTGACATTCTCATGAGACTAGAGCATAAACTGAATTGAGATTTACAGAATACATAGAACAAGAGTTATCATGCTGAGGCTATGCTTTATTAGAGTGAAGTCCAGTACCCATAGCCCATGTCCTTCCTCATGTCTTTTTATTACAGATATATGTTAGTGTTGGGAGGGCTGTCTTTTGGTATATATCTCTATAAGCAAAGTGGGTGGTTAGTGCCTTGAAACCACCTAGAAACAGAAGGATGAGGTAGTACAATGGCCTCATAAATAGGGACTCAATGATCATTAGAATCTTGTTGCCTCCTATTTAAAAGAGAACCTTATATATTGTTATGTAAATTTATGCCTCAGACTGATTCAAAGGTCACACCATGCTAAAATATTTGGGTATATATTGTATTTTGGCAGGTAAGAAAAAAGGAAGAGCGATAGAAAGAAAGAGGATGGAAAGTATAGAGTAAGAAAGGAAGGGCAGAGAAAGGAAAAATGGAAATAGTGGTATTGGTACCACAGACTGTCTGTTCCAGATCCAAGACAACACACAAAAACTCATGTCTGAATAAATTCAGCCACCCCTCTCAATCATTTATGGCATAGGGAGAAAGGGAAGAACATTAAAGAAAACAAAGATAAAAATTAAAAAGCTAATTTCAGCTGGTAGTTTCGATTGGCCCTAAGAATCTAGGCACATTTTTCAAAGCTTAAAGTGTTTATGTCAGGTTCATGGAATTATAATTTTAAATGTCTCACATTCATGTCAAGATGATAAATGTTGACCTATATTTCCAAAACCCCAATTAGCCAATGTTTTCAAATCACTTTAGCAATATTAGCCCTCACAAACTTTAAGAGTATGAGGACTGTTAACACTCTTAGTTTGTATAAAGGGGAAAGTTGAAACAAAAAGTGAAATCATTGCCCAAGATCATATCGTGTTTGTTGGGGCTGAGTTAAAATACAGATCACCTTGATTCTGCTCACATACATTATCTTATATCTATCTTACTTTCTACCAAAAATTATTAATTCCCAGACTGGGTAATGCTGTAATTTCAGAAATTTCTAAAAGAGTACATGCATTTTCTTAAACCAAAGGTGACTCAGAATACAAATACCTGAGTGATTGTTCAGGTCTGTAAGTTCCAGTATACTCCAAGTTTGGTCAGAAATTTAATTACCTTAAAGTTAGACTGCATAAATAATTACTGGAATATGATGTTCATTTTTTTAAAAATAAAAATATCTCATGGGCAAGTAGCATACACACCCAGAAATCAGGTTTCTGACCTCTTTTGGAAGAGAACATTTTTGTAAATTTTGAAAGGGAACAAGAACAGGTTTGGATTGGTTCTCAGTTGTCTGAGAAGACTGGCAGGAAACTGGAATTGAACCACTGGGTTGATGGAGCTGGTCCACACTGGTTTGTGAGAACAACTGTTAAATTTTTAGGAATTTCATGAGCCAGTTTTTAATTACAGCTGTTAATAAAAATTAAATTATATAAACTTAAAAATTAAAAAATTACATTAAAAACATAGGTGATTATATTTATTACCTCCTAATTATTTTACTACATTTTATTATTTATGTCTATTGTATCTGTGTGGTGGGAAGGATATAAATGGCATGTTTCTATGCATCTCTTTCTAACTTCACTTTCAGTAACTTCCTGTTGGTAACCTGAAGTAGACAATGGTGAGAGTATTGCCATAAGGGAAATTGTCAAGCAGCAGGGCTAATTATTTATTGTTGTGTTGATTGTCTAGAACAGGGTTCAGAAAACTAGGGCTCTCCCATCATCCCACCTTTATGAATAAAGTTTTATTGGAACACAGCCATGCCCATTCACTTATGTATTACTGATGTCTATTTTCAAAATGCAATGGGAGAGTTGAATAGTTTTGAAAGAGACAGTATGGTCCACAAAGCCAAAAATATTTACCATCTGGCCCATTATAGAAAAAGTTGGTCTATCCTTTCTTAAATCTAGATTTAAGAAAGTAATGAGACAAATGTGAATGCAAGCTAAATTTAAAAACTTTTTTTTTTTTTTTTTTTTAATGGGAGAAGGAGCCAATGCAATGACTAGTCTTTACTGGACAGAAGAAACTTCACAGCACATTTTGAGTAAGTTAGTACAAAGGCTCAGTGGGTCAGCTAGTGTAGCACCATCTTGCTCCACTTGCTCCCTAGTGGGTTCCACAGCTAGGGCCTCACAGTCAGAACCAGATGACCGCACTATTGTTCTCTTCACAGATACAGCCCACTATTCATTTGTTGGTGACAGAAGGGACCCTAATTTATTAGGGTCTTCCCTGGTGCCTGAAGCTGCCTTTGGGGTGAGCATATTGTATGGATCTAGACCCTTCCACGCAGCCATCATGACCTCCTTCTCTAGCTCAATTTCCTGCTTGCTATCGGTATGAACACCATCTCCAAATGCCATGCAGCACACCTTGGCGACTCCACTGTGCATACTGTTGGTAGCTGTTCCATTGTAACCAACTGGGAGAAGTGAAGAAATATTCTTCCAATATTGGAAAACTATTATCTGATTCAGCAAAGTAATCACTCAAGTTTATAAGTGAGTGAATTTCAACAGAAGTATGCTGAACCTAAAAGAGATTTTAGTTTAATTCCTATAACCTGCATTGGTGTGAAAAGTAGTTAATAATAGTTCATACAGTAGACTTAATGACAGCAATTTCCACAGGTAAAGAGTCAGTAGATAACTTCTTACCTATTAGAATGGCTACTATCAAAAAACCAGGAAATAAGGTTTGGCAAGGATGGGGAGAAGTTGAAACTCTCTTGCACTGTGGTGGGAATGTAAAATGGTATAGCCAACTATACAAAGCAATATGGCAGTTCTTCAAAAAAATTCAAACTAACATATGATCTAGCCAGTCCATTTATGGGTACATATACAAAAGAATTATAAGCAGGATTGTAAAGAGATGATTTGTACACCCACGTTCATAGCAGCACTATTCACAATAGCCATGAGGTAGAAGCAACTCAAATACATCAGTAAATGAATGGATTAATAGAATTGTTTTGTATTTACAATGGAATATTATTTAGCCTTACAAACCATAAGTGACTCTTAATCTCACAAAACAAACTGAGGGTTGCCGGGGGGAGGGGGTTTGGGAGAAGGGGGTGGGATTATGGACATTGGGGAGGGTATGTGATTTGGTGAATGCTGTGAAGTGTGTAAACCTGGTGATTCACAGACCTGTACCCCTGGGGATAAAAATATATGTTTATAAAAAATAAAAAATTAAAAAAAAAAAAAAGGAAGGAAGTCTTTTCACATGTTATAGCATTGATGAATTTTGAGTATATTATGCTAAGTGAAATAAGCCAATCACAAAAGACAAATACTATATGATTTCACTTTTATGAAGTATCTGGATAGTCAAACTTATAGAAACAGAACGTTGAATGGTGGTTGCCAGGAGCCTGGGAGAAGGAGGAATGGAGAGTTACTTTTTAATGTGTGTAGAGTTTTAGCTGTGCAAGATGAAATAATTCTAAGATTAGTTGCACAGCAATCTGAATATGCTTAATACTCTTGAACTATACACTTAAAAATGATAAAGATGGTAATTTTATGTGTTTTACCACAATTTTAAAAAAAAGACTTAGTGGATTGAGATACAATCCCATTAGTCAAATCCTGGTTAAATTGCAACCATAGTTTGACTATGGATATAATTCAGCAAAAATCATCTAAAAGTATTTGGTGAAAATCAGTACCTCATATGGAATTTATAATAATGAGTATTGCATATTTTATCATCATTTTTAAACTGTCTCACTTTTTTTTTTTTCCAAGAGAGAGAAAGAGAGAATATGCACACAAGCTGGGGGCAGTTGGCAAGATGGACAGAGGTAGAGGGAAAATCCTGAGCAGGATCCACACCCACTGTGGACCCCAACACCCTGCTGGATCCCATGACACTGAGATCATGATCTAAGCAGAAATCGAGTTAGATGCCAAACTGACTGAGCCACCCAGGTGCCCCAGCATATTCTTTATGTGAGTAACGTGTAGAATTAAATTAAATACAAATATATACACATATTTTTCTATCCAAAGAACATTTACCACTGTTAGGACAGAGGTTTCGGCCAGGAATTGAGGTCCACTCTGGTGGAATGACACTGGCCTGGCTTCAGATATCTAAGTTCTACTTATGACTCCTCCTATAACTAGATATACAATGCTGGGCCCCTTGTTTAAGTTCTAGAGTCTCAGTTTCCTCGTCTGTTAAATAAGAAGTAGATTGGCCAATCTGACTTTCTGCTGTAAAATTCTTTGAGCATATCAGATTGTAAGATGCATGAAATCAGAGTCTGTTTCTTATCTTTGAATTTCCAAAAACACTTAGCTTAGTTCTTTGCACTCTCAACTAATGTCTGCAACATTAAGTTGTATAGAATTTTTCTCAAAGTGTTGGTGAATTCCTAAAGATGATAATAGCTAATATTTCTTATATTACCATGCTCCAGTTGCTTTATCCTATTTAATCCTTTTAACACTACACAATAGGTAGTTATTAGCACCATTTATAAAAACAAAATAAATCTGATTCCTGACATCTCACAGCTAGCAAATGGCAAATGGATTAGAACTCAAGTCCATCTCATTTCACAAAATCCTCTTAACCACTATGCAACACTGCTTCTTTTCAAGAATTAAGGTCCTAAATGTGAAACCTGAAATCATAAAACTCCTAGAAGAAAACATAGGCAGTAATTTCTTTGATATTAGCTGTAGAAACACTTTTCTAGATATGTCTCCTCAGCAAAGGAAACAAAAGCAAAAAATAAATTATTCAGACTACATCAAAATAAAAAGCTTTTGCACAGTGAAGGAAGTCATCAGTAAAACAACAAGGCAAACTACTAAATGGGAGAAGATACTTGCAAGTGATATATTTTATAAAGGGCTAATATCCAAAATATATAAAGAATTTACACAACTTAACAGCAAAAAACAAACAACAACAACAAAAATCCAAACCAAATCAAAACAAATAATCTGCCTAAAAATGGGCAGAAGACTTGTATAGACATTTTTCTAAAGAAGACATACAAATAGCCAACAGGCATATGAAAAGATGCTCAACATCACTAATCATCAAGGAAATGCAAATCTAAACCACAATGAGATACCACCTCACCCCTGTCAGAATGCCTAAAATCAAAAAGACAGGAAATAACAAGTTTTGGCAAGGATGTTGTGGAAAAGGAACCCTTATGCACTATTGGTAGAAATGGTTATTGGTGAAACCATTATGGAAAACTGTATGGAGGTTCCTCAAAAAATTAAAAATAGAATTAAAATATGATGCATAATTCCAATGCTGGGTATTTACCCAAAGAAAGTGAAGACACTTATCTGAATGAAAAACTATATGTTTATTGCAGCAATATTCACAATAGCCAAGATATGGAAACAACCCAAGTGTCCACTGATAAATTAATGGTAAAGTATGGCATATGTGTGTGTATAACATATTATTTATGACATATAATATATATTTTATATATAATATATACTTAATATATCTTAATATATACTTTATATATAAGTATATATAAAGTATATATTAATAGTATATATATAGTCTATATATACTTATATATGTAAGTATATATTAAGTTAATATACTTAAGTATATATAGACTATATATACTTAAGTATACATATATAAGTATATACTTAATATATACTTACACATATAAGTATATATTATATATAGTAATATATATTATATATGAATATATAATTAATACTATAAATATATATTATATATAATATATTATATAATATTACATAGCCATAAAAAATGAGATATTGCCTTTTGTAATAACATGGATGGACCTAGAGAGTATAATGCTAAGTGAAATAAGTCAGACAGAGAAAGGCAAATACTCATATGATTTTACTCATCTATGGAAACTAAGAAATAAACTAAACAAACACAGGAGACATATACAAAAAAGCAGACTCTTCCTCGTGGTGGGTATTATGAGGGCATGTACTGCATGGAGCACTGGGTGTGCATAAACAATGAACTCTGGAACACTGAAAAGAAATTAAAAAAAAAATGCAGACTCTTAAATACAGAGAACAAACTGGTGGTTACCAGAGGGAGGTGGAAGGGAAGAAGATGTATGACATGGATAAAAGATATTGAGTGCTACACTTATTGTGATGAGCACTGAGTCCTGTATAGAATTGTTGAATCATTATATTGTACACCTAAAACTAATACAACACTGTAACTTAACTACTTCTGCAAAAAAAAAAAAAAGAATAAGGTCTTCCCCACAGTTCTAATCATGCGGAAGCCCTCTGTAATGCTATAAATTAAAATTACTAGCTATTCTTTACATCTATTCATTGCAACCCTAGAGGTGATATCATCTGTGTCTGTAACTTTAGTGCTTTGGTCAGGATCATGTGTAGTTTCTTTAACATTCAAATTTCTGAGCCCCACTCCAAACCTATTCAATCAGAATCTCTGGGGTAAGGCCAAGAAGCCATGTTTTTATCTGGACCATCATGATTTGGGGGATCTGGACCACATTTAGGAAATCCCTGTTCCAGAGCAGAGACTTTCAAACAGATTATATGGTAATTTATTTTTAATTTTCTGAGGAAACTCCATATAGTTTTCCACAATGGTTATACCAATTTACTTTCCCACCAACAGTGTAAAAGGGTTCTTTTTTCTCTGCATCTTTCCCTACATTTATATTGCGACCCAGTACTCACATACATGTGTTCACAAAAAGGTGAACATTTTGGTTTTCTTATTTTGTACTTTTATTCAACACATGTTCAAAGCCATTTTGTGAAAGACTATTTAGCAAAATGCCATCATGGGTTCATAGTTTGTAATTTTATAAAGAATAGCCAAAAGCAACTGTATTTCATAAATTATGTAAGAGCAGTTGGAGTAAAATTGAATAAAAGGAGTAAACCTACATTTCCAGTACGCAAAATATTGCTTGACATTTTTTTAAATGTTTCTTTTTCTCCTAAGATTTACTGAGTATAACTGACAAATAAAGTTGTATATATTTAAAATGTATAACATTATGATTATATACATATATATATTTTGTGAAATAATTACCACAATCAGATGAATAAACCTATTCTTCACTTCACAGTTACCCTTTTTTTATGAAACAACACTTGAGATCTTAGCAGATTTCAAGTATACAATGCAGTATTATTAATAGTCACCATACTGTACATTAGTGCCCCAGAACTTATTCCTCTTACAACAAAACACTTATACCCTTTGATCAGGATGTTCCCATTTCCCCAACCCCAGCCCCTGGCAACCCCCATTCTACTGTGTTTCCAGGAATTTGACTTAAAAAAAACCCAGATATTAGTGATATACAGTAGTTGTCTTTCTCTGTCTGGCTTATTTCAGTTAGCATAATATAATGTCCTTTAGGTTCACTTATGTTGTTGCAAGTGTAGCACTTCCTTTTTTCATGTGGCAGAACAATATTTCAGTGTGTGTGTTGTGTGTGTGTGTGTTCATTATATACCTTCATCCACCCATCCATCAATGGACATTTAGGTGTTTCCATATTTCCATATCTTGGCTATTGTGAATAATACTGCAATGAACATGACAGTGCAGATACCTCTTTGAGAAACTGATTTTGTTTCCTTTGGACATATATTCAGTAATGAGATTGCTAGAGTATAATATAGTATATATTTAATTTTTTAAGAAAACTCCATATAGTTTTCCATAATGGTTACACCAGTTTACATTCCTACAGACAGTGTACAAGGTTCCCTTTTCCTCCACATCTTTGCCAACATTTGTTATCTCTGGTCTTTTTATTAGAAAACAACCTAATAGATATGAGGTGATATTTCATTGTGGTTTTGATTTAAATATCCTTGGTGATTAGTGAAGTTGAGCATCTTTTTTATGTACCTGCTGGACATTTATGTTGTTTTTTGCAAAAATATCCATTCAGATCCGTTGCCCATTTTTCAATCAAACTGTCTTTTTGTTATTGAGTTCTAGGAGTTTCTTATGTGTTTTTTTATATTAACCCCTATCAGATATATGCTTTGCAAATATTTTTTCTACTCCACAGGTTGCCTTTGCATTTTTGTTTCTTTTGCTGTGCAGAAGCCTTTAGTTTGATGTAGTCCTGATTGTTTATTTTTACTTCATGAGTTTCTTCTTTAACTGCTCTGGCTAGGATTTCCAGTAATATGTTGAATAGAAGTGGTCCGGGTTGGCAGTATCTTCTTGTTTTCACCATTGAGTGTGATACCATGATATCCCACTTGATCATGGTGTACAATCCTTTTAATGTGCTGTTATGTCCTATTAGCTGGTATTTTGTTGAGGATTCATGAGGAATATTGGCCTGTAATTTTCTCTCCTTGTCGTGCCTGTGTCTGGCTTTAGTATCAAAGTAATGCTGACCTTGTAAAATGACTTAGAAGTGTTCTTTTCTATCCCATTTTTAAGAAAAGTTTGAGAAGAGTTGGTGTTAATTTTTGAAATGTTTGGTAGACTTCACTGGTGAAGTCATCAAACCCTAGGGATTTTTGGTTAGGAGATTTCTGAATACAGATTTAATCCCCTACTCATTACTGATCTATTCAGATTTTCTATTTTTTTCATTATTTCATCTTGGTAGGTTGTATAGCTCCAGGAATTTAACTTTTTCTTCTAGGTTATCCAACTTGTTCTTGTTGTATTTTATGATCCTTTCTATTTCAAATAGTGGTATCAATTTTAATGTCTCCTCTTTCATTTAGAATTTTATGTATTTGATTTGTATACATATATTTGTATACATATTATGTACTTGAATTGTATTTTTTTTTTAGTCTACTTAAAGGTCTGTCAATTTTCTTCATGTTTTCGAAAACAACTCTTAGCTTCATTTACCTTCCTAATTGTTTTTCTGGTCTGTATTTTATTTATTTCTGCTTTGGTCTCTGTTATTTCTTTATTTCTGTTAAATTTAGTTTTGGTTTATTCTTCTTTCTGTAGTTTCTTGAAGTGTAAATTTACATTGCTCATTTGAGATCACATTCTTTCTTTCTTTTTTTTAATTTTTAATTTTTTATAAACATATATTTTTATCCCCAGGGTTACAGGTCTGTGAATCACCAGGTTTACACACTTCACAGCACTCACCAAAGCACATACCCTCCCCAATGTCCATAATCCCACCCCCTTTTCCCAACCCCCCTCCCCCCAGCAACCCTCAGTTTGTTTTACATTATTTTGTTTGTTTGTTTGTTTTACATTATTTCTTAATGTTGGTGTTTATCACTATAAATTCTCCTCAGAACTATTTTTGCTACATCCCATGTTTTGGTATGTTGTATTTCTATTTTCATTTGTTTCAAGGTATTTTTCACTTTCCCTTTTGATTTCTCCTCTAATCCATTTGTTACTCAGAACTATGTTGCTCAATTCTACATTTTCATAAACTTTTACAGGTTTCCTCCCATTACCAATTTCAAAATCCATACCACTGGTTGTTTGCAAATGTTCAGTGTGTGCTTGAAAAGTATGTATATTCAGCTGCCGTTGGGTATGTTCCATATATGTCTTTTAGGTCCATTTGTTCTAAATATAGTACAAGTCTCTTATTTCTATATTGGTTTTCTGTCTGGATGATCTATGCATTATTGAAAGTGGTGTACTGAAGCCTCCTACCATTGTTGTATTATTATCTATTTCTCCTTCAGATTTGTTAGTATTTGTTTAATATTTTACATGTTCTGATGTTGGGTATATATCTATATTTACAATTGTTATATCTTCTTGATGAAATGATTCTTTTATTATTATATAATGTCTCTGGTTACAGCTTTTTACTTAAAAAATCTATTTCGTTGTATATAAGTGTTGCTATTCCTGCTGTCTTTTGGTTTCCATTTGCATGGGATACCTTTTTTCCATCCCTTCACTTTCAGTCTGTGTGTCCTTGAAGCTGAAGTGAGCCTCTTGTAGGCAGCATATAGCTGGGCCTTCTTTTTCTCTTTTTCTTTTATCCATTCAGCCAGCCCCTCTATATCTTTTTTTTTTAATTATATTTTTTTATTATTTTTTTATTTTTTCCCTCTATATCTTTTGATTAGAGAATTTAATCCATTTACATTTAAACCAATTATTGATAGGTAAGTCCTTACTATTGCCATCTTATTGTTTTCCATCTGTTTTGTAGTTCTTTTTTCCCTCTCTTACTGTCTTCCTTTGTGAATTGAGGATTTTCCTTAATGGTATACTTCAATTCCCTTCTCTGTATCTTTTGTGTGTCTACTAGAGATGTTTGCTTTCTGATTACCATGAAATTTACATAAAATATAGAACGAGTCTCTGTTAAGCTGATAACAACTTAACGTTGTTTGCATTAAAAAACCTCTACACTGCTACTCCTCTCCTACATTTAATATTTTTGATGTCGTGATTTATATCTCTTTCTATTGTATGTCCACTAAAATTTATTCTAATTCTAGTTAGTTTTAATACTTTTGTTTTTTAACCTTCATACTAGAGTTAAGTGTTTTATATAACACATTATGGTATTAGAGTATTCAGAATTTGACTCAATCACACCTTTATAAGTGTGTATTATGTTTTAATATATTTTCATGTTACTATTAGCATCTTTTCATTTCAGCTAAAAGAACTATTTTTAGCATCTTGTAAGGCAGGTTTAGTTTGCCTGGGAAAGTCTTTATCTCTCCATTTATAAAGGACAGTTTTGCTGAGTAAAGTATTCTTGCTTGGCATTTTTTTCCTTTCAGGATTTTGAACATATTAACCCACTCTCTACTGGCCTGCAGAATTTCTGCTGAGAGATCTATTCACAGCCTGATGGCATTTCTTTTATATGTAATATTTTTTTCTTGTTGCTTTTAAAATTGTCTCAGGCTTTTAAAAATATATTTATTTATTTATTTAAGACAGCTTATTTTTTATTTTATTTTTTTAAAGATTTTATTTATTTATTTGACAGACAGAGATCACAAGTAGGCAGAGAGGCAGGCAGAGAGAGAGAAAGAGAGGGGGAAGCAGGCTCCCTGTCGAGCAGAGAGCCAGATGCGGGGCTCAATCCTAGGACCCTGAGATCATGACCTGAGCTGAAGGCAGAGGCCTTAACCCATTGATCCACCCAGGTGCCTCCACAGATTTTTTTTCTGCTTGATCAAGTCTACAGATGATGCTCACCATTGCATTTTTTTGTTGCTTCATTCATTGTATTCTTCAGCTCCAGGTTCTGCTTAGTTCTGTTTTATGATTTTGATATCTCTACTAAAACTTTTTAAATAGTGTATTGTTTTTCTGTTTCCACTGAATTGTCTGTCTGTGTTTTTTCTTAGTTTGCTAAGCTTCCCTATAACGACGGTTTTGAATTTTGAAAGTTCTGAATTTTGATTAGGCAAAATGCACATCTTCATTTTTTTGTGTTCAGTTACTAGAAAATCATTGTGTCCCTTTGATACTATCATGCTTCTTAATGTTTCGGCTTTCTTGAATTTTTGAATTGCTGCCTTCACACTTGAAAAAGCAATCATATCCTCCAGTGTTTCTGATAGGCTTCAGAAGAGAAACACTTTCTGTCACTCTTGCTAGAGATTCTGAGACTTTCTTACATATTTTACATGGATATGCCTGCTCTTCACTTGTATTTCCATCTTAATTCTTAAGATTGTATTCCTTCTCTCAATCCTGCAGAGTCAGGTTGGTTGTTGGAAAATTCCCAATATTTTCACTCACCACAAAAAAAAAGAACAAGAGTCAGTACCAAAAGCTAGGAATATAATCAATATGGATGTTGGTAATATGTCAGATCTAGAGTTCAGAATGATGATTCTCAAGGTTCTAGATCGGCTCTAAAAAGTTATGGAAGATATTAGAGAAACCCTGTCGAGAGAAATAAAAGCCCTTTCTGGAGAAATACAAGAACTAAAATCTAACCTAGTTGAAATTAAAAAAGCTATTAATGAAGTAAAATTAAAAAAATGGAGGCTCTTACTGCTAGGATCAATGAGGCAGAAGAAAGAATTAGTGATATAGAAGACCAAATGACAGAGAATAAAAAAGCTGAGCAAAAGAGAGACAAACAACTACTGGACCCTGAGGGGAGAATTCGAGAGATAACTGATACCATAAGATGAAACAACATTAGAATAATTGGGATTCCAGAAAGAGAAGAAAGAGAGAGGGGAGCAGAAGGTATATTAGAATTATTGTAGAGAATTTCCCTAATATAACAAAGGGAACAAGCATCAAAATCCAGGAGGTGCAGAGAACCCCCCCTCAAAATCAATAAGAATAGGTCCACACCCCACCATCTAATAGTAGAATTTACAAATCTTAGTGACAGAGAAAATCCTGAAAGCAGCCCGGGACAAGAAGTCTGTAACATACAATGATAAAAATATTAGATTGACAGAAGACTTACCCAAAGAGAGCTGGCAGGCCAGAAAAAACTGGCATGATATACTTAGAGCACTAAACGAGAAAAAACATGCAGCCAAGAATACTGTATCCAGCTAGGCTATCACTGAAAATAGAAGGAGAGATAAAAAGCTTCTAGGACAAACAAAAACTGAAAGAATTTGCAAACACGAAACCAGCTGTACAGGAAATATTGAAAGAGGTCCTCTAAGCAAAGAGAGAGCCTAAAAGTAGTAGATCAGAAAGGAACAGAGACAATATACAGTAACAGTAACCTTACAGGCAATACAATGGCACTAAATTCATATCTCTCAATAGTTACCCTGAATGTAAATGGGATAAATGCCTCCCAATCAAAAGACAGAGGGTATCAGAATGGATTAAAAAACAAAACCCATCAATATGCTGCCTACAAGAAACTCATTTTAGACCCAAATGACACCTCTACATTTAAAGTGAGGGGGTGGAAAACAATTTACCATGCTAATGGACATCAGAAGAAAGCTGGGGTAGCAATCCTTCTATCAGATCAATTAGATTTTAAGCGAAAGACTATAATAAGAGATGAGGAAAGATACTATATCATACTCAAAGGGTCTGTCCAACAAGAAGATCTAACAATTTTAAATATCTATACACCTAACACGGGAGCAGCCAACTATATAAACCAATTAATAACAAAATCAAAGAAACACATTGACAATAATACAATAACAGTAGGGGACTTTAACACTCCCCTCACTGAAATGGACAGATCATCCAAGCAAAAGATCAACAAGGAAATAAAGGCCTTAAATGACACACTGGACCAGATGGACATCACAGATCTATTCAGAACATTCCATCCCAAAGCAACAGAATACACATTCTTCTCTAGTGCACATGGAACATTCTCCAGAATAGATCACATCCTGGATCATAAATCAGGTCTCAACTGGTATCAAAAGATTGGGATCATTCCCTGCATATTTTCAGACCACAATGCTCTGGAGCTAGAACTCAATCACAAGAGGAAATTTGGAAAGAACCCAAATACATGGAGCCTAAACAGCATCCTTCTAAAGAATGAATGGGTCAACCAGGAAATTAAAGAAGAATTGAAAACATTCATGGAAACAAATGATAATGAAAACACAATGGTTCAAAATCTGTGGGACACAGCAAAGGCAGTCCTGAGAGGAAAATATATAGTGGTGCAAGCCTTTCTCAAGAAACAAGAAAAGTCTCAAATACACAATCTAACCCTACACCTAAAGGAGCTGGAGAAAAAACAACAAAGAAAGACTAAACCCAGCAGGAGAAGAGAAATCATAAAGATCAGAGCAGAAATCAATGAAATAGAAACCAAAAAAAACAATAGAACAAATCAACGAAACTAGGAGCTGGTTCTTTGAAAGAATTAATAAGATCAATAACCCCCTGGCCAGACTTATCAAAAAGAAAAGAGAAAGGACCCAAATAAGTAAAATCATGAATGAAAGAGGAGAGATCACAACCAACACCAAAGAAATACAAACAATTATAAGAATATATTATGAGCAACTCTACGCCAACAAATTTGACAATCTGAAAGAAATGGATGCATTCCTAGAGACATATAAACTATCACAACGGAACCAGGAAGAAATAAAAAGCCTGAACAGACCCATAACCAGTAAGGAGATTGAAACAGTCATCAAAAATCTCCAAACAAACAAAAGCCCAGGGCCAGACGGCTTCCCAGGGGAATTCTACCAAACATTTAAAGAAGAACTAATTCCTATTCTCCTGAAACAGTTCCAAAAAATAGAAATGGAAGGAAAACTTCCAAACTCATTTTGTGAGGCCAGCATCACCTTGTCTGGTTTTGATCCCAAAACCAGACAAGGATCCCATCAAAAAAGAGAATTACAGGCCAATATCCTTGATGAACACAAATGTGAAAATTCTCACCAAAATACTAGCCAATAAGATCCAACAGTACATTAAAAGGATTATTCATCACGACCAAGTGGGTTTCATTCCAGGGCTGCAAGGTTGGTTCAACATCTGCAAATCAATCAATGTAATACAATATATTAATAAAAGAAAGAACAAGAACCATAAGATCCTCTCAATAGATGCTGAAAAAGCATTTGACAAAGTACAGCATCCCTTCCTGATCAAAACTCTTCAAAGTGTAGGGATAGAGGGCACATACCTCAATATTATCAAAGCCATCTATGAAAAACCCACCGCAAATATCATTCTCAATGCAGAAAAACTGAGAACTTTTCCACTAAGGTCATGAACACGGCAGGGATGTCCATTATCACCACTGCTATTCTACATAGTACTAGAAGTTCTAGCCTCAGCAATCAGACAACAAAAAGAAATTAAAGGCATCCAAATCAGCCAGGAAGAAGTCAAACTATCACTCTTTGCAGATGATATGATACTATATGTGGAAAACCCAAAAGACTCCACTCCACATCTGCTAGAACTTGTACAGGAATTCAGTCAAGTGTCAGGATATAAAATCAATGCACAGAAATCAGTTGCATTTCTTTACACCAACAACAAGACAGAAGAAAGAGAAATTAAGGAGTCAATCCCATTTACATATGCACCCCAAACCATATGATACTTAGGAATAAACCTAACCAAAGTGGCAAATAATCTGTACTCAGAAAACTATAAAGTACTCACAAAAGAAATTGAGGAAGACACAAAGAAATGGAAAAATGTTCCATGCTCATGGATTGGAAGAACAAATATTGTAAAATGTCTTTGCTACCTAAAGCAATCTACACATTTAATGCAATCCTTATCAAAATCCCATCCATTTTTTTTTTCAAAGAAATAGAACAAATAATCCTAAAATTTATATGGAACCAGAAAAGACCTCGAATAGCCAAAGGAATATTGAAAAAGAAAGCCAAAGTTGGTGGCTTCACAATTCCGGACTTCAAACTCTATTATAAAGCAGTCATCATCAAGATAGCATGGTACTGGCACAAAAACTGACACATAGATCACTAGAACAG
Organism: Mustela lutreola; assembly: GCF_030435805.1. Taxonomy (NCBI): domain Eukaryota; kingdom Metazoa; phylum Chordata; class Mammalia; order Carnivora; family Mustelidae; genus Mustela; species Mustela lutreola. The sequence goes on along the minus strand of NC_081295.1, from coordinate 47,123,579 downwards.
AATAGAGAGCCCAGAAGTAGACCCTCAACTCTATGGTCATCTAATCCTTGACAAAGCAGTAAAGAATGTCCAATGGAAAAAAGACAGCCTCTTCAACAAATGGTGTTGGGAAAATTGGACAGCCACATGCAGAAAAATGAAATCGAACCATTTCCTTACACTACACATGAAAATAGACTCAAAATGGATGAAGGACCTCAATGTGAGAAAGGAATCCATCAAAATCCTTGAAGAGAACACAGGCAGCAACCTCTTCAACCTCAGCCACAGCATCTTCTTCCTAGGAACAACGCCAAAGGCAAGGGAAGCAAGGGCAAAAATGAACTATTGGGATTTTATCAAGATCAAAAGCTTTTGCACAGCAAAGGAAACAGTTAACAAAACCAAAAGATAACTGACAGAATGGGAGAAGATATTTGCAAATGACATATCAGATAAAGGGCTTAGCAAACTCAATACCCAAAGGACAAATAATACAATCAAGAAATGGGCAGGGGGACATGAACAGACATTTCTGCAAAGAAGACATCCAGATGGCCAACAGACATATGAAAAAGTGCTCCACATCACTTGGAATCAGGGAAATACAAATCAAAACCACAATGAGATACCACCTCACACCAGTCAGAATGGCTAAAATTAAGAAGTCAGAAAATGACAGATGCTGGCAGAGAAAGGGGAACCCTCCTACACTGTTGGTGGGAATGCAAGCTGGTGCAACCACTCTGGAAAACAGCACAGAGGTTCCTCAAAAAGTTGAAAATAGACTACCTTATGACCCAGCCATTGCACTACTGGGTATTTACCCTAAAGATACAAACGTAGTGATCTGAAGGGGCACGTTTACCCGAATGTTTATAGCAGCAATGTCCACAATAGCCAAACTATGGAACGAACCTCGATGTCCATGAACAGATGAATGGATAAAGAAGAAGTGATATATATACAGAATGGAATACTATGCAACGATCAGAAGAAATGAAATCTTGCCATTTCTGATGACGTGGATGGAACTAGAGGGTATTATGCTTAGCAAAGTAAGTCAATCGGAGAAAGACAACTATCATATGATCTCCTTGATATGAAGAAGTGGAATTGCAACATGTGGGTTTTGAGGGGTAGGAGAAGAATAAATGGAACAAGATGGTATCAGGAGGGAGACAAACCATAAGAGACTCTTAATGTCACAAAACAAACTGAGGGGGCCACGGGGAGGGGAATAAGGAGAGGGTGGTGGGGTTATGGACATTGGGAAGGGTATGTGCTATGGTGAGTGCTGTGAAGTGTGTAAACCTGGCGATTCACAGACCTGTACCCCAGGGGCTAATAATACTTTATATGTTTATAAAAAAATAAAAAAAAAGAAGAACTCCCAATGCTTTCAATATGATGGTGCTGAATTGTCAAGCACGTTCTCTTACAGTATCAGGTTAGTTTTCTGCAATGTGCTCACCTGCAAAGCTTGCCATCTGCAGAGGCTCACACTTGCCACCTTTGAAGCATGTTCAGGCAGCCAGCCAAGCAGTAGGGTATGTGGGGTCAGATTTGCAGAATGTTGGGGTAAAGTGAGACTGTTCCTCTTACCCTTTTCGGTACATCCAATCTTGGATTTTTTTTTTTTTTCTCCACAGTGTGCTGGAACTTCTCTGCTGGACTTTTGGACCTCCACAATGGCCATCTGTGATAATCTTGTCTGTAGGTGATTGTTAAAATCAGTATTCTTTAAAGGAAGATAGACAAAAACTCAATTACATCATCATGTATGTAACTCCTCTGATGTTTTCTACTTGAATCTATTCCATTTTAACTTATTTTTTCAAGATACTGGTTAATATTCATAAGCTGATACTGTGTGTCATTAATTGGTTAAAAACTAATACATTGATGTAGAAGGTTTACATTTATACTGCATATCTTCTCTTTTCCTAATTTAAAAGTTTCCATATCAGAAAAAAAGTCAGCTGTCACACTTGCATACCTAGTTAACTTGATTATTTCAGGAAAGACTGAATTCCCTCCTTTTCTTCCTTTGTCCTTAAGTAAACGGATAATCTTCTAGCGTTCTTAATAGTGTCATTTGTAAGTGCCATTGGTTTCCATCTGTCTCACCACACATCAGTTATTCACCATGGCAGCCACAGCTCTGCATCACAGTGGTGAACCCCTTCTTTAGCTACTACTGCAGAACTCTAGTTTGTCTTTGTATACCCCACCTGTCACAGCACAGGATTCATTCACTCCTGGCTTCAGTTTTGCTCCACCACTCCAGGGTTTGCTACCACTCCTGTTGTAGGTATGAATAACTTTCCAAGTGTAACCTTGTGCCTTTTTTTTCTTGTTCCTGAGAATGATCTATCAAGGAGAATTACCAATAATTTCTAGTAGGAGTAGCTAAGAAGATAGGTCTATTTTCCTGATGGTGCTGAAAAAATCTCAGACACCTTCACTTTACCAAGTCCTTTACCTTTCTTTCAGGAATTAAGATATGGAAGCTTTTTTTCAGGTCTATTTTAGGTGCTAGGTTTGTAAGCCAAAAATAAGAGATAAAGTCTATTAGTTATGGGGAGCCACATTTTGGGATAATCAGGCACAAAATCTTAATCTATTTTATGTTAGCAAGAGAAGTCTATATTTCTTCTTCTTCCTCTTTCTTCTCCTTTTATTCTCTTTAAAATTCATTCAGACACCCATTTAACACATATACATTGAGAGCTTACCATGTACCAGGCATTGGGGTGCAAATGCAATAAGGAAAGTGTCCTAATTTATATCCAGGTGGGGGGCTGGGCTGCAATCTGATGGTGAAAGAAAGACTACAATTCATCAATATTCATATAATATTATAATAATATTATAATAAAAGAGATATCTAAATCAGGAGCAGTCCGGTAAGGCTTTTCTGAGAAGGTAATATTTGAGCTAAGTCTTAAAGGGTGAATAAAAGTATAAAGAAGCCAAAGAATGGGAAGTAGTAGTCTTAGTTTGGGTTTCTCTGAAAACAAAGCCACAAAGCCTGTGCTAAGGACTCAGGTACAGATTGTTAATTTGCAGCATGATCCATGAAGCTAGAGTGAAAGAGCATGAGGCAGAGAAAGAAGAGAAATTCTTAAAGGTTATTTTTGAGTTCATTACAACTGTGGACAACTGGAGCGTTCTTGCATTGAGGACCTTTGGAGAAATGTGTAAAATGTACCACAGAATTGTCTTCCAAGAACAAAGGGTAGGGCATCTCTCCATCAACTCCTATCCTCACTGGAATATGATGTATGTACATGTTGAAGTGGAAGGAGCATGTATAATGTGTGTCTTGCTTTCTAATAGGTGAACACATTCTTTGTACTCAGTGGCAAATGGGGTAGATTTGAGGCATTCTAAACATCTTGTACCTTTTTCTAAATGTTCTTCATTTCATGTAAGAGTTGAAGTCTGTCTAAATTTTCCTAAATCTACCTTCAACATCCCTTACAATTTGGATAGATTGTTTACACAGTCTCATGTATGTAATGCAACCAATTTCAGTTGTGGATCTTCATTTATTTTTAAGGTCTATGTTTTAGTCAAAGCTTAAAATGATCTTAATGAGGATTGCTCCCTTGATGGAATTTTGAACTCTTGTATGATATTGGTATACTAGTTTTCTAAATACACTTGAGTGTGAGAAGAAATCCTAGATCATCTTCAGTAGGAACATTTGTAAAAAATCAACTTTTGCTTGATAAAAACGTTTTTAGAACTGCTCCTTAGGTACTGTTTTCCTAGTTTTTATGACTACAAGAAAATAATTGGAAGAATTATATTAATTTATTCATGATCAGTAAGCAATAGAGACCAAACCTAATCTCATAATTACAATGTCATGAAGAACACTATGTTGCTCCCATATCTTGGCTATTGTAAATAATGCTGCAATGAACATAGGCATGTATATATCTTTTCAAATCAGTGTTTTCATTTTCGTTGCAGAAAATATCCCAAACTAGAGTTGCTGGATTATATGGTAGTTCTATTTTTAATTTTTGAGGACCCTCCCTCCTGTCTTCCATAGTCACTGCACCATTTTGCTTTCCCACCAAAGCTTCCCTTTTCTACACATCCTTGACAACACTTATTGTTTCTTGTCTTTTGATAATAGTCATTGTGACAAGTGTGACATGTCTTGTGGTTTTGGTTTGCATTTGCCTGATGATTAGTGATGTTGAGCATCTTTTCATATGCCTGTTTGGCTATCTCTATGTCCTCTTTGGAGAAATGTTGGACCTTTTGCTCATTTTTTAATTGGATTGTTTATTTTTTTGATGTTGAGTTGTGTGGGTTTTTAAAAATATATTTTGTATCTTAACCCATTATCAGTGATATCATTTGCAAAATATCTTCTCTCATTCAGTAAGTTGTCTTTTCATTTTATTAGTGTTTTCTTTCACTGTACATAAGCTTTTTGGTTTGATATAGTCTCTTTGCTTATTTTTTTTTTAAGATTTTATTTATTTATTTGACAGAGATCACAAGTAGGCAGAGAGGCAGGCAGAGTGTGTGTGTATGGGCAGGGCCGGTGGCGGGGGAAGCAGGCTCACCGCTGAGCAGAGAGTCCAATGTGGGGCTCGATCCCAGGACCCTGGGATCATGACCTGAGCTGAAGGCAGAGGCTTGAACCCACTGAGCCACCCAGGCGCCCCTCATTTGCTTATTTTTGCTTGTTGTCCTTGCCAGAGGAGTCATATCCAAAAACTATTGCTCAGAGTAATGTCTAAGAGTTTACTGTCTATGTTTTTGAGAGATGAACAGATAAAAAAGATGTAGTAATTGTATACAATGGAATTCTAATCAGCTATAAAAAAGAATTAAATCTTGCCATTTGGGATAACATGGATAGACCTAGAGGATATTATGCTAAGTTAAATAAGTCAGATAGAGAAAGACAAATTTGGTATAATTTCACTTATATGTGGAATCTAAAAAACAAAACAAAACAAGAGAGAAACACACTCATAGATACAGAGAACAATCTGATGGTTGCCAGAGAGGATGAAGGTAGGGAAATGTGTGAAATAGGTGAAGGGAGTTAAGAGGTATAAACTTCTAGTAGTTATTTAAAAAATGACATGGGGATACAATGTACAGCATAAGGAATATAGTTAATAGTACATAACAATTTTGTATGGTGACAAATAGTAGCTAGATTTATTTAGGTAATCACTTCATAATATGTATAAATGTTGAATCACTAGGCTGTGCACCCAAAACTAATATAATGCTGTATGTCAACTATACTTCAATAAAAAAAAGAACATTATGCACTAATCTAGAAAAATTTAGATAGGAAAATAGTTTAATAATTTAAAAGCAAATATAAATTTTAGGAGAAAATTTTTTCAATAAAATACTATTTTACATAATCAGGATAAAATTACGTAATTAGGTTAGAATAACTTTCTTTATGATAAGGTAATTTGTAATAGAAGCCAGTCTCCTGGATAAGTAAAATGAGTTTTAACATAAGAGAAAAAAAACAAAACCATTGCTGGAAATATTATTCAAATATTAACTTTTTCTTAATTCTTTATATTTTCCAGATTTTATTTTCAAAGTGGCTAATTTATAGTATCTTCCCAAACATTAAAATTTATCATTTTTTATTCTCTCAAAGTTGGCATGCTGAGACTGCTTTTTCAGCAGACTCAACTTGTTACCTGAAAATGAAAAAAAGTTCAGCTGCAAATAGCTGCTTCAAAGTAGAGTTTTATGGGATTTTTTTTAAAAGATTTTATTTATTTATTTGACAGACAGAGATCACAAGTAGGCAGAGAGGCAGGCAGAGAAAGAGGAGGAAACAGGCCTGCCAAGCAGAGATACCGATGTGGGGCTTGATCTGAGAACCCCGGCATCATGACCTGAGCTGAAGGCAGAGGCTTTAAGCCACTGAGCCACCCAGGCACCCCAAGTTTTATAGGATTTTAGAGCTCTTTTTAACTGCACTAACAAGAAAAAATATTTCAAATAACAAATGAAATACATATATAGAAATACCTCACTGCTAGCATGTATTTAAAAGTTTCATTTTTTCTTTTCCGGGAAGTTTTGAATAAGACCTACCCCACCACTTTTTGGTAAATATCATGGCTTCAAATAATTAAAGTAAATTTTCGGGAGCAAACACCTTTGACTTCAGAAAAAAAGTCATTTACAAAGTTCACTGGCTTTTTTTTTTTTTTTAAATCAACAAGGCATCTTATAAATGTACATCATAACACTGTAAAGAATGAACATGCAGGTATTGTTATGTCTCTTCTAAAAGTGGAGCTACTAAATTACAGATTATAATTAGAACGAGAGACTAAATGATATTTAGGGCTATTTGCAGAGTTTACTTCCTGAAATGCATGCCTACCAAATGATGATGGTCGTATGTTTAAATCTCTTTAAATCGAAGGATCCAATCATCTTCATACCCAATCTCCAGGGCTACTTCCTTGCAAGCTTTACAGTCAACCTACTATTAACTGTTATTTCCATGATCACCAACAGCATGTTTGTCTTGTTATGCAATGTTTTCAACATTATGGGAATATTAGGCTTTAAACTTAGAAGGAACCCCTACAATTATCTGTATGTAGGGAGGGCTTTTCCATTTCAAACCCAGTTAGATATCTATGGTGCTGATAAATGTTAGCAATCAGCTCTCTTAGGAAAAAAAAAAAATCTCAGATTTAAATAGTTTGATAATTTCTGCTTTGTAAATACTCCCAATGCAGCTGGTTTCCAAGCTTCCAACATGATGACTTCACTGAACGTGGTGTCCTTTATATAGTATTTTTGCCACATAGATACTCTATACCTAAATAACCTAAAGAACACAGGCAATAGCAAAATACCTATAATACCTAAAGGCAATATATAATCAAAATAATCCACTTTGATTATATACTACCTTTGTGTTTTAATATAGTTTATTTAATTGTAAATTTCTATTATTTAATCTTAATTATTGGCTGTGTTTAAAAACTGGCTTGCAAAGTTCCTAAGGGTTTAGCAAGTAGCTCTCAGGACTGGTATAATCCAGCTCTAGTACTCCACCGAACTAGCATGGTGTTACTATTGTTGACTTACAGATGAGGAAACTGGGACTCAAATAAGGGAAGGAAAAGGAACATGCATTGGCCATCTATTTGAGGTCATGCTTGGTGTTGGCCACTTAATGAATCATAGCTCATAAGCCCTCCAAACAACTCAAGGAGACAGGATGTATTATTCCAGTTCTATAAATAGAAAAATGGATTTCTCTAAATGTCACAATGCTATTAAGTGACAAACTTAGGATAAGAGCTCAAGTTCTCTGACTTAGGTTTCTCAATTTTATTTATAGCAGCATCCCTTGCTTTCTAGGTTTTCACATAAACTATGGAAGAACATCAAAGGCTATCAGATCAGACACTGAGACACAGCAGTGAACTGTGTATCTTTTAAAATACTACTTTTTAGGGACACTTGGGTGGCTCAGTTGGTTGAATGTCCTACTCTTGACTTCCACCCGGATCATGACCTCAGGATCCTGAGATCAAGCCTGGCACTGGGCTCCATGCTTGGTGGACAGCCTGCTTGAAATTCTCTCCTTTTCCCTCTCCTTCTGACCTTCATCCCTCTCTCTCTTCTAAAATAAATAAATACTTCTTTAAAAGTTAAAAAATAAAAATAAAATACTATTTTTAGTGATGAATATGGCTATAGATTTCAAAAATAACTATATAAACTGGATAGTTATTGATTGCAGATTTGATTTAGAAATAAAGATCCTAGTTTTACATTTTTAGTAACTAAAAAGCTTAGGTAAAAATAAGACTAAGGAAGATAGAAACATATCAGAGTAAAGTAGTTATAATACTGAACAGTATGGTATAATTTTGGGTAGAGTGTAACTGTACAGAAGTTGTAAATAATGACTTTTTGTGAAGTCAGTACTGTGAGGACTGACATTTCGATATAGAAATGAGTCTTCTCTCAGACAGAAATGTCCAACAAAACCATGTCTAAGGTAAATCATTATTCAGGATCAGTATCTTACTAGCCTTCTTTTATTGTATTTTGCTTTTAGTCAAACATCAGTAACAAAAAGAAATCAGCATCACTAATCTCCATCATTACTGATTGTTTACAGTCACTTTGAGGATTAATATGAAGTGCTATTATCACGTAATGTTATTCAAAAAGACTGAACACAAATGCTGTAAGAAAATAAAGATTAAATAACAATAGAATATTCCAATTATAATCAAGGTACCTTGTAAGAATGGTGAAAGTGGATTTAGAAGTGAAAGGTCCACCTTTCAGGAAGTCTCTTCATAAGTACACTGTTAATTCAAGTTAACTTTTTCTTACATATATTTTGGAGCAATATAAGGTGAGAAATTTCTATGTTAATATTATTGTATTCACAAATAAATGTTGTTGTCCTTTATATTTTTAATAAGTATCAGGCACAGTGGATTTTACTTAGCATAAATAAGATCAAAAAGTCCAGAACCACTAAGCTACAAATCTCTCTGGGCAATAGGAACTATATTCATTTCAGGAAGGAAAAGTTTTTTGTTTTTTTTTTTTTAAGATTTTATTTATTTATTTGACAGACAGAAGTCACAAGTAGGCAGAGAGGCGGGCAGAGAGAAAGAGAGGAGGAAGCAGACTCCCCGCTGAGCAGAGAGCCCGATGTGGGACTCCATCCCAGGACCCTGAGATCAAGACCTGAGCTGAAGGCAGAGGCTTTAACCCACTGAGCCACCTGGGTGCTCCGGAAAAGTACATTAAATTCTGAATGTTAAAGGTATTTCAGTAATATAAATTGTCGCACTTTTTTTTTTTTTTAAGATTTTATTTATTTGACAGAAGGAGACACAGTGAGAGAGAGAACACAAGCAGGAGGAGTGGGAGAGGGAGAAGCAGGCTCCCCACCAAGCAGGGAGCCCAATGTGGAACTCAATCCCAGGACCCTGGGATCATGACCTGAGCCGAAGGCAAACACTTAATAACTGAGCCACCCAGGCGCCCCAAATTATCACACTTCTTTTGTAATTTCTTATCTTCTAAGTAACTGAACTTAAATTACAATTAATTTTCTTCTTTCAAAATATGTCACCAAAACTGACATTTGGAACCAAGAATGAATTTAAACAGTTTCCTTGGTTTCTGTCCATGCCCTTCATGGCAGTGTAGGAAAAATGGCTTTTGGGGGTGATCTACAGAGCCGTTTCTAAATGGGAAGCTCCTTGCCTCTCCCCAGGGTACCAGCTGCTCCTTGGCATCCTGCCACTAGCATTAACAATTTCAGGAGTTTGTAAGACAGGGCCTTGTGAGACAAATTCTCACCTCTCTGCTGCTGACTTGAAGCCTGACAAACTGTGGTAAGTGAGAGTGACAAACAACCATGACTCCTACCCCAGAGATTTCCCACCAGGGCAGAGCCTGAACATGGGGCTGAATATGCCCCCATTCACTCCCAACTTAGGGAAAACATAACCCAATGAAACTAAATTTGTTAAATTAACTAAATTATTTACAAGCAAATAAACTAGGAAAGGAAGCTACTCAGAAGAAAGTGAAAACATAAGAACACAGAGTTAGGTTTCATCTTGATGTGTTTCTAGTATCTTTATACATGGCATTTTGTTTCACTGATCATTTACGCAGTTGTAACTGATGTGTAAACAACAGATTCCTTTTCTAGCAGTGTTCTGATTGTTCTATACTACGGAATTCATTGTAAGGAAGAATCACTGTGCATCTTATCCAAAAATAGTTATTATTGGAAGTACAAGAAAACCTAATTAAAACACTTTAACATTTAGCTTAATCCTCCACTATAAATCTCATGGATTAGATGTATATATACTATTAAAATAATGCAATATATGCAATATATTATAGGTGTACAGATATACAACTATATAGATACAGATGTATAGATACACAACTATTCAATATACTATAGATGAATATACTATTGCCCCACAGTGTTACTATTATTTTTCTGTCTTTTTGGTCTAAGATTTAGAAATCTATGCCAGGGTAGCCAGGGTCCAAGTTTTTATCTGGTGATTCAGCCAAAAAACATTAAAGAAGCCTCCTCCCACAATCCCTTGCCTTACTCCATTATCTGTCCACTGCATTATTCTTCACACTGTTAAAATGTAACAGAGACTGGGGGAAATTTATCTCTCTTCTTTAAAGCATGTCTCATATATTTGGCTGAGTGCATAGGCATTATAATGATAGGTGCTTTCAAAGAACCTAGAGATAAAAAGAAGCACCTAAATCAATGTCCGGAACACCAGAACCATTATTACTTGATAGGAGACACAGAAGCAGGTCATACTTTTGAACATTTTTCTTAGGATTAAAAATATGGAAGAAAAACTTTTATGTTTTAGCAAATAGAGACAGCAGCAAATTGTTTTGGGAAGGAGACTGCTATATGAGAATATGGTGTGAGGGCCAAGAACAGGACCTTGAGCCAGGTGATGGAGTTAAGCCCCTACTCTGACTCTTCTTAGTGTGTCTGTGTCATTGTGGGTATGTTACTTAATCCTCCATGCCTCAGTTTCCTCCACTTTACAATGGGGATAATCAGTGAGATTTATTAAGATTAAATGAATTGATACAAGGAAAGTACTTTATTAAGTAAGCAATCAATAAATATTACCTAGGGGCGCCTGGGTGACTCAGTGGTTAAGCCGCTGCCTTCGGCTCAGGTCATGATCTCAGGGTCCTGGGATTGAGCCCCGCATCGGGCTCTCTGCTCAGCAGGGAGCCTGCTTCCCTCTCTCTCTCTCTGCCTTGTGATTCTCTCTCTCCATCTACTTGTGATTTCTCTCTGTCGAATAAATAAATAAAATCTTAAAATAAATAAATAAATAAATAAATAAATATTACCTGTTATTATGTCATACACCATGTTTAAAATACCTCCTTTTTGCCATTGTATAGAATAAAGGAAGATGCAGCTTATCGTACCAGACCATTATGAGGATTACATAAATATTTGTTTAATTTAATGAAGTGGGTACCCACCTGGATGATTGTGACATTACATAGTTGTGATTATTAATGACGTTTGTCTGTCATGGGTTACATGTAATATGATGAAAGACGTATTAGAAATAGGGGACTTTTTTTTAATTGTATTTGTAATTGATTTCTTAAGAGATGAACTTGTCAATATCTAGTTTATTCCAGTTAAGTAAAGAAACACAGTGACGCATATTGTGGAATATGCTTTCTTCTTGAAAAAACTCTATGTGGAAATGTTTTACCTTGATGAATCTGAAGTATAAATTGTTTGGTAGGACTTTTTTTATGTTCCACTGGCTCCCAATTTGAAAGTAATGCATTTAGATTCCAGCAAAACCAAACCAAAACAAAACAAAACAAAACAAAAACCAACAAAACACTTATCAGAACTGTTCTGTAAGAGCTATAAGGATAAGAGTATTCTGCTTTCTAATTTTATATAAAAGAAATATCTCTGAAAAAGATAATTACTATCTGGACTATACTTTCACATTTCCTAGGAATATAGACATTTGATCGATTAAAAAAATGAAAACAAATGCAAAGAGACTGACATTTATTCTTGATTCCAGTATTTAATATTTATGTTACTATAATTTAAACTTCAAAATGCCCATTTTAACTTAATATACAATGTTAAGAGATGAACATAGACAATACTGACAATTGACAAAATAGCCTGAGATCCCATTTCTAAGGACCACATTTGACTTTAAGCTTCATAACAGCAGAGACCATCCCAAGTGCTCTGCACAATGGTAGGCACAGAGTGAGTGCAGTCACCATATTTGTTACCATTAAAGCTCTAGAATTTGACTAGAGAGACTAAAGCCTTTGTCCTTATGCCAAAAATAAAAAAGTAAAGAAAAGAAATCAGGAGAGACTAATGAGATTAATAAATTTGAGAGAGAGTTTTGCTGTCTTTTCTCATCCTTTTTGTGAGAATACAGATTTCTGAGAGGGCATTGAATGCATTTATTTCATCTAGACAGATTTTGGATTCTTGGCATTTTCTTGCTTACTGAATAATAGAGTTTTCAAAATGTCTTAGGCCATTCTAAGGGGGTGTGTGTTAGGAGAGTAACATAAATATACAAGGTGAATAGAAATTTCTGCTTTAAAGATTTTATTAAGAGTTTTTATGACTGTTCTTACTTTAGGTTCAACATGATGCACTCATTTTTTAAAAATTGTTTTTAGATTTGACTTCCTTTTGCATCAGGAGAAGTCAGCATCCTAACAATTGCTGTAACAATAACAGCACACCTCTCACTTCCTGAGCAACTGCAACGTGCCAGGCATGGTGCTGAGCATAGCATCGCATGTACTGACAGGGCAGCTGCCGGAGAGATCGTGCACCTGGGCACAGAAGTTATCCCCATTTTACAGATGAGTAGACAGGCAGAGAGATATTAAGTAACTTGTTCAAGCTCATCCAGCAGGTGTGTTTCAAAGCCAAGTGGTGAGCCCACACCGTCTGTCTTTCACCCTCATTATCTGATGAAATCAAAGCCTTTATGCACTTTCTGCCCTTACGCATATAGCTCTCCCATTCAATTAATGGCTATTCAAAGGCCACTTAAAAACGATTTTCCCAGGGCACCTTGTGACTCAGTGGGTTAAAGCCTCTGTCTTCGGCTCAGGTCATGATCTCAGGGTCCTGGGATGGAGCCCCACATCAGGCTCTCTGCTCAGTGGGGAGTCTGCTTCCCCCCCACCATCTTTCTGCCTGCCTGTCTACTTGTAATCTATGTCAAATAAATAAATAAAATCTTCAAAAAAAATGATTTTCCCTTGAGGAAGTAGAATCACAGATAATAAAGTTTCCAAGAATTTGGGAAAATTTCTTTAAGTTTTTAGTAACTTTATTTCCTAAAAGTCTCTCCTATTAGTGTTTCTTTTCCTACATCTTCACTTTTTTAAAGAGTTTTTTTGAAAGATTTTATTTATTCATTTGACAGGGAGAGAGAGCACAGGCAGGAGAGCAGCAGGCAGAGGGAGAGAGAAAAAGCAGTTTCCCCACTGAGCAGGGAGCCCAGTGTGGGACTCAATCCTAGGACCCTAGGATTATGGCCTGAGCCAAAGGCAGATGCTTAAACATTTGAGCCACCCAGGTGCCCCCATCTTCACTTCTTTAAAAATGAATAGAAACAAAGACAAAAGCTTGTCTTGATACATGTTTAGAGTCAGCCAATGTCAGCTTTTAATTTAAAAAAAAATGTTTTTTTAAAGATTTTATTTATTTATTCAACAGAGAAAGAGAACTCACAAGTAGGGAGAGAGGCAGGAAGAGAGAGAGGAGAAAGCAGGCTCCCCGCTAAGCAGAGAGTCCGACTCAGGACTCGATCCCAGGACCCTGAGACCATGACCTGAGCCGAAGGCAAAGGCTTAATCCACTGAACCACCCAGGCACCAACCCCAATTTTTTTTTTAAAGGAGGCTCCACACCCAATGCGGGGCTTGAACTCATGACCCTAAGTACTCTATCAACAGAGTCAGTCAGGCACCCCCAAATTTAGCTTTTAAAGAGTTAAATTCAACCACAAGTTCTGCACTTGACCACTACCAAGCACTGGCCATCCAGCAGCATTAGATGATCTTCTCAAGCCTTTTCCCAGAGACAGTGAAGACAGCTGCTGAGAGAGACAGATGAAGGTTATAGGCCACTGCAGTGTAGAGCTCTCCTGAGAAGACATTTCCTTGCTAGTCCCTTGCCAGAGAACGATGACAAAGGAACAGATGTCAGCTTCAGTCACGTGGTCTCTCCTTTTAGGAGTTCTGGGGCCGGGTGGGTGTGTGTGCCATCTGGGTGGTACGGAGGAGTCTGCGGAAGCACAAATCTTGCAGCTTCTCAGAGCAGCCAGTCACCAATTTTGCAGGTGTCTTGCTCACAGATCAAAACGTTTACCAGCCTCGGATGCAAGTGCACAGTGCTTTATGACTGAAGAAGAAGCAGGCCATTGCCACATCTCGGAAACGCGTATTTCCTGAGATGCATGTAAGTGTACATGTGCCCAAATTGAACTGCTCTTTGATACAGCCATGAGATCCCCTTCCTCCTCCTCAGGGCAACTGATAGCACCCTATATGACTCGCTGTAAATTGACCTTGCCAGCAAATCTGTGATTATGGTATATAGACTCTTACAGCCCAAAGGCCCGTGTGCTGGCAGCCACAACGTATACGATATTGTCATGATGGAGCCTTGCTATGTTGAGCTCAGCCCAGAAATTCACTGGGATGCCAGCCAATCTGTTTTTAAACATTTTTTTTTTTTTTTTTTTTGACATGGATAGAAAGAAGAGTCCAGGAAGCAGACTTAGAAAGACTGGTGAGAGAGGTTAGAGGAGGAACAGGGAGGACATTTTTCTACGATCAGGAGAAAGCACTTGGGGAGGTAGGATTGCCCAAGAGCATAAAATATTGCAGGGAGGTCAAGTAAGAGAATAAATTTAGACACCTTTAAATGTAGACACCTGGAAGTCATTGAAATGGCTTCAGCAAGAGTGATTTCAACAGTGTGGTTAAAGTAGCAGCAAACTGCAAAAGGCTGAGAGATGCAAAAGGGGATGTGGAGACGGAGTACAAACGAGTCCTATGGGAAGGGTGCGCGAGAGGGCAGAGAGGGAGGAGAGGCCAAATGTAGGTTCTTTCTGAACTAGGAGAAAGGTGAACATATTTATATGGTGCTGAAGGAAGGATGCAGTTGAGAGGATGAGGCAGGGAAGAGACGAGGTCACACAGAGTATAAAGACCTTGAGCGACTGAGAGCAGATAAGATCTAAAGCACAGATGGAGGGACAGTATTAGAAGTTACTTCTTCCTTTAGGACATGAGAAAAAGATGGCACGGCTCTCAATAAGCATATTTCTGTGGGGAAAGGAGGGTGAGAAAGATCTTTCCTGATAGACACATTTTTTTTTTTTTACTTTTTTTCCCTGTAAATTGTGAGGTGTAACACCTGCTGAGGGAGAAGAGGTTGGGGACAGGATATGATGCCTGGAGAGGGAGACGTTAGGGGCAGCCACTGAAAGGAATGGGAAAGAGGGCTCATCAAAGAGAGCTGGGGCGGGGGGTCAGCTGAGGTAAGAGGCAGCCTATATTTAGTATGGTGCTCTCTGTTGGTCTTCAGGAGCCTGGGCACAGGAGCAAAGGGGGTAAAACGATAGGTCTGAGAAGGGTCTTCAGTTGACAGGGTTGGCACAAAGGGAAGTGATTTGGATGAGAAATTTGTTGAAAAGATGTACCATGAAGTCTAGGCTGGATCAGAAGGAATTCAGACAGGGAGGTGGTGGGGGCTGGAGGGGGGGAGTGGTTGATGACCTGCAAGAAAGTTGACATGGTCAGAGCATCGGGAATTCAGTGAGCTTCACGATCGCGTGTATCTAGGGCAGCAGAGTATGATTTCTAGAACGAGGAGGGCTGTAATCAGTGGGATAGTTAAGATGTTTTGGGAGATGGTGGTTCAGGATGTGACCCCAGGAACAGGATGACTGAAGGAATAAACGCACCGGCTGCTGGAGATAAACAGCTCAGAGTGGGGACGCCTCGCAAACACATAGAGCTGCAACAATTAAACAAACTAAAATTTCTTTTTAAATGAATTTTTCATTTATCCAGAACCATGAGGGTCTGTTTCTTCCCATAACTCAGCTAATGTGATAGTGGGATTACTTCAGTGAATATCTCTTATTAATTAACTTTGACCTGTGAGGTGTTCTTTAATCAGCAATGCTGCTATGCAAAGATATTCATGGTTGTTCTCAGTAGAGCAGACAAACTGGTGAGACAAATAAATCCAGAAACCCCACTTGATCATGGTGTATGCTTCTTTTAGTGTCATCTTGAGTGGGGTTTGCTTATGTTTGTTGAGGATTTTTGCATCTATGTTCAACAAAGATACTGGTCTCTAGTTTTCTTTCTCTTCTCTCCTTCCTCCCTCTCTCTCCCCACACCCCATCTCTCCTCTTCCTTTTTTCCTTCCTTCTTTTCTTTTCTCTTCTTTTTTTTTTCTTTCTTTTTCTCTTCTCTTCTTTTCTCTTCTCTCCTCTTCTTTTCTTTCTGGTTTCCTTGTCTGATTTGGTATCAGAGTTATGTGGCCCTTATAAAATGAGTTTGGAAGAATTCCGTCCTCTTTAATATTTTGGAAGAGTTTAAGGATAAGTATTAAATCTTTGAATGTTTGGTAGAATTCACCAGTGACAGTCTGGTCCTGGGTTTCTGTTTGTTGGAGGTTTCTGATTCCCGACTCAACCTCTTTACCAGAAATTTGGTCTATCGAAGTAGTTACAGCCTGGCCAAAAGATATGATACAGACTTGTTTCAGCCCAAGAACTAGACCGATATTTGATTAGCATTTTTTAACTTTTTATTTATTTATTTATTATTTTTTTAATTAATTTTATTTATTTATTTTCAGAAAAACAGTATTCATTATTTTTTTTCACCACACCCAGTGCTCCATGCAATCCGTGCCCTCTATAAAAACAGGATGAAATGAAATAAAATAAAGATAAATTATACTTGGCTTCTTTCCTCTTGCTTTTTCTCCCCCCTTTGGAAAATTTCCATTTCTGGCAAGACATCTCCAAAAGATGTTAATACTTCGAAATGCATGTGAGATCACTCAGTAGTGTGCTAAAACACACATCAAAGGCAGAACTAAAGGAATTAGGTCATGTAACATAATGGATGGGCCTGTGGAGATAAGAGAAGAGGATACTTACTCAATGAAACAAGAGTGGCTGCTGGCTGGCGTTAGGATCGCCGCCGGCAGAGACCCGTCTTCCTCTCAGATCAAGTCCTTCCTCCTCCTGACTTCCTTATTTCTGTTAATGGAGCCCCAAATCCTCTCATCTTCTGGATTTGAATGCCGAAGTAATTTCCTTTTATGCTTCTCACACCCTCATAAGTTACCGAAGCTCCTTCATTAATCCTTTTTCATACCTCCAATAGCCTGAAGAATGGCCTGTCAGGCTTGTGACACTCTGCAGCTGACAGCTAAAATGGGAAGAAGGAGCAGGTCCATTTTGCCGTAGTGGTCACACCTACAAGGTGATCACCTGGGTTTCCTTGGAGATTTCTGCCATTGTGCTAGGACTGCCCTGGTGGACAGAGTTATGACATTCTGCTCCACAAGGATCTGTCCCCCTTCCAATCCTGGGATAAGATTCTATGAGTGCATTGTGACTACATGCATTTTAAAAGAGCAAAGTATCGAGAACAGAGATTTGTTTTATAGATTAAAAGCCTGAAGGAACTGTAAGAGTCCTAGCTCCTCAAAAGTATTTGATATATACACGCAAACATGCACATTAATATATACAAACTCCTTTTGAAAATTCCCAATGAAAAATTAAAGTCTTTAATTCTACTCTATAGGAAAACCACAACACTAAAGAGGCTCTCCTTAATTAACTTACAAAGATGTTCATGGCTATACTACTTGATATAGTCTAACTGCTGAAACATATAAACCCCCAAATGTATAATGGGACAAACAAGATAGATGTTCTTGCTCATGTAAAGTCCTAAATGGGTTTTCCTTGTTGGTAGCTGGCTCTCTTTCAAGCGATGATTCAGTAACCCAGGTTCTTTTTGTCTCTTGCTCTGCTGTCTTCAGCATGCAGCTTCAAAGGTCTGCTTTGAGCCAATGGGGGTAAAAATGAGTGTGAAGAATTAAATGCACATGCAAGATTTTTCCAGGCTGGGAAGTAGCACAGAGGACTTTCATTCACATTCCAATGGCCAGAACTCAGTCAGATGGGAAGATACTCTATGTTTCCAGGAAGATGAGACACAAGGTTGGTTAAAAAAAGCAAAAACCAAAAAACAAAAAACAACACTAGCAGTTTTTCCCACAATGGGATAGAAACCAGAAATGTGAGGAATTTACAGGAAGAAACCTGATTTCCTGCACCAACCATGGTGGTGGAGGCACACAGGAGACTCATGGCAGAGGAACAGGTCAGAACTTTAAATGCACACGGACTCAGTGGTTACATGTAAGGGGATATATCTCCACTAGATATTCTAATAAAGTCTCCTCATTGTCTAAAACACACCAAAAGGAAGTTCTTAAGTGAACACAGTTCAGTAACACCAAGTTGACAGATTGACAGGTTGAGATGTGGGCACTGGCAATCTGAAGGAACTAGGCAAGAAGCCCAGACTAAAGAAGCAAAGCCCAGGCAAGAATCCAAGAGTGTCAGGGCAATTGCGACACGAGAAACCAAATAAGCAAGTCAAAATCAAGAAGCCATAGAAACCTTAGAGCAAGTAAAATTGGAGTCACAAAACCTGGAAAAGAACCCTGGTCTTACCACTCACTAGCTGACGCGGGAGGGAACACTTCATGCCTCTGAGTTTGTTTTCTCATTTGTGAACTTGGGGTTATAACAGTTATGTCATGATGATTAACTGGAGAGTCAAAGGGATGTTGTGCGTGAAAACTCATAGAGCCTGGTGAAAGGAGAAAGAGGGCTGATTTTAAGTCTGTTTCTATATTCATACACCTTGGACCTTAAGATTTGGAACCCGCTGTATGCATAAGTAAGTCTCTAGTTATGAATCGGAAGCAGGAGGGGAAGAGCTATCTAGTGTAGAAAACTAGCCTTTGGGCTGGGGAAACTGCAAATTGAGGCTCCTTTATGAAAGTTCTGCCTTCCTGCATGCCTGTCTTCCTCTCTTACTTCACTCTGCTTTTCCTCCTCGCCTCCCTCCTCACACTCTCTCTTCTCTTTTCTTTTCTCTCTTCTCTTCTTTTCTTTCTTTTCTTTCCTTTCTTTTCTTTCTTTCGTTCCTTCCTTCCTCCCTTCCTTTTCATTCTTTCCATCCTTCCTCCCCTCCTTTATTTTTCTTCCCTTTTTTTCTCCATCTAGTTCCTTTGCTAGATGAGCCTGGCCATTAAGGAGGGTATAGCTCATTTCATGTACAACGGTTCTAAACAGGAGCTTGCTAGGTTATGGGTTGAATGAACAACAGAACAGAAAGGATGCATTATTGATAGGTGTGTTATTTGGTGTCATTCTTTGGGACAAAAATGTTTGATAAATTCTTCAGAGTATTGATCTAAAGGAAATAATCAGAAATATAAAGGCCTTATAAACAAAGATGTTCATCATAGTTTTACTTCTAGTAGTAAAAAAATTTGAAGCAGGCTAATTGTCAACATTGAACAAATGGTAAATTAAACTATGTTATATATATTATATTCACAAAGTAAAATATGTAACTGTTAACAATTGTGTTGATGAAGTGTTTCAGTAACGTGGAGTATCATGATAAGATAGTGAACGAAATTAAGTAGACTACAAAGTGACCACAACTTTGTCAAAACTTCAGGCAGAAAAAGCTTAGAAGGCAAGATATCGCAATGGTAATGACTATTCATGGATGGGTGAATAGAAGTATTTTTTTCTTATTTCTACTTTTCTTCAATGTCTATAATTTATAATGCATCTGTATTATTTTTATATTGGAAAATACAAAGTCAATTTTCTTTTCTAGGAAAGCATTGATAATAACATGCTTCATGCTAATCTAGTGCTACTGAACAAAGAGCTGGCACAATTAACAGCAAAACAAGGGGCAACCGGATGGCTCAGTTGGTTAAATGTCTGACCCTTAACTTCAGCTCAGGTTCATGAGGTCAGGGTCGGTGGGATCAAGCCCCATGCCAGGCTCTGGACTCAGTGCGGAGTCTGCTTGTCCCTCTCCTTCTGCTCCTCTCCCTGCTCTCTCTCTGTCAAATAAATAAAATCTTAAAAAAAAACCCAAAACCCTCAACCCCCCCAACAAAATAAGTCCACTTCATGCATCACAATGTGAATAATGCTGCTCAGAAGTGAACAGAAATATCTACACAGGTATACAGGTACCCCATATAAATATGTAATATCGATATTAACATTATTCATATCCTTTCCTCATAAGTCATAGTTTTGTTTTATAGGATTTACTTGGTAAGAACAAAATGTAAATTTTGGGCACAAAATTTTCACTCGTCATTATGACAGCACAGACATGGTCTGACTCATAGCATTTGCATGAATCCCAAAGGCTCTGTTGGAGTCAGTCAGAGTGAGAGTGAACTTTGCTAGGACTTGATGGATCTTCTTAACTCTGACCGCTGATATCCAATGAAGTTGTGCCTTCTTGTGGAATAGGCTAATGGGCACTACAAATAATGAAAATATTTGGATAATCACCAATAGATACTGACATATAGACATTGACAAACATTATCAAACGTCATCACACCTCAGATGCTCCGGGGGAATGGCCAGATCCATTGCAACCCACAAAGAGAGATGTAAGAAACTTAATGCAGCCTTGTTCAAATGTCTATTTAATTAGAAAATATTGATTTGATGTGATGCTTTCAGAAGTTCCAGATTTAAATGCATTGAGTAGTCATTGCTAACCAAGAAGAGATGAATAGATTATCAGGCAGGCAGGCCATCAGAAGTTGGTCCAGAAAATCAAAAGGGACTGCTGACAGTATGCTGAAGAATCATACTGATAAGATATTGCTAAAGGGACAGAGGAAAGATGACCAGATGTGAGATAATACCATTCCTTTTTTATTCAACCAAAAATAAAATTTTGTGACCCATAAAGAGTGGATGTGGAGAGTTCCTATCTTAATATTTATAGCTTTGTTTGAATTCATTGAAAGGTGTGCCACCACCTACAACCTCATAAGATTGCATTCAATATTAAAATTACAGTACAGTAAACCATAAAGTTTACACATCAGACTGAAAATGACAGATTTAGAGTGGGTAAGGAAAATATACCACAGCTGACAGGGAAAAAAACATGACCTGAATCTGAATTTCCTCCCCATGCAAATAAAGTTGCACTCTGAGTCTAGTAAGCATTATGGTCTATTTATGATAACAGGAATTTGTAGGTGTCTGGCTTCGGGTGAACCTTTCTGATATTTGGCATCAATATTAGTCCAGGCACGAAGCTGTATTTTATTTCCTTGCAGAGCTTTCATGATGAAATTGAAAATATTGATTTGCGATCACCACACTAGAGATCAATCTAAACACATGGATTTTGTGCTTTGTTTTATTTAAAGGACCTGGATCAGAGATGTCTATTTTGCTTTTTGTTCCAAACCTCATTGGTGTTTCTTCAAACTTTAAGGTATGGAAGCATTTCTTGGGGTCCTTATTAAAATGCAGATTTGAGAGTAAGCAAAATGAATCTTTCATGAAGGAAGTGGTTATCTTTGCAGGGATAATGACTAGGAGGGGAGGGAGGGAAATTTGTGGGATATGTGAAATGTAATACATGTGTATTACACTTAGGAATTGTATGCCTCAGTAGTGGGTTATTCTGCAGTTATTATTTTTAAAAACAAAAATACAATGAAACTTAAAAATGAAGTCTTGGGTTATGCTGCAGAAAAAATGTCTCTTGAGGACTAAACCCATTATAATAAGGTGGGGCCCATTGTTGGCTAGAATGAACTTGTTAACCAAACATCAGAAAAAGATAGACACATTATAACGGAGAGAAACCACTGAGAGCAACAGTGCCCCACACCCATTTTCATAGCAAAGTTTCAGCTGGTGCTTCCTACAGTAATTCAGAAAACAATTTCCAAAGGCATCCAAATTCATCAAATCTTGAAGGTTTTGTCTTTGTATAGCAAATTGAGTTATAATTGAGTTATAATTCTTAAACTGCATAATTACTGTGCTTGGGAACTGGCTTTTTATGATCACTTTTTACTCTCTTGTCACATACCTTTTTAAGGCCTACTGCAAAAGCAGAACTAGCTTTTATTTACGTTCTAACTAATCTATCAGGTCAGACTAAATCTCAGCAGAATGGAAGTATTTTGCCACCAACTGGTACTTTCCCACCAAGTGGGAATTCTCTCCCATGGTTTATAGGACACTTCCACAGGCCCAATCACTCCAGAACCCTATTCCTTGCAGACACAAACTTATGTTCAGTCCCTAGCGGATATAGTTCGGGTAATTCCTGCCGGCAACATTCTCTTCAAGTCTGTCACACGTCTTATTGGCCATCTGCAGAATAAACTTCTGGAGGAAAGCCACTGAAAACACTGCAAGTGACAAATGGAACATTCTCCAAAGCTAAATGGAAAAATCATTAATCATACCCGCCTGTTGCTGAGTTAAACATGGTGGAAATCATGTAACGTGTAGGGTCTATCTTGACAAATTATACTTGTCTAACCCGAGCATCTCCAGCAATGAAGAGGGAAGGTAAAGAAGAAGGAGTGACTCTATCATTCTCCCGAAATATGAACTCTTTTGCTTTCAGATGTTACACAGTTGCTAATTTCTTCCAGCCTTTAACATGCTTTGGCTTCTAGTCACTAAACAAAAAGGGAAGATGCCAGTTGAGATAAAAATCCCTCTGCACACAATAAGTACACACATTTTTGAGCAAACTACAACCAGACCTTGGGTGCCTGAGAAATAGCCTGGGCTGAATTGAGTCACAGAAAACTAATCAGTTTTCAGTTGTCTAGCCAAAGTCATGTTTATCTAGTTGTTTGCTTATTCCTTGCCCAAACAGTAACATCAAAGTAACAAGAAGGTGCCAGAAACTAGCACTACTTAAAAGAAGACACTGTCTTTAATTTGTTCATTTATTCAACAAATATTATGGGGTGCCTGTCTTCCCAGATATTGTTCTAGGCCCTGGGGATACAACAATGAGCAAGAGACCCTTCCCTGCAAAAGAAATCCTCCTTTTATATTATATGAGATGTCTTATGATTCATTATGTGAAAATTATAGTAATGATAATGAAATGGGTGAAATAATAGTACAATAAATATGTTTTAATGGAAGAAGGAATATGGCTGGGAAAACATTTTCTTTAAACTCTGAAATAAAGCTTTCTCTTAAATCTCAAGTAAAATTAAAGAAATCTCATATTTTTTTAAAGAAATCTCATGCTTTTATTTTTATTGTAAAGATTGTGCTCAGAAGAAAATGGAAATGACTTCCGACCTCGTGAGAATAGATGAATATGGATGTAGATCTATGGTCTGTGACTACCGATAGGTTTCCCTAAGCCTTCTTTAGGAGCACCTGTTGAACTTTCTCAACTCCATTCAATGAACCAACTAAAAACAGAGAACAGGAGATTCTTTTCTTCATGCCATCCACGAAATCAGCTTAAAGTCCCTATGACTAGGCAGAAGTCTTTTTTTCCTTTTTTTTTTAACGTATTTTCCTAATAGTAAGTCTAA
Source organism: Mustela lutreola (assembly GCF_030435805.1). Taxonomy (NCBI): domain Eukaryota; kingdom Metazoa; phylum Chordata; class Mammalia; order Carnivora; family Mustelidae; genus Mustela; species Mustela lutreola. Next base: position 47,100,274 of record NC_081295.1, on the reverse strand, counting down.
ATCCCTCTCCCTTGGGATCAAATATCTTTTAAATATTTATTGTATAAGCCTTCATATAAACAATGATTTTCTAGAGTTTTAAATTAAATCGAAATAAAATTTAAAAATTCAATTCCTCAGTTACACTATCTGCATTTCAAGTGTTCAACATCCATATATAGCAAGGGCTATCATAGATAAAGAACATTTCCACCATCACAGAAGGTTCTATTCTAGCACTGTTCTAGGGAGTTAGAGCTCCCTTTAATTTGCCTGTTTAGAGAGAGAAATTGGAATTATCTACTTATATTGCTTTTATTAGGGTCATTTTCATGGTTAGTACCAAGAAACATCTGGGGTAGTCTTTGGGGGATTTGCAGTGCCAATAGAAGGAAGAGGTTGAGTGGATCTTAATGAGTCTTTAACTCATGGTATTTTGCGACCAATATTACCTCTCAAATATAATACCTCAGGGGTGGGCACCATAGGAGAACATCTGACTAGGTCCACCTGGGACTCTACTCTTGTCCCTTAGTGGTTTAGACAAAGAGGTATACATAGGACCACAGAGGTGTGGTAGCAACAAAAGTCATAACTTTCCTAAATTCATAAAGCATGGACCATAACCCACAACCTGAGTCACCCCATGCCACATGCATCTCAACATCTGCTACAGCAAGATTTATATGGAAAACTGGTTAATCTATTCAATACAAATACCACTGAATGGAGAATGACACCATTTGAAGCTTAATTAAGCCAAAGGAGTATTTAAACTTATTAATAAAGAAGCTAATGAAGGGTGCCTTTGGATCCTAACCAAACTACAACAGAAAATTCACAACAGCAGCATACTTACCTCGAAACTAAATGTTTGAGCATAATCAATATTGTTGAATGGAATTAAATTTGCGGCATCTTAATCTAAGATTCTAAAATACAAAGGAGGCATCTTTGTGAAATGCCTGGATTTTCTTAGGCAAGCGTGAAGCCAATAATTTTGATTCGATGACTTCTTCTACCTTCTTTGCCTTAAGTCCTCTATCACAGTTGTTTGCTTCCCCAAGAATAAGGAATAATCTTGCTCTTTTTTGTTGCTGTTGTTAACATATAATGTGTTATTTGCCCCAGGGGTACAGTCTGTGAATCATCAGTCTTACACAATTCACAGTACTCACCATAGCACATACCCTCCCCGATGTCCATAACCCAACCACCCTCTCCCTACCCCCCTTACCCCCAACAACCCTCAGTTTCCTGAGATTAAGACTCTTATGCTTTGTCTCCCTTCCTGGTCTCATCTTGTTTCATTTTTTCCCTTCCTACCCGCCAGGACCCCCTGGCCTGCCTCTCAAATTCCTCATATCAGTGAGATCATATGATAATTGTCTTTCTCTGATTGGCTTATTTCCCTCAGCATACCCTCTAGTTACACCCACATTGTTGCAAATGGCAGGGTTTCAGGTTTTTTAATGGCTGTATGGTATTCCATTGTGTGTGTGTGTGTGTGTGTGTGTGTGTATAACATCTTCTTTATCCATTTTACTCTTAAAGTCATTTTCCTACTTATACTGTTCTCCTTAATCTAGTGTTTCTTCACACATAAATATGATAACTCCTTAGCAACTACTTTTTTATTTGTAATTACTAAAATATACCTAATAGTCTTGCAAATCATGGTAATAAGGACCTCGTCATACCCTGTAGAATGCCACAACTGGAAGGGACTTTGGGGATACATAAGTATTTCTGATCTCTAGTCCATTCGTTTTTCAACCATGCCATGTTATGGAAAGTTTGTAACAACAATAAGAACTATCATTTATGGACACTTACTATGCTCCAAGAACATTACCAAGGACTTTATTTGTATTATTTTTTAAATCTTTTCCCCAACTCTTCAGTTACTGCTTTAATTAACCCCATTTTGAAGGGAGGAAACTGAAACTTGGAGGAGTAAACAATATGTCCAAAGTCACATACTGGTAAGTACCTGGACAAAGATTCAAAGTCAGGTTAGACCCCAGAGCACTCAGCCACCAAACTGCACTGTGCCAAGGGAGCCAGCTCTAGCAGGATGGCGAGAAACATACGCATGTCTAGTAAGAGTGAAATATCATTTTTATTATTAATGAAAATATTCTTTGTTTGCCACAGGCATTATTTACATTTCAGAGGTAATATGAATTATGTTAGTAGAATCCAGATGGTTATGATATGAATTTTAATTCATATCAAATAATAGTTACATACTTTGTTCTATCTTCATCAAAACTAGAAGGCAATACTCACCTCGAATTTAGGTGATAAGAAATACCTCTAACTTGCTTCCTATCTAGGAAAAACTATTCTATGTTTTTTTTTTTTTCTTAGCTTAAAAAAGAAGCAGTTCTGAGGGGGAAATGTAACATAAAACATATCAACAAATCTAAGAAAATCAACACAGAATAAATAGGGTAAAGGATTTTCTTTTCTTTCTTTCTTTCTTTTTTTTTTTTTTTTTTTTTTTTTTGAGACTTATTCCTGAGAATTCACTTAGGTAATTTTCAGTTTGAACAAGTTGTACAGAATGACCCATCTGGTATATAGTCCTCAACAAATTCTCATATAATTAAGTATATTTTGTTTTTGATTATGTGAGATATATTTATATGTGTATATATGTATATACACATACTTATATAATTATGTAACATATTCCTATGTATCAATATCTGAATCAAAAAGTAAATAACAGAGATACATGAACCCATAAGAATGGAATGGTGGGCAAGGAACTGAAATTGTTTATTGAACATGTATAGTTGTCATTGATTCTTTTTTTTTTTTTAAGATTTTATTTATTTGAGAGAGAGAGAGAGAACACGTGAGAATGAGCTGGGTAGGAGGGGGCAGAGAGGAGGAGGGGGAGGGGCAAAGGGAGAGGGAGAATGAATCTGAAGCAGACTCCCTACTGAGCCCAGAGCTGGATGAGGGGCTTGATCTCATGATCCTGAGATCATCAGCTGAGCCAAACCGAGTCAGAGGCTCAACAGACTGAGCCATCTAGATGCTCCTGTCATTGATTCTTACTCTTACTGTTAGGACCAGGGACATCTAACAAATTTAAACAGAAACCTATGCTAAATTAACAGATGATTTGACATACAGTATTACTTTCTTTTTATAAACTTCTCAATTTTTGGTGGTGACACGCATATTGCTAACAATTCAAATAGCCTCAAAATCCTTGTAATGACAACATAATAATCTTAGGTCCCATGCCCTCCTTACTTCTCAACTCAGCTTCCTAGGAGCAACTACTTAGAACTCTTTTATTTGCTTCTTCTACTAGTTATGTCCAAACTTCCAAATAATATGCTTATCAGGCTGCTCCTTGATCTATCCATTGTAGACATCATGCCTTAACTTCTTTATTGTGTCAGATGAGGGTATGAGTCCTACACACAGATACACACATCTCTTACTACTATCTTCCCCAAACAATCATATAGCTTTTAAGTTAAATTGACAATATATACATTTTTGTACTGGAAGGCTAAGAAGCATACTTTGATTACATTTACTTTCTTATACAGCTTCTTTTCCTAGATCTCTGTTGTTTTCCTCTCCTGCATATTTGCCCATTGTCATGTGTTCAGATTTTCAAGTGAGGCATTATAACAGGGTGCCCCGATTCCCCGTTTTCTGTTGTCAGAGGCCCTTTTTCTCTTGCTCTAAATTGGACTGGATATGCTGTTGACCTGATACACGGTTGTCTTCTTGGGGCTTCATTTTTTGGATTTACTTTTTCCTCTGTTCTATTTTTTCTTTTTCTAAGTTTATGTCCTTGCTTTGTTGAGCACGTCTTCCAATAACTTCCTAAGAAAGAGTATGTGGGAGGTTGAGTTTTGAGTCCTTGCATGACTGTATTAAAAAAAAAAAAAAGAATTCTTCATGAGTGGGTGAGTATAGAATTTTAAGATGAAAACAGTTTCTTTCTCAAAAGCTTGAGCATCTAGTAATGCTGTTGGGAAGTCCACTGCTGTTTTGATTTTTACTTCTTTGAAAGTGATCTTTCTCTCTAGAGATATTTGGATCATCTCTTCATTCTAGAATTTATGAAATTTATAATTAGATTCCTTGGTGTGGGTGTCTGCCCCTTTGAAAAGCTGAAACATCAGTGGGACCTTTAAAGCTGGCCACCTGTGTTGTCCTTGACTCTGGAAAATTTTTGTCCATTTATTCTTTGATTATTTCTTCTTCTCTGGACCTCCTAGATTGATCTTTGAACTTTTAGCTTTTCTTTCTCATTCTGTCTCTTCTTTGTTTTGTTCTGCATTATGGGAGATTTCCTAGACACTATCTCTCAAGCTATCTATTGTTTTGTGTTTTGCCAATCTCATTTCTAATCCTCAAGAACTCTTTCTTATTCCCAATTGTTCCTTTTCTGCGTGTGCTGACTTAGTTTTATGGATTCAATATCATCTCCTCTATCTCAAAAGATGCTAACTGAAGTCTTTTCTTTGCCTTACTTTCTTTTTCTTTTGTGTTCTATGAGCTGGCTTTATTTTCTTGGAGATCTTTTTGTTTCTGTCTTTCCCCACCTTGTTTGCTTATTTTCTCTGCTGTTCACATTGGAGGCTTTTCCCAAATGTCTGAGTTTTAGTTGATCCCTCATATTTAAGAATGAGTCATTAAAAACTGATTTGGCTTGTTGACAGGCATTGCTTGGGTGGATCAGACAAGGAGCCATCCCTATTATTACAGGATGCTATTATGTTCTTCCTCCAGAGCTGTTCAACGACTCCAAATAAAAGACGTTCAGTTTTCTGCTTGGAAGTTTAACTCTGGCTTACAGGTGATCTCTGTTTCAGAAAGATTTGTCCAGTTGTTCCAAATACATACTTTTATTTGACCCCATTATTTCCAGTCCTAGACCTTGCTTCCACTCTCACTCCAGCTCTACTCTTCAGCCTCTCTCAAGTTCTAGGAGGAAACTCTGTTCCTTTCTGGTCCTTTTATTCTACATTCAGTAAGGTTTCACTTTCCTCTGCCCTGTTTTACCACCAACCACGACTCTTCCTTTTGTTCTCCAGAAAAACCACTCAAATCCCAAACAGTCAGACTCCTTGGCTTAAATATCACCTTTTTCAAGAAGACTCCCTGATTTAAGATTGGGACAGAGGGAACTTAACCTTGAGTTCTTGCATCACTCTCTTTGTTACCTATTGTAGCACTTGTCACACTGTAATGGAGCTGCTTGTTTGTCTATCTTCCCCACCAGACCATAAACCCCATGAGAATGGGGACGTGGTCTGTATTGTTCACCTGTATTTGTAATGCCTAGCACTACGCTTGCACAGAGTGAGTGCTAAATAAATACTTGTTGAATGAGTGAATAATACCATCCCACTTTTATAAAGCTGGATATATTCAAAGATTTAGAAAAAATATAAGATGCATTCTGTGCTTGAATTTTCCTCTTTAAGGATACAAGATGACTTTTCTTATGGTATTATTTAGAAAGATAGTGGAACAGTCATTAAACGACCAATATTCACAAACTTAGAGGACAAACCAGGACCCTCTATGAAAAATCACATCCAGTTGAAACAATCAAACCCTTCTTTCCCTCCTCCCCCACATAGTTCTTCCCACCACGATGAAGCATTGGAGCTTTGTAGTTAAAGGAAATTCAACAACTCATTCAAAAGTTGGTATTGGTTTTGATTTTATTACTGCTTCAAAGTCAAGCTTCTACTTAATTGCTCTGAAATCTAAATAATTCCTCATCAAAAAAAAAATAGCAAAGAAAATAAAAACCACTCTCTGGATGGTTTCAATTTGGTGGCAAAGCTCGAGGCTATAAATAGACCCAACAAATGTGTTTCCATTTCTCCTTCTGGAATGCTTTCTTCCTTAACCCCACCACTTGGATAGAGCTGCCATCGCCAACTAAAGAGCCACAGCCTTAGCAAAAGTGACCTATTAAGAATGTAACCTATTATTTGATTTACTTATTGGATTGTTCTGGGCACTCCCTTTTGTTCAGGAGTAATTAGGAGAAATGATGACCCTTTGTTGTTCCTGTTTCTGAGAAGGATGGAAGACTCTGGGGTTTTGACTTAATACCTAAACTACCCAGGAGATGTAAAATCTTAGATGATCAATCTATTTCAATGTATTAGTGATTACAGAACTGTTGAATGTGGTGATAGCAAGACTGAAAATCGGTCTTTGTATATTCTGCCACTGTATTTAGTAAAATTATTGAGATGGAGACTCTGTCATTGATACTATTCTTACTATCTTTGTTATTTTATTTTATTTTTTTTTTTTTTTAAAGATTTTATTTATTTATTTGACAGAGAGAAATCACAAGCAGATGGAGAGGCAGGCAGAGAGAGAGAGAGGGAAGCAGGCTCCCTGCTGAGCAGAGAGCCCGGTGCGGGACTTGATCCCAGGACCCTGAGATCATGACCTGAGCCGAAGGCAGCGGCTTAACCCACTGAGCCACCCAGGCGCCCTATCTTTGTTATTTTAAACTGATAGTAATCTTAATGATCATCATTCTAAACACTTCATTTTATAGATGAAGAAATTAAGGTCCCAAAAGTTTAAAACAAGATGGGATCAGGAGGGAGACAAACCATAAGAGACTCTTAATCTCAAGAAACAAAATGAGGGTTGCTGGGGGGTGTGGGGATAGGGTGGTTGTGTTATGGACATTGAGTATGTGCTATGGTGAGTGCTGTGAAATGTGTAAGCCTGATGATTCACAGACCTGTACCCCCTATAATTAACATATAATATATTATATGTTAATTAAAAAAAACCTTAACCGAAAGTCAGTTTCAAATCTATACAATAATGGGAAACAATATAAATCTCACCAGACAGAAATCCTGACTTCCTATAAACTGGTAAAACATAGCTATATTTGGGAATATTATCCTTGAAAATATGTGACTCAAGTATCACAAACTTTATGCATTAGTTTAGACCACAGTTAAAATATTTGTGACCAATTAGTTTATATATTCTGATGGGAATTATCTGCATATAGAAATTCTTGCTTAGGTCTGCAGTATAAGATGTATTTTCCAGATAGACAGAATATTAGGAATAGTTAGAGCCAAACAATGCTTTTTGAGAGGATGTCTCTACTCTTACGTCTCTAATGTTTCAAGATACAGAGGCAGGAGTAGTATACAGAGCAAGTCCACTTGTGGATTGATAAGGGGGGAGAGGGAGTAATGTGAATTACGTTTTTCTTGAAAGTTACATAATTCGCAGCCTATAGAGATATTTTGGATAGACAATATCAGGTGATCAAAGATAGTGTCAGGTGATAGACTTGTCAGGTGATCAAAGTACAGTTTATAATATATTTACTGGTAGAGACATCATTGAGCTGAAAGATGGTTTTGAAGTAAACTTAGATTTTCTTAGTTTACTTGATTCATTTCTATGTTACCAGTATAGTGTGCCTGAATATCATCTACCTGTGAGATTGGTGTTTTTCTTGAATTTTTAATCAAGGGACCATGATGACAATTTTTATTTAATCACAAGTTTTAGGAAAATAGTAATTCTTATTTAACCTAATGAGTGACTCACTTCATAAGAAACATAAATATTGTGTGCAAGGGCATTAGTCTGAGAATAGCTATTACAAAATATTATCCCAAAAGTGGCAGAAAATCGATCATAAGCACACCAATTTGTACAGTGATTAGGCTTCATTTTTCAGTGGGATTGATGTGCTAATGCTGAGCAAGTAAGTCGCCTACTGGTTAGAATGTTGTTATCTTAAAGGTGATCTTTTTGGTTTTTAAGGAAGCTAAAGCTAGTTAAAATCCTCTTGAAATTTTCACTTTTGAAAATCCATGAATAATTTCTACATCCAGATTGTTTGTTTTTTAATTAATGTACAGGAATATTTAATCTTGCCCTAGATAAGTTAAAATTTATAAATGATATTCAGTTATGGCATTCTTCATTCCTAACTATATATTCTGAATGAATTATTTCAATGTTACTATATGATACTATTGGTTGCAAATACCCCAGTAAAAATGGTCCCTGACTTATGATGTTCCACTTGTGATTTTTTTTTATCTTACAATGGTGTAACAGCAATGCACACTCAGTAGAAACTGTACTTCAATTTTGAATTTTGATCTTTTCCTGAGATAGTGATATCTGGCATGATCCTCTCTCATGGTGCTATGTAGTCAAGGAGCCACTGTTCTCAGTCAGTCACTTGATCAAAGGGTAAACTTTCTTTACCCATACAGCCATTCTGTTTTTCACTTGTTTTTAAAGACTTATTTATTTATTTTAGAGAGAGAGAGAGAGAGAACAAGAGCATGGGGAGAGGCAGAGGGAAAGAATCTCAAGCAGACTCCCCACTGAGTGCAGAGCCTGACAGGGAGCTTGAGTTCACCACTCTGAGATCATGACTTGATCCAAAATCAAGAGTCAGATGTTTAACCAATTGAAAGACCCAGGTGCTCTTGTTTTTCATTTTCAGTACAGTATTCAATAAATTACACGAGATATTTAGCACTTTATTATATGATAGTCTTTGTGTTAGATGACCGTGCCCAACTGTGGGCTAATGTAAGGGTTCTGAGCACATGTTAAAGGAAAGCTAAGCTAAGCTATGATGCCATGATGCTATGATGTTATGAGGTTTGGTTGGTTAGGTATAGTAAGTGCACTTTCAACTTATAATATTTTCAATTTAACATGGGTTTTTAATGGATACAACCCCATCATAAGTCAAGGAAGATCTGTAATAAGAGCTTAAATAATTAGAGAATTTTATTGATGTAGGAACAGAAAAGTCCAGAGATAGGGTGAACTTTAGGCATAGTCCACCCAAACTCTGGGCCCAGTTTTTGCAGTTTGCTCAGATCTGCCCAGCTCCATGTTGATGTCATCTTTAGGATGGCTTCCTCCATGGTTTTATTACAGTTTCTTATACCAGTGTCTCTCATGCTTCCTCATTCATATCAACTGTGGGTGGTGGGGTGAGGGAGCAGGAAAACTGCAGAAGTAAGAATCTTTTTTCCACAAACTATCAAGTAATATTCCTGACCTTTCAGTTAATTGGACCATCCTTTATCATTCACACTGATGAAGGTATGCATTTTCTGATTGGATAAGGTTATCAGAGTCCATCTTTGCAGGGGAGGGCGGGTGAAGAGATCAATTACATTTAAACTCATTGTAGCCACAAAATGGGAAGGGGAAGGATGGGTATTGTTAAGACCACCTCAATTTTCTTTACATTGAGCAAGTAGAGAATGAATTAGTTATATATACTTTTCATCCTAAAACCCAAGAATTGTAAGAATAGAATTATCATATAAGATGATGGTTCTCAACATTTATTCTGTTCTATAGTATTCTGCCATACTTCATTGAGAGAAGATATTATCATTCATTCTACATGCGCCTAGGTAGATTTATTCCAAAATTTTCTTTTTGCTCCAGGTCTGTCTGTCTGGTTTTTTTGTTTGTTTGTTTGTTTTTGTTGTTGTTGTTTTGTTTTTACCACAAAGAGAATGTTGAAGTAATGAGAGAAAAACTAGAGTGGTCCATTTTAGTATCATTTATAATTTCATTGGATCCAATTCAACTGACTAGAACATAACAATGAGCCATGACATATGGTTAAGAACCTAGATTTTAGATAGAATAGCACCTATCAGTTATATGTGGTATGAATATCTGCTTTATTAAACATAGACCGTGCCAAAAAAATATATGAAATTCTGCTTTAAAAAAAAAAAAAACTTTGTTAGTGTATTAGTCAGCATTTTCTGGAGAAACAGAACTAACAGAATATACATATCTATAAAGAGATTCACTGTAAATTGTTCACTCACAACTTTGAAAGCTGAGAAATCTTATGATCTTCCATCTGCAAGCTAGAGACATAGGAAAGCCAGTGCTGTAGATGTCAGTCTGAGTCTGAAGGCCTAATATGCAAGAATGGTGAGGACAAGAGAAAAGTAATGTTTCAGACCAGTCAGGTAGAGTTATTTCTGCCTTTTTGCTTTATTGAGGCCCTCAGTGGACTGAATGATGCCCGCCTATAATAGAGAGGCCCATCTGCTTTACTCAGCCCAATTCAAATGCTCATGTCTCTTAGAAACACTCTTATAGACACACCCCCCAAAATATTTAACTAGATATCTGGGCATCCCTTGGCCCAGTAACAAGTAGACACAAAATTAACTATCACAGGTATGCATAGTGTAGTATAATGAAAAGAGCACAAGATTTGAACCAGCATGCTCCAACAAGAACATGGGCAAGGACCAGGCAACTCACTTCACTTCTCTGAGATTTAAAGACATAAAAATGTGTAATCTACCTACCATGTAAGAAGATGTTAAAAGCTTAAAAGAGATAATTTATATGAATAAGTTTTATAAACTGTGAAGTGACATAAAAATTTCATTATTAATTGGAAGTTAAATACTACTAGAGACTGAAAATTCCTCTATTGAATGTAAGCTCCTGAGGATAGAGAATTGTTTCTTGGTATACATTCCTCTGCTGTGTTTGTCTACCAGTAATTGTTTATTGAATAAAAAATGACATGAAAATCAGGACAATAAAGTTGATGATGGTAATTAGAAAAAAATATTTATGGTTTTGGTAAAATGAGTTAAGTTGAAGGAACAAATAAATGATATCAAGTAAAAGTGAAGAAAATGTAAGGAAAATATGAGTTCTTGAATTGAAGTTAATAATCTGTCATCAGAATATTTGGTGTTCCCAAGTTCTACCATGCCAGTGGGCTATCCATGGTTTCACTAATTGCTGGCAGATAAGATTGTTAAAAGATTTTTTCCTTTTGGGAAATCAAGTCTAACTTGAAAAGGACATCCAAGGGAAATTGGATAAACCCTAAAGCTGAATTTGCTGGAAGGCATCTATACTAGTTAGCAATGTATATTTTTACATTCAGGATGTGGCTAGGGGATCTACACAATTGATGAAGTCCTTGTAAATCTCCAAGAAAGAAATAAAAAGTTTTGCTACTTCAAGTATGCTCTGTAGTCCTATAAAAGTCAACAATACTCTTCACAGGAAACATGGCACATGTGTTTTTACTCTAAAACTTCTTTCTATAACCAAATGCAATTAGTTGCCACATGACCTCAATTTACTGCCATTTACCAACACTAAAAATCTTGCTACGATGTGCATAGAATGTACAATTAGATATAATTCCAGCTGTGTTGGGGGCAGGGAGAGTTTCCCCATAAAACAGTCAGTGAAGCATCTTTGGCAAACAGCAATAGGCAACCCACGAATTCCAGCTACAAATCTTGCAAACGGTACCATTGGGAAACAACACTTTAACTGATCGTCTGGTATTTCCAAAAGATAATGTCACCATGACATTTTCAGTCTTTTAATATCCTTTTATTGAGTCCCTTTCGTATCATCCTATTGCTGAAGCCACTTGAGCTAGAAGAGATGAAATGCATTTTTGTTGTTTGCCATGTTCTGTTTTGCCTAGCTAGCTGAGCCATCACAACATAACCTCCTAAGTTCTTAGCTGGAGGCATCTTACCCTCCTCACCACAAGAACAAAGATGTCACTTGTTGTGAAATAAGAAAATGTTCCTTCTGCCATGGCTCTGTTTTCAGTAAAGAAGTGTCCACTATTGGAAGTCTCCTTGGGTTGAGCTGCCATGCTCATTCTATGTCACCCTGGAAGTAACAGAAATCAGCAATGCTCTTCAAGTCTATAGACTCAGGTGGGTATTCTTGGCCAAGACTGTTTATGTGCATGTGCATGCACGTTTATCTGGCAAGTTTGGGTATAAAATGCATATACAATATATAAAGTAATCTAACTAGTTTATCATACAGAGGACTAGGCTCAAAACTAAAAGTCCTCTGTGTTCAGGAAGGAATACCATCAAAAGATAAATGTTTCAGTTGGTCTTTTTCTTCCACATACTGGAGCAGCTATTCCCATTGCTGGTAACCCATGTCAATGTCACAATCATGTCTGTCAAACTCTCAATTTTTCATTTTCCTCTCTTTTGACAAATATATAGCTAACTATATAGATGTTGCATTAGGGTTTTTCAGAGAAACAGAACCAATAGGATGTGTGTATATACATATTTCAGGCAGTGACTAATTTATTATCTTATCCATTGCCAAAAAGTATTCTTCCCATTATTTAAAGTAAATTTCTATTATTGTGAAAAAGTTGGAAAAGATAGAAAATTATAAGGGAAAAATACCATCACCCAAAATGGTGACAAATTAAAAATAACAACAACAACAACAAGAACAAAAACCCTTTTTATTTTGGGAAATAACAAACACATACAAAAAGAAAAAGGATAGTGTAGTGAATGTCCATGTCCCCATTACCCAGATTCCTTAATACCTGGTATTAATTCTTTAATACCAATTCCTGGACAATCATAGAAAAGAGATTTATTTTAAAGACTTGGCTCATGCGATTATGGAGACAGGCAAGTTGGAATTTTCAGTAAGGACCCACAGGCCTGAAGTCCAGGAGAGCCATGGTGCAGAGGAAGTCTGAAGGCAGTGTGCCTGGAGAACTCCCTCTGCTTTGAGAGGCTGATCTTTTTGTTCTATTTAGGCCTTCAACTGATTACATGAGGCCCACCTATGTTAAGGAAGAGCAATATCCTCACTCAATGTTCACCAATTTGAATGTTAATCTCATCCAAAATCATGCTCTTAAATTGACACAGAAGCTTAACCATCAAAGATTTATATGGGCCTATATCTATTTCTACATCTATTTATGACTCTCTATATATAGATATACCGATATATCTTTTGCTCTCCCTCTTTCTCTCTTACTTTCATCAAACAGACCTGAAAATCCAAATCACAGCCCCCAAATTATGTGTCACTTATGGCATATTATTGAACCACCATAAGAGTCAATCATTTAAACAAAAAATATATCACACGTATTCCTTAGGGTCTAACAGCAAAAGTGTTCAGGATGGAAATCCAGCCCTCTTGAGTTCTGAAAATGGCATCCCTTTTATTCTGCTCAACAATGTGAAAATGCTCTTGATAAGAATTTTTGACATAATGAAAGTGAAATGTGTTATCTCTTTCTTCCTCGATGCCTGCTTAAAATGGAACATGTGAATTGACCTATGAAGAAAAGCATGCCAGTTGGAAGCAGAGCACGCTTACGAGAGAGAGCACACAGGGCTCCAGGTCCTACTATCAAAATCAAATGTTGACGTTTGAAATATTAAAGATTAATTTTGCTATTGAATCAATATTAAAGCAGGTGGGACACCAGAATGAGGTCTCTTCCATTAAGCAATCATATTTTATGTTTAGTCTAAATAGCATTTGATCCTTCCTGCACAAACCTTTGGACTCAGTGAGTGAAAGAGGTATACCATGGCTTAGTAACTCCAAATCTGGCCTTTTAATATCTTGATGTAAAAAAGAGCACCGAGGTGAGTCAAATAGAGGCATTTAACCCAAATTCCCAGAATCAAGAAAGCCATAACAATGCCTGCCTGTGAGTTATAAAGGGAAAATGTTGAATCCATACCTTACATGTATGCTTGCACAAAAGCAATCAGTCTAGGCATGTTTTTCAGTAATATGTCTTGTTTTTTTTTTTCTTAAATAATCTTTGATTTGCGTCTTCCATCAACTTCAACCCTGACAAAACATAAAAATTAGATTTTTGCTACACTAGCAGGATATAAACAAGCTGCTTTAACATGGCAATTAGCTGTTTTGTTTCTCCTTTCTTTTTTTTTTTTTTTACTGCTCTTGAAGGGTTTCAAGTTTAAGTTGTCCTTGCCCTCTATGAAAAGGCGAACTGGCTTTGATTGATTGTGGCTCTCAGTTTGTTTTTCCAGAAGACTTAAAAGAAAAGGGATTTGTATCTATAGACAAAATGTTTCTTAAAAGCAGACAGGAAGTGGAAGGTTTCTTCCAGGCAAGAAAATATTTTCTCTTGCCAGTGTGGGGTGGGAGGAAAAGAGAAATAGAAAGCAGCAATGGTCTCTCTAAAGGAGAGTCTGTGAGAGCCTTCTAGGTAGGAGGCTTCCTGGGCCACATTGCTGGGACTCTTGCATCCCACGTAAGGCACATGAAGCCATAAAGGAAACCCTAAGAGGCTCACAAATGGGGAGGGAGTGAGTCGTCATCCTTGGTACCACTTGATTCTTGCAAGCATGGCCTTGCTGGCATGGGCAATCTATGCCCTGGGACCTTGTCCCTTTCATTGTTGTGTCATCACGAGTACCTCGACAGAGGTTGCAAACCAGAACTGATATGAATGATGCCTCCTCTATACAACTTATTTAGGAATTTATGTTGGTCCCTTGTAAATAAGTTATTTGCTTAATAAACCTTCTTGGGCAGGGCTTTGTAAAAACTAGGAATGTCTTTGCTATACTTACCTCACAGGAAATATATTTTTTAAAGATTTTATTTATTTATTTAAAAGAGAGAGAGAGAGAGAGATCACAAGTAGGCAGAGAGGCAGGCAGAGAGAGGGAGGGAAGCAGGCTCCCCACTAAGCAGAGAGCCCAATGTAGGGCTCTATCCCAGGACCCTGAGATCATGACCTGAGCAGAAGGCAGAGGCTTAACCCACTGAGCTACCCGTGAGCCCTCACAGGAAATATTTTAATAATTATTCTCACTGAACCCCTAAATATAACATTGCAATATCGAATACCCAGAATCCCAGCAAGAATGAACCACTGATTTTGCCTTTAGAATTTTTTTTTTTAAATAATGAACATAGCTTCTGCCTTCAACCTCCTCAGTTCTCTCCATTCAATTAGCAAGAAACACCAACCTTAGCAAGAGCAATTTCTAAGAAGTAAGATAAATGCAGCTATATTGCTGTGGGAAGTGGATCTCCTGAACTGTTAAAGATTATGAATCAGTGTCACTATTTTGATGATTTCCAAGATAGATGACTAAGGGCAACTGCATCAAGCTATAGGAGAAGACAGAACTGGCCGCCTGAGTTTATTTCAGACACAACGGCTCACAGCCCTGACACAGTTTCCTCTTTGACCAATTCCTAATGAAAAGGCAGTAGTGGACCCTCCTTTTCAGTAATGAGTTACCCAGAGACAGAGTTACTCTCTTCTAACCCTCTAACTTGGGGAGAGGTATTTTCAGATAGTATCACAGATTCTGTTCTATGTTCTCATCTCCTTTAGGAATACATTTTGGGCTCCTTCGGAAATGACACATAGTTAGCATTCTCACTGAAGTGGAAAGAGCTGGCAAGTGCTTACCCTCTCCATGTCCCCATTGCCTACAGATACCATCCCCTGTATACATAAACACATTCACATACACCATCATGCTTTCAGAAAAACCATGAAGAAGTTAGGATATTCACATTTTGTGATAAGTCCAGAGTTAAAAGTTCCATAAAGTTTTTCTTGATTTGAATTATTTCAGTCTTGCAAATTTGTAAAAAACAAACAAACAAACAAAAAAAACCACATTGTATGCAAAAGATCTGCTATGCTTAAGAATTTGATATGAATAATACAGGTATCATGAACTTCCTTTAAATTTCCAGGTGAACTTTTCCCAATATACTAAGTCCTGCTACCACCATCTTTCCATTTTCTGTAAAGAACACGACGCAGTTTTCCTGCCCCTGCCACAATGACTGGCTGGCAAATTAAGCCGACGGATCGCTGCAGGCAATTGACTAAAGACATGTTCCTCCCCAAATTCATTGATCCCACAGCAATATAGCTGCATTTATCTTACTTCTTGGAAATTGCTCTTGCTAAGGTTACTCATGACCTAGCAGAGTCAATCCAATGAACATATTTTGGTTCTTACTTTACTTGGCTATCTCTCTTGCACTCTTTTCTTCTCCTGTGGTATACTCTCCCTCACAGCATTATGGCTTCCCAACCTGTATTTCTGGTTCCAACATTTTCCTAAATATCTCTATTTGGGGGGCCCAGAAGCATCTTCAACTCAATACGATCTAACCATATTGGAATATTTTTCAGCCCTCTTTCCTTATAAACCTGCTTTTCTTGAATTCCCTACCTTCCTTGATGATTGGTGCCCTCCACATGTCCCTTGATGGGATAACAATGGCTGCAAAAGGGGAGAAGATTACCCAGGCCAGGCCAGAGCTCAGAAGAGAAGTTTATTGGGCCCAAGTTAGACACCTAAGTCAGGGATATGTGCACAGCGAATAGCCAAGTTGGAAGTGAACTCGGGACCAAAGAGGCCTTGATTGGATGTCAGAACCCAAGGGACCCAAAGCCAGAAGTCTGAGTACCAGAGAGAATGAAGGCAAGACAGAAAATCTGAGGAAACTGCTTAAAAAAGGCACAGTAGATTGAGACAGGCCATTATGTACTAGAATAGTGTGCAGGCGGGGAAAGGACAGTCAGTGCTTTACAAAACACTTTCACACTTTTATTTCTTTGAAGCAACAGCTATGCTACAGAGATGAGGACTTGAGTAGCATACTCCAGGCCACATGCTTGGAAAGCGAGGAAGCCACTTCAAGCTAGGCCACTGACTCTAGGTCCTACATCTGCCTGCACTCGAACTCCACCCAAGTTGACAGCCCCAGTGGAGGCGGCAGCAATGGCAAGTGCTAAAATGATGCGGATATTTCAACCACAGTTGTACCTGCTGTTGTAACATTCTTACTTTCTATTCTCTCCAACCTCTACCTGGGACCCTGAGGCCAAGAGAAGACAAAGGTTGCCTTCTTTAGGCTCTTGCTATTTACCAATAATACTTATTTTCATGGAAAGCAACCCAAAAGGAACAGAAAGGAGAGCTGATATATCGTTACTTGGAAGGCTAAGACTGATTGATCTTGCCCTGGGCTCACGATTTTGGTGACTCAGGTTTTTAAAAATCCTTAATTGAAAACCACAAGTGTCCAGCACTGAAGCCAATCATCATGGAGTAAGACAGAATTTTCTTTTGTCTTTCAATTGCATCTTAAAAATGATAAACTTTTGGATGATGTGTGCTTCTTTGCAATTCAGTACATTTTAGAACATGATGGGCTGTGACTCCAGAATACAGTATTTGCAAAATGGAGGTTAATGAAATAGCAAGAAAAACAAACCAGCTGAAGTACCAGTTTCAAAAAATCAAATTACAAATCGTGTACCAAGTAATTATCAATATTTTCCCTGATGGATTCTCAGGAAGGCACACACAGTTTCACAATTCTATTCCATTTCACAAATTACAATAATTTATGGTATACAGTTGCTTGAGAAGAATGGGCCATTATGCTCACTAGATTGTTTAAATTTCAAGAGTGTGGGACAACTCTAGGTAATGGACAATTCTGACTAGATTTTTTTTTCTCGTTTGTCAAGGAAAATTGGCCTGGAAAGCAAATGTTTAAAGTTCCATTATATTTCTCTCATACACAAAATATACCTTAAAATTATTTTTGCTTTTGCTTCTTAAAAATGTAAATACTACAGAACCAATGGGAACTGAAAACAACAGCAAAATGATTCCATACGAAATGCCACTACCATTATACAACAAATGTTTTTTTAATCATTTTTTTGTGTGTATTCCACAGTTTTTTCATACACATATCTTTTACATGGTGATAATGTACAATCCCATTGAGTAGATATATCACAGCTTATCAAGTCACTCTTGTTTGACATTTAGATTCCTTCTTATTTTCCATTGTAAACACTGGCTTTTTAAAATGCTTAATGGATAGGGGCACCTGGCTGGCTCAGTCATTAGAGCATGCAACTCTTGATCTTGGGGTCATGAGTTCAATCAAGCCTCATGTTGGGCATAGAGATTGCTTTAAAAAAAAAAAAAAGAGTCTGTAAAATGTTTGATGGATATAGAATACGATTGTCATTATTTTCCCCAAGGCGGAGAAAGGTATCATCCTTATATATCCTAAACAACTATAAGCCTCAATTCACTTAAGAACCCTTTTTGGATGTATTTTTTGACCTCCTTTGGCCTCCAATTTTGTCAAATACCTGTTTCTACCACTGACTGTCATTAAGCCTGAAATGGCTCTGCTCCAAAAAACCTAAGGTCCTTTGTATTGAGTGTTACAAAAAATGGCTAACACCTGCAACTGTAATATAATACATCCCCATTTGTTCCTCTAATTGCTTGATAAAAGGATAGATCATATTTCTAAAACCCAAATGTTTATCTCAGTATAGCTCAGTGATGACGAGCATGGGTTATGAAGTCAACCTGACCCAAGGTTCAAGCTCTGATTCTACTCAATGCTGTGGACAGGACAGCTACCTTGTCCACCTCCAGGAACATAATCACATTATAGTCTATATGAATGGCATCCCCCCAAATATGACATTGTAACCACTTATGTACGCCCATGGTAATGTACCCATGGAGCTGTACGAGGTAGCTGGACAGGCTTTCGTTAAGCTATTCAATCTCTGAGCCTAAGCCTTCAGATTTGTAAAACCAGAGAGTGATAACGGTGCCTAATTTATCAAGCTCTGTGCAGATTACAGAGGAGAGTATTGTAGTAAAGTCTTTAAAATAGTGTCTGGCTGTGGTAAGACCTCAATACATGCTCACTCCTTTTACAGTTTTCTCAAAGAT
The DNA here is from genome assembly GCF_030435805.1 of Mustela lutreola. NCBI lineage: Eukaryota > Metazoa > Chordata > Mammalia > Carnivora > Mustelidae > Mustela > Mustela lutreola. Next base: position 47,081,663 of record NC_081295.1, on the reverse strand, counting down.
GTGTACTTTTCAAAAAAGAAATTAGAAAGATAAGGGTTTTGTGGGGTTTTTTGCATGATTTTCCATTGCATGGTTCATCTTTGCTCTCAATTTCTACATCAGTCTACTCAGAATGGTAGAACAGCATGAAAAAGAATGGAATAGACTAACCATCTGCTTATATTCTCCATTCCTGAGCCGAAGGCTGATCTAATCTTATCTTAAACCAAAGTTTAAGAAATTGCCCCTTAACTAAACTGGTTGTAAACCAAAGCTTCTTAAGAAATCAGGTATAGGAATCTCTTTTCCATTGGGTAGGATTCCGTGGGGCCACAAGCTACAGGAGGGACTCCTTAACCAAACTGAGGGAACAGGAGTAGTTGAGGACTAAGTCTGGGTAGAGTTGGAAAACCCATATTTAGGAACAGTCAGAGAAAAAGAGGATAAACACAGTCATGAGTCTATAGAAAAATCATTCACAAATCTAATAAACATCACCAAATGCCACAGTGTGCTAATTCTTGGGGAGAAAGATGGGAAGAAACACAAGAGATAATAACATCACTTATTCCTATTCTACTTTTATTTGTATACTGGGCATAGGATGGGGGTGGACTGAGTCAGAGTAAAGAGCATCACTAGAATAGACATGACGCTAAGGTCCCAGTTTAATCACAAGTTGTGGAGCCACTCAGATGCTTCCTAATGAAGTTCTAGATCTCCTTAATTCTTCTAGTAGCTTACAGATTGGGAGGGAAAGAAAACCCCTGAGGTCAATGGAGTGTCTTCCTCTGCTGTCTCTTTTTCCAACCCTCCAGGGATTGGGAATAGATCCAACTATTTAATAACTAGCCAGAGGAACTGGGGGTGAGAAAGGAGCATGTAAAAGAGTTGTCTAATTGCATGCAGCCTAAGCTCTGTTGATTCCCTCAAGGAACAGGCTACAATGAGTCAGATTGGACTTTGGGCTTGTGAATCGAGAGAACATGGACAAAAAGAGAACCTGGGAGTAGACAATATGCTGCAAATTAAGAGATTTTTTGGACCTGAACTCTTCTCCACAGGATGACAGTTTAATCATGCTGATTCTTCAGCATAAAATGTAGTTTTGTCAGATAGATTTTAACCATAATTTATTTTAACCACCCCACTGTAGTTCTAAGACAGAAGACAGCCAACTCTGTCAGAGAGAGCTCAATTTTGTTCTTTGCATCGTCAAAATGTTCTTGTCTCAGGTGAGAAGCCCTGATAACTATGCACAAATCTCTTTATAAATTATTTATCTGTTAGATGCTGTATATTTGCCACTTCATATATTTCTTTGAGGTTTAAGTTTGCAGGACATGACTCATATATTTCTAGAAGGCCAAAGCAAAGTAAATATGCTTCAATATAGTAACATTCAAGGATGCAATTAATCTTGCAAGCTTCATTTAAGGAAGGTATAAAGTAGGACAATAATTCACTTTAAAGTCATTGGTGTAGGCCCTTGAAATAATTTTTTTTTAGCAATAAAAAGGATTGCTTTCTGGAAGAAATAGAATTTCCACATGATAATACTAATATATAATACTAATACTAATATAACATGCTAATATGTTCAATTCCCCTATGGAAACCTTTATCTATCTGCAACGTTCTTGCTTCTGGTCAGGCAGAAGATTCTCCCAAGTGAATTAACATTTCTGTACAATGGTGGAAAAGGATGTGGTGTGAAGAAAACAGCTTCTAGGGAGCAGCCAAGGAGGGTCTGCATTCCACAAGAGGAAGAAAAGGACTGGGCATTGCTGAAGAGATCAGGTTTAGGGGGCCCACTCAGAGCCAGTCCCAGATATAGGTGGTAAAGGAGCTTAAGGATTGTCCGGTCGGGGACTGTTTGGTTATAAGAGCTGAAATTCACTCCAGTGAGCTTAAGAAAAAGGTGTGTGTGTGTGTGTGTGTGTGTGTGTTTACTTAAAGACCCAAGGACAAGAAGCACAGTCTGGTCTCACAAAAGAATGGAAACATCTCTGACAAAGATCTTTGCTTTTCTAGGACTCCATGATATCTCATCTTTGTTACTTTCAACATTTATATTTAGTTTTACTCTCTACAGACTGACTTCCCAAGTTTTGAGACACACACAGACCAAATCTGGCTACGGGTCTCAGCTTTACATCCCTTCCTGTGATGTAAAGACTCACCAGAGGCCCTGAGTCCCAAATCCAATTCTTTTTTTTTTAAGATTTATTTATTTATTTATTTGACAGAGAGAGAGATCACAAGTAGGCATAGAGGCAGGCAGAGAGAGGAGGAAGCAGGCTCCCTGCCGAGCAGAGAGCCCGATGCGGGACTCGATCCCAGGACCCTGAGATCATGACCTGAGCCGAAGGCAGTGGCTTAACCCACTGAGCCACCCAGGCGCCCCCCAAATCCAATTCTTGTATGAGAGATTCTATTTGGCTCAGCTTGGCTCAGACATCCACTGGGCTGGCGGCCCACTTAGTGAGGGCAATGGGGGCAGATACTTTGAAGAATATTGGGGTGGGAGGAATGATTGGCAGAGGAAATGATTTAAGAAACACAATGGCAATTCTTTAGCAAAGTGTCTTCTCCCTTGTTATTTAATCATAATCCCTCTTTTAGCTCCCTGAAATCGACTAGAAAGTACTCTTAAAAGATACTTGCATCACCTCACAGGGGTAGATACATTAATCCACTACCATCCATTTTAAGATCCTATCACAAAAGAATCAGGTTAATCAGTCAATAACCTATTCAGCCTATAACTAATAGCTTACAAAGTCCCTAAAGGGAGTGTTAAGGACAAATAAAACATGATTGCCATTAAGGAGAAAGAGAAAGTGGTTAGCTGGAGGAGTTACCCAGATGATGTGTAACAGATGGGGCTTACTGGGTGCTCACTAGACAAGCCTTATCCATTTCAGCTCATTATAGATCCAAACTACCTCTCACCCCTGTGCCTTTGCACATAGACACATCACCTCTTCTTTACCGTGCTAACTCCTACTCTCTCTACAGTACTGCTGTGGGTTGACTTCTCTGCCCCCAGGAGATACGTTGATGTCCTAACCCCAGGTGCCTATGACTGTGTGATTTAGAAATAGGGTATATGCAGAAGTAGTTAAATTAAGATGTGATCACACTGGATTAGGGTAGGCCCTTAACCAAATGAATGGTGTGTTTACAAGGAGATAGAAATTTGGAGACAAAGACCCACACAGGGGAGAAAGCTATGTGACAATAAAGGGTATGTGCCAATGGAAGTAGTGATGTAGCTATAAGCCAAGGAACCCCAAGGCCTGCCGATAGTCACTAGAGGTGAGATGAGGCAAAGTAGGAATCCTTTCAAGAGCCTTCAAGGAGAGAAGGCCAACACCCTGGTTTGGTCTAACTTCCAGAAAGCTGAGAAAGTAAATTTCTGTGATTTTTAAGCCATGTAGTCTGTGGCACTTTGTTATAACAGTCACAAGAAACTAATATAAATGCTTCTACTGAGGGGTTGCCACCCCTGGGTTTGCTTCCCAGATAATGTCTGCATAGATCAAATGTCCGGGTCCCCCTAAAATCCGTAGGCTGAAATACTAACCACTAAGGAAATGGCATTAGGAGGGGAGGACTTTGGGAGGTGATTAGGTCATTCATGAGAATGAGCCCACAGGAATGGGACTGGTGCCTTGTAAAACAGAGCCCAGAAGGCTGCCTTGCTCCTTCTACTGTGTGAGGACACAGTGAGGAGACTGCTCTCTAGGAACCAGGAAGCAGGCCCTCAGCAGACACTGAGTCTGCCAATGCTTTGATCCTGGATTTCTCAGCTTCCAGAACTGTGAGAAATTTCTGTTGTTTATAAGCCACCCATTTATGGTATTTTGTTATAGCTGCCCAGACAAAGGCAACAAAGGCAACATTCAACTGTGCTTGTGACCTTTCTGTGCACTATCATACTGTGCTTCTCATTGCCGTAGCTACCTCCTGCCTCACTGTACAGATGACACAGTTCTATAATTGTATACTTTTCTGTCTCTGGATTGTAAAGATTTTGAGGTATCAGAAACTGTCCTTATTTTTATACCACCAATGCCTGGCAGGTAGTTGGAATTCCATAAGTGCTTATTAATATGAAGCAGAGATTATTTCCATTTGTATTAAATCTACAATGCTTTTGTGTGAAAATATTTACATTTCAAATATTTAAGACAGGCAAGTATGGAACAAAGTAAACTCATACTGTTTAATTTTACCCCATACATTAAAATATGATTCCAAAGAAATTAGGAAGCCAAATAATTAAATAACTGAAGGTACCAACTTGTAGTTGGTTGCCCCCAGCCCCGGTAAAATAAGGAAAAAGTTCTTTGCATTTAAAAAGTGTACTTTGTTGAGGAGGGAAAAAAAGAGGCTTCAGGTTGGCTTTATGAATTTAACTCTCCATAGAATCCCTTTCCATTGGAATAAAGTAATTGTAATTCATGAATTCAGATATGTGGTACAAATGCAGATGAAGATAAATAGCACATGAGCCATTTGAGACAGACAGATTCACGGGGGAAATTAGAAGCTGTCGTCAGGAGAGTTAATGGAAAGCCTAGTAATCCTAATTTTCAGACAGGATAAATGGGAGTCCTGCGCTTCCCATCCAATTTACTCTCACAGGAGGTCTGCTTCTCTAGAGAGGATGGGAGGGTGGTTCCATTTACCTCCAATTACATATTAGCAGCCACAGTGCCATTTTTGCGGTGTCTGCTATAAATTTTGGACTTATGCTTTTTTTTTTTTTTTTTTTTTAATAAAGAAGTAGCTGGGGTGCCTGGGTGGCTCAGTGGGTTAAGCCTCTGCCTTCGGCTCAGGTCATGATCCCAAGGTCTTGGGATCAGGTCCTGCATTGGGCTCTCTGCTAGGCAGGGAGCCTGCTTCCCCCACCCCTCTCTCTCTGCCTGCCTCTCTGCCTACTTGTGATAGGTCTTTCAAATAAAAAAATAAAATCTTAAAATAAAAAAAAAGGAAAAAAATAGCTAAGAGACTGTTATATATGGATTTAGTTCTCTCTAGTGTGAATAATTGCTACTTAATGTTAAACCGTTCTTCAGATAAGTGGCACAAACTGTCTGCTAAGTGGCACAGAGTTCAGGGATGCTGGGAAGCACATTTAATGGCACAATTACACATTCTATAATGTATGCCACTGTGGTAGTTGGATAGGTAGGGTCTATTTTTATTTTTGTTTTTTTATATTCAAAGGAATTTCAAGTTCTAAATCAAGATTCCAAGCATAGTCTCTGAGAATCATTCTTCCATTGTATTTGTTATATTCACTTAACCAACCTTCTGAAACTTATTTCTCATACCCAGTTCCTTATGTAGTAGACCTGGAGGATCCTTTCCCAACTGTCGCTGCATTTTTGATGAGTATCCTAATCCAGGTCAGGGATTGGTTTAGAAATGCTTGTGTAACACAATTCTGGCCAATGAGATAGGAGAGAAGTTTGCTGCAGAAGGGCAAGGTGGTGGGGGGAGTGGGGTGGTAGTGGTAGAGCTTATGCTAAGAAATTTGTCCTTGCTTCTAACAGACAGACAGAAGAGATGATTCCACTTCTGCTTCTGGACATTGTTTGGTCTGAATGTAAGGCCTGAAACTATTGCAGCCATCTTGCCACTTGAAGAAGAAAGCCTCACCAAGATGGCAGAGTAGGGAAATGAAGGAACTTGGGCCTTCAGTGACATCTTTCAACCAATAAATCAAAGAACTCTGAGGTCTTCTCCACTTGGAAAGTTTCCACTGGTATTAAGTAATACATTTCCTCTTTATTTAAGCCAGGTTTTATGTTAGTTGCATCTGAAGGCAGTTAAACTTCTATACTCTGCTTAAATTCCATGGAAGAGATGATGGGCCAGTGACTCAGCTGCAAGTCAGTGACTGAGTCACTACCTGTAGTGGGCATGTCTTTTTCAGCCTAAAACTTCTTTGATGTACTTTCTTGTTTTTATCCCATGTGGTTTCAGGGGCTGATCCAAAGTTCCACCTCCACAGGGGTCTGCAACCCAGGATCTGGCCACTGAAATGACCCCAGCAAGCTGGCTGTGGTGACAGGTTCCAGGAAGGGCTTGTGACCGAAGCTAGGCCAGTGAGAAGCATCACTAGCAAATTGACATTAGCTGTTGGGAAAGGAGAATATTTCTGTGCCAGAACTGCTAATCTGTGAAGTTATTATCTTAGAGCCATCAGTGCCATTTCTGGCTTTACATGGGAAGGGCATGACTGAGAATGGAGCCAACAGAAGGAAAAGGAACTGAGAGAGACAAGGAGAGGGAGCGCATGTACCATAATGACACTTGTTTTTGTCTGGGCAGTCTGCTCTTAAATATAGATGGGGTGGCTTAAACAACAAAAATTTATTTCTCACAATTCTGGAGGCTGGGAAGTCAAAGACCAAGACCCTGGCCAATTGAACATCGGATGAGGGCCCATTTCCTTGCTCATTGCCACTGTCTTCTCACTGTTTCTCAAATGGTAGCAGGGGCAAGGGAGCTTTCTGGGGTCCTAATCTTTTATTAAGCACTAATCCCATTTATGAGGGCTCTCTCCCCATGACCTGATCACCTCCAAAAGACCCTACCTCCAAATACCATCACAGTAGGGGCTAAGATTTCAACATATGAATTTTGGGAGACACATACATTCAGACCATAACAACACTAACCCTAACTATGCCAGAAGCTTGGCTTTACACTTAGACTTTTCAGTGACGTAAACTGAAAATCTCACTTTGGCTTAAATCATTTTGAGTTCCTTTCTTTACTTGTAAACAAAATTATCTGAATTAATACAAAATTATATCATTAGCTACCATTTTCTGATACCAATTATGTTCCAGGCATATTATATCATTATTTCAAGGCTCACAGTGACTCAGCAATATATTACTTTACAAATAAAAATGCTGAATCTCAGAGGCTTTCAATGATAAGCCCACTTCACACAGTACGGACAAGCTGAGCTGAGATCCAAACCCGGTCTGTCAGACTCCAAAAGATGGTGCTTTCCCTCCTCATTAGCATTAGTAACACCCACACTGCATTTCACAGAGCCCACACTTCTTTTAAATCTTATTTTTCAAATAACAACTTATCCTTTTAATATAAGACAGAAATGAATTTGAATTTCTAATACTATCCCTTCCCTTGTTTCCCAGGATTTTTTTGTACACAGGTAAAGCTATCTGATGAAACACTTATAATTTCTTATTTTCTTTGTTCTTGTTTTCTTCTGGAATTTTCTTGTTTCCTCATGATCAAATCCCATGCATCCTTGATGCTACAGCTCAAATGTTATTCCTTTCACATAGTCTTCTCCAACACCTTGAGATAAAAGCCACCTCTTCTTTGAACTCTTCTTTCACTGTGTTTGTGCATCTTTAATGACAATTTCCTTTAACTCTTAATGAAGTTACTTGGGCAGGAACCTTTTATCCCTTAATAGAATGCAAGTTCTTTAAGTAATACGTATCTGATCCAGCTTTGGATATAAATCCAGAATGGTGGGATCTATAAATGTTGACTGAGCAAATGGATGAATGAAAGGCATTAACAGACCCATCTTCACAGCTCTAGGATCCCACTGGCAGCCTGCAGGTAAGTCTATCAGGGTCTTTGGATACCATTTAGCAAGTAACCTGAACGAGGTAGGCATCCAATAATAAAACGACTTGAGCTTAGCATAATACATAGAACCTTCAAGAGTGAGAACAACTTTATTCTGAACTAGACTCAACTCCTTGTTTTCCATTAGGGCCATGCATTCGTTCAGTTGTATCAACCTTCCTATTTATATTTCTCACATTTTCACATATTATAGTAAAACACTGCTTTGAATTCTGATTTCATGTCTTTGGTCTATTCCTTCAATGACTTTGTCTCTCAGGCTACTGTTTTGCCACTTCATAGGAGACCCAAGTCCTTTATTCTGAGAATATGGTTTCTACTAACATTAGGTGTTCTAAGTAAAAGTCAATTCTATTCTTGATTGATGGTGGCCTCTGCCTAAACTGTTTCTACATAAAGGATAACTTGCTGTTACTTTTCTAACATCTGCTCCTCTGTGATTACACTATTTGAATTCATATGAATATATCTGCTCATTTTTAATAGTCTCATAGATGAGTCCTTTAACATTTTTTACTTCCAAACTACCTTTGAAAATTCGTATTAAATAAATGTTCTTACCAACCAGATTCCAAAGGGTGGGTGGGGGGAATGTCATTTGTCTCAATATAACTCTAGAAGAAAACTTTCATATCAAATGTGTCATGTGATGAAGTAAATTTAAAATGCCATGTAATACTGTGTTTAAATTTTTTAATGTCAAAATTACCTTATGATTGGTGTGTTGAGAAACTAAAGGAACTTATTATAAAGGCTCAGGTAAGCCATTTGCACTTTATCTCATGTATATTACAGCTACATTTTAGGTGGCAATATTTGACTCACTTTTCCTAAATTTTTGCATAATTGTGTAAAAACAGAATAATATTGGCATAGAAAGATATAGCAATCAGGAAAATAAATACCCAAAGCCAATGTAACAACTAGCTGAATATAGTTTATATACATCAGAATAACCTTTTCCTTAACTCATGGATCACCACTACAAATGTTGTCAGATTTCAAAGCTTCCTAAATTTACATCCTCAAAAGCAAAATCATGAAAGCCAACTTATAATTACCAGTAATAGATAAGCTTGCAATGAGTTGCTTGCATTTCATTCAGGTTTAGTTTAGAATAGCAAGGAATTCCTAACCAGGTATTGGCAGTTAAATTCCTCCTCTTGACTTGGGTATGACCCTATTCCTAAAACGTGCTTTTTAGTAACAATTTTCAAGGATCTCTCAAAATGATGGGATACTTAATTTAGATAAACTTCTCTATCTTTCTCTCTCTATCTTCCCTCTCTCTCTGCCCCTTTCTTTTTGTAAAGGGCTTTACTTCAGCAGTGTTGTGTTGACAGGAAAAGAAAACCTAAATCATACACACATATTTTATTCTTTTCCTCTCCCTCTTTTTTACAGCCTGAACTCCAGGATTAATTTTCTTTTTAATAACTTACACCATCACACTTTAAACTCTGGGAACTAAGGCTATATAAGAGTTTTCATGATGGTAACATTCAAATATTAAATATTAGGTGCCTGGGAAGATTTGAAGCATCTTAGAGTGTTTAAGTAATTTATTTTTCATACACAACCTTAATGGAAAAACCTCTTCTTAAAGTAAATCCTTGCATTGGTCTCAGTTTAGCTCAACTTCAGATCCCTTAATAGGGAAAAAGTCTCTATTTCCTGGAAAGGAGAAATAATATCCTAATTCATGATAGTCAGAGGCCAGAACGCAAAGTTCTAGTTTCTTTTTCTGACTCTTTTAAAGATGTATCTATTTATTTTAGAGAAAGAGAGCACTCAAGTAGGAGGGAGAGGTGGATGGAGAGAAACTCAAGCCAACTCCATGCTGAGCCTGGAGTCCCACAATGGGCTCAGTCCTACAACCCCGAGATCATGACTGGAGCTGAAATCGAGGGTCAGGTGCTTAACTGACCACCACCCAGGAGCCTCTCTCTTTCCCACTCTTAATTAGATATGTAGACACAGGCCAGTTGCTTCAGGTTCTCAGGTCTCACACACATCCTGAAACTGACAACTCCATGATTTCATAGTCTACATTAAGTTTTCCTTAAGTGCAGCAGTAACAGATAGTTAAGTCTGTGCTTTCAGGAGTTCAGGATCTCATTGGACACTACGATTTCCTAAAGAAAATTAGTTACTACATTTTATAGTTTTATTTATTGTAAAATGTTTAGCTTTCATTGCCTCTGAACAGTTGAGTACATGAACATCTCTAGAACCAGAGTGATTTTCATGTATTTTCCTTACCAACATTATTTCAGAGAATTTAACAAATACTTATAATTCAGTTTTAGAAAGTGGAAGTCACATTCACACTATGATTGTTTGCTTAACCCACAAATTATGCAATATTAGAGTGTTTTATAAGTTGAATATTACGTCCCTAAATATTATGATCTAGTAGCCCTGAGATAAATGGTTCACAACTTACTCTTTCCTTCAGAGCTATAGCTGGTGTTCCTATTGTCTGTCAATTTAGCTATGGGACTAAAGTTTCTAGCAAACAAGAGTCCCCAGTTACCAACTGCAATCCACTTAGATCCAGATAGACAGAGACACATGTCTACACCAGCATAGACACATATACCAAATTTCAAACATTTGAAAATGTTTTGCATGACAGAACAATCTCACTATCTGCAATAAACTGGAACACCATTACCAATGAAGAAAGGAGAATTGCACATTAATGTTCTGAAGAAACAATATTTAGAAAATAATGCTTGAAATGCTTAAAGACAGAAAGTCTCTTGGCATTTGTAGGAGATATTCAAGGGTAAGGCATTCTGATAAACTTGATCTCAGGTGATCTGCCCTTCAAAAATACTCACTAATATTCAAAAATATTCAGCATTTTCCCCTTGCAAGTGTTCTTTGCTCTTTTATTTTTTATATGATAATTATGAATATCATTGCATCATATTAAAAAAACTTTAAATCATCATGGTCATTTATATTTTTCTGCTTCATATATAACTAATACTAAAGCTTGTTTTATATTTATCTATGAAGTGCAGTCTTCTTTGGAAAAGACACGGAAGCAATCATGATTTGATGTTAATATGTTTCAGTAGACTATGCAAATTTCACAAGATAATTATGTCATTATGTTTATATATAACCAAGACCAAAAAATTGCTAAGACTATTCAAAGAACTTAATCTTTATAATTAAGTGCTTGCTATTATTTTTATTCTATTATGGATTACCAAGTCATCCTTAATGCTTCTCTTTATTATGACATTCATCAGGCAGTACTTTTTTTTAAAAGATTATTTATTTATTTATTTGACAGAGACCACAAGTAGGCGGAGAGGCAGGCAGAGAGAGAGGAAGGGAAGGAGGCTCCCCAGTGAGCGGGGAGCCCGATGCAGGGCTCTATCCCAGGACCCTGAGATCATGACCTGAGCTGAAGGCAGAGGCTTTAACCCACCGAGCCACCCTGATGCCCCCAAGCAGTACTTTTTTATGTCTCTGCACTAGACTAGAACTATTTCATAGGCAAGGACTACATGGTATTTATTCATTCTAATGTCTGTGTGTTATCTGAGAAAGAGAGATGATAGATTCATACATATATACATACGGATTCCTTCCTGTGGCTTTATTTTTTTATTTTTTTATTTTTTAAAGATTTTATTTATTTATTTGACAGAGAGAGATTACAAGTAGGCAGAGAGGCAGGCAGAGAGAGAGAGGAGGAAGCAGGCTCCCTGCTGAGCAGAGAGCCCGATGCGGGACTTGATCCCAGGACCCTGAGATCATGACCTGAGCCGAAGGCAGCGGCTTAACCCACTGAGCCACCCAGGCGCCCCCTTCCTGTGGCTTTAATCCTCCAATATCAAACAAATGATAATTAAGCTTGATATCTTTTTTATAGTCATGGTTAAGTAATGTCTAAATAGAAAAAGCAGAAACCAGAAGATATTTAGGGATAAGGTTAACAAAATTTTTAAAATACTAAAATTGATTCTTCAGAAGATTGATTTAAATTCACATAAATTGTTTACAGTAAGTGTTTATAGAGCAGCTAAATGAGGACGTATACAGCAAAAAAAAGGAAAAAGAATGAGAAAAGTAATCTTTAGTGATGGTTAAAACTTGTTAATCTAAACTGAAGTCCAGAGTCAAGATGGCAGAGAAGTAGCAGGCTGAGACTACTTCAGATAGCAGGAGATCAGCTAGATAGCTTATCTAAAAATTGCAAACACCTACAAATCCAATGGCAGACCGAAGAGAAGAAGAACAGCAATTCTAGAAATAGAAAATCAACCACTTTCTGAAAGGTAGAACTGGTGGAGAAGTGAATCCAAGGCCACGGGAAGACAGACCCTGGGGCTCCCGGCAAGTGGTGGAGCAACGGAGCACAAAATCAGGACATTTAAAAGTCTGCTCCACTGAGAGACATCACTCCAGAGGCTACTGGGGTGAAGCCCACGTGGGGTCAGCGTGGCCTCAGGTCCCGCAGGGTCACAGAAGGATCAGGGGTGTCTGAATGTCGCAGAGCTTACAGGTATTAGAACGGGGAAGCCGGCTTCAGAGACAGAGCCGAGGAGTGAACTCCCAGCTCAGGGTTACCTTAAACTGGTCGCAGGCTTGGTGAGCTCGGAGCGCGGCCGGAGCGCGGCCGGAGGCCACGGAGATGGGAGTAATGGGGCGCTGTTCTCTGAGGGCGCACTGAGGAGTAGGGCCCTGGGCTCTCGGCTCCTCTGGGGCCGGAGACCGGAAGGCCGTCATTTTCATTCCCGTCCTCCGGAACTCTACGGAAAGCATTCAGGGTACAAAAACTCCCGAAAGCAAACCCGAGCAAATTACTCAGCCTGGCCCCTGGTAAGGGCAGTGCAATTCCACCCGGGGCAAAGACACTTGAGAATCACTACAACAGGCCCCTCCCTCAGAAAATCAACAAGAAATCCAGCCAGGACCAAGTTCACCTACCAAGGAGTGCAGTTTCAATACCAAGGAGAGCAGCAGAATTTCAGAGGAGGAGAAAGCAAAGCACGGAACTCATGGCTTTCTCCCTATGATTCTTTAGTCTTGCAGTTAATTTAATTTTTTTTTCTTTTTCAATTTTTTTTCTCTTCTTCTGCTAATTTTTTTTTAAACTTTTACCCTTTTCTTTTTTAACGTTTTTTAACTAGTTTATCTAATATATATATATTTTCTTTTTTATACTTTTTCATTATTTGTTTTCTTTTTTAATTGTTTCTTTTCTTTTTTTTTTTTCTTTCTAAACCTCTTTTTATCCCCTTTCTTCCCCCATCCATATTTTTCAAAGAAAGGGAACAAATAATCCTAAAATTTATATGAAACCAGAAAAGACCTCGAATAGCCAAAGGAATATGGAAAAAGAAAGCCAAAGTTGGTGGCATCACAATTCCGGACTTCAAGCTCTATTACAAAGCTGTCATCATCAAGACAGCATGATACTGGCACAAAAACAGACAGACACATAGATCAATGGAACAGAATAGAGAGCCCAGAAATAGACCCTCAACTCTATGGTCAACTAATCTTCGACAAAGCAGGAAAGAATGTCCAATGGAAAAAAGACAGCCTCTTCAACAAATGGTACTGGGAAAATTGGACGGCCACATGCAGAAAAATGAAATTGGACCATTTCCTTACACCACATGCGAAAATACACTCAAAATGGATGAAGGACCTCAATGTGAGAAAGGAATCCATCAAAATCCTTGAGGAGAACACAGGCAGCAACCTCTTTGACCTGAGCCACAGCAACATCTTCCTAGGAACATCGCCACAGGCAAGGGAAGCAAAGGCAAAAATAAACTATTGGGATTTTATCAAGATCAAAAGCTTTTGCACAGCAAAGGAAACAGTTAACAAAACAAAAAGACAACTGACAGAATGGGAGAAGATATTTGCAAACGACATATCAGATAAAGGACTAATGTCCAAAATCTATAAGGAACTTAGCAAACTCAACACCCAAAGAACAAATAATCTAATCAGGAAATGGTCAGAAGACATGAACAGACATTTCTGCAAAGAAGACATCCAGATGGCCAACAGACACATGAAAAAGTGCTCCATAGCACTCGGCATCAGGGAAATACAAATCAAAACCACAATGAGATATCACCTCACACCAGTCAGAATGGCTAAAATTAAGAAGTCAGGAAATGACAGATGCTGGCAAGGATGCAGAGAAAGGGGAACCCTCCTACACTGTTGGTGGGAATGTAAGCTGGAGCAGCCACTCTGGAAAACAACATGGAGGTTCCTCAAAATGTTGAAAATAGAACTAACCTATGACCCAGGAATAGCACTACTGGGTATTTACCCTAAAGATACAAACGTAGTTATCCGAAGGGGCACGTGCACCCGAATGTTTATAGCAGCAATGTCTACAATAGCCAAACTATGGAAAGAACTTAGATGTCCATCAACAGATGAATGGATAAAGAAGAAGTGGTATATATACACAATGGAATATTATGCAGCCATCAAAAGAAATGAAATCTTGCCATTTGCAACGATGTGGATGGAACTAGAGGGTATCATGCTTAGTGAAATAAGTCAATCGGAGAAAGACAACTATCATATGATCTCCCTGATATGAGGAAGTGGAGATGCAACATGGGGGGGTTAAGGGGGTAGGAGAAGAATAAATGAAACAAGATGGGATTGGGAGGGAGACAAACCATAAGTGACTCTTAATCTCACAAAACAAACTGAGGGTTGCTGGGGGGTGGGGGGTTGGGAGAAGGGGGGTGGGGTTATGGACATTGGGGAGGGTATGTGCTTTGGTGAGTACTGTGAAGTGTGTAAACCTGGCGATTCACAGACCTGTACCCTGAGGATAAAAATGTATTATATGTTTATAAAAAAATAATAATAAAAATAAATAAATAAATAAATAAATAAATAGATGACCATTGAGAGTCAACGTGAAGATAGTATCACCATTCTGAGATGGGTTCAAAACATTGAAATCAGATAATGTAGCTAGAAGTTACCATAAACACTATAAAATATAAAAATGTGAATCGTAAACTTGGAATGTTAGAACTGAAAAACAATTTAGAAGAACACCTTAATAATCTGCCAAATTTAGAGATACTGTTAATTTCTGTGTTAAATCTGACAATGTTGTCACTGTCTTGGTAGTGAAGAGGTGAAATTTCAGTATTTGAGGACATAACGGACTCCAACTAAGGGGCAGATGCCATTTCTTTTTCCCCTATAAATTCACTGCCCTTCCAATAACTGGTATTTCCAGCTCTCCACTCTTGTGGTGTTTGGAAGTGGACCACAAAGGAATATTGACATCTTCCACCTGAAGCTCTGCAGACTGGACTTTTCCTACCAACAGGAGAGGTTGTACAGACCCATTTTACTCTTCTCCCTAGGTAGAAATTATGGGTCCAAAGTGAATTGCAACCAGATTCTAACTACCTCCTGCTTTCAGTGTGATATCTTACTCATTTGAAATATAGTAAAATCATTTGTTCTGCTTCTATTCTATTTGGGCTCACTCTCATCTATGGACTTTCGTATTGTTTTGTTATTTTTAGCATGTGAAATATTAACATGGCTCTAGATGTTAGATTTTCATAAAAAGGTCTTTTCAAGGTGTTATCCTTACCCCTATTCCTTCTACCATATTCCACCCCTCTATCCCCCTGTATCTTTCTTACATATAATGTAGTGTTTTTATTACACAAAAAGTAGCACATTATACTCTTTCGTACTTTGATTATTTCACTCAACAATATGTTGTAGAAATCACTTGATAACATTTCAGAGATTTCCCTTTTTCTTTTTTTATATAGATGCATAGTTATACAGCACTTCATTTTGTTGGCTGTATTGAGTTTATTTAAACATTCTCCTATGTATGAGTATTTTGGTTGTTTCAAATATTTTGCCATTACGAACAATGTTGTAATGTGTTTTTGTATTGTGGGAGGTTTATTCAAAGAGTAAATTTCTAGACTTGGGATTGCTGTACCAAAAGATAAATTTATGTGTAGTTTTGTTATATATCCACATTTCCTTCCAAAATGATCGTACCCATTTGTATTTCTACCAGAAATATACATGTGTACCTGTCTTCTCAAAATCATGCCAACCAAGTGTGTTAACCATACTTTCTAGTTTTTATCAGTCTAAGTCATAGATGATATCTCTGTGATTTTTAAATTTGATTTTTTTCTAAGTATGAGTAAGACTGAATATCTTTCCATATGTCACAGGGTCATGTATACACACACACACACACACACATAGTGCAAATTGACTATGTTTTTTTTAACCTATTTTTCTACCAAGTTTTAAGCATCTCTTCAGGTGAAATTCACAGAAATGCGATTTCTCCCTCAAAAGATAAATGAATATGTAGTTGTATTAGATATTGCCAAATTCTCTTCTAAAGGGTTATATTGACTTGCATCCCCACCAGCAATGGGTGAAAGTTCCCACAGCCTAGCCAATAGAATGTGCTATGATACACTTTTTAGTATTTGTTAGTGCTATGGTCTGAATGTTTGCACCCAACCACCTGCCCCAAATTCACACATCAGAATCCTAACACCTAGTGAGATGGTATTAGGAGGTGAGGCCTTTGGGAGGTGATTAGGTCATGAGGGCACAGCTTCATGAATGTGATCAGTGCCCTTATCAAGTCGGGCTGAGAAAACCCCTTGTCCCTTCCTCCATATGAGGTTACATGGAGAAGATAACCATCTGAAAGGAAGCTGGGTCTCATTAGACACCAGATCTGGCGGCACCATGATCTTAGATTTCCCAGCTCCAGAACTGTTAGAGCTGTTAGAAATAAATTTCTGTTGCTTATAAGCAATCTAGTCTATAGTATTTTGTTACAGAGCCTGAATGGACTAAGACGGTCAGTCAGACAGGTGAGGAATGGTAACACATTGCTACAGTATTATGCCCTCTGAAGATGCAAAATCAGATGGCCAGCTTCCACTCCAGAACACAGTGCAAGTATATTATGGTAGACTTCCTTCACTGCCTGAAGCATCTCCCCAAGAGGCTCTTGTGTTCTCTCCTACTAGCAAACCTCAGGCAAGAATACTCCAGCACAATAGATAGAATCTTATCACAGTGAACCTCAAAAAGTAGATGGTCATAGTCTCCATCCCATTTCTCCCAAGGAATTGACATCTTTGCAAAATTCTTTAACCCCTACTCATCCACGAGCTCATAAACCAAGAACCACACAAGCTCCTGATATATACCTTTTTGCCAGGGCAATGACTTCTCTTGCATTGGCAGAAATAAGAGGGGCAATCTTCTGACTTTCTCTTGAGCAAAGATCTCTCTGTCCACCAGGAGAGAAGAAACAGCAACCAACATCACATTGATCACTTCTCAAAGTTCCAAAAGACTGATGATTCCACTGGCCCAATAGATGTCACCTCTACGAATGTTTTTCCATAATGAAGTGCCTCAAGGTTAATAAATATTACCCTCCAATAAATTAATGAGCAAGAGAGGGTTGAATTATGCAGTCACTAGTGAATATCAAAGGAAGTGATAGAACTTCTGAGGAACTGGA
Organism: Mustela lutreola; assembly: GCF_030435805.1. Lineage (NCBI taxonomy): Eukaryota > Metazoa > Chordata > Mammalia > Carnivora > Mustelidae > Mustela > Mustela lutreola. The sequence continues at coordinate 47,064,463 of NC_081295.1, read as the reverse complement.
TATCATAGCCACTGCTCATGTCTGTCCTTAGCACATTAGATTTTTCTAATGTTCACGTTTGCCAGTTGGTACAAACACTGAGCTTTCACCCCACTCCCATGTCAATGTTCTCAGGCCTCAGGTGTGACTGTCTTCAGTGAAGCAAAATGGCAGGCTTTTTGTTCCCTGTCAGGAGTGGCACATTCCCTTGGCTCTCCCCTATCCTACTCAGCAAGTTCTGGATACCTGGCAACCCTATGGGATCTGACCTATTTTAACCTCACATCCCCTTATATAGCATTCACCATTCTCAAAAGATGCTGAGGGATCAGAATAGCACACAGTTACTTCTATAAATAGATAATCCCAAAATGGACTCCCCCCATGAGACTTTTTAATAGATAAAATATTGGAGGAATGAGCCAGGAAGGAAGATAAGAGTTTACAGATGCTCTGTGACATAATGCCTTCTAAATCTACTGGTGGCCAGGCATAGTGACAACTTGCCTGCCTATTTCAATTTTGAGCAATTCTTTATTACTTAGTGAATATACAGTTAATAAAAAGCTAAGATCTTAAAATTATCCAGTATTCATGCCACCTGTTAACTTTCTGTAGTTTGGCAAAAGGAATAAAACTAAAAACAAAATTGAGAAATTTGAATTATTCAGACATTCTAATTATTCCCATGTCTACTCTCAAATAGCTATGTCATGTGTAGATTAAATAATTATGGAAATGTGAAGTATAGTTTTAACCAGCTACTTTTTTTTGTACACAGTCTGAATCCCACAGATTAATAGATCAATTTCTCAAATAATGAAAAATCAACATGCATAAGCTAAGTATCTAGCACATAGTAAATTCTCAAATGAGTTTTTGAGGAAGCTAGAATTTTATGAAAAGTTTCAAGTGTAATTTCATACATACCTTTTCTGGGGAGAGAATCTATTATCATTTTCAACTGACTATTATCCCTCAAAAGGTTAGCAGCAACCAAACTAGGATATAGAATTTCTTTTAATTTGTATTAGACGTTGTACACATATTCAAGCAATAGTCCTTTCACTACTCAACCTCATACTTTTCCTATATAAATAACATGATTTTTGCTATAATTTTAATGACTATTTAAAACAATAAAAACAAGATATGCAAACATTAATTTAATATAATATGTCCTTGAGAATTATTGCCTGTTGTGCCTGAAAAAAAAAAACTCAAACATTTTTCTTAACAATGAGCAGATAGGTTTTTTATTTTTCCTTTTCCTAATGGTATTTCCTTTTAAGGATATTCGCTTTAGGAAAAATATAAATGTTCACAAATATGAACAGAAGAGATTTTGAATTCATTAATTTTCTATCAATCATTATACTGTTTGGGGAGTACTAAGCATATTTGCCAGAAAATTCAGATCTTCTTATATATCAATTCTTCATTTATTTAAAAAATAGGCCATTAAAGTAATGAATGAGTATGGAGATGAATTATGAGAAACTTACAGGTTTTTTAAGGAAATACAGTAGCTGCCAAGATAAAAAGAAGCACAATAAAAATCTACAAGATGAGTAAATGTTTGACATTTAAACAGCTCAAGGTCATATAAATTACTTCCACCCAGAATTATTCATTTAAATTCTAGGCCCTCATGTAAAACATCATAAAGTAAGAGAAACCATGAAGTAACTCTTAGAACTTATTTCTGACCAACAAAAAAGGACTTAGTGGTAACATGGGAGTGACAGAAACAGGGAAAAAAGATGGTATCACCAGGGCATTCACAAAAGAAAGGGAATAAAGTGCCAGACATTTCTGGACATACATGCCAGACTGACTTAAAAGCTTGACTTCAAAAATTCCTGGGAATAGTAAGTATATGCCAACAGCCAGAGACACAAGGAAAAAATTGACTCATGAAGATCACAGATCCTGAGCAATGAAATTCTGACTATACATTCAAACAACTCCAACAAGAGCTTGAGGGGAGGAGGTGGGCATCAGACAGACCATCATGGCTGCTTAAGGAGCCCTCTGACAAGCTCACACTTTCCAGGACATGAGTCAAATACGAATCAAGAAAAGCAAAGGCAAGTATAAACAACAGGATGAACGTCAGGGAAGCCAAAGAATGAAAGGAACAGAGATGAGAAAAAAAAAAAAAGAGCAGTGGGGAAAACAGAGTTGTTGAAAGCACTTGCTATACATTGGATTGTGTAGACCATGCAGTATTTGTTGTTATTTCCTCCATTTTATAGAGGAGAAAACTAAGCTGCAAAGAGGTAAAGTAGCTTCTGTGATATCCTAAACCTTTTAAACAGTGGAAAGGAGATTTCAAACCAGGGATGGATCCTTATTCCTTATTCATGTTCCCTTCCATGTAAAGGAACATCCTCTAATCCTTGCCCTTCACCATCTCTCTCACCACTCCACTGTGTGGTAGAGGTATAAATACCCGATTAGTAGGCTTAGAAGGTGCAACTGTGCTAGCCAGCCCCTTGCCCTGGCTCTCTCTTTCTCCTTCTCCTCATTCTCTTCCCTCCAACTCCCAAGAGAGAGCTTCTTTTGCCAGCAATCACTCCAGGCTTGATGCAACTTAGAGGTAAGGTCTTGCCCCCTTGGGGAAATCTATAGTTGTCCACAGTTGCCTGTGACTGATGGGGGTGGGGAGGACAGTCAGATTCGGGGGTGCAATTCCAGCTCATTAGCTACCAGGTATGTCAAATTCCCCTATATCACCTCTATCAATCAAACAGTTGGCATTTTTATTCCCATAATGTCATTTTTGGGGGTTCTGTTTCTCAGCTGGTTCAGCATACAGGCTTCTCAAAGACTTCAACAAAATCTTGCTTTGTATGATCTCAGGCCTGAGCTCCTAACCACTTAGCAATACATTTTGCATATATTTTATGTCAGTTGGAATAAAGCTTACAGATGATGGAGAGAACAATGAGGTTATTTTGTGATAGTTTTTCCAGAAAAATGGAATATTTTACTAAATTAGAAATGGCAAAACATAATTAAGAGAAAACTGAAAATCAAGACAGAAAAGGGGATAGTAAAAGACCCTGTAAAATCTTTGAATAAATTTTTCAGGCCCAGAAAAATGATACTGCAGCCTAAACTAAATAGCTTATGCCTCAGAGGCACTGTTGGTCATAGCTGAGAAGTCATGGTGTATGGAAAATGTTTCCAGAAAACTGAGGATGAACAATCCCCAGGAAACTCATAGAACAGGTCAGTGAGAGAACGATATAATGAAAAACCAAAAAGCTGGGTTCACTAAGAAAGGTAAGTTGCTCTAATTTCATTTCATTAACATTTTTGATAATTTTACTCATGTGTTTATCAAGAAATGCTCAAAAACACAGCATGTCTTTATTTCAACAAAGCACTGAACAGAGACTTTCATAATACATTTGATCCAATGGTAGACAAGGAAATGCAAGGACATCACACTGTTAAATATCTTGGCACTTGGAAGATTCAATCATTGTGAATGTGAATGACATTTGTGAGACAAATGGGATGCTGGCCATATCCCATGTATCTATAATTTTTGCCTCTCAGTTATGTCTCAAAGATGCTGGAAAGAAATATAAAGCAAATACAATCTTTACATAGCCCTACAAGAAGAAAGAGCCCCAGGTCATGGAAAGAAACCTTCCCAGTGCACTCTTTAATAGTAAAACCATATTTTGAGTTTCATGCGAGATTCTAGATGCTACCTGTCGGGAGAGATAATGACAAAGAGGGACATGTTCAGAAAACAGTAAGAAAGGTTGATGATCCTGCATATCAGGTCCATTAGAAGGAGGTTGAGGGAGTTTGGAATTTTAGTCTGGAGAATAAAAGACAGTGATAAACATGTAGAGCAGCTTTGAGTCATTTAACTGCGCTGGGCCTCAGATTTTTCTTACATAAAATGAAGGGGCTTAAAACCGATGAAGTCTTTATGATCTCAGTATCTCGGATTATATGCTTCATCTGTCCAAACATTTGAAAGAAAGTGATGCTGCTTACAGAAGAAGGCAGAATTGAAGTGGATGGGTAACTGCTACAAAGAGGTACATTTTTTTTAACCCAGCTTGAAAGAACTTCCTATCAATGGGATGTATCCTAAAAGAATGGAGTGCTGATGGCTTGTAAGGAGACTGACAATGGAGATATTATGCAAGTAGTGGGTGGATGATGATGAGGATGAGATGAAATTTATTTATATTTAACTGTAATTCTTATCATTACAATAGATTAAATGTCTGTGCTCAGATAGGATAGGGACACTTTATATATTTAAATCACATGTATAGGTAAGCTGGGGGAGAGAATTCTTCAGTGGCTAGAAGGATGTTCTGGATCACTGTTCCTCAAATTCTAGTATGGAGGACATGGTGAAGCTCAGATTGTGAGGTCTTACCCCCAGAGTGTCTGATTCAGTAAGTCTGGAGAAAATGTCCAGAGTTCACATTTTTAACAAGTTCTCAGATACTGATGCTGCTGGTCCAGGAACTATGATTTGAAAACCACTGATCTAGATTATTTCCAACTTCATTTCAATCCAAAGACAAGGTTTCAGTAACTACCGTAACTGTCTCCATGAGAAACAAAGAGATCCTCACTCCGTCAGAGCAAACCATAACTTTAGCAAAATAACTTTAAATAAAAATAACAGCAAAATAACTTTAAAAAATAGCAGATCACTGAGAAATATCAGTTGGCTTAAGCACTTGGGCTACTGTGCCCCACATTTCCCTCCACTTCTTTCTTAAAATGCTGGGTTTTTTATGTTTTGTTTTGTTTTTTAAAGTAGAGTTAAGGAATGCTGTCATTTTGAAATGGGCAGATAAAAAAGTAAACTTTCCTTTCTTTGTCTCGGTTCTTCACAATTCTGCAATTTCAAGCATTCTTATTGTATGTAACCTCCCAGGATCTGGGGATTAATAAAATCTAATTTTAAAAAAAAGCTGTAAATGAAATTATTACCAGTATGACATAATGACAATACTGTTAAAGGGTTTTGAAACTCTAGGAAGATAAACTTTTTGGCAGAGAGCGAGCATGGGAGTATTTGTAGATGGGATGTGTGTGTCTATGTACATATATTCTGTAAAAACATAACATTTTATCCCTCATTGCTTCAGGTGACTTCTCTTTGCTATTTTTAATGCTTTCATTACTTGAATTTGCAACACCCCAGGGGTCTTTAGCTATTTCAAGAGGTGTCATGAAATTGTGAAAATTTCTCAAAATAACACTTAAGTCATTTCAACTGAAAAAAATATATATTTTCGGTATAGAAATTTTCCAGAGTGGTGAAAGGGACAAAGGGGGATGTTTAGAACTGAAACAAACAAACAAACAAACAAACAAAAAAAGGAAATTTGCTGATACGGTTATTTATATTCCATTCTGTGCTGGTTTCCAATGAATGCAAAGTTGTATTCTGTGCCCACAGACTCTTGGCAGCTAAATCAAATGCAAAATTCCTCACATATTTTAAAATGAATAAACACCCCATATTTTCAGGCAATTCTTAATTATCTCATTAACAGAGTGCTTGTAATGGCTGAAAGCCCTAATGATTGTTTCTCTTTAATCTGAGACTATTTTTGTACTTAGAGGTGAAAAGCTGTTTTCCTGATGACCTGAGCTTTAATATTAAAGGTGTCCTTAAGAGGAGGGGAAGGTGGTTCACAGCTCTTTTGCAAAAGACAGCTTTCTCCTCAAATCATGCAAAGTCTCTTTTCTCTTAAAACTGTTCCTAGAACTGGGGAGAGGAGACAGAGAGAATTTCAAAGGGCTTCTGGACTTCTGTAGATTAAAAAAAAGGAGCCAAGATACTACCATTATGATTATATCAATTAGATCCTAACAGAAAATTATTTTATCTTTAAAACAAATAAGCGGCTAATTGTCTGTATCTGACAAAGGAGGGCCACATTCCTTTGGAACACCAAGCACAGTGGTTTTGTTCTTTATAAATGAGCAGCAGATGGGCCAGGGAAGATCCCAGAGATCTGCAGACTGGACTGGCTGTACGCTGGGATGAAACAGAGCAGAGAGAAAGGTCTGAATTCCCAGGGTAGCGCCGTCATTTCCAGCTTTCCCTGTTCTTCACATCCACTTCCTGTACCTTCCACTCTCCCTGGACACATCATGGCTGCCCACTTCTCCCTACTCTAGTTTTCAACCCCTTAAATGGATGCCAACTTTTCATAAATACCATTCACACTTCCCCCAGCAATTCAAACACATCCCTCAGGATTAGGGGAGGGAAAATTCTAGTCAGCCAGCTCTGTATTTTCTTTGTAACCTAGCAACGAAATGGGTGTGGTTGTGTTTCCTTTTCTGAAGGTGGCATTATAAGTATGGTAGCTTTGTTTTATTTTATTTTTCCAAGATTTTATTTATTTATTTGACAGAGATCACAAGTAGGCAGAGAGGCAGGCAGAGAGAGAGAAGGAAGCAGGCTCCCTGCTGAGTAGAGAGCCCGATGCGGGGCTCGATCCCAGGACCCTAGGATCATGACCTGAGCCAAAAGCAGAGGCTTTACCCCACTGAGCCACCCAGGCGCCCCAGTTTTGTTATATTTTTATAAAATAAAAACAAATGACAAGATCAATTATGTCTTCTCAAATTTTTCAATTGCCTCCTCCCACCCCATCTCTCCACCCCCCAGAGACTGCTAGAATTTCTCTTAGAATCTATTTCTCCAGGTGAGGACTGTTGTTCTAATTTCTCTGTCAGGACCAGGACTAGCTATGTAACCTGGTGGGTCCCAGTGCAGCATGAATATACAGGTTCCCTTGTTAAATAATTATTAAGAATTTCAAGACAGCAACAGCAGAGCATTAAACCAAAGGTGGAGCCTTTCTAAGCTTGGGGTCATTCATGACTACACAGATCCTATGCCATGAAGTTGGCCATGATCGTGACTTTTTAGTTTCTGCTGCTCCTACGACTCTTTGCCTGTGTTTCTTATCTCTGATTCCTAAGACTACCAATCTGATGGGCTAAGACAAGCATTTTATTCCAAGACGTGTCACTTCTTGCTGGCAAGCCTATTCCCTGGAGGTTACTTGGTCAGTTAAATGTGTCAGGTCCAAGCAGTTGTGTGTGACAAGGGTGAAGGGGTTGGAATGGGAGTAGAGAAGGGATTTCCTAGCACAGGACATGGACACCCAGTCAGCAAGGACAGTGGACAAGGCAGTTTTCCTTAGGAGGGGATGTAGGTAGGCAGATAATCATTGACATTGTTAGTACAAAGTATAACAACATGTATTTCCGGTTTGAGCCTGGCCTCTGTGTGTGCAAAATGGAGTCACAATATTTTGGAGGGTTGTTCAGGGACTACAAATGAGGTAGTGGCCCAAACAAGTGGGCTGAAAAGCCCTAAACAATAACTGTGATTGCCACTGCAACTGAGGGAGCTCATACATAGTGAAAACTAATTTAATATTTCCAACAACCCAATATTCAAAAATGTATGTGTACAATACTAGGTTATTAAGACCCTGCTCTTGTGGGATATGCTCAGGATGACTATCACCGTGAACTAAACAACACAGATTCCATGTTCTGAAGGCAGACACACACCAGGGATTACAGCTCTGTTCAGATAGACAGAGGAATTGCTACTAGAACCAAATGAGAACCGAGAGACAAACTATTTAATAGACTGTGGCTGGTAGCATTTGCAATCTGTTGATGAAACAACATGTTTCCTTTAGGGGAAAAAAAAAAAAAAAGAATTTCCTAACATTCTCCCAAGAAAGGTCTAAGTTGTCTTTGATTCTGTCAGTAACTAGGAGTTACTGTCCCACTCTGGGTCATTATCATTGTGATCACACCAGTTCTTCCTCTAGGCTTAAAAAATTCATTCCCATATATTTCTTTCTCCCCCCTGAGGATTTTTGTCTAATCAATGATCTCCTTCCAATTTAACCAGTGGATCTAGTCATAGATCATTAACCCCAGGCCCTACATTTTACCCTCCCCTTTTCCTTGTCCCAAGTTGAATTTTATAATCTGTACCAGAATTTAAATTGGTCACACAAAAGATTTTGAAACATGAAGGACTCTGAATTCCCACAATGATATCAGTAGCTTTGGACATTCAGGAATTTTTTTCCCTATGTGAGACTGGGTGTGTGAATATGTCCATGTGAATTTAAAGAATATTTATATTTATAGCAGTATAAGAAAAAGTTCAAATTGTCAAAGCCAGGAGTTACACCACATAGAACTTCTGACACAGTCCTATGTGATAAATGCTACTCATCAAATGAGTTTTTACAAAGAAACTTTCACATTATTCAATACTAGAAAGAATCAGGAAAGTAAAAGTTCAAAAAGTAGTGGTTTTGGCGGCATTGGGGGTGCATGATAAAAAAAAAAAAAAAAGGAAGCCCTTGACAGAGCATTTTGTGAGTAGGTGAAGATCACTGGTTAATTGGGAATGCCTGTTTTCTTTGCTCCAGCAGTCTCGGACAGAGGGGGCATGCATCTGCCTAATCCAATTATGTGTCGGGTGCTACACTGAGCCCTCCCAATGATGACTTATATTTATCAGAAACAGTTAGGACACACACCACAGGAGAAGTTTCAACAGGTTTCCAAAGATCGATGGTGCACTAAATTTGAAGAATTCTACTAAATACCCTAAAAATATTTATTTGAAGAATGTGGGCTTGTATGTGCATGCTACTATGTGTTCGTGTACTTAGCCAGCATCCTGTAGAAAACTTTTTTTTTAACACTTATTTGCAGACAGAAATAATTTCAAAACCCCCCAGTTTTTTCAAATGCCAGCTCACATGCTTAAAGAAAATGGAATTACAAACAGCCTTAGGATATGACCCTTTCTCTTCCACCATTCAAAAATCAATCAACTTTCCATTTTTGTACAACACACTAGGACAAGTAAGCAGCACATAAGAAAAGTAAGATTTTAAAAATATGGTGAGGAGTTTATCAAAATGTCTTAAACAGTTCTCAGTGTGGGATAAGTTTTAGCTCACACATATTCCAGTGCTCTGAGGGGTTTATTGGGAGAACATATCAGCATAGGTTTTAAAAACCATCAATCTCATGAAGAACAGAATCTATCTAGATTTACTACTAAGAAAACGGATATCTTATTTTCTCACTATGTAGGTGAAAGCTCACAGAGCCCTATTTTAACTGTGAGTTTGTCAAGGAAGAGTAGGAAAACAATTTCCTATGTGTCCAGATTGGGACAAATGGAATTTTGAGCACTTTCAAGATCCTTCTATTTGGATTTTGCATAGAATTGGTAGAAACCTGATTCTCTGATGATCAGAAATTCACTTTGGACTATGGCTAATATGACAAAATGTTCCATTTTCCTGGGATAGTTGTGGTTTGTGCCTGGTATCTTGGTATCTCATTTGCTTTGCTATTAGTCCAGGCTGCATTTAAAATTTTTTTTTATTTATTTTTTATTTTTTTTAAAGATTTTATTTATTTATTTGACAGACAGAGATCACAAGTAGGCAGAGAGGCAGGCAGAGAGAGAGAGAGAAGGAAGCAGGCTCCCTGCTGAGCAGAGAGCCTGATGTGGGACTCGATGCCAGGACCCTGAGATCATGACCTGAGCCGAAGGCAGCGGCTTAACCCACTGAGCCACCCAGGCGCCCGCATTTAAAATTTTTAAATAATGCATTATTAATAGTGACATTAAAAGAACTGAGGGTGAGTTTGACAGACCTCCATTTTGTACTTTTAGTTCCTGTTACAGTGTCATCTAGTAGCATGCAAAACACGCATGTAGTGATCACAGTTCACACTTAACATGTAGTTAAATGTGAAAGATAACCAGTGAGTGACCCTTCATCCCTCTTGGGCTGACCCTTTCCAGATAGAATTTAATTAATACCTTGTGTATAAGCTATCTATTGCTATATACCAAACCACTCCAAATATAGTGAATAAAAATAATAAACCATATTAAACCACGATGTATTATTTTTCACAATTCTTTGGATTGACTGGTGGCTCTTCTACTAATCTCATCAGGGCTTACTTGTGTGGCTGCATTTAGTTGGTGACTGGGATAGGTTGCAATACCCAAAATGGCTTCACTCATATGTCTGTAGCCTTCGTGCTGGCTATCAGCTGGCATGCTTTGGTCCTCCTCCATGTGGCTTCTGATCTGGACTTCTTCATAGTGTAATGGTCTCAGGGTTCCAAGGTAGAAGCTGGAAGACTTCCTATTAAGGATTAGGCTTCAGAATTCACTCAACATCATCTCTCACATATTCTACTGGTCAAAGCAAGACCTAAGGTCAACTCAGATTAAGAGAGTGGAAAAACAGATCCCATCTCTTAATGGAAGAGTGACAACATTCCATTGCAGAAGAGCACTAACACAGAAAGCAGCCTTCATTGGAGACCTTTATTATACTGATCTACATTACCTTACGTTATTTTTTTTTCCTCTTCTTTTAATTTTTTATTTTTTATAACCATATATGTTTATCCCAGTGGTACAGGTCTGTGAATCACCAGGTTTACACACTTCACAGCACTCACCAAAGCACATACCCTCCCCAATGTCCATAATCCCACCCCCTTCTCCCTAACCCCCTCCCCACAGCAACTCTCAGTTTGTTTTGTGAGATTAAGAGTCACTTATGGTTTGTCTCCCTCCCAATCCCATCTTGTTTCATTTATTCTTCTCGTACCCACTTAAGCCCCCATGTTGCATCACCACTTCCTCATATCAGGGAGATCATATGATAGTTGTCTTTCTCTGCTTGACTTATTTCGCTAAGCATGATACGCTCTACTTCCATCCATGTTGTCGCAAATGGCAAGATTTCATTTCTTTTGATGGCTGCATAGTATTCCATTGTGTATATATACCACATCTTCTTGATCCATTCATCTGTTGATGGACATCTAGGTTCTTTCCATAGTTTGGTTATTGTAGACATTGCTGCTATAAACATTCGGGTGCATGTGCCCCGTTGGATCACTACATTTGTATCTTTAGGGTAAATACCCAATAGTGCAATTGCTGGATCATAGGGCAGTTCTATTTTCAACATTTTGAGGAACCTCCATGCTGTTTTCCAGAGAGGTTGCACCAGCTTGCATTCCCACCAACAGTGTAGGAGGGTTCCCCTTTCTCCGCATCCTCGCCAGCATCTGTCATTTCCTGACTTGTTGATTTTAGCCATTCTGACTGGTGTGAGGTGATATCTCATTGTGGTTTTGATTTGTATTTCCCTGATGCCGAGTGATATGGAGCACTTTTTCATGTGTCTGTTGGCCATCTGGATGTCTTCTTTGCAGAAATGTCTGTTCATGTCCTCTGCCCATTTCTTGATTGGATTATTTATTCTTTGGGTGTTGAGTTTGCTAAGTTCTTTATAGATTCTGGACACTAGTCCTTTATCTGATATGTCGTTTGCAAATATCTTCTCCCATTCTGTCAGTTGTCTTTTGATTTTCTTAACTGTTTCCTTTGCTGTGCAAAAGCTTTTGATCTTGATGAAATCCCAATAGTTCATTTTTTCCTTTGCTTCCCTTGCCTTTTGCGTTGTTCCTAGGAAGATGTTGCTGCGGCAGAGGTCGAAGAGGTTGCTGCCCGTGTTCTCCTCAAAGATTTTGATGGATTCCTTTCGCACATTGAGGTCCTTCATCCATTTTGAGTCTATTTTTGTGTGTGGTGTAAGGAAATGGTCCAATTTCATTTTTCTGCATGTGGCTGTCCAATTTTCCCAGCACCATTTATTGAAGAGGCTGTCTTTTTTCCATTGGACATTCTTTCCTGCTTTGTCGAAGATTAGTTGACCATAGAGTTGAGGGTCTATTTCTGGGCTCTCTATTCTGTTCCATTGATCTATGTGTCTGTCTGTTTTTGTGCCAGTATCATGCTGTCTTGATGATGACAGCTTTGTAATAGAGCTTGAAATCCGGAATTGTGATGCCACCAACGTTGGCCTTCTTTTTCAATATCCCTTTGGCTATTCGAGGTCTTTTCTGGTTCCATATAAATTTTAGCATTATTTGTTCCATTTCTTTTAAAAAGATGGATGGCACTTTTATAGGAATTGCATTAAATGTGTATATTGCTTTAGGTAGCATAGACATTTTCACAATATTTATTCTTCCGATCCAGGAGCATGGAACATTTTTCCATTTCTTTGTGTCTTCCTCAATTTCTTTCATGAGTACTTTATAGTTTTCTGAGTATAGATTCTGTGTCTCTTTGGTTAGGTTTATTCCTAGGTATCTTATGGTTTTGGATGCAATTGTAAATGGGATTGACTCCTTAATATCTCTTTCTTCTGTCTTGCTGTTGGTGTAGAGAAATGCATCTGATTTCTGTGCATTGATTTTATATCCTGACACTTTACTGAATTCCTGTATAAGTTCTAGCAGTTTTGGAGTGGAGTCTTTTGGATTTTCCACATATAGTATCATATCATCTGCGAAGAGTGATAATTTGACTTCTTCTTTGCCGATTTGGATGCCTTTAATTTCCTTTTGTTGTCTGATTGCTGAGGCTAGGACCTCTAGTACAATGTTGAATAGCAGTGGTGATAATGGACATCTCTGCCGTGTTCCTGACCTTAGCGGAAAAGCTTTCAGTTTTTCTCCATTGAGAATGATATTTGCGGTGGGTTTTTCATAGATGGCTTTGATGATATTGAGGTATGTGCCCTCTATCCCTACACTTTGAAGAGTTTTGATCAGGAAGGGATGCTGTACTTTGTCAAATGCTTTTTCAGCATCTATTGAGAGTATCATATAGTTCTTGTTCTTACTTTTATTGATGTGTTGTATCACATTGACTGATTTGCAGATGTTGAACCAACCTTGCAGCCCTGGAATAAATCCCACTTGGTCGTGGTGAATGATCTTTTTAATGTACTGTTGAATCCTATTGGCTAGTATTTTGTTGAGTATTTTCGCATCTGTGTTCATCAAGGATATCGGTCTATAGCTCTCTTTTTTGGTGGGATCCTTGTCTGGTTTTGGGATCAAGGTGAGGCTGGCCTCATAAAATGAGTTTGGAAGCTTTCCTTCCATTTCTATTTTTTGGAACAGTTTCAGGAGAATAGGAATTAGTTCTTCTTTAAATGTTTGGTAGAATTCCCCCGGGAAGCCGTCTGGCCCTGGGCTTTTGTTTGTTTGGAGATTTTTAATGACTGTTTCAATCTCCTTACTGGTTATGGGTCTGTTCAGGCTTTCTATTTCTTCCTGGTTCAGTTGTGGTAGTTTATATGTTTCTAGGAATGCAACCATTTCTTCCAGATTGTCAAATTTATTGCCGTAGAGTTGCTCATAGTATGTTCTTATAATAGTTTGTATTTCTTTGGTGTTAGTTGTGATCTCTCCTCTTTCATTCATGATTTTATTTATTTGGGTCCTTTCTCTTTTCTTTTTGATAAGTCGGGCCAGGGGTTTATCAATTTTATTAATTCTTTCAAAGAACCAGCTCCTAGTTTCGTTGATTTGTTCTATTGTTTTTTTGGTTTCTATTTCATTGATTTCTGCTCTGATCTTTATGATTTCTCTTCTCTTGCTGGGCTTAGGGTTTCTTTCTTGTTCTTTCTGCAGCTCCTTTAGGTGTAGGGTTAGGTTGTGTACCTGAGACCTTTCTTGTTTCTTGAGAAAGGCTTGTACCGCTATATATTTTCCTCTCAGGACTGCCTTTGTTGTGTCCCACAGATTTTGAACCGTTGTATTTTCATTATCATTTGTTTCCATGATTTTTTTCAATTCTTCTTTAATTTCCCGGTTGACCCATTCATTCTTTAGAAGGATACTATTTAGTCTCCATGTATTTGGGTTCTTTCCAAACTTCCTTTTGTGGTTGAGTTCTAGCTTTAGAGCATTGTGGTCTGAAAATATGCAGGGAATGATCCCAATCTTTTGATACCGGTTGAGTCCTGATCTAGGACCGAGGATGTGATCTATTCTGGAGAATGTTCCATGTGCACTAGAGAAGAATGTGTATTCTGTTGCTTTGGGATGAAATATTCTGAATATATCCGTGATGTCCATCTGGTCCAGTGTGTCGTTTAAGGCCTTTATTTCCTTGCTGATCTTTTGCTTGGATGACCTGTCCATTTCAGTGAGGGGAGTGTTAAAGTCCCCTAATATTATTGTATTATTGTTGATGTGTTTCTTTGATTTTGTTATTAATTGGTTTATATAGTTGGCTGCTCCCACGTTGGGGGCATAGATATTTAAAATTGTTAAATCTTCTTGTTGAACAGACCCTTTGAGTATGATATAGTGTCCTTCTTCATCTCTTATTATAGTCTTTGGCTTAAAATCTAATTGATCTGACATAAGGATTGCCACTCCTGCTTTCTTCTGATGTCCATTAGCATGGTAAATTCTTTTCCACCCCCTCACTTTAAATCTGGAGGTGTCTTCAGGCTTAAAATGAGTTTCTTGGAGGCAACATATAGATGGGTTTTGTTTTTTTATCCATTCTGATACCCTGCGTCTTTTGACAGGGGCATTTAGCCCATTCACATTCAGGGTAACTATTGAGAGATATGAATTTAGTGCCATTGTATTGCCTGTAAGGTGACTGTTACTGTATATGGTCTCTGTTCCTTTCTGATCTACCACTTGTAGGTTCTCTCTTTGCTTAGAGGACCCCTTTCAATATTTCCTGTAGAGCTGGTTTGGTATTTGCAAATTCTTTCAGTTGTTGTTTGTCCTGGAAGCTTTTAATCTCTCCTTCTATTTTCAATGATAGCCTAGCTGGATATAGTATTCTGGGCTGCATGTTTTTCTTGTTTAGTGCTCTGAAAATATCATGCCAGCTCTTTCTGGCCTGCCAGGTCTCTGTGGATAAGTCAGCTGCCAATCTAATATTTTTACCATTGTATGTTACAGACCTCTTTTCCCGGGCTGCTTTCAGGATTTTCTCTTTGTTACTGAGACTTGTAAATTTTACTATTAGGTGATGGGGTGTGGGCCTATTCTTATTGATTTTGAGGGGCGTTCTCTGAACCTCCTGAATTTTGATGCTCATTCCCTTTGCCATATTGGGGAAATTCTCCCCAATAATTCTCTCCAGTATACCTTCTGCTCCCCTCTCTCTTTCTTCTTCTTCTGGAATCCCAATTATTCTAATGTTGTTTCGTCTTATGGTGTCACTTATCTCTCGAATTCTCCCCTCGTGGTCCAGTAGCTGTTTGTCTCTCTTTTGCTCAGCTTCTTTATTCTCTGTCATTTGGTCTTCTATATCACTAATTCTTTCTTCTGCCTCATTTATCCTAGCAGTTAGAGCCTCCATTTTTGATTGCACCTCATTAATAGCTTTTTTGATTTCAACTTGGTTAGATTTTAGTTCTTTTATTTCTCCAGAAAGGGCTTTTATATCTCTCGAGAGGGTTTCTCTAATATCTTCCATGCCTTTTTCGAGCCCGGCTAGAACCTTGAGAATTGTCATTCTGAACTCTAGATCTGACATATTACCGATGTCTGTATTGATTAGGTCCCTAGCCTTCGGTACTGCCTCTTGTTCTTTTTTTTGTGTTGAATTTTTACGTCTTGTCATTTTGTCCAGATAAGAGTAAATGAAGGGGCAAGTAAAATACTAAAAGGGTGGCAACAACCCCAGGAAAATATGCTTTAACCAAATTAGAAGAGATCCAAAATCGTGAGTGGGGAGAAAGGGGATAAAAAGAGGTTCAAAAAGGAAGAAAGAAAAAAAAAAGAAAAAAGAAAAAGAAAAAAAAGAAAAGAAAAGAATTTTTTAAAAAACAAAACACCTAAGAAAAATGTAAAAAAGAAAAAATATATATATTAGATAAACTAGTAAAAAATCGTTAAAAAAGAAAAAGGTAACAGTTAAAAAAAAAATTTTACCCGAAGGCGAGAAGAAAAAAAAAAATGAAAAAGAATAAATTAAATTAACTGCAAGACTAAAAAAAAAATCACAGGAAAAAAGCCATGAGTTCCGTGCTTGGCTTTCTCCTCCTCTGGAATTCTGCTGCTCTCCTTGGTATTGAAACCGCACTCCTTGGTAGGTGAACTTGGTCTTGGCTGGATTTCTTGTTGATCTTCTGGGGGAGGGGCCTGTTGTAGTGATTCTCAAGTGTCTTTGCCCCAGGCGGAATTGCACCGCCCTTACCAGGGGCCGTGGTGAGTAATCCGCTCGGGTTTGCTTTCAGGAGCTTTCGTTCCCTGAGCGCTTTCTGTAGAGTTCCGGAGGACGGGAATACAAATGGCGGCCTCCTGGTCTCGGGCCAGAGGAGCCGAGAGCCCAGGGCCCCACTCCTCAGTGCACCCTCAGAGAACAGCGCCCAGTTACTCCCGTCTGCCTGACCTCCGGCCGCGCTCCGAGCTCACCGAGCCTGTGACTGGTTCAAGGTAACACCGAGCTGTGAGCTTACTGTCGGCTCTGTCTCTGCAGCCGACTTTCCCATTCCAATACCCGCAAGCTCTGCGACACTCAGACACCCCCGATCCTTCTGTGCCCCTGTGGGACCTGAGGCCACGCTGACCCCGCGTGGGCTTCGCCTCGGTTTAGCCTCTGGAGCGATGTCCCTCAGCGGAACAGACTTTTAAAAGTCCTGATTTTGTGTGCGGTTGCTCCTCTGCTTGCTGGGAGCCGGCCCCTCCCCCCGGGGTCTATCTTCCCGTCGCTTTGGATTCACTTCTCCGCCGGTCCTACCTTTCAGAAAGTGGTTGATTTTCTGTTTCCAGAATTGCTGTTCTTCTTCTCTTCGATCTGCCGATGGATTTTCAGGTGTTTGCAGTCTTTAGATAAGCTATCTAGCTGATCTCCGGCTAGCTGAAGCAGTCTCAGCTTGCTACTTCTCTGCCATCTTGACTCCTCCCTCCTACATTACCTTACTTTAAAGGAGAACACATATAGCTCTTGCTAATAAACTAAGGCATGCTTAGATAAAAGTAGCTGGGGACACCCATCCAATTCTGTTCTCTAGGGTGGGGAGAAAAGTATCTGATATCATTAACTCAGCTGGCCACTCTGAGATGCACAAATCTCCTGGACCTCTACCCAGCAGGTGCTGAGAAATATGGACAAAAGTAGATTTGGCAAGCATGAAATACATAGAGAGAAAACAGAAGCTAAGCAGTTCTACAAATATTGATTTACAATTTTGGTTACACTTTTCTCTTTTGCAAAAAATTATTTAAGAAGCAATGAACTGGCCCCTCATCCTCTCCTTCAGCCATGTTGATGGGAAAGGCAGAGAAGATGAGAGCTTCCAGCCCTTTTCTCACTGGAGAGAAAAACTTGTCATTTGGCTTTTTGGAGAAGGTTGCACCTTGTGCTCATAGTACCTTATCTTTACCACGTGCTAGACTATCACATCTAAAAGGACAAAAAATATATATAAAATACTTGAAAGAGCTTGTATTATAACCTTAATATTATTGAGAGTATCTGCTTTCTAGGTTGAAAAGACTCATTCATTATTCTAGTCCTGCTTTAGTACTTTGTAATCTGTGGTAATTATGCTTTTCTTTTTAATACAAAAAATGTATAAAAATAAAAACTTGAAAAGGCAAAAAAAAAAAAAAAGAAGAAGAAGCAATGAACTTTAAAAAGTTCATGACTGTGGCACGTGGGTGGCTCAGTCTGTTAAGCTTCTGACTCTTCGTTTCAGCTCAGGTCATGATCTCAGGGTAGTGAGTTAGATCCCTGCAGTGAACTTTGCACTTAACACTGAGGTTACTTAAGATTCTATCCCCCCTCTCTCTCTTCCTCCCTCTGCTTGTGTGCGCTCTCTCTCAAATAAATATATGAATAAATAAATACAATAAAAAATAAAAAGTTCATGAGTATGATGAACATGGGAATTGTACAAGATACTTACTAACATTTAACAACATTGGAACCACAAGGACAACACTGACTATTTCAGAACTAGAAGATACAAATATGATAAAAAAAGCAGCAGGAGCTACCAAAAAATCAGGATTTTAGAAATACTATCCCCAAAGAAAATGATTTAACACACAAGTAGCAGGTGTTAAGATTACATAAGACTTCATAAAGCATGACTTCTCATATAGATCAAATAACTGCTTCACTCTTATATCCAAGTTTTTGTGCACATATGAGAAATGAATCATTAATTGCTAAAACATTGGTTCCAATAATAGAAAAGGAAGTATAAATAGTTAAATATCAGCATGACATCAATATCATCAAAGGCTTCAATAGAAAATCAATTAAATTTACTAATAATTTTATGTTTTTTAAATCTAATTCATAAAGTTATAGTATTTTATGATTTCATTCTGTCAAAAATAAAATATAGCTCATTACTGTGAATGTAAAATCATTTTAAAAGTTCATCATTGAAGGAAAATTTATTGCTTTTGTTGGGAAAATACAAAAAAATTTTGGTGAATAAGGCATCATGAAAAAACAATATTTTTACTAAAATTAAGAAATCTATATATCAGAAATATCATTGGAATTGGTGGAGGCATGGTTCAGAGCTGATGTTGAAAAAATTTAGCATGGTAGTATGCAATTTCTCTTTTGGCTACCCATCAAAAGCTGGATTTTTAAAAGTTTGACCCTTTAAAGGACTGATTTTTAAGTGAACCTAATGTTCTACCATGATATTAGACCTCCCGCCCCCCCAAGATTATTTTATTCATTCATTTATTTATTTATTTGAGAGGAAGAGAGAGCCGGAGGGAGCCTGAGAAGAGGTGAGGGGCAGCGAGAGAAGCTGACTTCCCCAGTAAGCATAGAGCCCGATGTGGGGCTCAATCCCAGGACCCTGGGATCATGACCTGAGCCAAAGGCAGATGCTTAACTGACTGAACCACCCAGGTGCCCCCAGACCTTTTTGAAGACAAATCTTCTATATTGTTTAGTGCTGTATTTGTTCAAAAGCAGACATCTTTAGTCAAATAATCAACAAATGGAGTGACTAAAGTTTAACTTTGAAGTTTTGAGCAAATTTCAGTTAATAAAAAAATTTGTAAATATGAAATATTTAATGTATCTTAGAAAAGCAAAAATGGAAATGAACAAATTAAACCAAGAGAGTTCTAACAGTGAAATTAAATAATTGTACTTTGGAATATCTTGATTTAAAAAGAAAGTTTTGTCACAAAACAAACTGAGGGTAGAGGTGGGGGGTAGGTAGAGGGTGGTGGGGTTATAGACATTGGGAAGGGTATATATGCTATGGTGAGTGCTGTGAAGTGTGTAAACCTGGCGATTCACAGATCTATACCCCTGGGGCTATAATACATTATATGTTAATTTTAAAAAATTAAAAATAAAAAGAAAGTTTTGATATAGCTTATATTTTAATCATGTAAACTTATACTTTGTCCTGAAATCAAATAAAATTAATAAAACTTAAAGACCATTGTACTATCTAAATTTGGCAAAACATCCACATGAATAATGAAAGGCAGCTTACTGATGAGTTTTGTCTTATAAAAATACTTGCTGAAGAAAGATAATCTAAATGGAGGCAATAAATTCTTGAGGAAATAGTCTGACATGTAATGTAAAAAAATGTAATTGGCATTATCTTCCATCTGTCAGAATTTTCTCTGAGTTTACCAATTACATCAGCACCTACAGAAATAGTATTTTTTCTATTGAAAATATCATGGTCTATAGAAATGAACGAAATAAAAATACAATTAATCATAATTTGAACCTCTGAGGAAGATTTCAGGCATTTTGATTAAAAAAAGGACTATATTGAAAATTTTTTTTCAGAAAATGCTATTAATAAAGAGAGAGAAATTATATAATACTATTACCTGCTTTTATATTTGTAATGTTGAGGTAATTGATATAAAGGAGGTTTTTGAAATTTCTATTAAATGTATATTGATGTAATGATGCTAATATTTTTATTTGATTTATAAATAGATTTTAAATTTATAAAAAATAAACAAATTTTATAATAAATATAATAGCTGAGATAAATAAATTTATAATAAAATATTAATTTAGTATTATGTTAATATTTTGTCATAATTATAAATATATTTCATATATGTGTATATGTACATAAAAATGTATTTATTTCAAAAAGGTTTTAAATACAACTATTTTATAGTTCTACTATAAAATCAATATTTTGTCTAATTTAAAGATTTATAAAAATGATATATTTTCAGTTATTTTTATTGAGTCCCTTAATGTAAAACACATTCTTGATTTAGATAATGACTTAACCATATTATCTATGGTTCTTTGCACATTTGGTCCATAATCATCTTTGCATTCACCTCTCTCCCTTTAAACCTCTAAAAATTAACTTCTACTTCAGGAAGCTACCACTAGATTGCTTCTTTTGGAACTCCACCAGCCTTCATATTTATAATCTGACAAACCCAAACTTTTGCTCATCAAGTGTTAGTGTTAGTAGCTTCAAGTGTTAGTAAGCATGAAATTGCCTCCAAGGACAAAATAATGTGAAGTGTTAGAGTTCTGTGGTAATGCAGCAATTAACAACTATGCTAAGAAATAACAGTTATGAGATACAATCATCATTATTTGTCATCTGATTTATTGTTTGTTTGTTTGTTTTAGGTTTTTTTTTTTTAACTTTCTGGAGTTAGAAAAACTCTTTTCTTGGAATTTAGGCATCAGTGTAACACTGCTAACAATCTGACAGACTAAAAGTATGGATCATTAGTATTTATAATATATTTGATTCATATAGCAGTTTCCAAAGACCTCAAAGTAACTCCCCATACATTAGGTTATTTATCCTCATTGTTTCTACTGAAGTAGATTTTAAAGCCCATTATGCCCATTCTATTGAGGTTGAGCCTCATGTTCCTTACACTTCTTAAGAAAAGTATGTCTAATTATTAAAACACTTTTTACACATTTTGATCAATTACTCTGAAAAAACGTTTCTGTGACAAAATTATCCAGGCAGTTCAGGATACAAAATGGTAGATATACATATAACCTTTTCTCAAACATCTCTGACTAACAGGCCACTTTCTGATATTACCTAAGTAACACATTTCGACATCTGGGGCGGTCTACCATCTAACTACCTTACTTGGTTTTGTTCAATGTACTCATTAATTACTTGAAGACCTACTTATTCAGGACCCCCATTATATAACCACTGGTCTTTGTGCTGCAAAAATAGAACATGAAGAAGGGTTTACCATCTCAAGGAAGACACAGGACATCTACTTTGATGGCTGTAGTACTTGTTAGAAAGGAAAAAGAGATGAGATGTATAGATGAAATGCTTTGGCAGTTTCTATGATAAAGGGTTTATTTCAGCTTGAGATACTAATTAAAAGTCACATTATGATTTCCTTAATCCTTCCCTGCACTTACCTCTGAATCACTTTAGAGAGTTTCAGAAATATAGTAATAGAAGACCCAATTCAAAATGTTCTAAACAGGGGATTTATCACCTCATCTAATAAGAAGTCCTGAGGCAGAGAGGGTCCAGAAAGGATTAATTAAGTGGCTCAGTAATATCAATGACATCCCTTTATTTTACCACTCTGCCTGTCTTAACGCACCATTAGTCATACACTTCAGATCCCAAGATGACTATAGCAGTTTCAATCACCCTGGTTTTTCATATCAATGTCTGAAGGCAGGAATGGAGACCCTATTTCTCCCTTAGGCTTCTTTACAGGAACTACGAAATATTTTCCAGATGTGTTACCTCCCATGAGACCTCCCCTCAGTATCTCATTGGCCGGAAGTAGGTCACAACAATTCTCATAGATCTAACTCATTTACTTTACTACCTAAAAATTTCCCATTAATGAATAAATCACAATCTGTCCACAACCTTACCAATGGGCAGCAAGCTTGCTTCCTTTGTTTCCTGTTATAAGAATGTTACAGGGAATGACTTTGTATATGTGACCTTGTGCCCATGTGAATTTGCATTCCCAATCACGATCAAAGGGAAGGGAAGGGCTAACTGATAACAGGACGTAGAGAATGCAAGTGTCAGCACCAACCATCTTCTCTTTCCAGGTCCTTCACCGACCTTCACAAACACATATTTTTCACTTATTCTGGGTTATCCTGGGGAAGCAAGAAGGCTCTTCCCTCCTACTGTGCCTTGAGAAATTACAGGTTTGAATAGAATGTCAGATGAATGCCCCACAGCCTTCTACTGACCTTGCAAGAGTCAGGGCTGTTCACACATAGTCTGCCATCTGCCCACATCTGGCTTAACTGCCCAACCTTAACACTTTAAGTGAGTGTTTTCACACCTCTTTTGAAAAAGAAAAAATTATTTGAGCAAATCCCAGAGTTTACTGTGCGTTAGCTGGTTAAATGAACCGTTGGCTAGCAAGAAGGGACAGATCAAATATATTGGAAATGTGCCACTGTCTTCCTTTGCGATTACAGGAAAGTCACTTTGCCTTGCTGTATCTCCATTTCTTATACTCATGAAATTAAGGACTCTTATTCATCTTCTTATTAATGTAATAAATAAAATATCCGCAAGTGTTAACTAAGTATACCTTAGCATTTTAACCCTTATTTACAGCTGAGAAAATAGTCATGGGCATATATATTAACTTCAGGCATCAAAGGTCACTTGCAGTGATCCAAACATCTGGAGGCAACAGTGTGATTTTGTATGAGAGTAAATCCATTGCTATCACTAACATGAGCAGTCTTGAAAAGACTTTTTTTTTTTAATTCACTTACACTAAACTTCAAATCCTTCTTAAGACAATGTTTTTTTGTCCTATTTGTATATACTTCACATTACTGATAAAGACTGAAGTCATGATAATTTTACAATATTAGACTAGTGATTTTTTTATGGACCAAGATTAGATAACCCCCAAAATGCTTACTCTAAAGAAGAAAAGTAAATCATTTTGTATTTCTGATTCATACACACATTTCTCACACCACTGAGATGCTTTCTTTAAAACTTCATTAAACTTCTTTCAGTCACTCTTGATTATGGCAAACAGAACATTTTCTAGCCTTAGTTCTGAGAAGATTCCGTATCCACGGTGTCTAAAAAGATGAAATTGGTCATTTAACACTATTCTTTTCAAGATCCAAATAAAGCCTTAGATATGTTCAGACGAACCTTATTTCCCTAGAAGTTGAGTAACTGCCAGCCTCAAGGAAGTAATACTTAAATCATTTTGATTATTAACATTTTAAACAATTAGCTTATCACAAAAGCTAGCTGAGATTAAGATCCTTCTAGAAATGGGACCACAAAGGAGGTCCAGAACCCCAGACATTATTTGAGTATAGCAGTACAAATTGGGGTGTTGTAAAAAGAAGGTATTCAATAGGAAGAGGCAGTATCTTGGAGGCTGGGTCTATGTGGAGGAGAGATGGAGACTTTAAGGAAGAGAGATGGTCCTCAGGGCAAATTTTGCCTGTTTTCAAATTTAATCACTTCTGAGAGAAGAAGACAGGGAGCCCCATAGTTCCAGGCCTTTTAAGGGAGTTAGAGAGCCTTTTTGGAAAAACAGCTGATAAAATCTGAGAGAATGGCCCAGTCATACTGGTTATTCCACTTTCAAATCTGTGAAGTCCCTAAAATAAGAATAACCTAAATAAGAGGATAAGAGATAATAAGAACCACAGAAGAATAAATAATCACCACCTAGACATTATCTTTTTTTATTGTAAATATGTCTATTTGAAACTTAACCTTTCAAAAAGTTGAATAAATCACAACTTTATAATTGGTCTTTGTTTGACATGATGTGAATTGTTAAGCCATAGAGCTTCTTTTTTTTTTTCTTTCTTTCCAACCTTTTTGTAAATTCCACCTGGTTAATATACAGTATAATATTAGTTTCAGGTTAGAATTTAGTGATTCAGTTTGTTCTTTACACTTAAGAGTCTGTTTCTTGTTTTCCCTCTCTTGCCCACCATGTTTGTTTTGTTTCTTAAATTCCACATATGAGTGAAATCATATGGTATTTGTCTTTCTCTGACTTATTTTGCTTAGCATAATACTCTCTTGCTCCATTTGTATCATTGCAAACAGCAAGATTTTATCTTCCTGATGGCTGAGTAACATTCCATTGTATGTATATATAATGCCACCCAGGCGCCCCATTGTTTACTTGTTTTATTTGAAAACAAGATCATCCTGTTAAAAATATTTTCTGATGTCCATAGTTTTTTCTATTAATTTATAAATGTTGTTTCTTTTAAAAAATCAAGTACATAGGGACATTATTATTGTCTTTTTAATTTTTATTTCAAATTTATAATTACACTGTGGTCCAAGAACATGTGCTGTATGGATTCAAGCTTTTGAAATTTGTGAAAATTTGCTTTCTGATGTTCACAAGCCTGCCTTTTTTTGCTTAGCTACATTACACATTTTTAAAAAATAATACTAAAAATTTTTTTTAATAAAACATAATCTTTGGCTACTAATTCTTATATCTGAGGTCTCCAGTTTTGTTTCTCTTCCTTGTTATTTGGAAGTTTCACTCATATTACTTTGTTTCCTTGTTAGGTTTGTTATTTTTTACTGTGAAATCCACATATTTTTACTGGAAAATCATTTGTGAGACGTCTTTAAGGCCTACGATGAAATACTTCTTTAGTGAGGATTTTATTTTGATTTTGCTACAAATCTTTACCAGCCCAGGACCACTTTAAGCTAAATTTGGACTTAAGCTTTTTTGGACTGTTTAGGTGATATGATTAGGGCTGCAAACTGCAGGAAGGCTAGCTTGTAGTTATAAATGCTCAGGGACTTTTTCCCCTTCTTTTCTACACCATTTCAAGGGTACTTCTCTTTGCAGCTTCTTCAGGTGGGTAGTGATAGTGAGATGGGGAGTCAAGTTACTGTTACTCTAACAATAGTCTTCACGGTACAAACACTATTTTATTAAAGTCTTTCACCACCATGAAGAGGTAGGCATTCACTTTCTTTTACCTGATGAAAATAATGGCTGTGATTAAGTAGTTTTTCCAATTTCATATAACTAGGAAGAGTCAGAGCCAATTCAAACCTGAGTCTCTTTGATGACATACTCCATGTTCTGAACCACTACATTCCCCTACCAGACTCTCTAACTGGCCACTCCCTTACCGTGTCTCTAATGGAACAGGATTGAGGACATGGTGTCTCTGGTGGATGCGATGGAAGATGTGAGAACATGGGCCAGTACAAGTGGGCAGCTCAGGAGCCAGTGGCACCTCAGTGGAGGTGTTGTTAGGGTGAGGGGAGGTCATCAGACAAACCCATCATACTAAGCATACTTTGCATTTCAGCCAAGATGGGCCTGGGGTTCTATTGAGTCTTGGGAAGGGAAGTCAATGGGACTCAAATAAATCTAGACTTTTTACACTGCTTTGCATTCACCGTATGGCCTATCTTGATATACTATCACTTCCTCCCCCCTGTTTAAAAAAAAAAAAAAAAAAAAAACAACTTACGAACAACTTCAGAAAGTATTGGAAAGATTATAGGTTTTCACTAAAGTTTCAAGAGGCAGAAGCAGCATACAGGTGGTGTGTAGCACATACAACAAAGCAAAGCTTCTTTTCCCTTAGTGTTCTCCCTCTCCCCAAAGATCCACTCCTCATAGAAACTGTCTAAACTTTCTCTCAGCCACTAGCTGTCACATCCCAACTCACTTCTCCTTCTTTCTCTTTCTCTTTCTTCTTTCTCTTCTTTCTCTCTTCTTTATTTTCCTCCCTGATCTTCAGTGCCTTTTCTAGGTAGCTTAAGCCCCTTCTTACATAGAACCTTACATTCCACTTGTTTTGAAACTTTTTCTTCCCCACAGTACTACTGTACTACTATTGATCAGTCCAGCAAAGGCCTAGGAGTCAAAGAGCCAACAAAGAGTCAAGAGGTAGGAGAGAAGAGAGTCTTGAATACACTTTAATGTTTCTTTTTTGCTTTCTCCCAAGTTTTCAATGTACATAATCAAGGGCTTCCAGGAAGAGAAGATCAATAATATAACGATAAATAATATTAAATGTGAGGTAAGAGCTAAGTATAAAATGATCACTAAGGATATGAGAAAAGACATTTGTCTTCTTTGTAGACACTGAAAACACTTATTAGATAGGAATCCAATGTATAGGCTAGAATGGAATTGTTCTTTGTCCTTCAATGTCTTTGTTTGTTCTTGGTGATAATGTCTCTGTAAAACACTATTGCTAATCTAATATTGCATAGTCTCTTAAACCCTGGATCCTTTACGACCAGCTGTCATGTAAAGTGATTCAGTATCTATGTACAAGTGATTTCCAAAGAAACTGTGCAGATGATACAATGACTTGCAGACGTGCACAGTTGAAGTCAACTGCCTCTCAGCGATAAATCAAATGCTCTGATAACTGACTTGGCAGTTTTTCATCTTGGATTTCCATTTTACTCACCAGAAACATCTTTTGGGGAAAGCTTAAATGCTTTTGAAATGAACACAAATGATTGGTATTTTTACAAAAGATAACACTTTATTTGTTTTAAAAAAATTGGCTGGATTAATTTGAAAATTATTTGTCTTGGTCTTTGTGTTTTGTGCTATTTTTATCACTTACGTCTATCCTTTAAGAAGTAGATACTTCTCAACAGCCCACAAAATGAGGTTAAAAGAAAAAAACCCCACAAAGTAAGAGACTCATGTAGGTAAAATCAGCTTTCACCCTGCCTTCCAGCATACCAAGTACGCACAATAGAGCAATCTCTATGGCTACCCTCCTCCCTTCTTTAGTACCATTCACCGAGGCCCACATTATTAGAACACACACACACCTGTCTCTCCCCTTATCAGTCTCCATACTTCTTAATATAGGGACTAGAGGAATGATATCTGCCACATGGAAGTTGCTTAATGCCATATTTCATTAATTCTAATAGACATTCACTTTTTAAAATTTTAATAATTCATAAAGATGTTTCTTATAATAAATAGCATGCTATATAAATAGCAGCATTTTTTTCTCAGTGGCATATAAAATAGTCATGCATCTTATAACAGATAAAGTCTTACATTCATTGAAATATGGTGCTGTAATGTACCTAATAAGAGATACTTACACAGAGTTTGGGGAATCTGTTAATGTATTTTAGTTAAAAATACAAAGAACAAGGGCTCTTAGGTGGCTCAGTTAGTTAAGTATCTGCCTTTGGCTCAGGTAATGGTGTCAGGGTCCTAGGATTGAGCTCAGCTTCCTGCTCCCTGCTCAGTGGGGAGTCTGTGTCTTTCTCTCCCTCTTCTCTGTCTCTGCCCCTCCTGCCACCCCATTCGGTGTGCTCTGTCTCTCTAAAATAAATAAATAAAATCTTTTTAAAAACACAAAGAATAAGTGATCAAATAATAAAAACTCTGAATATGGACTGGGAAAGAAATTTTCTAAAACTTAGAAAAATCAGAGTTATAATTCAGACAGTACCTATTTATTGAGCATTTACCATTTGCCATGCACTGTTCTTGATGCTATTGATAAAACAGAGAACAAAATAGCTTTGTGGAGCTTACAACAATGAGGGGAAACAAACAAATTCTAAAAAAATATATAACATCAGTTGATAAAGGCTGTGAAGGAAAAAATTTGTCAGGATTAAGGTAAGAAAGGGAGGCAGAAAAAGATTGCTATTTTAGATGAGATGGTCACAGTGAACTTCTCTGGAGGCAACACTTGAAGAGAAAGAAGCAAGGATATAAGTTATGTGCCTCCTAGAAATACAGCATTCTCGAAAAGGAAAGAGCAATGAAGTAGAACATTCCAGAAAAGGAGAGCAAACACTAAGAGTGTTTGAGAACAGAAAGGAGGCTAGTGTGCTATGGTCAGTAAGTAAGCATACATGACAGTTCTAAGAGAAGAGGCCACAGGTGGTAGGGCCCAGGTATGTGGCGCCTCAGAGGTCACCGTGAGGATTTGGTCTCTATTCTGAACCATGGGGGAGGCTCTCAAGGTTTTCTTTGTTTTGTTTTATTCCGTTTTATATATATATATATATAAAACGGAATAAAACATATATATTTTATATATTTTTTATATATATTATATATACATATTATATATATATATATATATTTTTTTTTTTTTTTGAGAGAGAGAGAGAGCACAGATGTGTGTGAGCATACTGGCCTGAGTGGGGTTGGGGAGGGTGTTGGGAGGCAGAGGGAGACGAAAAGAGTGTCTCTTAAGCAGACTCCATACTAAGGGCAGAGCCCAAGGTGGCCCAATCTCAGATCTCATAACCCTCAGATCACAACCTGACGGGGAACCAGGAGGGAAATCCTTAACTGGATGTCCCTCCCATGCGTCCCGGCTTGTCGGGGTCTTGAACAAGGAATGATACACCTGGCTTTTGTGTGGAGTTGTGTGCTGCTTTGTGCAGTGGGGGTGAGAGGACTGGAGAAGAAGGGCTGGCGAGGATGGGAACACTAAGGACAGGAAGTAGGCTATTCTAATAATCCAGATGACACGTGATGGTAATCAGGAAGGGGTTGGTAGCAATGGAGGTAGTAGTATTCTGGATAATTTCAAAGATAAAGCTGTCAGGATTAGCTGATAAATTGGATGTGGAGTACTGAAGAAAAAAAATCAGCACTGAAGGCAAGATTTTTGGCTAAGCAACTGATAATGAGGTTGCCATTTAGTAAGATAGGGAGGATTGTGGGAGAAATACGTTGGAGGAGAGAAAACAAGAGTTCATTTTGTATGTATTAAACTAAAGATGATGATTATTATTGAAGAGGAGGTATTGACAAATGAGCCTACACTTCAGGAAAAAGTTGGAAGATAGAAATATAAATGGGTAGTCATAAATATATGTGAAGTTTTGGGATATATCAATTCTCCTCAGCTCAAGAAGAAGGGTAGAGATGGTCCAGGGGAAGGTCCTGGGGCAACACAATCTGAACCATCAGGGGGATGAGGAGGAACCAGCCCAGCAAAGAGAAGAGCACTCCAGGAGCTGTGACAGGAATCATGAGAAAGTGGCATCCCAGATGCTGAATAAAGGATCAAGAGAGTAATAACCTTGTTACATTCAACTGATGAGAAAAGTAAGGCATACACTGAGATGTAATTATTGTTTTTGAAAGCAAGGAGGTTATCAGTGACCTTTAGAAAAGATAATTCAGTGGAATATAAGGACAATACTTGGCTCGAAAGGGTTAAAGCAAAAATGGGAGCAGGAGAAATAATAATGAAAAACAGCAATTATAAACTACTTTTTCTGAAGGGACACAGGGGATGTCACCTGAAAGGATATAAGATCGATGAGAAATTTTGTTGTTTTTTTAAAGATGGAGACATAGCATGTTTGTACCCATGAAAGAAGGGTATCCAACCTCCGCTGAGTTCCTTCTCTCTAGTCTCTCTAAATTAATCACTTAATACAACTGGGGGAGAAGCATGCAATTGAGATCAAAATCTGACATCTTGTCTTAGTTAAACTCTGAGAAGAATATTTATTTACACTTTTCTTTAAAAAAGATTTTTATTTATTTATTTGACAGAGAGAAAAAGAACATGGGGGGGGGGCAGCAGGCAGAGGGAGAGGAAGAAACAGACCCCTACTGAGCAAGGAGCTTGATGGGGGCTCCATCCCAGGACCCTGGGACCAAGACCTGGGCTGAAGGCAGAGGCTTAACCCACTGAGCCACACAGGCATCCCTGTTTACACTGTTAATACTAACTCTGTTCTAGATTTCTGAAAGGCTTCTAGAGAATGAGTTCCTAAAAATATATTGATCTGCTTTGTTTTTTATTTTTTGTTGCTTTGTTTTTTAATAAGAAATATGGAGGAATGTATTTTCACATATATCTGATTAGCAGTATGAAATAAAAGAGTGCCCTGTGCCTGAAAATTCATTCATTTCAATATTAAATCATATTAACAACAGAATCCTAAGGTCTCATTCTAAAAAGAAATAATCCCATCACTATGCTCCTCTTTTTCAATATCCAAGCTGACAGAGAAGTCAGTCTCATTAGAAACAGGTAAGAGTCTCCTGACATCTGCTACAGTAGAAGGCTGACACTAACGCTAAAACACGGTGACTCTATTTATTACAAAAGAGCTACACTGAATCAATGAGGATTCTAGCCCAGCGGTTCATGGCCCTGGCTGCACATCTGACTTCCCCATACCCGCGACCCCCACCCAGCGATTCGGATTCACCGGGTCTGAGTTTAGCACGCACACCCTGACATGTTTGAAAACATCCCAGGTGACTGTAATGTGTGCATGGGGAGTTGAGAATCACTGCCCTGGCGTGTAAGCTTTTCACCTCAAGGTGGAAAAAAAAAAAAAAAATCAGAGCTGACTATAATTAAAAGGCTTGAGATGAGATCTACTCTCAAACACAGCACAGGAAACAGCCACCTCCACGGGCAGTAACCTCCCCTGCATTCTCTCAACCGCGGGAGCCCACTCCCGGAATCCGGCTGGCGCGGCAGCGGCGTGGGCGGCCCAGGGCACGTGGAGGGGGGAGCGACTGGCCATCTGTGGGCAGGATTTCTCTTCCCCCTGAGTGCTGCTGAAGGTCTCAGAGCCGTCAGAATCAAATTGGTTTTTCTTTGTTCTCTTTACTACATTTGACAGCAGGGTACAGAAGCCAGGAAGTCCAAAAGCTTATTTTAGGTGTTTGTTGGAGGGAGAGCAGGAGAGAGGGAGATGGAATTGTGAACAAGAAAACAGAAGGAGAACAGAATGAAAAAGACGAAACTCGGCTGAAGTCAGAGCTCTAGTGGCAAATTCACTTTGGGTTTCAACTGCTCACATAATTTAGGTCACTGCAGAGTTTTTTGCTGGCATTTTTGGATAATTATATCTATTTTGTCTTGTTAATGGCAACAGGTTATTTTTTCCTCTGGAAGGAACCAATACCTTAATGAGGATCTTGGACTAAAAGCAACTTTTCATTCTTTCATTTTGCCTCAGGAATTTGATTTATAGGATAAAATAACAACCAAAGGAAAAAAATCTCTCATCAACACAAAAACAAAGAATTGTTTATCACCAATTACTGCCATTACTTACATGTTTCTGTTATTCAATGTCTTTCTTTCTTTTTTTTTTTTTTTTTTAGATTTTATTTATTTGACAATGAGAGAAAATGAGCATTAGGGAGGGGCAGAGGAAGGGAGGAAGAGAGAGAGGGAGAGAGAGAAGCAGACTCCCTGCTGGGCAGGGAGCCCAACGTGGGTCTTGATCCCAGGACCCTGGAATCAGGACCTGAGCTGTAGGCACACACTTAACTGACTGAGCCACCCAGGCACCCCTGTTATTTAACTACTTCTTCAGCCCCATGAATTCTGTTATAGCAGCTTCACTAAAGAATAGACTTCTTTGCATTCTGACTTTTCACTACCATCTATGTTTCCAGTTGGACTTCAGAGGCCAAGGTGGATTGACACAATCAAGCCTCCGTGGCTGCCTCTGCCTCTGAGCATGTTAGTTTCATCAGTTCATCCCTGCTCCTCAGGGTAGTTAGTTCCGCTAGTTCCCCTCCTTGTGATCCCAGTCCTAGATTCCACCCACAGGCACCCACACTCACACACTTAAGGTATTTTCTTGCAGTACATGTCATCTACCTTATCTAAGTGCATATCTATCCATGAGCAATACAAACTCTTCATTCTGAATGGGCTTTTCCATCTATATTAATGATATCAAATGATAAATCACATTATTGTTTTTAAAAAATAATTCAGTGTTATGTTTTGGAGAATTGTGCATATGAATGTATGCAGTTTTATTTCTTTTGACTGCTGGATAATATTCCATTGTTTCTTTATGTCCTATTGTAATTTCTTTTTAATAAATTCTCTTAGTGTTTATTTTAAGGACTATATAATAGTCCAACACACTGATACACCAGTTTAAATCTAAATATCTTCCTGCTATTGCTTATTTAGATATTATTTAGTCTTTTTTTTTTTTTAAAGATTTTATTTATTTATTTGACAGAGAGAAATCACAAGTAGATGGAGAGGCAGGCAGAGAGAGAGAGAGAGAGAGAAGCAGGCTCCCTGCTGAGCAGAGAGCCCGATGCGGGACTCGATCCCAGGACCCTGAGATCATGACCTGAGCCGAAGGCAGCGGCTTAACCCACTGAGCCATCCAGGTGCCCATTATTTAGTCTTTTAATTAATCTGTAGAGACATACATATTTAAACATGTATTAGTTTGCTAGCACCGCCATAACAAAGTGTCAGACTAGGTAGTGCCAGACAGAAATTGATCTTCCCACAGGTCTGGAGGCTAGAAGTCTAAGATCAAGGTGTTGGCAGAGTTGATTTCGTCTAAGGACTCTCTCCTAGACTTGTAGATGGACGTCTTCTCTGTCTATATGTGGTCTTTCTTCTCTCTGTGTGTGCATGTCTATGTCCAAATTTCCATTTCTTATAAGGACAACAGTTATACTAGATTAGGAGCCACCCTAAAGACCTCGTTTTAACTTAATTACTTCTTTAAAGACCCTCTCTACAAATACGGTTACATTCACAGCTTTAGGGAGTTATGACTTCGACATATGAATTTGGAGGAGGCATGATTCAGTCCACAACTAAAAAAACTGAGTATATATAATATATATAATTATATAACTACATCTTATTACTAATTATAGATCAATATATATTCCTATATATGTGATATGTGTGTGTGTGTATATATATATATATATATATATACACATATACATACACACACACACACATAGTGTTTTTCTAGTTTTCTAGATTAGTTTTAAAAATGAATACCTAGAACTTGGAATATTGAGTCAAAAGATATAAACATTTTTATACACCTTTGATATTCATTGCTTTCCAAATATACTGTACCCATGTTTACTGCTGATCTCTTTAGGTGTGTGCCAGTTTTACCAAGTATCACAAGCACTGGAAACAAAATTTAAATTAACTTTTCTTTTTTCAGCAAGTTTAAAATCAACACCTTTTTTCTGAGCTGCCATAAGTCTCTGCAGGAGTAACTTCTGATCCCTATCAGCAAGTACCAAGTCAAAAGTATACTTTAGAGACCAAAAGTATAGCAGTAGATAACAGTAGCAAAATTAAAGTGTGCTGTCATAACTGTACATATACATCCTTATAAAGCATTAGATAACTTTGATGGTTTCTGTTTGGACTGTCAGGGTTCTCCAGAGAAACAGAAACAAGAAGATACATAGATACAGATATAGATTGATAGAGATAGAGATAGAGATAGAGATGTACATACACACACACACACACACACACACACACACACACATATATGGAAAGATAAAGACTGATTGATTGATTTTAAGGAATTGGGTCATGTAAATGTAGATGTTGTCAAGTCCTGAATCTGAAGGGGAGGGCAGCAGGCTAGAGACTAAGGGAAGAATCTGATGGGTCAGCTTGGGTCCAAAGGCTGTCTGCTGGCCCTCCCTCTTAGGAAACAGAAGTCTTTTTTTCTCTTAAGACCTTCAGTTGTTCAGGTGAGACCCACTCACCATATGGAAGGTAATCTGCTTTACTCAGAGCCTACTTATTTAAATGTCTATATCATCTACAAAATATCTTTAACAGCAAGATTTTGACCAAAATCTGGGTACCATGGTCTAGCCAAGTTCACACACAAAATTAAGAATTGCGCTGGGTATGCTGGGTTTTGTTTTATGTTATAACAGCCTTGTTATTGTATAATTCAATATAATTCACCATTTAAAGCACATATTTCAATGGTGTTTCAAATATTCAAAGAGCTATGCAATAATTTCCATAATTGATTTTAGAAAATTTTTATCACTTTAGAAAGAAGCTCCGCATCCTTTAGCTATTACCCTCCACTTTCCCTATCACCCCCAGACCTAAGAAACTACTAATGTGCTGTTTGTCTCTATAAACTTGCCTAATCTGGAAATTTCATATAAATTGACTTTTTTGTAGTCTTTTGTGACTAGTTTCTTGTACTATATTTTCAAAGTCGTTCATCTTGTAGTATGTATTAGTACTTCATTATGGCCAAATAACATTTTGTCTATCCATTCTTTAGTTTATGGACATTTGGGTTGATCTCACCTTTTGGCTATTGCATTATATTGCTGTGCACATTTGTGTCCAAATTTTTGTGTGGCTTTATGTTTTCAGTTCTCTGGGTTATATGTCTAGCAATAGAATTGCTGGGGCATATGGTAACACTATGTTTAACTTTTTGAAAAATTGTCACACTGTTCTCCAAAGTGACTACACCCATTTTACATTGCATGAGGGTTCCAATTTGTCCTCATCCTGGCCAACACTTTTCTAACTCTCAGATTATAGCCATCTTAATGGATGTGAAAAGCATCTCATTTTGGTTTTAATTTACATTTCCATGATAACTAATAATGTTCAGCACCTCTCTCTGTGTTTATTGGCCATTTGTATATCTCCATTGGAGAAATATCTGTGAAGGTCATTAAGGTGGACGGTCTTTTTATTATTGGGTTGTAAAAGTCATTTATATATTCTTTATACCCTTATTAGATATATGTTTTACAAGTATTTTCCCCTATTGTTCAGGTTGCCTTCTCACTTTCTTGATAGTGTCATTTGAAGCACAAAAGTTTTTCAGTTTTGATGAAGTCCAGTTTATCTATGTTTTTCTTTTCTCATTTTCTCTTTTGGTGTCATAAGTAAGAGCCACTGACACATCTAAGATCACAAAGTGTTACCCCATGTTTTATTTTAAGAGATTTATAGTTTTGGCTCTTACATTTAAGTCTTTGATCCATTTTGAGTTAATTTTTACATAAGATACAATGTAAGAGTTCAACTCCATTTTTCATCATGTGGCTATCCACTTGTCTCAACACCACTTGTTTAAAAAACTATTTTTCCTTATTTAATGGATTTTCTCCCACCAAACGACTAAAACATTTATGTTAACAAAGTGCACTGAAGAGTTTACATTTATTTCCACATATTTTGTGAGGAAAATCTCTATCATTGCTTATATTACATATAGAAAATCTAAAGAAAACTTTAATTTTGTTAGGTGAAGATATTTTTTAACTCTCAAAAGTATGATGGCTATAGGTACCAAAAATAAATAAATAAACATAGGTAGCCTGGGAAATGACCTTTGTGAAAGTCAGGGATCCATTATTCAACCTGAAACTGTTTTCCACTGTCATTCACACCCTACTTACGAAGCTGAGTCAAAAATTCATACCAACTTAATTCCTCCTTCCCACCACCTCGTCACAACTTTAGAAATTACTGTGGAAATTTAACCTTTAAAATGTAATAAACAAACATCAACAGCACTTCTCCTGTTCTCTCCCCTCTGAAGGTGTCAAAAAACATCATGCCATTATAGACCAAACTAGTGCCAGCAGAGGAGGCCAGAGAAGTCATCCAAAGAGCAACGCAGAGAGTTAAGATATTCTTGGGCAAAGTGATTACTTCTTTCCTTTCAGCTCTTCCTTTACCTTCCAGAAGACCAGTTCCATGCAAGAGGTTGCATTTCAAGTTCCTAACAGAGTTAGTATTGATTCAGGAGAATCTAAACTGAGCAATAGATTCTAAATAGCTCTTCTTTATAAGAAAACAAAACCTCACAAGCACCCAACGTCCTTTCCCCAAAAAGAATAAAATAGAAAGATATAGCCTACAAATACTTATTATTCATCTGTGTCAATAAAGATAGGAACAGATAAATGGACCAATGAAACAGAATACAGAATCCAATAAGACAGATACTTTATGTGGGATGTGCTGAAGCCAGCTTCTACCAGATCCTAAGAGCAGATTGTTAAATCAGAAATTTAGAAAATTAGAATCTTGAAATTGATATTTGGTTCCACAAGGTTTATTATGTAGATTCAATCCAAAGCTAATAGTTGATCTCTTACCTGAAATGTTTATTTTTATCATTCAGTATTTTTTGAGAAGACAGAAGGCTTATTTCATATTTGCTCTGTTATATAATTAATGAATTAAAGAATGAAGGAATATATTAACTGCCTTTAAACTTACAGGTCTTAGAAACAATTGTTGCCTTCTTGGCTTTTATTTGCTTGGATATGGGATTCAAAAGTTTCACAACATAAAGCTGCTTAAAACCTCAGCCTGAAGCAAACTTTTAAAAATATCTGGATTGGGGTGCCTGGGTGGCTCAGTGGGTTAAGCCCCTGCTTTCGGCTCAGGTCATGATCTCAGGGTCCTGGGATCGAGCCCCGTGTCGGGCTCTCTGCTCAGCAGGGAGCCTGCTTCCCTCTCTCTCTCTCTCTGCCTGCCTCTCTATCTACTTGTGATTTCTCTCTGTAAAATAAATAAATAAAATATTTAAAAAATAAATAAATAAAAATAAAAATATCTGGATTAAAATTGTGAGATAAGACTGGATAACTATGAAATATAGTGAGTTTACTTTCTTTTTACAGTCTCTGTTCAATCTACTGTTGCCTACTGAGCATAACAAGGTAATGGGGGGCACCCTAGATGCTTTGGCAAGTGGTTGGGGGAGAGGGACAGGAGTATAATGCCTTATAAGTTTCTACCCTGTTTGGGGCAAAGGATCTGCTTGTAGCTCAAACCTCAATTATAAAGACATTTTTCAACCAAAAGATGTTTCGAAACTTCTTCCAGCCCCTAAGGACGGTAAAGAGCACAGAACCAAGGGTGATGGAATATATTCAATAGAAAGATAGGTCGTAAACTGCAGCTTCCTGCAAACAGAGAGAAAAGTCCTTTGGGACCTTACTGGTAGCAAGCATTGTTTAAGAGAGAAAAAGAATGCCTTAGCAATACAGTGGAGAGAGCTTGTACTTAAAAAGAAACTTGCACAAGTATATAAGTGTAGAGTGAGTTAGGTCTTAACTATAAAAATGTATGTCCCACTAAAGCTCTAGAAAAAGGGTAGCAGGTCCTGTTAGACCATGGAATCTACGCTAGGACAGGGACTAGCCCCTAGAGAAGGAAATGGGAAGTCTGTGACAAAACCACTGCCATTCACTTGAGATTCACTGATAGGTTAATAATTTAATAATAGCTCTTTTCATAATATGAGGGGGTTCCACTATTCTCAATTAATCCTTTACAAAATCTGGAGTAAGCAAAATCCCTTGACATAGATCACGACTCTTAAATGGAATCACATCGGTACACTTGCAGGGATATTTGGATCAAAACTAAAGGTCTACACAAAATTTCATGTCAATATGTGAATTTTCCTAGGTAATGGGTCCATCAATTTCTTTAGACCCTCAAAGGGAACTGTGACCCTTAAAGGTCAAGAACCAGTATTCTAGATAAAAATCAAAACTGGACAGGTCATACCTCATTTGTCTAGTCAAGATTCTGGTGTTCAGAGCAAGAAAACTAAATAAACATCCCACAGATAAAAATACTCATTGACAAACTTTTTTCTTTCTGAGGTCCCTATGTTACACTATTTTCATGGTGGAAAAAAACCATAAAGTACAGCATAAACAGTTTTCTCCAAAATCATTATACTCAAAATGTGTCACCAATTATGAATCTTTTCTTTGCAAATATTTTCATCTATTTCCTGTTCAAGAGCAAAATCCCCTGGTCTACACATTCAGGCTCCATCTGTAAATATAGATCTGAAAAAACTAGCCAAAAGAGAAGGAAGCAGGAGGGACAAGGCACAGTAAGTGACTTGTAGGCCTACTGCCTTGTTTCATTTAGGTTCTGGGCACCAACACATGTTCCTTTTCATTGAGACACAGGCATCATGACTAGATGTGATGCTTTTACCTGTGAATATGAGCAGGGCAAGAGGCAAGATCAACTGACAGTCCTCACTGAGAACAAGAGAATTTCAGAAAAAGTTCTTCAGATTCTAGAATGGACATTATTCCCATTCCACACTTGGGGAAAATACTAAGGTAGAGAAATACTTGGCAAAAAAAAAAAAAAAAAGAAGGAGGAACATGTGTGTGTGTTAAGGATAAGTAACAAGGGAGAGGAGCAGGAGGACAGGTATCCAAAAGCTACAGTGCTAAGAGAAGTACAGTATCCTTTGTCAAGTAAACACAGATCCTGCCTCTGTGACAATGTAGGGTAATATAATTTGGCCTGTGTTGTGGGTAGAAATCTGTTTATTATGTGTTACATATTTAGGATGACCCATCATTATGTGTCCCTGTGGCCTCCAAGTGAGGCATCTGATATCTATAGTGCACAAAATCAGATCCTTTGGAACAGTTACACACAATACATGCAACACTGGATTTAAACATGGGATCCCAGCATGCGATTGGAGAAAAAAGTTGGACTGGGCATGGTGGGTGAAGGGACCTGTAACACACAGTAAACACACATCTGCTTCAAAGGGCAGTGGCAGCAGAGGCTACACTGGCAGCTGTGCCCCGGAGGTGGTGGAGCTGTTTCACATGGACCAATCTAGAACCACACCAGGAAGGATCACCCAGCATTGAGATATACCTGCAGGGCTTGTGAACCATTCCTGTCTGTAACTTTAGGAAACTAATGTGTTCCCTAGGCCATTTCAGTATTGCTACTTGAGCAATAACTGATCAGATAACAAGGACAACATATACAACCTCCAACTAAAATCTGGTTGTGGTTTAGACAATGAAATGGTACACCATTAGAAAATGTTAGAACTGCTGCTCCTCGGGATGCTCCAAAGTGTATGAGCACTCTCCTTCAAACGGACCTCTTCCTTTGGAGTCAGAGTCACCTTCACAGCATCTAAGATCCTAATCTGTCCCAAGATGCAAAGAACACTAAGGAAGACATCACCTTTCATTCCACAGAAACCCTGAGTTATGGTGGAAATTGGATGCATGTACCCACATAAGAGTCTTCATTATACTTTCTGCCAAATCTGCCACACACAGTCCAGTGACCCAGGAAGTGCAGCCTTCTGGTTGGCTCACCTTGTAGGCCCTCTCAACCACCTGTTTGTGAAACTCTCTCTGTTGTTCCTTATCTGCATCAGCGCCTAAGTTGGAGTGAAGATTCTTCATGGAGAAACCCAAAGCATTGACTCCACTCTACATAGGCATGCCGGCGTCTCTGTGTTCCACGAGTACCTACCCACAACAGCTCAATGGGCAAACTCCCAGCTTTCCCCCTTTAGGTAATGGAACCAGGATGGAACTGGACTGGATCCAGATTTCAACCACTTCCAATAACACTTGGAAAGACACTTATCTTCTAAGCCACATAAGTCAAGATATCCTCTGGATTGGAAACCATAAGCCACTTGCAGTTTGGGGCTCTATTTTACAGTGTTACAACATAACCTTTTGCTACTGGCATAGTTTTTTATTTTACTTCTACCACATTTTTGAGAACCACATAAAAATTAATATATGTTCATATAAAATTAAATATGAATATAAATATATTTTAGAATATATATAAATGTAAAAATATATTTTTATATATGCACACACATGTCAAGTCATAGTAAACGGAAAGGCTATCCTATATGTTCATCTCCTTGTAAAGGGCAGTCTATGATACTACAAATTCTGTTCAAGGCTGTGACTTAGCTCTACTTTCTCCAGAGCCCTACAACCCAAAGAGAGCTTTTCCTAACCTTCTACTGACCTTCTTTTCTAAACTGCTCACCTGAGATTCATATGTTTGTAGGTATATTGCCTTATATTGCGGCTTTATATCATTTTAAACTCTTGAACATTTGGATAGTCACAGTTTTTTTTTTTTCTTTCTCTAAGAAGATTTTATGCTCACTAAACACTATCCTTTATACTTTTCTGCAACCCCATGTACAGTTTTGGCTTAGAGTTGGCCCTCATTATCAAAGAGAATGCCTGGCCCTGCTAATTCACCGAATTTCTAGCTGGAGCTCTCCTCAGAATACCTGGGTTTCCAGAGTGGCTGGGTTTCCAAATCTGGAAGAGCATTATTCGCTCTCTAATAAAACATATAAAGATCTTTTTAAAAAGCATCAAACAATTCATGGGAGATAAACTCCTTATTTTCAAGGCTGTATGATAGAGTTGGAGGGGCAGTTCCCATAGGAAATGCCCTCTCTTTCTGAAATAACCCATCAGTTCCTTGGCAGGTGGGTCACCCACTGTTACTATCTCAACACCTTTAGCAGAAAGTTTCTTTTTGGCAGTCTCCTCCGCTCCAGTTGGTCCCTAACAACCTAGCTCCCACTAGAAGATTTAATTGAAATCTGTAAAATCTTCTTCACAAAATCAGAAATGCCACCTAATACCTACTTTATTTTAGTTTACTTTATTGTACTAGTCAGGGCTCTCCTGAGAAACAGAACCAAGAGGATGTGTGTGTAGTTACATGCACATATACACACCTATGCGTACACATATTTATATAGGAGATTCTAAGGAGTTGGTTCATGTACTTTTGGAGACTGGTAGGTCCAAAACCTGCAGGGTGGGCTGGCTGCCTGGGGACACAGAGAAGAACCTATGCTACAGTTCAAATCTGCCATCTGCTACAGGTTCTTCCCTTGCTCAGAGAAGGTAAGTCTTTTTTTCTGAAGGTCAGGCCTTGAAATGAGTGCATGAGGCCCACTCATTATGGAGGAGAATCTACTTTATTCAAAGTCCACCAATTTAAAAAGAAATCTTATCCAGATCACTCTCTTAGAAGCATGTAGACTAATGTTCAACCAAATATCTGGCACCATGGCCCAGCTACACTGACACATAAAATTTGTTATTACATTTGGTTTATTATTTTATTTTAACCACAGATGCCTCAACACTCCCTTGGCTTAATGTGACTCTTTTCTGCCCGAGAGCGGGGGGGGGGGGGGGGGGGGGAATCTGCCTGCAGCTTACTTATCAATGTATCCACAATACCAGTTTCATAGATGGATGAACACCAAAAATTGTTTCTGGCAAAGACTATAACATGACTGCAAACTCCAAGCTGCTTATTATCACAGCTGGGGCACAGCAGCAGGAGGGACAAAGCCGTCTTTAAATTCATCGATCCTAATATTGGAAAATACAGCCCAAACTGTAGGTTGCTTATTCTTTCCAATCCACTGGGATATCTTGACCTATGTGGTTTGGAAGATACATGTCTTTCTCCAAAACTGTGTTATTAGAAGTGGTTGCAATCTGGATCCAGCATGGTTCCATTACCTAAAGAGGGAAAAGTTGGGAGTTTTCCCACTGAGTTTGTCATGGTAGGTCCTCAGGGAGCGTGGAGACTCTAGTGTGCCTGTGTGCAGTAGAATCAATGTTGTGGGTGTCTCCTTGAGGAATCTGCACAAGGTGAGCCAACCGGAAGACTGCACTTCCTGGGCCACTGGACTGTGTGTGGCAGATTTGGCAGAGAGTATAATAAAGACTCTTATGTGGGTGCATGCATCCAATTTCCACCATAACTCAGGGTCTCTGTGGAATGAAAGGTGATTATCTTCCTTAGTATTCTTTGCATTTTGGGACAGATTAGGATCTCAGATGCTGTGAAGGTGACTCTGACTCCGAAGGAAGAGGTCCGTTTGAAGGAGAGTGCACATACACTTTGGAGCATCCCGAGGAGCAGCAGTTCTAACATTTTCTAATGGTGTATCATTTCATTGTCTAAATCACAACCAGATTTTAGTTGGAGGTTGTGTATGTTATCCTTGTTATCTGATCAGTTATTGCTCATGTAGCAATACTGAAATGGCCTAGGGAACACATTAGTTTCCTAAAGTTACAGACAGGAATGGTTCACAAGCCCTGCAGGTATATCTCAATGCTGGGTGATCCTTCCTGGTGTGGTTCTAGATTGGTCCATGTGAAACAGCTCCACCACCTCCGGGGCACAGCTGCCAGTGTAGCCTCTGCAGCCACTGCCCTTTGAAGCAGATGTGTGTTTACTGTGTGTTACAGGTCCCTTCACCCACCATGTCCAGTCCAACTTTTTTCTCCAATCACATGCTGGGATCCCATGTTTAAATCCAGTGTTGCATCTATTGTGAGATTATATATATATCAGAATATAGAATACATTGTCATTTAAAGTAACAAGAAAGGTTTGTATATAAACAATGCAACCAACTATCCGTGTGTCACACCAACTGAAATTCTAAATAATCTTTGAACAGTAAAAAAATAAAAAATGATGACCACTAATCTTTAATTATCTTTCTTTAAATCCTTCTGGAAAACTTGGTTTATAAATAAATCTTCCCATTTTAAATACTACCCCCACACACACACAATATTGGAAGTGAGGTGAGTGTATAGCAAGAGCTCTTGGTTGATGCCGTCTCAGCAATATTTAACTGTTCCTATGAATGCCATATTGTCATTCAGTGATCAGATCCCTTATGAATTAGGTTTTGAGCTGATTCTGCACATGGTTTCTTTCAGTCATTCTTTGTCTTCCTTCACTTTGCTCCGTTTAGGGAGGTAAAGGTGGGATACTGACCCTTGTAGATTGCATGTCAAAGGCCTCAGTACTATCTGGTTTCTGGCTGAGTTTGATCAACAAGGGCACTGGCAGTTCAGGGGTAAGAAGAAGCAGGGACAACTTTTCTCTTCCTTGTGAGCCTCAAGTTGCTGAAACACATAGCTCAGCATCATAAATCTTCCCATTTCCCAGTTTTGCCTTATGGAAATGCTCTCTGGAATACAAACCACTAGAAGGGAAGGGAAGACCATTTTCTTAAAATTAAAGTAATAATAATAAATAAATAAGGCAAAATAAAATAAATCAAATCGAAGGAATGGTAATGCAACTCAAGATAAGAGAACACAGTCTGCAAAGAAAATTTCTCACTTAATGCATTTTGTCAGCAAACTACAAAGGGTCCTTAAGAACCTTGGAAATGGTAAGGAGGAAGCAATCAAAATGATTTTTTAAGTCTCCTCCAAATTATAGCCATTGGGAGCTATTCTAAAGCTAGTGAGTTTAATCTCTATTTTTAAAAGTTCTTACAGGGCGCCTTAGTGGCTCAGTGGGTTGGGCCGCTGCCTTCGGCTCGGGTCGTGATCTCAGGGTCCTGGGATCAAGTCCCGCGTGGGGCTCTCTGCTCAGCGGGGAGCCTGCTTTTCTCTCTCTCTCTGCCTCTCCATCTACTTGTGATCTCTGTCAAAAAAATAAAATCTCAAAAAATAAATAAATAAATAAAAAATAAAAGTTCTTACAATAATGAAATTACCTTTTCTGTGAGAGACTAAGGAAGAATGTTCACAGATATTTGGTTTGTGGTAGTGCCACAAATTCCAAAGAATGCACTGGCTATATTCAATAAACAGATTATTTTCTGAAAGAATGATTTTCCATATCACAGTTGATGTAACCAGTTATAGACCATGCTCATCTATCAACCACAAACTTAACTCTTTTCCTCCCTGAAGATAGGCACACCTCCCAAGTTCTCTGTTTCTCTTACATTCTGTATTGACTCAATATCATTGGTACAGTCCTTCTTTTCTTCCTTTGCTATTTCTGGTTGAATTACTTAAGCTGTTTGAAACTATGGAATTCCCTTAGGAAATAACTATTGATCTGTTAGAACACAAAGATGACTCTTAAGCACCTTTTCCTAGAACTTTTGAGAAACACTACCTAAGAAAACAAACCCCAAGCTCAAATTGAAAGTCAAACAAAGTAGCTGACTATATTCTGGTAGAAATCATTAGAAACATTGCTCCATAGACTATGGATAAATAGTTCAACTACTATGAGTTCTAATTTTAGTGTTTACATGCCTAAGGTATTAATTTTTTGTCACTGAGACTGAGTCAGTATTAGAGGGTTTGAGGTCTATTCATAACGAACATATTTTTCTATGATATCCTACATAATCTTGAAGGATTCATATGCATTGCAAAATGCCTTTGATCCTTCATACAGACCTGCCCTGCCTCAGATAAGCTAAGTTGAGGTGCTATCTTTTGTCAAAAGATGATACCACCCCCTCCACAACTTGTTTTCCATTATGCGAAGATGGTGTAATTTTCCCCTGAGGTATAAGGTCGAAGTTTGATGTTTTACAAAATAAGACTTCAAATTGAAAACTCAGAAAAAGATATGTTTCTTGCAATTTTTGATTATGAGAAATAACAAAGGAAAGAATGACTTTCATTATAGGTTTGGGGAAGAAATACTGATGTGTAGTCACAAGTTGTCCAGCACATTGGAAAAAGCAAAACATTCGGTCTATCGAGAGAACCCAGAAACATACTGCTGCTTATAAGTAAAGAGTTTGGGCTTTAGACCACCGAAGGCTTTCTACTAGCTCTAAACTACTGTGATTGTAAATGGTGTAGTTTCTTTATGCTCTCTGATCTTGTGATGTGGAGCAGTTAAGGATTCTTTGCTTATTCATACTTTTCCCTGCATTTCTCTCTGTCATTTCATTTGGAAAAGATAATTATCAATGATATCTTCTTAAGAAATGTCCTTCTCTACCTTTTTTCCCACTTTGTAACAGAAATCATTGATGCCATAGATACCCCCTGGTGACTTTATGGATATTCTTCTCTGCCCTGTGTCCTTTACTGGGGCATATAAATGTTGACTTAAAGAAGCAGCTTAGACTTCTCCTTCCAGTTAGGATGAAGAAGGATGCAAAAGACCTTTGCTTTGATAGTAACTGCAGGAAAAGAACAAGACAAAATAAAAACAATACTTCTCTATGAGGCTAGTGAAAACACAGACAGCAAAGAGGCCTTGATAAACTACATTCCAGAAAGAAATGAGCCCA
Organism: Mustela lutreola; assembly: GCF_030435805.1. Taxonomy (NCBI): domain Eukaryota; kingdom Metazoa; phylum Chordata; class Mammalia; order Carnivora; family Mustelidae; genus Mustela; species Mustela lutreola. Next base: position 47,019,869 of record NC_081295.1, on the reverse strand, counting down.
TCATAGGTAAGCAGAGAATGGCAGTAGCTTTTATACCTGGATCCAGGGCCCCAGGTGAGCTGTCAGAGATAGGAAGACCTTGTGGGGCGAGGGGGGAAATAGCCAGTCCTTTCTTGGATGACTGGGCTGGTGAGCAAAGCGCAATCACATGGTCCTGGGGATTTATACAGTGATTGGACTTTGGGGCCAAAAGTGAATCCAATATATCTTAAAGTGCAGTCAACCCCTCCCAGCTCAAGATCAAAAGGCTCCAATGTTCTTTCATTCACAATGTTTGGAAATCTCTCTTCTCACTTCACTCTTTCACTCAGACTCATACCCTCTATCTTTCTCTCAAAAATCTGAGGAAGCAGAAAACCGTGAGAAGATAAAGTTTGGAAGACAGAGAAACAGACTCAGAGATAAACTAGTTGCTGAATTAGTAGAACTTTAAGCAACTCTACGCCAATAAAGTAGAACTTTAAAACAGGAACTTTAAAACAACTATTATAAATTTGTCAAAGAATTTACAAGAAAATGTGTATTAAGGATAAACAAATGGAATTTTCTCTTAATTTTCTGTGAAAAATGTAAACACCAAAAAATAACCAAGTAGAAATTCTATAACTTAAAAATGCAATATTTGAAATAAAAATTTATTGGATGGTCCTTAAAAGCAGATTGGATGGGTGAATATCGAACAAGTCAGTAAAAATTACCCAAACCAGGGATGCCTGGGTGGCTCATTGATTGAGGGTCTGACTTTTGCTTTCAGCTCAGGTAATGATCTCAGGGTCATGAGATTAAGTCCCATGTTAGGCTTTGCCCTCAGCGTGGAATATGCTTGAAATATTCTTTCTCTCTCTTTCTCTCTCCTCTCCCCTTGCCCCTTTCCCAACTCACACACATTCTCTCTCAAATAAATAAACAAATCTTTTTTTTTTAATTACCCAAACTGAAATAAAAAGGGAAAAAAGATTTTTTAAATCAGAAGATCTATAACTGTTAGATAGTATCACACAAATGTAATTGGAGTCCCAGTAGGAGAGAAAGTGGGTCAGGAAATAATTTGAAGTACTTCCTTTCTCTTAGCAACAATGTGTTCATTTCACAGTGGGGTCCCTCTCCTGCCTTCTAACTGCTTTCTCCCTTCTACCTCTCCCTGGGCTAGAACTGGTGTGGGTATATGGTCAGAGCCGTCAATTGGAAGCCTGGTTGGTCATGAATTAAAATAATTAAATCAGAGTATGCTTGCTCTAAGACTCAAGGTGTACTAACTTCCAAATCCATGGAAGACAATGAACTAATAAGTGCCAAAAACTATTGCATAGTTCTATTTTTAGTTCAAACATGGAAACCCAAACTCTGAATCTCTGGGGGAAGTGGAAGTTGCAGGAGGGGGGCATAGAAACAATATTAAACATTAACAGTTCATTTAATCAGTTTATAAATAATCCCTCTGTTTTCTCGGCATGAGATTTTCAAAATACAAAACTGAAACCACTGAAGGGAAAGGAACAGTGATATAACAAGTAAATCTGGAAGTGCTCCTTTTAATAACTTAATTCTGTCAAATCTTAACATGGAACGAAATGGAAGTGACCAGGTGTGGAGAGATGAAGGAGTCCAAGGAGCACAAGTTCATCTATGAAGTGGATTGATGGATGTGGTTGCATTGGATGAGGCTTAAACACTATCTCTGGGTCAGCCAAGAAGCTCCTAAATGGTGGTGAGAAATTCCTGTTCTTATGAGAAGATTCACGTGGGGCAGGGCGGGGGAGGGGGTTGTTTTGTCCACACTGGCAGGAGTGAAAGAGGGAGCAGTTACTACTGGCAAGCTACCTCAGCCTGCCTGCCTCTCCTGCTGGCACCTTGTCAAACGCCCTGCATAAACAGGACAAGAAAGGAAGAAAGATCAAAGATGTTTTAATCTTATATAATTATAAGAAGACTAAATGGGAAAATTCCTATTTCATTCCACATTTCACATTTCTCAGCTTGTCAGCCAGTATTTAATGAATCTTTGGCACAGTAGCCTCACTTTCCTACGTTTTTGAAATTTTCTGATCATAAATTGTATCATTATGTAAGTGTTGCCTATTATTTTGGAATGCTCTTGTTTGATGGAAGAAAGACAGAATGAAAACTTGTGATAATAGTTGGTTTGACCAGTGATTTTAGGTGATCTCTGCATGTAACATATTCTTGGGCAAGTGGGGATAAGAATCAAAAAGAACAGCTGTGAAGGTCGTTGAGGGTGATGATAAACCATGTTATTCTCCCACAGCACACTCCAGAATGATTGAGCAAATGTGCAAGCGAGGGTGGAGAAAAAGATTGGAGACTTCCTGGTAGGGGTAGGTATGGAGGACGGAGAATAAATGGATTTAGCTGAATGACTACAATGCTGTACAGAAAACAGGAAGGATAAGATTAATAAGAAAAAGAAAACAGAACCCACTACAAAATTATAGGAGTTACCTGAGCAAATTCCATGTAAGGTTTCTTTCAGCTTATATTTGAAAATAGCTGCCTGAAAGGCTTCTCAGACTATCTGCTATCCCTTTTCCTCGTGGACTCTCAGTTTTCCCTGAAGAAACAGTCTTCACTTTTTGAAAAGCTAGAGCGAGGGGTGAGTGGGTGGCTGGGTCATCTGCTTTTGACTCAGGTCAAGATCTTGGGGTCCTGGGATTGGGGTCCTGCATTGAGCCCCTCATGGGGCTCTCTGCTCAATGGGCAGCCTGCTTCTCACTCCGCATTTGCCCCCCTCAAATAAATAAATAAAAGCCTTAAAAAAAAAAAAAGCTATAGCGACCATGTCTCCTTTTACTTTAAGCTGAGCTGAGAAAAAATGGAAAAGCCTACAATTATTTCCCCTTTCCCACCACATCCTTTTTCCCGAGTATCAGCAATTCCTGCCTCTAATTCTGCAGTTAGAAGCTGCAGCCACATGTTGTTGTTATCTTATTTCCATTTTTGAAACCTAGAATTGTTTCCTCACAGGAGAACGTGACTGAGAATTTTATACTAGATGTTTGGCCAGAAACAGCTTAGAAAGTAAATTGTCTCTTTTCCGGGAACACTGACAGTCCTGAAAGGGTTAATTAATTTCCCACAGGATCACACTTGACTCAGGATTCTGCTTGATTCTCCTCAGGGTTAAAATAAGATTGAATTAATCTTGAAGGAGTCACAGTAAGAAAGTTTCTAAGTGACTATTAGCTCAGCTGAGGGAGAAACTCTATTTTATTAAAAGCATATAAACATGATACCCAATGTTGCCATTACCCCCCAAAAGTGCTAGCCAAATGTTATATTGCAAGCACTAGTAGAAAAATTCGGGGAGAGTAATATAAGTCTTTAAAGTTTTGCTTCCTTTTTAAGCAAATTATTAATGACCATGGGAAAATAAATTGATTTGAGGGGAGAAGCTTGCTGTGTACCAGCTGCTGCTGGAGTCAACTAATTTCAACATTCCACTTGATATCTCACTAGATACACATGCATGAACAAGAAGGGCTTCAACACTTTACAATGAGACTTTTAAATTACCTTCCTAGATGCAGATGTAGGCGAAAGTTAATGATTGCATAAATGAAACTGAGAAACAAATTTCCAGCTAGGTTTCATACAACCAATTTCAATATCCTCTTTGACATCTTATGGTCACTGAATCTAGTTCTCCTTCTCAGTGAAAGAAGTGGGCTATCTTCAGAAAGGAAGAGTAATTGCTACCATCAGTTCAATAACCTGCATCTCCCACTAGACTGTGAGTACCTCCTGGGCAGGGGCCAGCTGCTTTACTCTTGTATCCAGAGGACCAAGCATAAAGTCTACCATCTGGTAGGTAAATGCTCACTACATATTACTTGAATAGATAATGAGAAGGAAGCAATCACCACCACATCATGTATGATAGTGGTGCCTAGTGACTCCTTGGGCCCTGAATCTTTCATTTTTAACCTCTTCCTCGGATTAAAATGTTAATGACATTCTTCTGATAGACACCAAAGTAGAACAAAGGCAGAGACCTCCCCTGTTCTTGAATAGAATGATTCAGCGTTATAAAGATGTTAGCTCTTCCTGAGTTAACTGATAAGTTTACAAAAATCCCAATAAAATACTAATAAACCTTTTTAAGAAGTTAGGCAAGTTGATCCTAAAGTTCATGTGAAAACAAACATGTAATCCAGAAAGCACTGAAAACACTGTGAGAAAGAACTAGCTCTACCTAAAGCACATGCTATGGTAAAGCTTCTATGGTTTAAACCTTGTGGTACAAGTACATGAGTAGACAATAGACCAGAGAAAAAGAACAGAAACGGATCCAAAGACATGTGAAAATTTAGTGTATGATAAAGGTGCATCTTGAATTAGTGGGGCAAAGACTGAGTTTTTATTTTATTTTATTTTATTTTTTTAAAGATTGGCTTTTTTAATAAATGGTAGTCATTTAGCAAAAGATAAAATTAGATCCATACCTCACTCCATATACAATAGTAATCTACAAGTAGATCAGGAACCTTAACATGATATATGAAACCATGGAAGTATTAGGGAATTCCTCTTTTCACACAATACTTTATTTAACTAGATTTAATGGCATTGTTGTCCTATTTGCAGATTAAGACATGTTTACTTATTGGAAATTAATTCTGATGTCTTATGACCAGCACATAAGAGTAAATATAGATGTTCAGCATCCATCAGGAAAAGGGCAGGACACAGTTATTCATTTTTCTTATCTGGATGGAACCTTAGGTTACCTCTCTTTATGATCTTATTTGGCACCTTACAAATTCCAGAACTCAGTTCATTTAATATATTCTTTAAAGGAAAAGACAGAACATAATGGGAAAAAGTATTTCTTAGATTCTATCAAGAGATTTCAGAAACCAGGAAAGATTATGTCATTTAGCAGAAGGCTTATTTTTAAAGTTTAACCAGGCTCCAAGCTTATAATTGCCTTAACCATAATCTAAAGAGTCCCTTAAAATGCTAGATTCTCAAGAAGTAAAAGTTCTCCCCTCACCCAGGGGCCAAGGATGAATACAAGAAAGTCCGTTTCTTTGCTCATTTCAACCTCTTGGGTGATTCCCTTCAGCTCTTCACACTTCCTCCCTTTTGTCACTTTCAGGGATACTATGAGATCTGCCAAAACAAAGTCAAGTGACTGTAAAAAGGGTCGTTTCCTTGATTCCCAGGTTATGAGGAGAAATTCAAAGTTAAAAATTGTTTAAGCTTAAGAAAAATACATAAGAAAGCAGCAAAGTGTTGGCAACAGAAAAAAAAGGTGCTATGGTTGGAAGAACTCCTGCATACCTTGTTCGGTAAAAGTGCCCTCTCCTCCCAAATTATTCTTTTACAACAAATAAGCGAACTCATTCCTAAACTGTGGTGTGCCCTCTACCATAGCCTGCACCCACAGTTGTGTAAACAGCCTCTCTACTAAACCACCCCAGTCTGTGTTCTCCAGGGGACCATGCAGCCTTTTCACAAAAACAGCAGCCCCTCTAGAAACTGGAGAGTCTACCAGAAATGGCAACAGAGAAAGTTAAGTGTTACCAAAAAGAATTCTTCCATGACCAAGATCCATGCAAAAATATTTAAGATCCACTATATGGTTTCCATATTTTATAGATCCTTCAGACCTAAAATCATAAATGGGAAAACATGGGATTTTGTTACAAATTCTGTTATAGATGATATTCTGCCAAACATACCTGTTGGTATGACATAAATCTGGACTTGGAAAAATATTTTTTATTCAAGAGCCTGTCATTGCTGTGGGCTTAATTGTGGGGAGCTATGCAGAAACTTTGGTTTGGTCCAATTTACAAATGAATCACAAACATTTTCTGAAATAGAAGTTGTCAACTCACTCATTGGAAAGTAACTTATTTTTTCAAAGGTAGGATTTTAAGTTTCAAGATTATATAATCATAAAATTATCTGTGTTATTTATTTAATGCCCTACCTTAATACAAAGTAGATCTCAGGTCATTTACGGACTTATAAGTATCACGATGAGATTCTTTTTTAAAGAGAGAGAAATCAGAGCAAAGTGAAAATAAGAAGAAGAAAAGTCTAGGAGAGTTAGTTCACAAAAATGCATGCCTCAAGTTTCTGCATAGGGATAAGGGAAACCAATAGTAAATTCTGGATTCCCCTGTTACCCAACATAGAAGGGGAATATAGTGAGCTATGGAACTCATGCTGTCCGTAACACAGGGTGACATGGAAAATACATAACAACCGAAATAGGTTAGGCCCTAACTGACCTGATGCTTAACCTTAAAAATGTAATATGATTATATGTGATGAATGTTAACTAGTCTTATTGTGGCAATCATTTCACAATGTGTACAAATATCCAGTCATCCATTATACATTATGTCTGACACTAGTATAATGTTATATGTCAATTATAACTCAATTAAAAAATAAAATAATAAAAAATGTAGTAAAGCATCTCAATGTGTAGTTTTTGGCAATAAGAAATGTCATCCTTGGGACACCTGGGTGGCTCAGTTGGTTGGTCCACTGCCTTCGGCTCAGGTCATGATCTCGGAGTCGCGGGATCGAGTCCCGCATCGGGCTCCCAGCTCCACGGGGAGTCTGCTTCTCTCTCTGCCCTTCTCCTCACTCATGCTCTCTCTTCCTGTCTCTCTCTCAAATAAATAAATAAAATCTTTAAAAAAAAAAAAAAAAAGAAATGTCATCCTCTGCGGAGAAAGGGGAACCCTCCTACACTGTTGGTGGGAATGCAAGCTGGTGCAGCCACTCTGGAAAACAGCATGGAGGTTCCTCAAAATGTTGAAAATAGAACTGCCCTATGACCCAGCAATTGCACTACTGGGTATTTACCCTAAAGATACAAACGTAGTGATCCAAAGGGGCACGTGCACCCAAATGTTTATAGCAGCAATGTCTACAATAGCCAAACTATGGAAAGAACCTAGATGTCCATCAACAGATGAATGGGTCAAGAAGATGTGGTATATATACACAATGGAATACTATGCAGCCATCAAAAGAAATGAAATCTTGCCATTTGCGACAACATGGATGGAACTAGAGCGTATCATGCTTAGCGAAATAAGTCAAGCGGAGAAAGACAACTATCATATGATCTCCCTGATATGAGGAAGTGGTGATGCAACATGGGGGCTTAAGTGGGTAGGAGAAGAATCAATGAAACAAGATGGGATTGGGAGGGAGACAAACCATAAGTGACTCTTAATCTCACAAAACAAACTTTGAGGGCTGCTGGGGGTAGGGGGGTTGGGAGAAGGGGGGTGGGGTTATGGACATTGGGGAGGGTATGTGCTTTGGTGAGTGCTGTGAAGTGTGTAAACCTGGTGATTCACAGATCTGTACCCCTGGGGATAAAAATATATGTTTATGAAAAATAAAAAATTAAAAAAAAAAAGAAATGTCATCCTCTTGACTCTGCCATCTTTAGATTAAAATTATTTGAGTACCTATTCAGTAAAAGATTCCTTTGAAAATCAAGCTCATTGCTTCAAACAAAAGTATAGCTTATTTTTTCTTTGTTTCTCATGCTTTAACAGAAACTCGGTCAAGACTTCAAATTAAAATTTAAATTTTGACTTCTTTCTGGTGATGTTTTTAAGTTAAAAGTAGGAGAAAACCTTCCAAATATGTCTACTGGTGTTATTTCCTCTTCTAGATCTCATATATAGATACTGAGATTTCCAGAGAGTTTATTTTATGGCAAGGTTTTCCTCAAACTGAATCCCAGCGAGAACATCTTTGGCCTACAAGCAATAGAATGCTATGAAACTGGAGGAGGTGAGTTCCCTAAATAAACACTTGATTAAGTATTAAATGACTGTGTTGTCCTTGCTCTGCAGGAGGCTTCCATAACAGCTCCTCAAAGGAGAAAGTATTGAACAGAAGTGGAAATTCTGCAAAGTAACGTAATGAGGCAAAATGATTTCTCACGTAATTTCGTTCTTGGGAAAGGGTAGGAAAAAAAATGTTAGGGATAAAGGGTGAGTCTTAACCTAATCTCCCCTTGACTTTTCATGTAAACCTTTTCTAAGGGAATTTGTTTCCAATTATGTGGAGAAGTTTGAGAAATTTGTTTTCCCTAAGTGCCTCAGACCCCAACCAAAAGAGACTTGCCAGATTTCTCACTTTCTCTCTCTCTTTTTTAAGATTTTATTTTTAACTAATCTCTATGCCCAAGGTGGGGCTAGAACCCACAACCACACCCAGATCAAGAGTTGCATGCTTTACCCACTGAGCCAGCCAGGCCCCCCTTCCCAGATTGTCCTAAGTGAAGAATTCCAGGAGCATAAAAATCATTTCCAGATTCTATATTCTGAGCTTAGGAACCTTTCTTCCTTCACAGGTAACTATAAAGTATGAGTGACATGAAGGACTTTGACCAACTCATCCAACTGGACTTAACTGATCTTTGTTTAACATGTAATTTAAATCAGATTCTGGACTTTGATAGGCAATCTTTTTGTTACCTTATGTCCTGTCTCCTTAGAACAAAGGAGAAAACCAGGGAAGGATGTGTGACACTCAAAAGAAGAGAAAAGAACAGGAATGGGAACAAAATAGAAGAAGATGAGAAAGAAAAGAGGTATGCAAGTTAGACATTTCCTGTGGTGTGAAGGTAACTCATGATACCAAGAATATTCCAGAAGAAATTTTCCATAAAAATGGGACTGGCCATATCTGAGATGAGAATAAATGTCTTTGGGGCGCCTGGGTGGCTCCGTGGGTTAAGCCTCTGCCTTCAGCTCAGGTCATGATCTCAGGGTCCTGGGATCGAGCCCCACATGGGGCTTTCTGCTCAGCAGGGAGCCCATTCCCCCCCCCCCCCCCCGCCGCCTGCCTCTCTGCCTACTTATGAGCTCTCCCTGTCAAATAAATAAATAAAATCTTAAAAAAAAAAAAAAAGAATAAATGTCCTCTAGACCCCACCCATGCCTCAGTTGTGGAGTGGCCTTCTGTGGTCTCTTCTGCAAATGGGCTCCATGGTCTAGCGTCAGGGTCACCACCACCCATGATTGAGCAGCAAAGCCCACAAGATGTCACTGCCGAGTGTTCCATCAACCCACAAACAACAGAATGTCAGCCATCCCCTCCCACAGCTCACTTGTGGCCTATGGCTGTTGCCCACACAGTGTGGGCTCCACTTCCACTAAGAGCCCCTGCCGAAGTCCAGAGTCCCCTGGGGAAGCCATCCCTCACCACCCCAGTCTCCCCAGGCCGACCCAGGCCACTGGTGGGCAAACTTCAGTTGGGGCAAGTCCACTCTTCCATTCATAGCTACAGTGTTGGAGAGTCCCCAGGACACTCAGAATCTCCCCAGACCTCCAGAGGCATGATCACTTGCAATATGGCTTTGGAAGCCACAAGGAAGCAACCTGGGAGCCAGCCTGGCAAAGCCCACACTAGGCCCCGGTCCTGAGTGGCTACCACCGAGCCTTAGGAGACATTAGGCTTGGAGAGCCTCACCCCCCTCTTCCCCTTCCCACCCTTCAAACTAGGCAGGCAGCTCCAAGCAGAAACAGTTGGGTTCTTTTTTCTTTCTTTCTTTTTTTTTTTAATCAAAATAGCAAAATACCAAAAAGGAAGCTGACAGAACCCCACTCTTTACTAGCAAAGCCACACACAGCCTTCTTGACACCCTGTAACCCTGTGCCTTACACCAAGTGGAAAATAAACTATAAGCAGCCAGAAAAGGAAAGGAAAGGAGAGGAAAGGAGAGAGGAGAGGAGGGGAGGGGAAGGGGAAAGATGTGAGAGGAAGGGGGAAGAAGGGGAGGAGTGGGGGGAGGGGGGAGGGAGGAAGCAGGATACGGAGAGGAGAGGAGAGAAAAAAGAAAATAATAAATTTCCTCTGATAAAGTCTATATTAATTTAGATCCCTTGATACTTAAGTCTCCTTATACAGGTTGTGGGGAGACCATGAATACCTAGAGATTATATGCAACTTTGACACATGCCCATGTAAGTATGTGTGGTCTATCATTATCTTAAAGAGTCCTTCTGTTAAAAAGAAGTTAGAACCAGTGCATAAAAAAAGTAATTTCTCTGTAATTTAGTTTGAGTCACCACCTGAAGTTCTTAGTTCTTGGTTCACTTTACTGTGGAAAGATTCATTACCCTATTCCTGAGAAAGTTAACCTATGGATCTCAGATCTGGAAAAAAAATGGTAATGTTATGTGTCCCATTTCTCTGCCTTCAGAAAAAGGACTACAGTCTATAAAAAGTGAAAATACATCATCTTTCAAACTCTGCAGAGCAGATTTCAGTCCTTTTTTGGTAGCCATTCATGGTTCACATTTCTCACTGTAAGGAAGTTCTTTCTGTCAAGCCTAATTCCCTTACAGTTGCAAAATAATTTAGTTTCTTATGTTTAACAATCTAGTAGTATCCAATAGTATCCAATTAGTGGATACTATTATTAAATTCATGTTCAGATTTCTCTCCCTCAATACTTTGCTCTTTCCATATTTTCATTCTCACATTCATTAATCATCTTCATGGCTTTCCTCTGAACCCTTTCCAATTCTTCATACTTGTCTATAAATTCAGAAGTGAGTGCATTGAAGAGAGATTCATAAAACCCTCAGTTGACTGGCAAACTTCCCTATGGTCACTGTAGTTGGTATGTAATAATAAATTGTCAGAAAATAATAATTATAAGATTGTCCTCTGAGTGTGAATTTATAAAATCAATACAAAATGGCCCACACAGTTTTACTGGGAGTAAAAATCTAGAATCAATAAGGTGATCATTTGATTAAAGACTGCACATTAAAGGAAAGATGGTGTCACTCAAGAGAGGCATTGGTTAGCCATGAAAGCTTGAAAAAGAAGAATCATAGAGTCAGATCTTGACAGTGACCACCCAAACAGTATCCAGGTAGGAAGGTGTTGGCCAGATCATTCTGATAGCCTGGTGGTGCTTGTCTCTTCCTATTGAAGAAACAGCTGCAGTAGGTCTGAGTCCTGTGGTCATTACAGATTTGATCACTGACCACAGATGTGACCATGTCACTTCTGTACAAGAAGGAGATCAACATGACCCAGAGAACTCACTCAGCTCTCCCTATATTCCTGGAACCCCTAATTTCTATATTAAACCTCTTTATTCTTACCATACTTGCCAAATTCTAACTCAGATACCAGATATGATGTGCCTACATTTTCCTAGTTTTTTTTTTTTTTAAAAACTATATGCAACAAATTCACTTTTATTACCTTTGCTTTATTCCACAATACAAAATGAAAACTTTTTCCTGGACATTTAAATCCTGAAGGAAAGGAAAATATGAAGTTTGTTGGTTGCTATGCCAATATTTACTTGAGTAAAAGAAATCTTTTTTTCATTATTTCACTTTAGCATTTTCTTCCTAGTAATGGATAGTATAGATAATTAACAAGTATATTATTAGCTTCTAACTGGTATCCAACTCAAAATCTTTGCTGATGATACACCCTTAGCAAATTGTCCTTAACTTATTAGCTCTGAGAATGAAAACAAATACACTGCCAAGAAATACCATATCCATTTGAAGAAAGCCTCTCTGAATGAAATGCTATATATCATATAGGAAACCAAAAAGGATTCATCAAAATGTCTTAAGTGGGTAGGTCATTAAGAATTTCATGAGACATGGAAGAAGGTTCAAAATATAGACCAGCACTACTCTTCTTCCCTATCATGGGAGTAAGTTAATGATCACAGGATGGACATAATTGATAGAGTCCTCTTCCCAGGGTTTAATGGGCTCATTAGCAATAACAATTTGGAGATGTCTGCCACGCATTTAAGAGCAATTCATACATTTCCAACCAGTGACATCCCTAGCATATTTGATACACAGAAAACATTTTTTCCACTATATGACAACACCATTTTCAGTATTAACTATGACATGAAACAAAAATAGTATTAAAAAGTGTGGACTGAGTTTTTTTTCTTTATTCACCTTAGTAAATCATACCAGAATGATTTAGAAATCATACCAGAAATGAACAAATGGATGGATGGATGGATGGATGGATGGATGGATGAACATTTGGTTCCAAAAGGAAAAAATAAATAATGGATTATGTTCTTGTGATCTCAATTTACTCAAGATATTTTTTGGGGGAGGGAGGAGAAACATACCTATGTTGGTTTGTCATGATTAACATTTCAGTTTCTATTTTTGAGCTTTAGTTTCTGCAAATTTAAAAATCTTAGACACAAATTTAAAAATCTTAGACACAAATAGAAACTTCCACGTAGTCCCATTAGATGACAGAATTGAAATTATTCAAGTTTTGTTTTATTGTATTTACAACTATTATTTAAAACCCACAGTTTAAACACAAGAATATGTGAAGATAGAAACTATGGAAGATGGAACAGTGAATCTAAATCATTACAAACTTACTCTTGAAATAATACATGTAGCGGAGTCTCATGTGTCAGGGGGTAACTTTACATCTGGCAGTAATTTACAAGTGGAATACAATATTCAGGGAGGAATAAATCTTTTAAAAGGAGCTAATTTTAAACATATTATACATTATATATAATATATATTTAAAATACCACAGTAACTGCTATACTTGTTTATTTCTTAAGCTAACAAAAATTTTTTCACGGAGGAGTATTTTTCCACTGAGAGTGTTTGGACTTGCAGGCTCATAGTGATAATAAATAGCAGGGAAGATCAACGTTTATGGTTTGTTATTGTTTTTATGTTTGTTATTGTTTTTACCTTCCCTATACACAATGTACCTCTTTGGGCTTGTATCTGGAATAGATTGATCCCACTCAACCAAATCTGATAAGCTGCATCTTCCAATTTAATGATGTTGGATTGCAATTTTGATGGACTCAGGTTCATACAGTAATCTGAAATATTCCTTCCACCTCCATCCACAGATCAAATAATGTTATCTACTTTTTTCACAGTAGCCTACTGCACAAACTGTTCTTACTTAGGACCTACCGTCTGAATTCTTGGCTAGCTCCGTAGGACATCAATTTTAGAGTACCACCTGTATCCCATTCATCTCCCTCCCAACATAGTCAGTGTGAGACTCCCCAAGGGCACCTTCCTTCATCTTTTATGGTATTGCTGAAGTTAACATGCAGAGAACCAAGCCTTGTGGTACCTGTTCACTCTCAATGTTGTACACTTTCCCTCCCAAGGAAATAGAGAGGGCTCAAATTTGTCTTTAATGACTCTTCTATAACCCTAAAGACCTGCCAGATTTCTCTTACATTCTGGTATTATTTTATCTCCTTAATTTGTTTCTACACTTCTTACGGGCTTATAAGAAATTATTAACCATAATATTTAATCATAAAGTAATTTTCTACTTTTCATCCCTGATGTTCTTGGGATATTTTGCCTTTATGAAAATGTACTCTGAGTTTTGATTGTGTTGTATTCTAACTGAGAAAATGAACTTAAAACCTTCTTTGCCTGTTACCTAGATCTCTTTCCAAAAGAAGTATTTAGCAGTTAAAAAAAAGTTGTTTGGCTATGGAAAGTTAACCACATTCAAGCCCGTGCAGGCTTCGATTTATTGATTCATTGTATATGGCATATATAAATTATTTTATACATGATTTATTGTTTATTACATTAACATTTATTGTACAAACATATTAGAGCTTCAGATGTGACAGAAACTATGCCAGATGCCAGGGATACAGTGATAAACATGTCAGATAATCAATTCTGGCCACATGGAGCTTATAGTCTACAAGTAAATATATATTACATTTTTTACATTACTTGTAGAATTATCCAACTTCTGAAGTGACTTCAACGTGCACATTTGCAAAAATCTGTCATAAAAGACTGTGGTTTAGCCAAAGATCTCATTGTCTACAATATATAAGTACATTCAGTTAGAACACAGACTGGCCAGAGATAATATTCCATAATGATTAAGAATTCAGACTACAGTGTCAGGTGGTCCTAAGTCAAATCCTGGCTCTCCCTGCTGCTGGTAGTGGACACTGACAATCCACTTGACCTTTCTGATTTTTATGTTCCTCAGGGTCAAAGGGGACAGAAATAGTATGTATTTCACAGAGTCATTATAAGGATTAAATAAGATCTGAAGGGCTAAAAATAGCACCCAGCATATAGTAAATGATAAATAAAAGTTAGCCATCTTGAGTATCATTTACTACTATGATTTTTAATTTTCTACTACAAATGTTTACCTAAAAGCCCCATTAGTTGACAATTAGACACCATTCTGTGTCTAACTCTTAAGGAGAGTTTAAGTAATTTGTTCATAAATTTATCAGTTAGAATCCAGTCAGAAAAACAGAAGCCACACTGAGGAATTCAAATAGAGGGAACTGACTACAGAGGAGTTGGCGAGATGAGCAAAGGGGAAAAGGAAGGCATCCGGGCACCTGGAGACCAGGAGGCTGGTGACGTACCCTGGGCTGGCACCTGCCGGCTCACCCTTGCTGTCTTGCAGCTAGAGATGTCACCACCACAGCCAAGACTAAAAGCACCTTGACTGGGGCCAGAGTCATTCAAGAGGTACCACAGTTGCCAGGACTGGGCACCTGCAGAGATGTGATGCGGGGAAACCCCCAGTCATCTCTCCCATCCCCAGAAACAACCAGCAGCTGCCAGTCCCTGCCATGGAGTTGGGGCCCGAGGCAGAAATCTCTCTACCTTCAGCCTTCTGCTTTCCCATCAGTGCCGTCCATGAGGAGCAGCCAACAGAAAGGGAGGCAGGGAGTAGGGTGGGCAGACTACGAGCCCCCGCAGTACTGAGCGGGGCGAACAAGGGCAGGCATGGAGCTGAGGGACAGCAAGTAAATAGCACAGACACTAACACCTGCTCAGACCCATGATCAAATCAGAATTGAAGGATGCTCAAGATAATTTAACTCAACTTCTAGTTGGAAGATATAAATGTAAAGGTTCTCTTTTCCGCCCACTTTTTGTTGTTTTGGGATAGTTGAGGTTGTTTTAGCTAAGTTTCATGTTTATCTTGGCACATACACCAGCACAGAGTCTATTAGAAGTTTCTATGGAGGATTCTTTTAAAAGGATTTTTAAAACGAGAGGATTCTAATGTTTGCTATAGAATTTTAAAAGGCCCCTCTCTCCAGGCTACTAATCGATGCCTCTAGTTTGCTGTCTTGGTAATGAGCACTGCAGAGGGGTCAGTCCCCTCCTATCCGTCTGGGTCATTGAGTAGTGTGTGGAAGCTTGTGAATAGCTTCCCCAGCAAATAAATACCATGCCAAGAAAATGATGATGGGTGATGATTATTGCCCAAAAGATACATAAAGCAGCCTTTGGAAAGCATGACCAGAGGCAAGGTAGCCAAGTCTCATTATGCAGTCAGGAGAGAAAGAAGGCAAGTCACAAACTTTTCTTACCTTGTTCTTAAGTATTTTTTTGCACTCAAAAGGCCTTGAGGACCAATGTGAGGAGAACAGTCATTCAGATGTTTAGACACATTACCAAAACTGTGTCCTGATATAAGGTCTGAAGTAGTTAGTTCTAGTAAGAATCGGTGTGAACAAAAGTAAGATAAAGAGTTAATCCTTACCTGGGCTGGTTACTTTCACATGAAAAATAGAGCTGTAGGATCAGGTACGGCTGGATTGAGACAAGGATGTGGGTAGATACGTTGGAAAGAATTAGCACGTAAGTAGAAATAGGCAGTCACTGATGTGGTAGGGACACATACATTTATTTGAGGGTCTTTATGGTGAGACACTCATTAAATCTCTTCTACCCTCTTGCCAAAATCCCTCCTCAACAAGAATAAGCTTCATTTCCCTAACGAAATTTTAAAAACCCACCTCTCCCCTCAATTAATACTTCAGAGTGGGCCATACCAAGTAATACATTTGTGAGGTTTACATATTATTTAGCTAAGAAACAGGGGAAAGCCATGGGATGTAGTTACATCAGGAATGCCAGGACTGAGAAAGGGGTGATACAGAGAGATGGAAAGCATTAATTGCAAATTCTGCCTAAAGGAAGCTCATCAAATATATGTATTATTTTAAAGGCAACATGATGTTCCAGAGAACACAGGCTCTGTCGTCACTCAGACGGGAACTTAAACATGATTTTGTTTTCATTTCTTGGAACCTTAGGGATAATATATGTAAAATCACCGAGCACAGAGTGACCCTCGGTAAAAGGTGGCATTCATTTTTTATTATAAACACATAAATATAAAGTGTGCGTTTGGTCATTATGACATAATAGTCGGTTGACCCTGTGAATATAAAAAGTGCGGTTGCCTCAGTGGGACACCAAGTTTCTCCTCCTCGCATCCCTGGGATATTTGTATATTTGTACAGCTGGTCCCCCACACTGCCCATCAGCCAGGGAGCAGGCCTGACCCCCAGCGCACACTCAATAGCCTAGGTGATAATACTGAGAAGTCATGGAAGGAAATCCTGCCCATGTGCTACTGGAATTTTAGAATCCCTTACCAAAGTGATAATTTGAAAGATTGGGACCAGGTTGTGTATGTTACCAACAAAATAAAACAAAACTTGAAGATCGCGCCAGATAACGGGGAGGACATGAGGGCAGGAGGAGAAAACCGCCTCTGGTTTTCACCACCAGCTCTTGGTGCCACCCTGGGGAGTTCTTTGCTCTCTTTACCATGTGAAAAGCCCCTTAAACAATGCATCTGGGAGGGATTCTCAAAGGAAGGGAGACAGGAGGGATAGGAAGGAGCCAGGTCAGGGAGAACCTGGCTAAAGAGCCTGGGGGATGGAGCAAATAGCAAGAGCACAGGCTCTGGGACCGGAGAAAGCGCAGAGTGCTCAAGGAGCAAGGAGAAGGCCCACGGAGCTAGGGCTCTGTGAGCACTGGAAACGGGATACCAGCTGAGGTCCAAAAGCACATAGGGCCTTGATCGTGTAGGGCCTTGATCATGTTGGGCCTTGAGTTTTTTCCAATAATCAGTGGAAACCCCCTGGAGGGCTTGAAGCACATGGAGGACATGAAGTGAATGATATTTTTAAAGACTGCTGTGGCTGTTGTTCAGGGAATAGTGTAGGGGGCATGAGTGGAAGCAAGGAGGTTATTTAAAGCCTATGTTAGGCAGGTGTTGAACCAGATTGGAGTTTCCCCAGGTGAATATAGTAGAGGAGAGATGGGCAAGAGGGAGGGGTTATGCAAGACCGTGACTCTTCAAAAGTGGCCTAGAATCTTAGGAGAGATATAAGGATACAGGTAGACGGGTGATAGAGCATGAAAAAGCATGGGAATCAGTGGATTGATGGTCTCTATTATCAGCCATTGACATGCAGATGCTATAGTAGTTACCAGCATTCTAACTTTTGGTAAATTTTTCAACAATTTTTCAAAGCCTCAATTTCTTCATCCAGAAAACAGGAGTAAGAATACCTACATTACAGATGAATACCAACCGTGGGGCTGGTATTCAATTATTTCATGTGTATAAAGCATTCCTGGGAGGGCCTAGGACCTAGTAAGTGCTCAGGAAATGAAATAATTTAAAATAATAAACCCCTATCCAAATCCCTTTCAATTTCTCTGGGCCACAGGTCCCATGATTGGTATTTATGCAACACCTATAGAAAGTAGAATGCGATTGACCTTTCAGTTACTCTTCCCCATCTAGCGATCAGGTAAATGTGAAGAATTTCAAACACACAAAATTTTCATCATCACATTTTAGTGTTCATAGCATCTCTGTCCCCAGTAAGTCCCATTTAGCAAAGTGTCAATTAGTTAAAAGAGGACATTGGGAACCATTTAGACATCTTTTACTTTTAGGAATTAAGGCAACCCCTAGACTCAGATCCCAAAGATGCCATCACCAGCAAAGTCCATGTGTCTATCTCCTGGACTTTTATGTTGCCTTCCTCTGACTTGTTCTCCAGAGCAATGCCCCATGTCTGACTTGGAGAACCCTGTTCTCCCAGGACAGGCTTCTGGGAGCAGGTCAGTCATTTTCAGAAGCTGCATTAACCTTTCAGGCATCATTTAGTGGATTAATGTTTTGATGCACTAAATAGTACCCTAGTGGTCCATTCGGATATGATGCAGCCTTTAAGGAGAAACTGGGCTAAAAACTTTGTTGTTTCCTAGAAAAAAAGAGCCTTAATATTTGCATTTGGCTTTACAATAGTTCTCTAAGGACCACATGATGCAGTAGAACGTATTATGATTCTGGAATCAAGGGAAAGGAATAAAACTGGCACAATGGTATTAAAAGCAATGCAAGTGATGTGATGTATTGTGTGGTTTAACAAGAAAATTTATAGTGATGCTTTTCTAAACTGGCAGGAATTAGCCCTATTTTACAAATATAAATGTGAAAAGATAGACACATTCAGTGTTCTAAAAATGTAATTCCTCCAAGTAATCGATGACATTTTTCAATAGCTAACTCTCACTTGAGTACTTTCTATGCACCGGACATATTCCAAGTACTTTGTATTGTTTTACTTATTTCCTCTTTACAGCAACCTTATGATTCTACTACCACCATGCCTGCAGTATGGATAAGCAAATGGATGCACAGAGATGTTAAATGACTTGCTTATGTAGCTAGCAGGTGGTAAAATCAAGATTCAAATTCAGACAGCCTAGCTTCACAGACTGGTCTCTTAATCATGCATTCTAACTATGTTTTCCAAACTTTTTTGGGCCATGACTCACAGTAGAAAGTCCTACTATCCTGTAAACTAGTAGAAAGAATTTTAAAGATAATAGTTATCCTACCAATTGGGAACACCTTTCATTATTTTTCTTTTTATCCTTTTCCATTTGCTTTTAAGAAATGCTGATTGAGACTCCCTGAATTTATTTTGTGACTCAGTAACATCTTAGGGTCCTTGGTTTTCCAAACAGTGCTCTAATTATGCTGGCTCCCAAACAATAGAACGTAGGATTCATAAAAAAAAACCCGCACTGGAATTGAATAGAGGCTGAAATAGGCTTCTCTCTCATTTCCCGCCTCTAAATCTCACCTGTGCCCAGTTAAACAGCCAGCCAGCAGGGGAAGATCAGGGAGAAGAGGAAAGACTGATTTGCTGAAATGTCCTAATCCGTCTTAGGTTGTTTCCTTTCTTTTGTTATACCATTCAAATCATGCCTGGACCATTTTAATAGAGAATAAAAAACATCACCCCAAAAATCCAATTCCTATAAGCCCTAGAATAATGGCATTTTTCACTAATGAAACATGCAAACTACTGCCGAGTCCATTAATAGCCTCAATTTTTAATCTCTCAGATGATGGAACATTAAGGTTTCCATAGCAGCAGATGCTAGCTGTTGAGGGATCCCAGGCTTTCAGTTGTGTGACAATTAGGGTGAAGCATCGCTGAGAGTTTCCAGTGTTTCCCTGTCTTCATTATGCAGCACTTAGTGGTTTTGTTTTGTTTTGTTTTGTTTTTTAACACTGATTATCATGATGTATTGGTTTAAGGAGCTTGACATGTTGGTACCTACCCTGGGAGAAGATAGTAATTTCTTGCAGCCTATCACCAGGAGCTGTCTGACATATTCTGAGCGATGATCTGGGGATGATCATTATTTCAGTGTTTGGCTTATAAATTAATAAGTCTTGGTGAATTCAATTATAGACAGTTTGTATTCCAGAACTCTGATGATTTTTATGAGGACAAAAATCGAATAATCTAAGATAAGATCAGGAAGGACTTCTTCATCTCTAATACACATATATCACAAGGCTGCAATATGTAAAGCCCAGTTAGTTTGATAAAAATTAACAAGTTTTTTGGATTAAGTATAGCTAAAGGGAGAGAGACACCAAAGCGGCAAAACCAAATTTGATCATTGAGTTATTACCAACTACTATCTAATGCCATTGATCAGAGGATACACAGTATAAGATCATCAAGTGTTAACTTCACTAATTTGAAGGGCACAATTCTTTTTCTAAAGAAGGGTTGGGGGGGACAAGAAGGCAGGGAGAGGAGGTTGGGGGGGGCAAGGAGGATTATACCCATTTTTCAAACATGAGAAAATATTCCAGGAACTCAAATGTTGCTCATATAAACTATAGCATTCACATATAACACCTTATGAAGTAGGTTATTAATGGTCTCATTTCATTAATAAGGTGGCAGAAGCTCAAGGATAGGGTGGCATAGTCAATGCTTTACATTAATCAAACCTAGAAACAAAAATATCCTCGTGGACATACAAACCCATAGCTAGACCATATTTCTTCCCCTGCCTTGCATTTAACTAAGATCGTGTGAGTTCTGGCCAGTGACATATAGAAAGCAGTGGGGTCTCTCCTCCTATCTGTTTGCTGGATATTGGTGCCCAAGATGATCTTGTGAGCCATGTGTTGAAGATGGGAGATACATCTGTCAATCTGGTTCTCTAAATGACTATATGGAAAAAGATCCTTCTCAAGACCCATACTAGAATGTGATGAGGGAAATTAATAGATGTTTAATGGGTTAAGTCCCTGATATTTCTATGTTGGGATTCTTGTTGAGAACCAATAGTGGTGTTAATTATCCCGCCTAACATCGAAATTAATACTTTTGTTGAACGATCCTGCTGTAACACAAAATATGTGGCATTAGGAAAGAAACTAAACATGCCAGAAGAATGGCAAGTTAGTGTTATACTGTGGCAAAACATTTGAGAAAATTGCAGTATTCCTGAAAACAGATAATTTGCCTACTGAAGTGGCCATTCTGGAGTAAAGGGTAAGAAAGAATGAGTGGATTAGTGTGTGTTGATGAACTTGGCTGGGTTTGGTATGAAAGTTAAAAAAAAAAAAAAAAGACAATTGTAGAAAAAAGCTGATCGGTGTGTAAAAATTTGGCCAGGACTGGAAAAGTCAACTGCTTTTCTATCCCAATTTAAGATTTGAGGATTAAGATCAAAACAGCCTTTGAGCCAAAGAAATCTTTAAAACCCAGTCCCACAGCAAAATCACCTTAAGAATGAGGCCTTCTATCTCAAGATTAATGGCCTCAAAATATTCACCATTTAATTGAGAGAGAAAGGATTGGGGAAGTTTAAAGGGGAATCCAAGAAATAAAATAATTTGCAAATCATATCTAGTAAAGAATTTGTTATGAGGTTACTGGCATGTGAAATGACTGGAAGAAAATAGATCGAAAGTTTTTAAAGGAATTTCATTACAAGAGGAACCATAGTATGGAATTAGAATGGCTTTGACTCTTTCGGACTTAAAATAACACCAGAATCTTCAATCTTCCACATTCAGAGAACTCTACAGCTTCCAACAAAGGCATACTAATACCCCTTTCAGATGTGGCCAGGAAGAGAAATAAAAAGGAAGAATTCCCTAGACATTGGATCCAGGAGCCATGAAGTACCTACAGGAAAGCAGAATTAAGTTTAATCAGGGCTAATGAGGACCTGAAAAAATTTCATAATGCCATCCCCATGGGATTACCACATTGCTCTGCACTGACTGCTGTGGCACGTATGGCTTCCATTCTTCCCTTTGCGGAATGGGAGTGCTTATTGTGGCCATCCTTCCCCTCCTTTATCATTACATAGTGTCTTTAGAATTCAAAAGACATCACATCATGAAATAGCACATATGTATGCCCATACCAGCCTGAAGTCCTAAACTTTGAGTGGATGAAGTGGTTGTATAGGATTGTAGATTATGTAGCTTGGGGTCATGCAGCTGTGTATAGAAGGAAGAGTAAAACAAATATTTGGTAACCTAATAGGAGTACTGAGGAAAGGACAATACTGTGTTCACCAAACACATTTCCTTTTCTTCCAAGGCACACAGTCCAGACTCCTTTACAGTTAATAGGCTGATTCAACAATCCTGACCAAAGAAATATTGGTATTATTGACATAAACACTACATTCAGACTTTGCTCATAAAATCTATGGCATAATCTTCTATTTTCTCTCCTCTTTCCCACCCCTGCCATCTGGACATCAACATCCAGGGAAAACTTGAGACTACACATTGAAGATGACAGATTATTTAGCAACTTGGGTTAAAATGTTGTATGGAGAAGAGCTCCCACTCCTTCACTCTAACACACACTGGACTGCACAAGAATGAATATAATCTCCCCAAACTGGAAGCAGCCAGGATGTTCCTCAATAAGTGAATGGATAAATAAAATGTGGTAGACCCTTACAATGGAATTTCATTCAGCAGAAAAAAGGAATGAGTTATCAAACCATGTAAAGACATAGATGAATATTAAATATACATTGCTAAGTAAAAGAAGTCAGTCTGAAAAGGTCAATTTATTTCATTCCATTTATATGACATTCTGGAAAAGGCAAAACTATAGAGATGATGAACAGATCAGTAGCCTTCAGAATTTAGGAAGGAGAAAGTTGGGGAAGGGTTGAATAGGTGAAACAGAGGGGATTTTTTTATGTCTATGAAACTATTCTGTATGACATCATAACAGTGGATACACAACACTAAGTATTAATGAAAACCCACAAAATTTTACAGTACAAAGAGTGAATTTTATTATATGCAAATTAAAAAGAAATCATTTAAAAAGTCAGAGGATCACAGGATAGAATGCAGAGTGTGACAAAATAATCTAACTATTAAAATGTATGAAACTCACTGAAGGGATAAGATGTGCTTACTTATGTAATTTTGGAAATAAGGGACACCTGTAAGACTAAAGACAGAAGGAACTGTACCCAAGCACTACTCTATAGTTGATAAAGTTGTTTCATACAGGGGTATATGTTAAAACTCTAAAATCAATTTATATAGAACTGAATAGTTACATAAATAGATAGCAGATGATGAAAGCAGTGTATCTCACAGTGGGAGTGGAAGGTTACACACAAGCAGAGAGAGAAGTCTAGAATGATCCATGCAGTAATGGACTAGAGAGGAAGACATCAATATGAACTTATGTTTAGCTTAATATAGACACAGTTGATGACATATAGAAATATTTATAAATATATGTATATACATGGGTTGGTATATATATTTATATTCCCCTGCTCTGCCAGTTGATAGTGCCCAGAAGTAACAATACTCCAGTAGTCACAAGTAAAACTTGCATCCATATCTTTCCTAATACCACTCTCCAATAAAAAGAGCCAAGATTACTTGTGAAAATGGCTGATTCTAGGACTAGAGCAGGAAACATGCAAGATGAACTACTGCAACATCTAGTAGTGCCAGAAAGTTAGCAAATGCTTAAAAACAAAACAAAACCCACAATGGTGGAATTACATCAGAAGAAATAGGAGTCAACTGAAAGAGCTCCCAATGATCAAAGGTAGAACAACTTAACAAACAAAATAAAGTATTGGATTCTATCTCAAAGTATTAAATAAATATCCCCAAGTCTATAATGACATAAAGAAATGATTGAATTAATAAATTAATAAACATCTCTCATGTAAAAAAATTCCAAATAGTCTAGGTAGACATTTCAGTCTCAAAGAAGGTTCCCACTCCTTAACCATGGGCTACACATAGTGACTTCCCCACAAAGAGAACAGTAGGAAACAAGGGAAACCCAATAACTACAGTAGGGAAATCTGAAAAATTACCTGAGCCAGGTGATCAAGATCAACATCAACTATCACATTGGTAGTATATATTCTTAATATGATATCATAAAAATGGCAATTTACCTCTGTGTCTTCGCCAAAATTCATAACTCCAGCCTAATTGTAGAAAAATCTGATAAAACCCAACTGAGGGGCATTCTACCGAATGAATACCTGGCCAGTTTTCCTCAAAACTGTCAAAAACAAGGTAAGTCTGAGAAACTGGCACAGCCAGAAGGAGCCTAAAAAGACCTGACACCTAAAAGTAATGCGCCATTCTGGATCAGATCCTGGAACAGAAAAAGGATATTCATTATATAAAAATTAAGGAAATCTGAATAAAGAATTGACTTTAGTAAATAATAGTAATATTAGTTCATTAATTGTTCCACATGTACCATAAAAATGTAAGATGATAATAGTAGGAAAAATTATGTTTGGAAATTCTTTGTACTATCTTTGCAACTCCCTGCATATTGACATTCTAAAATTCCAAGTTTGGGGTGCCTGGGTGGCTCAGTGGGTTAAAGCCTCTGCCTTCAGCTCGGGTCATGATTCCAGGGTCCTGGGATGGAGCCCCAAGTCGGGCTCTCTGCTCAGCAGGGAGCCTGCTTCCCTTCCTCTCTCTCTGCCTGCCTCTCTACCCACTTGTGATCTCTGTCTGTCAAATAAATAAATAAAATCTTTTAAAAAAAGAAATATATATAAAAAATAAAATTCCAAGTTCATTTCAGTAAAAAAAAATAGTGAATTCTTTGCAGAAATGTCTTCTAACAAATATATGTTTATAAAAAATAAAAAAAAAAAAAAGAACATAACAAAAAAAAAAAAAATAGTGAATTATGATATATTAAGATCACTTATTCTTTTATTCTCTTACTAACTTTTTCTCAAGCTAAGTTGATAGGGTTGGATAGAGGATTTATAAGTTTATTCCTATTTCTAAAATTCTGTGATTTCATGACTTAAATCTTTTAAGAAATTTATCACAAGTAAAAAATCCTAAGAATATTGGCATTAATAGCCCACTAATGTTACTATTAACTTTTTTTGTTCCATTCTATGCCTATCTAATAACTAGGGGAAAAAACCCAACTTAATGTCCATTTTTTTCTTGACAATAATAAATGTGCAGTGTTAGCCAGATCTTTCCTCCAACAACATCACAAAAGCAAAAAGTCTCTTCTAACGTAGAGTGTTTACTGAGAATGAGCTAGCACAGCATGGAGAAAGAGTGGTTATTTTTAAGCAGACCCATGATATTTCTCTGGAGAGCAGTGGTGTACATATTCAAGTAAATTCATTAGGACATGGGGGTGGATGATGAAAGAATATGACTGAAAGGTACTGCTGTGGTTTCACATTAGTAAGCTGGACGACCCGTGGCAGGCTAGCCCTGTGGGAACACCAAGAATGGAGAATGGAAGGGAAAAAAGAACTTCCTGGTTCTTCTCTAAAATGAGAGTTACCATTTCCTAAAGCTGTATGCTAAGTAAGAGGAGAGGCACAGTGTGGTAATTGTTATGAAGTTTCTCAGATGGGGATTAGGAGAAGGATGGCTGATCTGCATCAAGAACACACAGTGGGTGAAAAACTGTTAAATAATTGTAGACAATACAAGATATACCCTGTATTTAGTCAATTGAACAGCAACTAAAGTTCAGCCTGCCATTACCTTACAAAAAAGGATCTCCTGAGTGATGGGGTAAGAAGATTCAGTGAGCTACTGTTTGTAACATGTCTGCCAGAAAAGGGAGGTCTTTTTTTTTTTTTTTTTAAGAAACTGGTAAATTTAATATTCACATCTTAAAAAAAAAAAAAACTCTCAAGAGGAGATTTAAGAAAAGCTGAGAAAAGACTGAGTTGAAATAAGAAAAACCTTGTTTGATTTATGCAATCAGTATTTTAAAATTCCAAACAAGCAATACATTTTTATTAAGCACTTGTTTGCTCTTGTATTATATTCTACTCTTTAGAGATTATAAGAGGATTGCAAAAGAAGATCCCCCTACTGTGAGGGAACTTGACTCCCATCGAACAGCAGAACCAGAGCAGGTAACCACACATGGAAAATTAGAGAACCCAATTGTTTGGAAATATCAGTAAGAGGATGTCAGAGATGGACTTACTGGAACAAAGGTCAGTAAAAAATAATTAAAAGTTTGTCTCCTAAAATATGTTTAAAGAAACAATCTGAGGGGTTTGAAGTGGCAGGGGCGTGGGAGGTTGGGGTACCAGGTGGTGGGTATTATAGAGGGCACGGATTGCATGGAGCACTGGGTGTGGTGAAAAAATATTGAATACTGTTTTTCTGAAAATAAATAAATTGAAAAAATTTTTAAAAAAGAAATATATTTTTATTGTTTATGGGTGCTTAAAGAGAATTATGCAATAATGAAGCCTTAACAAAGAGGTAAATGCAATCCTGCCTAAATGACCAGTTACTTGGAAAGGCATGCCAGTAAATCCCCAGTGGGAAAGAGCACAATCTTGGAAATAGTCTATTTCAGTCATGCCCACATCCAAAAGATAGTCACAGCATCCCTTTATTCTCTAGGTCCCTGTCTAGGTCACCGTTATCCACAGTTGGGCTCCCAAAGATCTATTTTCCCAAAGTCTTCTCATAGAATCTTAGCTTCTTCCAGCTAGCTGCTCATTGCTATCAAAGCCATGGGAAACCATTCCTGGATCCATTCTGGGAGAGCAAGGGTGGATTCTTTATTCTTCAGAGTAGGATATGTAAAGGACAAAAAAGATCCTGCTTTTGCCATTGCTTCTTAAGGCAAGATCTAATGCATTATTTTTCTGGAAGAACTCACCACCATTTATAAGGAAGAGGTGAAAGAATAAAAGAGGTAGAAGGAATAGTTTATGCCATGTATACATAGGTTTGTGGTGCTAAGGTACTTGAAAATGGTGTGTTCATCAAATACATTTTCATGTATTCTTTCTAAACTAACATATCTATGCTAGCTCTTTAATAAAGAAAAATCTTAGTTTCCTATAGAAGCACATAAGATATTTTCAGTTTCAATTCTATCAGAATTATCAGAATTTGCTATTATGGGAGACCCCATAAGTGAGATATTATATTATTAAGACACTCTTTTTATAATTCTGTTCTTTTGAGTCATCTGCTTGCTCTCTGAAATATTTTTATCTCTCCAGCAAATGCTCACATTTCAGTCTTAAACTAGAAATATTTTTTAAAAGGCATTGTTTTAAAAAGATATAAAATGGCTTTCAAAATAAAACTTTTTAAAGATTCTACTTCATGCAAATGAAAAGCCCAAATATAGCTTCAATGCTGTTATGATGAATAAAATGAGAAACTCCCACAAAGAAATTTTAAAAATCCTAGTCCCAAATGAAGACCTGCTTATTTGTGTCATTTTATTTCTGTTGAGACCATGGTAACAAGGTAAATGACTAAGACAGGTATATTGTGTTTTCCAGAATGGGATCATTCCTTTGCTTTTATCTTACTGGTTTACTATTAAAATTTTATATTAAAATAAAAATATAATATAGCATATTATATTAAATATTTGAATAAAATGTTTTCTGTTAGATATATTTCACCTCCATATTCAGAAATTTAAAATAATGAAATGTGTAATTCAGTGAGATTAGCAAAGGGACAAGGAAGTACCATTTGAGACAAATCTTGAATATAAAAATAGTTCTCAAATGAATTCATCGTTCATTCATTTGAAAAACATTTATGCCAGACACTATTCTAGAGAAACAAAACTCAGAAAGTTCTACTGTTGGCCCCTGGTCTCAAGAAATTTACTAGCTGGCAAAAAAGAAAAATATGTAAACAATTAATGAGGTCCTTGGAGTGAGAGCTAATCCAACCTCGACTGATGTCCTCTTAAGAGGAGAGATTAAGTAGGACACATAGAAGGACATCAGGTACATAAGTACAGAGGAACGTCTGGTAAAGAGGCAGCAAGAAGGCAATCGCCTGCAAGCCAAGGAGAGCCACCTCAAGAAAAACCAACCCTGGCAGCACCTCATTCCTGGACTTCCAGCCACCAGTACTGTGAGAATATACATTTCTGAGGTTTAAACCACCCAATGTAGGATTTTGCAGCCCGAACAAATTACTACAATGCCACGGTCACCCACCCACTCCGTGACCACCACCAACAGAAAATTCTGATTCAGCTGAGGTTAGGCAGGCACAAATCTGAATGTTTTAAAAGCACACAGACGAATCCCATGCAGTGCTCTCAGGGTTAGATCTTGAAAAAGGCAGCTACCAAAGAGAACTGTGTGTTTTACCAGAGACATCTCCTTCTGGCTGCATACCTTCACCTATCTTCTGTATACGATCTCAACCACCACTGTGGTGCTGCTGCTGTCTTGGTTTGGAGGTTTGGGACCAAAGATGATTGCTCTGATCTGACCCCAGTCATCACAAAGATGGAGCAGAACAACGGAATAGGAAGCCTGTTAGGCCCATCGATTAGGATGGGCATCCTACATATGTTCCTGCTATGACCCTGCAATTCAAATCTCATGGATGCACTGTTGTGTCAAACTTATTCCCACTTGGCTGTGCCTCTCTCTTGAGGCTCCTTTTCAGTTCTCTAACTCTGGGTTGTAGTTAAGTTTTTTGAGCACTTCTGGAAAAAAAAAAAAAAATCACTTTCCGGATCTGGGAAGTTCCTGCAGAAAGAGTTCTTTTACAGATCAGGGTCTTCAAAATCTGACACTAATAATGTAAAATTGTCACAAGGCACCTGGGCACTTGGTAACAGAGTGAGCCCTCAAGCAAAATTGTGAGGTTAGAGAAATCTGTCTTCAACATTTTAGCCTCTTCTGTTTGTCATGATCTCAGTGAGGCCACTCATTAATCTTGGCTCCAGAAGTAGGTGGTTCTTCTGCATTCTACTGACATTTGATTTGGAGAAAGTTCTCCTAAAATTCGTTTATTCCGTCATTCACTCACCCAGTACTTACTGAGTTTCCTCTCTATTGCTGCTGGCCATTGAACTAAGCGGTAGGGATACACAGTAATATTTTCTGCTCTGAAAGAGATTATAGTTGGGGACAGGGAGAGGGGATTCAGCAAATACTGTTACCAAAGAAGATATAATTACACAGAGATTTTTAAAAAGGAGCAAGAGTAGAAACAAGGGCAACCCAGAAACCCACCCGAGGAATGATCTCAGGGGAAGGGAAAAAGCCCCTCTCCAGGCTCAAGCCAAGGTGGATGCGGCTAGCTCAGGAAGTGTCAGCTTAGAGTATAGCAGACACCTCTTTGGAGCATGAACCCAAAGAGCAAGGTGGGAACCCGACTACACAGGGCTCCATCACGGAACTGGAGTGGAGGCAGCGTCCTGTGCATGAAATCATCTGGTTAATGAGAAAAAAGACCAGCACATCATTTCTATGCCAGTGTGATCTTAATAGCACAGATTTTCACTGGCTACGTACCTTCCAAATTCTTATTCTATGTGGTGATAGAAGCTGGTTTGCTGATATGACAGTTGTTGAGCACAAAAGCAGTGTTTGAAATAGCCCCAGGCACAACAGGTTTCTTTCTGAAGCAATCCACATGAGAATTTTTTTTTTTTATTGTATCAGATGTCACAAAGATGACATCCTTTTATCCACCATCCAAATGGAATATGATTTTTTCAGCCAAATTTAGCAACTGGAAAATGTTTATACATTTAGGAATGTAACTTCTATGAAATAGCAATACTGAAAGTAGATATGCTCTATGGAGGGCTTTTCCGAGCGGGCCTTTTGTAGAAGACTTGTCTGTACTTGCCTGGCTTATCTCCCCCTTGAAGATGAAAATAATAGCTAATCCTGGCATAGGGACTGTTTCAGGGCTGGCTACACCCGGTCCCCACCTCTTTTCTCTTCGAAAGCAAAACTATACATTTCCACATAAACAACAGCCAGTGAGGAGGCACAAATGCTAAATGGGAAATTAACTTAGAGTGGGTGAGACAGACTACTAAAATTTTGACTATCCTACTAAATTTAGCCAGGGAAGATTCATCTATGCCAATTTAAAATGGTTCCCAGGAGCTGCTGGATCACACATTTCAGCAAAAGACAGAGGACCAAAATAGAGAAAGGAAATGTAGTTATTCCCTGCATCGAAATGTGCTTCTAATTAAGGTGTCTATGCACACCCTGCTTTACAGAAGAAATAAATAGCTCCTTTCTGCTGGACAAGGATTACTATGTTTTCTGATGAATTCACTCTGGCTTGCTGACTCTTTCCTTCACTTAGCGATCCAGACCCAGATGAGTTGGAGCTGTAGGAGGGGAAGAAAATTCAGAACTGCCATTATGTCAGGGGGAAATCCCACCGGTATTTTTTACTTTTTCAGTGAATTTCAGTTCAATATGAAAATGCACCAGGTACACTTTATTTAAATGTATGAAGTCAATTCCTTCTTCTATAGTACTTCTCTCTCTAGCTCCAGTTCTGTGTTGCAAAGACTGCTTTATCAACATAATTAGTGGTTTCTTATCGCAAATATGTTTTCTTTCACACTTCAACTACCACCGGCATAAATAATATTGTTAGAAATAAATGATCACACAGGTGTGACTTTGATCTGGAGAGATTTTGGAGATGATATTTGCATTATTTTAGAAACAACCACCACATAGGGTGTGTTTTCGGTTGTTTTGCACATTGCCATAATTATATGACCTATGGTTTTACAATCAGGACTCTGAAATAAATATGTAGTTCTACCCCTGACTTTCTACATAACCTTGACAAAGACATTTACCTTGTCTTGGCTCAGTTCCTCTATCTGTAAAAGAGGGATAAAAATATTGACTTCACTAATAGGGCTATGATTCAGATTAGTTATCCCAGCTTTGCAAAGTGCTTTCAAAAATCACCAGGCTGCAAAAATCACACTCAAGCAAAGGATATACTTATTCTGCCCATCCTTCTGAATACCATCCTTTCCCACTCAAAGAATTCATTCTCTTCTCCCACATCATAGATTCTTTCAGGTGAGGAAAAATAGCCTAATGGTGGGTGTTATCAGGCACCCCTTCTGAAATAATCTCATGAAATGTGAGGCAATACATAAATGAGTAACTAAAACAGAGTTAGAATTAGGTTCTGATACCAATTACCTCTTTTTATTAAGACTGTACTGAGTTTATTTAGACTCCTGGTTTTTGTATTATGTCAATATTGTCATCATACTGATCATCATTAATGTTTATTGAATGTTAACCAGGTGGCAGAACTAGTTATTTACTTTATTTAATCCTCATTTAATCTGGAATAACTCATTTAATCCTCAAAACAATGCAGAAAGTGAATTGTCATTATTATCCCCCATTTTACTGGAAAGGTAGTTGAGGCTTTACAAGGGTCAAATAACTTGAAGTCACAGGATTTGTAAGAGGTAGAATTGGAGCTCAGATTTGGTTCCAATTGATCCCAGAGACTAAGCTTTTTTTTTCTTTAATGTTTATCTTATTTTTATTTCATTTTTCATTTTTCTAAGTAGGTTCCACTTCAGGGCAGAACCAACATGGGGCTTGAACTCACAACGATGAGGTCAAGACTTTAGCTGAGGGTCGCCTGAGTGGCTCAGTGGGTTAAAGCCTCTACCTTTGGCTCAGGTCATGATCCCAGGGTCCTGGGATCAGGCCCCACATCGGGCTCTCTGCTCAGCGGGGAGCCTGCTTCCCCCCCCCTCTCTGCCTGCCTCTCTGCCTACTTGTGACCTCTGTCTGGCAAATAAATAAATAAAATCTTTAAAAAAAAAAAAAAGATGAGCTGAGATCAAGAGTCAGACACTCAATTGACTGAGGCACCCATATTTTTAAAAATTTATTTACTTATTTTAGAGTGAGAGAGCACAAGCAGGGGGGAAGAGGAAGAGGGAAAGAGAAGCTCAAGCAGACTCCACACTGAGCATGGAGCCCAACATGGGGCTTGATCTCATCACCACAAGATCACCATGTGAGTCAAAACTAAGAGCCAGCTGCTCAACTCACTGTGCCACCCAGGGGCCCCAGAGACCCAGCTTTTAACAACTTTGCTATATTCCCATCATGTAGCCTTTGTGATTAAATTATATAGCAACCAAAAGTAGAAAATACCTATGGAAATGAAGACATCAAGAAATGGATGTTACTGCTGGTGTAAAAAATGCCCCAAACTAGGAGCCTGGGTGGCTCAGTGAGTTAAAGCCTCTGCCTTCGGCTCAGGTCATGATCCCAGTGTCCTGGGATCGAGCCCCTCATCGGGCTCTCTGCTCAGCAGGGAGCCTGCTTCCTCCTCTCTCTCTGCCTGCCTCTCTGCCTACTTGTGATCTCTCTGTCAAGTAAATGGATAAAAAAATCTTTTAAAAAAATGCCCCAAACTAAAGCAGCTCTTAAATTAAACATTCAAGCAAACCTATACTCAGCTGAAAGGAGGAAAATTAACCCTCAGAGAGAATATAGTTAATTCTTCTAATTGAATTAGAAGCATGAATAGTAGCAGCATGAATAGAATATACTTTTATATTGAATATATCTGACATATTATTTTTCACATGGCCCCTAAATTATTTAAAAATATAATTAATGTTTTTAAAATAAAAATTAAATCTGTAAGGGGTGATTAAAAAGACACTGCATTAAGTTGAGCATTAAAATAAATGGATTCTAAATTTCCTTCCATCTCAAAAGTTCAATGATTCTCTGAATGATTGGTGAAAATATAAATGAATTGAACAGCACTATTCTGTGCATATACTGTATGAGATCACTTTTACATATCTCATGGAAGCTTTTTAAAACTCTCTACTCCCCATTAGTCTCCTTTAATTACTCAGAATTCCTTCCTCTCACAAGGTAATTTTTTTTTTAAGATTTTATTTATTTATTTATTTGACAGAGAGAGAGAGAGAGAGAGAGAGAGATCACAAGAAGTCCAAGAGGCAAGCAGAGAGAGAGAGCAGAGAGCCTGATATGAGGTTAGATCCCAGAACCCTGAGACCATGATCTGAGCCAAATGCAGAGGCTTAACCCACTGAACCACCCAGGCACCCCTCACAAGGTAACTTTCATTCATTCTGAGATGAATAGACAATTTGGGATCCACACCAGATTTTTGATACTAAAAGGGGACCAAAAATTTGAAATTATATATTGTTCTGAAAAACATTTATTGAAGAAGATAGTTTTTAAAATGTCATTGGAAGATTTATAAATAGTTGTACCTAGAAGCTATGTCCAAAATTAAAATTCTTTATGAAAATTAAAAAGACATGCATATTTGTGTTTTTTTAAAATAAAGATTTTATTTATATACTTGAGAGAGAGAGAGCATGAAAGGGGAGAGAGTCAGAGGGAGAAGCAGACTCCCTGCTGAGCAGGGAGCCTGATGTGGGACTTGATACTGGGACTCCAGGATCATGACCTGAGCTGAAGGCAGTTGCTTAACCAACTGAGTCACCCAGGCACCCAGACATGCATATTTAAAGCCAATTTTTCAAAACTTCTTTATATTGATAATCTCAATATTCAAAAATAATATAAACAGAATAGCCGGTGTCTGCACTGTATCTATTCTAAATACTTAATGTAATGCTAGTATTTTTCTTAAAAAAATTCAATATTCTATCATTTCTTTTTCATGAAATTGTTTGCAATCTTTAGGATGCATTCAGTTTATATATTTGAAATTGTTGAAATTTTCAATTGACTCTTTTCTGTCAATCACAGTAGTTTTCATCCAATGAGTTGTCTAAATTTATGATCCTTTTCAAAGTTCCAACTGATTTAGAGGATATAAAATTTTAGTCTTCTTCAATTTTATTCCATTCTAGCAAAGAATATAAATTCATTGTTAAGAGACAATTCTCCATGGGTATCCCACATTATTGCATATCTTCAGAGTGACAAGTGAGTATCTTTTGTTCTAGACTACCTTTTCAAGGATGTTTATATAAAGAACAGCCTTGGAAGATAGAGATAATGTTTCTCTACAGAGGACAGTATTAGAAGATAAAGATAGTATCTCTCTCTGAAGCAAAATGAGGGCATATTTACTGCCCATTATAAAAAAAATTCAGGCCCTCTAACATCAAGATTTCTCTCCTGTAATACAATTCATTCTGTACACAGGATTCATCTGGGGCTCTTTGCATCAGATATGAGAATTGAGGCTTAGGGAATCAATGCCAAAAATGTCAGTACTCTGGCTATTACTATTGTTACAAATACTAAACTCTCCTTCATCTCTGACCCAGGAGGCTTATGTCTTCTAGCATCATCCATAAAACTGGCAGACCAATATAGAGCTTGAATATAAGGTCAAACGTCAGACTTTGTCACAGTTCTTGCTAGCTGGTATAATGAAAATTGCATGCTGATGGAGACATGAATTTGTAGAAGAAAAAGAGGGAGTAATTTTTGGGCCAATTAAAGGAATTTGAGGGAAGTCTGTAGCTTACTTGGACAACTGGGCAATAAATGGTCCTTCAATTCATCACCCATTAATGAGGAAGAATTGAGAAGGTGGTTGTATATTGAGAACTAGGAAGTCAGTTCAAAGATAGCTGCCCAGAAGAGAAGATGGCCACAGAGTAGAAGGACCCTAGACTTGCCTTATCCCATGAATACAACTAGATAACACCTAAATACATAAAACAGCTAATAATAAACACAGAACTAACTGATAGGGAAAGAATAAAAAAAATACAGCAACAGTAGGAGACTTTAGCATCTCACTCACACTCACTTACAATAGACAGATTGTCTAAATAGCAAGTCAACAAGGAAAAATGGCTTTGAATGACACACTGGAACCAGATGGATTGAACAGATATATTCAGAATATTCCATCATCCTAAAACAACAAAAAACACATTCTTTTCAAATGCACATGAAATACTCTCCAAAATAGATCACATATTAGGCCACAAAGCAAACCTCAACAAATTAAGAAAAGATTGAATTCATACCATGCATCTTTTCTGACAACAATCCTATGAAAATAGAAATCAACGACAAGAAAAAATCTGGAAAGAACACAAATACATGAAGGTTAAATAACATGCTATTAAACAATGAATAGGTCAACCAGAAAATAAAAGAGAAAAAGACAGATGGAAACACATGAAAATGAAAACACAGTGTTTCAAAACCTTTGAGACACAGTAAAAGCGTTCTAAGATGAAAATTTATAGCAATACAGGCATACTTCAAGAAACAAGAAAAATACCAAGCAACCCAACCTTAGCCCTAAAAGAGCTGGAAAAAGAATAACAAACAAAACCTCAAACCAGCAGAAGAAAGGAAATAATAAGGATTAGAGCACAAATAAATGGTGTATAAACTAAAAAAATCATAGAACAGACCAATGAAACCAGGAGCTGGTTTTTTGAAGAAAAAAAAAATCAATAAAACTGATAAACTGCTAGCCAGGTTTATCAAGCAAAAAAGAAAAAGCACCCAAATAAATAAAATCACAAAGAAGAGAGGAGAAATAACAACCAACTCCAGAGAAATATGAATAATTATAAGAAAATATTATATGCCAAAAAACTGAACAATATAAAAGAAATGGATAAATTCCTAGAAATATATAACTTACCAACACAGAAGCAGGGAGATACAGAATTTTGAACAGATGGATTACTAGCAAAGGAACTGAATCAGTAATCAAAAAACTCCTCTAACAAACAAAAGTTGAGGGCTACGTCTTCCCAGGAAAATTCTACCAAACATTTGAAGAAGAGTTCTTCTGAACCTATTCCAAAAAATAGAAAATGAAGTGAAAATTCCAAATTTATTCAACAAGGCCAGCATTACCCTGATACCAAAGCCAGATGAAGACACCACAAAAAGAGAGAATTATAGGCCAGCATGTCTGATGAACTTAGATGCAAAAATCCTCAACAAAATACTAGCAGACCAAATCCAACAATATATTTTTAAAAAATAATTTATCATGATCAAGTGGGATTTATTCCTGGGTTGCAAGGGTGGATCAATATCTGAAAATTAATCAACATGGTACATCACATCAATAAGAGAAAGGATAAGAACCACATGATCATTTCACTAGAGGCAGAATAAGAATCTGACAAAGTACAACATACATGCATGATAAAAACCCTCAAAAAAAGAAGGTTTACAGGGAATATACCTCACCTAATAAAAGCTATATATGAAAAACCTACAGCTAACATCCTCAATGGGGAAACACTGAAAAATTTTCCCCTGAGGTCAGGAACAAAGCAGGGATGCCCATTCTCACCACTTTTATTCAATGCAGTACTGGAAGTCTCAGCCACAGCAATAAGACAACATAAAGAAATAAAAGGCAACCAAATTAGTAAGGAAGAAGTAAAACTTTCACTATTAGCAGATGACATAAAATTATGAATAGTAAACCCAAAGACTCCATCAAAAAAATGCTAGAAATGGTAAACAAATTCAGTAAAGTCACTGGATATAAAATCAATGTACAAAAAAAAATCAATGTACAGAAATCTGTTGCATTCCTATACACCAATAATGAAGTAGCAGAAAAAAAATTAGCAAAATCATCCCATTTATAACTGTACCAAAAACAAAAAGATACCTAGGAATAGAACTAACCAAAGAGGTAAAAGACCTATACTCTATAAACTGTAGAATGCTGAAGAAAGAAATTGAAGATGACACAAAAAACCAGAAAGATATTCCAAGCTCATGGATTAGAAGAAAAAATATTGTTAAAACATCTATACTACCCAAACAATCTAAACATTTATTTCAATCCCTATCAAAATATTAAAAGCATTTTCCTCAGAACTAGAACAAACAATCCTAAAATGTATATGGAACCACAAAAGACCCTGAATAGCCAAAACAATCCTGAAAAAGAAAAGAAAAGCTGGAGGCATTATGATTCTGGACTTCAAGTTATATTACAAAGCTGTAGCAATGAAGACAGAATGGTATTGGCACAAAGACAGACACAGAGATCAATGGAACATAACAAAAATAAACCCACAATTATATGGTCAGTTAATCTTCAACAAAGCAGGAAAGAATATCCAGTGGTAAAAAGACAGTCTCTTCAACCCAAATGGTGTTGGGAAAGCTAGTCAGCTACATGCAAAAGAATGAAACTGAACCATTTTCTTATATCATACACAAAAATAAATTCAAAATGGATTAAAGGCCTAAATGTGAGACCTGAAACCAACTTAAAAGAGAGCATGGGTAGTAATCTCTCTGACATCAGCATAGCAACCTTTTTTATTTTTCCATATTCATTCATGAGGCAAAGGAAACAAAAGCAAAGTAAACTATTGGAGCTACAACAAAATAAAAAGCTTCTGTACAGCAAAGGAAACAATCAACAAAACTAGAAGGTAACCTACCGAATGGGAGGGGATATTTGCAATAACATAAACAATAAAGAGGTAGTATCCAAAATATATAAAGAACTTGTAAAACTCAACTCAAAAAACAACACAATTAAGAAATGAGAACACATGCACAGACATTTTTCCCAAAGAAGACATACAGATGGCTAACAGACACATGAAAAAATGTTCATCATCACTTACCATCGGGGAAATATATATCAAAACTACTATGAGATATTACCCTACACCTGTCAGAAGAGCTAAAATTAGCAATACAGGAAACAACAGGTGTTGGCAAGAATGTGGAGAAAGGGGAACCCTCTTGACCTGTTGGTGGGAATGCAAACTAGTACAGCCACTGTGGAAAAGAGTACTGAGGTTCCTCAGAAAGTTAAAAATAGAACTACCTTATGACCCAGCAATCACACTAGTGGGTATTTACCCAAGGAACACATAAACGCCAATTCAAAGGGATACACACATCCCAATATTTATAGAAGCATCATTTACAATAGCTAAGATATGAAAGTAGCCCCAACTGATATCATCAGTTGATAAATAAAGATGTGGCATATATATAATAGAATATTATTCAGCCATAAAAAGGGTGAAACTTTGCCATTTATACCAACATTGATAGAGCCAGAAATATAATGTTATGTGAAATAAGACAGTCAGAGAAAGACAAATACTGTACGATCTCACTCATATGTGGGATTTGAAAAACAAAACAAAGAAGCGAAGGAAGGAAAAGAGAAAGAGACAAACCAAGAAAGACTTAACTAGAGAGAATAAACAGAGTTATCAGAGGAGACATGGGTGGGGGATGAGCTAAGTAGGGGATTCGGGAGTATACTAGTCATGAGGAGCACCAGGTGGTTGATGAAATTGTTGAATCACTACATTCCTACACCTGAAACTAATAGAACAGTGTATGTTAATTAACTGGAATTAAAATAAAAACTTTAAAATAACAGAGATGGTTGCCCCAAAGGTGCCTAGATTGTTGTGAACCTTCATCCAGATGGGTATGCTTTCTTAACAATTAGGCTATCAACCTTAAGTCCTCCACATTGTAACAACTAGTATTAAGATTCATCCTGGAATTGCAGGAAGTTCCATCCCAACAGTTACAGAGATGAGCATCTACATGGAATGTGAGAGAAGGCAAATTTGCAGAAACTGCCAAACCAACCAGTTTTAGTGTTCTGCCTGGATTGTTTGGGAGACAAGAGGGTGGGGTACTTAAGGATTGTTTAAAAAAAAAAGAAAAAAAAGATGGCAGTAGGTGAGACACCTTATTTCTTCCTTCTTCTGCAGGCACCCAAAAGTTTGCAACCCAAACTTAGAGTCATTCAGAGATGATAGAAAAAGGTCTCAGAGTTTTTTTAGTGGGTTCTGGCTGGATTTGGGTGATCTTTAACCTTTGTGGAGAGATTTCTCTGAAAGAAATAAAATCTTAGGGGGAACTGCAGCTGAGTCACTGACTAGTATTCAAGCTCTAACTGCCCAGTTGGATTTATAATGCTGATGAAAGGCAAATCAATGGAGAATGAAAAACTAACCCAAAGGACTCTGGATATATTTTTACTGTCAGCCTCATTACCTTGGAAAACTCCCTTAGCTTTTATGTTAAAATTGAAAAAAAAAAAAAAAACCCTCAAGAAATGATACCATAATAATGGGCCAGCCAATGACCCAAACTAAGGCAATTTTTTAAAAATTATTTTGTGCAAGTCAAAACAAGTCACCAAAGTATGCAAACCCCATAGCCCTAGCCTGAAAACAATATGGCTGTGGCTACTAAATCAAGGAGTCCTCAAAGTAGGAATAGACAAATGTTACAAATAATAACCTTGTCACTCAATGTGGGGTTGTGGAGGAGATGGTGGTAGGAAGGCAAAACATTGGAAATTTGTCTGGTTGAGTTGTTAGCAGTGGATACACCACTTGAAACCAAACATAAATATGTCTTAAAGTCATAGAGCTCTCTTCCTAGGTGCTCCCGGATCCCTTCTCCCCGACTATTCCACCTCCGTTGCTTAAGAAAAATGATTAGGGGTGGGTCTGAGGACTCTTGGTCCCCAAAGGCAAATCAAAAGCCAAATATAACCATCTGAATACCCCAGGGAATTTTGGAATGGGAGAGATTCAAACCTCTATGGCTGTCTTGGCTGTAGAAAATCAAATCATCATCCTACTTAGACACGTGGAAGGAAAAGGCACTTGGATTTAGCTAATGGGGTTTGAGCTGGGTTCACAATGTGGAAGAACAGATTTTGTGATACACTAGGAAACTTTGGGCTAATTTATTGCTATTTCTTCCATATCTGCATATATAATAAGAGTTGAGGTGTTACATCATAAAGGCCAGAAGGAAGTCTCCCAATTGCAAAGAGCCACATGGAGAGAAGTGATAACAAGACCTATAAATTTATCTTTGTATCACTTCCCTGTCCCCTCCCACATGGTCCAACAGAAATAGTATAGCATCCCAAGGGGGAAAAGGGAAAATGACAGCCTCCAAGACTTGACTTAGAGGAATAGTAAGAGACACAATATCTTACAATACTAACTCTATATGGCCAGTGGAAAAGGCTAATGGGACCATCAGACGTACTAATTTCAAATGCTGTTCCCAGTACACTGGCTGTACAGACACTGTGACTATAACTGAAACCACTGCTCAAACTGGTATGATGTCGCAGACGTTGACAACACCCTCTTTCCTAGCTCACTGGTACCTTTGAACAAAAATCAGTTCACATTCATGTAGCATGGCCTTCAACATGCATTTACAATATTCTCCTTGGGAATATCTTTATAATGACCTAAGTCTCCTACCATTTGCCAGCAGTGGGTGAGTCAGGATTAGGACAAATGCCTCTATCCTTTGATATCCAAAGCTTTCACTGTGTAGATAACATCCTTTGGTTGATAAATGAGAAGACTCAGTTTCAGCTACTCTAACTGCAATGTTATCACATTTCTGCCAGCAGGGGTGACTGATAAACACTGATGAAATTCAGGGGTCTGTGCAGCAAAGTTTCCTGGGACTATGTGGGTGGAATCACAATGTATATTTCCTTTGGCAGTCAAGGAAAAACTGCTGTTTCTGGTCTCCAACCACCAAAGAGGAGATCAACATGTTATTTGACTCTTTAGTACTAGAGACAGCATGTACCTCACTTGGGCATTCCACCTGGAAGTTGATATCCGCTAACTAGCAAATTAGTATCCATGGGGTGGGGATCCAGATGAACAGGTTGCATTGGAAGTTGTCTGGCAAGATGTGGGAGGCTCTCATCTCAACCTTTGACCCCAAATCCCAAAGAACCCTTCTGGGCTACAAGTTTCTGTAACCATGATTTTTCTCAATTGAGCCTCTGGTAAAGAGAGCCAGTCACCATCCAAACGTGCCTCTTGTAGTTTTAAATTTGTCACCTCCCTGACATGCTTATTAGGAACATGCTAGCTTATTACTGAGGACATGTTGAAACTGAACACTTGACTCATGAAGACCTCATGAGTCTCCATAGCCTGATACTGTCATTTTGGGGTGAAGATGACTCAATTAACAACACAGGAAGGGCCTAACAAGTCTTGGTTGTCACATGGAAATGGTATATTCAAGAACACAGCTGGCATGGCCTGAGTAACATCTCAGCTTTACATGGGGAAAAAAAAAATGACAGCTGTTCCTTTGGGGGAGAGTTTATCCTCTACTTTACCATCTG
Organism: Mustela lutreola; assembly: GCF_030435805.1. Taxonomy (NCBI): domain Eukaryota; kingdom Metazoa; phylum Chordata; class Mammalia; order Carnivora; family Mustelidae; genus Mustela; species Mustela lutreola. The sequence goes on along the minus strand of NC_081295.1, from coordinate 46,979,225 downwards.
AAGGAAACATGGCTCATTGGCTCCTTCAGTTCACTGCCGTTCACCCAAATGCCTGAACCTAGCTGACTAATGCTTTGGCTAAGTTGAAACCTAATAGTGTCTGCTGGCTGCACGGCTTTTCAACCTCAATACCAGCTATGCAAACTAAAAATGGACACGGTTGCTCCACTGAGTAAGTAGAACACCAAATACTCATGGCTTGAGCAAATATCCTTTTTAATGAACTTTGTTATATTTTTATTAACTCTTGGACTGTTGCCAATGGCCTGGCTTTTTGCTCTGCCACTTGAAAAGCTACAGACTGAACAACTAAGGACAACTCCATATTTTCCACTCCAGTTGAATAGGCAATTGTGTCAATACCGTTTTTTAAATAATCCATCCTTTTTCCACTAAATTGAACTTCCACTCATAAAATACAAACTTCTCATAGACCTTGAGATTTCAAACTATTTGTCTCTCCCTGCGCCCATACTGATTATGGTATACGAGATACCTGGTATTGAAATGTCCCCATCACTGTTCATCCATTTCATGCTTGCTTTCTATTTTTAAGCATTTATTTTTTTGGTCTGCACTTTCGAATGATTTTATCTAATGCCCTCTAAATTTTGTTCCTGGAATTTCATTTAAATTACATATTATTTTTGGAGAATTTAGATTTTAAATAATAAGAAGTCTTTCCATTTCACACGTTTTTCCATTTGTCCAAATATTTTTTGTATGTCTTCTCATAAGGCTATAGTTTTCTTTCTATAAGTCTTGTGCTTTTCTTATCAAGTTTTGCCAATTTTTAAAACTGTTTCCTTCATGAGTATACGTGTACTTGTTCATAGATGTGACTGTTACAGATGAAATATTCCCCCCCATTACTATTTCTAGGTCTGTATTGCAAGAGTAGAGGAAAACAATTTGTTTATCTTTTGTCCAGTTACCTTACCAAATTTCCTTATTAATTCTTGTGGTGTTTCACTAGATGGTGATTGGTTTTCAAGGAATAAATCTGGAAAATAAATCTGCTGATCTCTTCTTTTCCAGCACTGTTTCTTTCATTTTCTTATTGCACTATAGTTGCTACTCAAAAAGATGCTGAATAGCAACAATCATAATAAGGATCAAGTGACTCTTAATCTCACAAAACAAACTGAGGGTTGCTGGGGGGAGGGGGTTTGGGAGAAGGGGGTGGGATTATGGACATTGGGGAGGGTATGTGCTTTGGTGAGTGCTGTGAAGTGTGTAAACCTGGTGATTCACAGACCTGTACCCCTGGGGATAAAAATATATGTTTATAAAAAATAAAAAATTATTAAAAAAAAAATAAGGATCTCTGATTAGTTACAGAGACTATCCAACATAGGACTAAGAGCATGATTTCTTAAGCATTAATGCATAACTTTGAACCACAAGCTTGCCACTTGCTGTTTGTGTGTTCTTGGGAAAGTTATTTAACCTTTCTATCTATTATATTTGGTCTTGATTTAAGTGAAAGTTTTAGTGTTTTGCTTATTAGAATGGCATTTATTCTAAGTATATGGTAAAACAACGTAATTACTATAGAGGTTTATTTTTTACCTAATTAAACCGAATTCATCTTTTAAATTTTCTTAACCAGTTTTACTGAGTTTTTATTAGGAAAAACTGCTTTATTAAATGCCTTTTTAACACCTATTTATATGAGCACATGGTCTTTTGCTGCGGTTATAATGGATTATGTTGATATTGAATCACCTTTGGATAGCTGACCTACCTCTTAGTAATAATGTATTATTATTTTGATATATTTTATTTTCCAACATTTTATTCAGAGTTTTAGCATATATTGATAAATGAGTTTTGTTTTGTTTTGGGTACTATATTGGTAGTTGGTCAAGTTTTGTTATTAAGTTTGTGAGATTTATAAAATAAAGTAGGAAAATTGTTAGCTTCTTTCATGGCTTGAAATAGTTTAAATAACCTGGACTAAACTTTATTCTGTAAAGGTTAGATAAAACTTGGCTGAGAACCCATCTGGCCTTGGTGTCTGTCTGAATGGTACATCTTTATTCACCTTTTCAAGCTTGTCTTTTGTAACCGGTCTTTTCAAGGATCCTATATCTTCTTAGATCAAATTTCTTATTTTATCATTTGCTAGAAAATTATCCATCTCCTCCAGATCTCTGAATTTGTTGTGAAAATATATGTGTGGTCTTTCATAATTCTTTTACATTTCTTCTGTGTCTGTACTTCTGTCTACTTTCTCATTCCTAATCTTGTATATATTTTCCTCTCGCTTTCTCTCCTATCATCAGGTTTATCTGTTTCATTGGTATTTTTTAAAAACTGTATTTTAGAGTTACTTTTTCCTTTACTATAGAGTTTTATTTTTTACCTAATTAAATCCAGTTCATCTTTTAAATTTTCCTCTTTCTATTTTCTTTTGGTTTCTTTTGGTATTGTTTTTCTAATTTATAAAGATGAATTCTTAGCTCCTTTATTTTCTATTTTTTCTTCAATATTGAGGACATTTAAGACTATTGATTTTCTCCTGAGTGCAATTTTTGCTGTGTTTGGTAGACTTGGGGGTGAAGTATTCTTATTTTCTTTGCTTCCCAAATGACATGTCATTTCTTCTTTCATTTCCTCACTGGCCCAACATAATATTTCTATAAGTATGATTATAAATAGTTGGAATTTCTGGTTATCTATTTACTATTCATTTCAAATATGATAGATTTATGACCAGAGTTTGTGATCTATAAAAAGCTGAAAATACCATAAATAAATTTAACATTCTGTGGTCAAATTCATGATCAGTTTTTGTGAAATTTCCAGAAATGCATAAAAATTATTATTCTCCTTAAGGAATATAAAGGCCCACTTATACCTATAAGATTTAATGTATCAATTATATGATTCAATTCTTCTATATCTTTGCTATTTAATTTTGTCTACCAGAATTTTTAAACTCTGAGAGTAGTATACTGAATTTGCATACATTCAAATGAATGAATGAATGATAATCACTGTATTCAGGTACACACATGTGAATTGGGAAGTATTATTTGTAGAGTGTTGATTAGGATTGCATTCAATAGTGAGTATGAGAAAGCCCAACAAATGGTGACTAAATAGCAACTGATTTATGTAACAAAAGGTTGTATGGAGGCAGGAGGTAGGTCTATGGGCTGTACAAGAATTCAAGAGTACCATGAAGAAAGCAGGACCCTTTCTTTTCTCTTCTGTCGTCCTTACTGAAGACTGATACAGTTCTGGGATGGCTTCTATGTTGCAGGCAGCAGAAAGCAGGGAAGAGAAGAGGTGGTACCAACAGATTTCAATGGTTATGTCTCATGGCCAGAACTGAGTAACAGGGTCATCTATAGTGAAAATGGAGTCTGAAAAACATAAGCTTCTTAACTTTAGATTTTCCAAAATGGAGGAAGACAAATGAAAAAAAAAAAAAAATGGAATGGGTGTTCTGGTAGTCAACCAATAGTATCTGCCACACATAAGAACAGTTAAGACATATATTCAGAATTCAAAGTTTTAATATTTGCTGCTAACTTTCCTCAGTGCTGCTCCAACATCCCTTCATCTTCCCTCTTCATTTTAAAAAGTCATATGAGTTAAAGACATTAATGCCTAACTTAGGATATTCTCTAGTGATCAGAAGAATTAAAAAGAGGAGACCTTCTTGATTGGATTATTTGTTCTTTGGGTGTTGAGTTTGCTAAGTTCTATATAGATTTTGGACACTAGTCCTTTATCTGATATGTCGTTTGCAAATATCTTCTCCCATTCTGTCAGTTGTCTTTTGATTTTGTTAACTGTTTCCTTTGCTGTGCAAAAGCTTTTGATCTTGATGAAATCCCAAAAATAGTTCATTTTTGCCCTTGCTTCCCTTGCCTTTGGCGATGTTCCTAGGAAGATGTTGCTGCGGCTGAGGTCGAAGAGGTTGCTGCCTGTGTTCTCCTCAAGGATTTTGATGCATATCACTCGGCATCAGGGAAATACAAATCAAAACCACAATGAGATATCACCTCACACCAGTCAGAATGGCTAAAATCAACAAGTCACGAAATGACAGATGCTGGCGAGGATGCGGAGAAAGGGGGACCCTCCTACACTGTTGGTGGGAATGTAAGCTGGTGCAGCCACTCTGGAAAACAGCATGGAGGTTCCTCAAAATGTTGAAAATAGAACTGCCCTATGACCCAGCAATTGCACACCTGGGTATTTACCCTAAAGATACAAACGTAGTGATCCAAAGGGGCACGTGCACCCGAATATTTATAGCAGCAATGTCCACAATAGCCAAACTATGGAAAGAACCTAGATGTCCATCAACAGATGAATGGGTCAAGAAGATGTGGTATATATATACACAATGGAATACTATGCAGCCATCAAAAGAAATGAAATCTTGCCATTTGCGACAACATGGATGGAACTAGAGCGTATCATGCTTAGCGAAATAAGTCAAACAGAGAAAGACAACTATCATATGATCTCCCTGATATGAGGAAGTGGTGATGCAACATGGGGGCTTAAGTGGGTAGGAGAAGAATCAATGAAACAAGATGGGATTGGGAGGGAGACAAACCATAAGTGACTCTTAATCTCACAAAACAAACTGAGGGTTGCTGTGGGGAGGGGGTTTGGGAGAAAGGGGTGGGGTTATGGACATTGGGGAGGGTATATGCCTTGGTGAGTGCTGTGAAGTGTGTAAACCTGGTGATTCACAGACCTGTACCCCTGGTGATAAAAACATATGTTCATAAAAAAATAAATAAATAAATAAATAAAATTGAAAAAAAGATAGAAAAAAAAAAAAGAGGAGACCTTCAAGAGTTACACAAAGAATCCTTTTGGGATTTTGACTTAAGTTATATTAAAACTATAAATTGGCATAGGAAGAATTCAAGTGTTATAACATCTTCCATGGATGAGCATGGACTACTAGTATATTTTTAAAATTTAAAAAAAAATTAAAAATGTTTTATACTTTTCTATATATAGGTTTTACACATTTATTATTAGATTAATTCTTAAATATTGTATTTTTAATTATTATAAATGGTATCTTTTATAGTTATTATTACACTAATTGTTTCTGGTTTATGGAATTGTAATCAACTGTTTTTGTGTATTGATCTTATGTTCAGCTACCTTGCTCAACTCCCCTATTATCATTATTACTATTATTTTATTATTATTAATATTACATGGGGGATTTCAAATAGACAATCATGTCATCTGAAAATGACCTTTTTTCTCTTTGTCTATTTTTATGATTTTTAATTAATTCCTTTTTCTATAGAATTGGTTAGAAACTCCTATATAACTGTTGAACAGAAGTGGTGATAATATGTTGTTGAAATAAAGTTTAAAATTTTAAGAGAAAAATATAGATGAATATCTTTCTGACCTTACTGCAGAAAATGACTTCTTAAACTACCACAAAAATATTTAATAAAGAAAATATTAAAATTTTGATATTATTTATAAGAATAAATATAAAATTTTTATAAATTTTTTAAAAATATAAATTTTATATAAATATAAACTTTTATTAGTCAGTAATAAAATTACAAAAATAAATGACACATAGGCAAAAGACCTAGATAGCTATTTTACAGAAAATAAAACATGTGTTACTAAAATATGTATGAAGTCAGGCTCAATCTAACTAGTATTTAGAGAAATGTGGGGGAAAAAATAGGAGGAAAGTTATTTTACACTCATTAAATGGGCAAAAGCTAAAATGTTGACAATATCAAGTATTGCATAGATTGTAGATCAGCGTACTCACATATTGTTGAAGGGATGTAGCTTGAAATAATTGCTTTAGAAAACAATTTAGCTTTAATTTCTACAGTTGAATATTTGCACACCCAACAAATTAGCAATTTCATCCTACGTATTTACCCAAGTGAGGTTTAGCAAATGTATATCATGAAAAACCTAGCCACAACATTATTAATGACAGCACAAATCTAGAAACAATCCAGATATCCACTGATAGGAGTTTGACTAAACTATAACAAAATCAGAGAAATATTAAATATCAATGAAAATTAATGAGGAAAACTACAGGTAACACATGGATGAGTCTTATTATGATAATGATGGGTGGAAGAAGGAAGTCCCAGAAGTTACATACATTATGATACCCACCTTCTAAAATTCAAAAAGAAGCAAAACTAAATAAAATATTTTAAAAATTTAGGCATATAATATTTTTTCTTTAAGACAGGACAAAGATAAATAAAACATTCAAAGTAATGGTTATTCCAGGACAGGCAGAAAAACAGAACTGTAAACAGCAGAGAGGTATATTAAATTCCAGTTCTTGAGTTGGGCAAGAGATTCATGTAATTTGATCACATTGTTAATGAATATATTAAGTAAATAAAATAAATGAAGGCCATGAATAAGCAATGATGGCAATATGTCATAAACCAAAGGTAATAATTAGTCCTATGTGGTGTCTTCAGGTAAAAAAATAAATAATAATCATAATTATATATAACAAAAACAACAAACAAACAAATAAAATGAATTCCATTTACAACTTCCATCCTGCTAAACTAGTGAAAATTTAAACTCAAGTATTTGGAGGATTTCCCTATCCATGCCCTATAAAGGTCTTAGGGTCTCATCAGAATACAAGCATTGGAAGACCCCTGCAGTCTCCTAGCCACTACAATTATTACTGAGATTCCCACTGTCCAAATTAGTTCCATGTTGTTCTTTTATCTCTGTCATGCTTTTAGTCTATAAGCAATTTTTCCTTCCAATCTGTGACACAATCCTTCCTAGAAGCAAAGGAACACAAAGTGTTTGATACCTTCTAGGAACTGAGCAAGAAAAGACAAAATACAGAGAAAAGGTAACAAATTTATACCCAAGAAGATTACTCTAGACACCACTAAAAAGAAAATGTAGCCTCTATTATATTTACTCACCTGTAAGATGTACTTTAGTAAGGCTGTACATCTTTCTCCAATTTCAGATTCTCTTGGTCAGATTTGTTACATTCTTCTGAATAAATTAAGAAAAATCTTACTTGCTATAACACTAAAACATTTGCTTTGCCTCTAAATTCAACTCTTTGGTGACTGAACTTGAGGAAAAATTTAATTACGATTTTACATGTAACCTTGTTCACTTCCAAAATCAGAAACTATTGCAATAAACGAGAAAATGAGTGAAGGCATAGAAAACAAATTAAGGAACTGTCATATCAAGAGGGAAATGGGCCTTTTGGCAAATTGTTTTTATTGCTTTTTTCCTATTTATCTGAACATAGAATTTATTAGCATTGTATTGTCAAATGAAGCAGCTGAATCTAATTCAAGCTTATTATTAATATTATCATTCATTCATAATAAATTTATAAGCCAAATAAGTATTTCATAATATTTGCATGATCCAAACTGTGACCTACATTACAGCTATTTAATGAAGGATGATCTTGGGTCAACTTGCTAAAAATCAACAGTGCTTGCCCTTATAACATAACTTCATTCTCTCAGCCTGACATGTTTTTCTTACATCGATTAATGAGCTCTTCTATTTTTGTCTTTTCCATGTTTAACTTGCAAAGAGAAAAAAAATATCTAAGTTGATACATCTGAGTGTCAGGTAGAGAGGAGCTGTGGAGCAGAGAGGATTTTGAGCGGAGAATTAAATTTGCAAGGCAGCTGTGGGATGGTAAGGGTCTAAGCTGTAAGAATAGAAGAACTCTCCCATTAAGGGAGGAAGCAGGTGAGAAGAAAATGGGCATTGTAAGTGCTTTCCAGGATGTGATCATATATAAAAACTTACTTTCATTTACCAAGTATAAGATACATCAACTTTCCAGCCCAGAATAGAACAATAATAATAAATACAGATTTTCATCTGTCTTTAACATAGACATTTTCCTCTTTTATTTTTGTATCTCTCAAGCTGACAAAGGAAAACTAGAGTAAATGTGAATCAAAAAGGTGTTTCTTGGATTAAAGCTACTCTTAAACATTTGAAGAAACAGATACTAAATTTTTGAATGAACATAAGCACATAGAATATGTTTTTAAAAATCTTTGTGGGGGTGCCTGGGTGGCTCAGTGGGTTAAGCCTCTGCCTTCAGCTCAGGTCATGATCTCACGGTCCTGGGATTGAGCCCTACATCAGCCTCTCTGCTCAGCAGGGAGTCGGCTTCGTCCTCTCTTTCTGCCTGCCTGTCTGCCTCTCTCTCTCTCTCTGACAAATAAATAAATAAAATCTTAAAAAAAAATTTTTTTTTAAAAAGAAATAAACATCTTTGTGGGCAACTATCATTTTTCATGGGTATACAAAAATTACAGTACAAACAATAGGCTTGGCTCTTGTGAAGACAATGTAATCTAGTGATATATATGCTATATTAACTATATATATGAATATGTTCACATATATAATATATATATCAAATTAAGTGTTAGTCTTCATTTTTATAAGATTACTGTCCTGACCTTTGATGTCACTTTTCAATGGTGTTTGATTAATTAATTGGAATAATTAAAAAAAAAGACAAACACATCCTAACAACTGGCCAATAATATGTCTCAAGTTCAAGTCCATGCATGCCCAAGCCTCTCCTTTTTTCAGAAGTAACAGATCACTTTTAAAACCATCAATGCAAACTTACAATTTTATTTCATTTTTATAACCACCACCAAGTATATGAGGTCCATGAGATTTTGCCTCATTCATTATGTATCTCATAAATATGAGCTCTAAGTTTTCCTGGCCAAACAGTGTCTCTCCCAACTTTAACACTACCTGACTCACAAGCACAAATGGCCCAGAACACTAATCCTGAAAAGGAAGCTGTGATCAGAATTGAACACACATTTTCCCTTAGAGTATTTGAAGGAAATTTGTCATGCCTCTTAGGCACTGCCAGAAGTCCAAAATTCTCAGACTGTCCTGATAACCACAGAGTACTTGATACGGCTCTGTCCATTCCCTAATCCAAAATCTTTGCCCTTCCAAACTTTTGCACTGTACTCTCCTAAACTCACTCTTCCAACTCTCCTCTAGAGCTTCTTACTCTCCTAGATATTAATTCCAGCTTTTTCATCTAACAAAAATTTAGCTACTCCCTGAAAATGCTGCCTCCTCACAAATGGCTGCTTTTTTCTCTCATATCCCATCAGACACCACAAGACTGGATATCAAGTTAGTGTCTCTAATCTTCATTGTTGCTTGTCAAAAATGTCCTTTCTTCCTACCTCCCATTAAAAAAATCTCCAATCTTTGAAGCATAGTCCATTAGACTGTACCTTATCATTCTATAGTGGTATAGATAGTGATGCTATAGGCACCCTCAAACTTGGATCCCTCTCTCTCATGTCTTGTCCACTCCACCATTATTTTCCACCATTACTTCTGTCATCATTCTTAGTGAGCTCTGTATTCCTGTTGATATCCATTTAACACCCAGGCTTCTCATTCACTGACTTCCTTATTCCAACTTTTTTTTTTTTTTTTTTTTTGGTCTTTTCTACTTAAGCAATCCAATCTGAAGGTTGTGTCTCAGAAATTTTCATTAACAATTACTCACTGCATCACTTCCCAAATCTTACTCTACTCATTTCTATCTTTCCAGATCATGAACAGGCATACCTTTGAGACACTGCAGGTTTAGTTCCAGATTACCACAATAAAGTGAATATCATAATAAACCAAATCAAATGAGTTTTTTGGTTTCCCAGTCCGTATTGAAATTATGTTTATATTATATGTAGTCTATTAAGTACTCAATAGCATTATGTCTGAAAAACAAAGTACATACCTTAATTTAAAAATACTTTATTGCTGAAAAGCAAATGCTAGCCATCATTTGAGCTTTTAGCAAGTCATAATCTTTTTGCTGATGGAGAGTTTTGCCTCAGTGTTGATGGCTGCTGACTGATCTGTGGTGACTGCTAAAGGTGGGGGTTAACTATGGCAATTTCTTAGACAAATTCAACAATGAAGTTTGCTGCATCAGCTGACACTTTCTTACATGAATGATTTCTCTGAGGCATGCGATGTTGTTCAATAGCATTTTACCTACTATAGAAGTCTTTCAAAATTAAAGTCAATTCTCTCAAACCCTGCTGCGCTTTATCAACTAAGTTTACGCAATATTCTAAATCCTTTGTTGTCATCTCAACAGTCTTCACAGCATCTTCACCAGGAGTAGATTCAATCTCACAACAATATTCTCTTTCCTCACTCAGAAGAAGTACCTCCTCATCCCTTCAAGTTTGGTCATGAGATGGTAGTAATTCTGTCCCATCTTTAGCCTCTACTTCTAATTCTAGTTGTCTTGCTAGTTGTTTCATTATCTCCTAACAAGAGAGTAAGCCTGTTTTTAGAAGCTTTAAAGCCATGCATTGACTTACATAGACTTGCAACAGGTATTGACTTCTTTTTTTGCTCAGAAAGTCCTTGATGGCATCTTCTATGATTATAAAGCTATTTCATCTACATTAAAAATCTGTTGTTTAGTGTAGGCACTTTCATTAACTATCTTAGATAGATCTTCCAGGTAATTTGCTATAGCCTCTACATCAGTAATTGCTTTACCTTCCATTTTTATGTTATAGAAGCAGCTTCTTTCCTTAAATTTCATGAACCAACCTCTGCTATCTTCAAACTTTTCTTCTGTGGCTTCCTCACCTCTCATCCTTCATAGAACTGAAGAAAGTTAGGGCCTTGCTCTGGATATAGGCTTTGGGTTAAGGGAATCTTAAGACTGGTTCGGTTTTCTATTGACCATTAAAACTTTCTCCTTATTGGCAATAAGGCTGTGTCACTTTTTTACCCTTCGTGTGTTCATTAGAGTAGCACTTTTATTTTTCTTCAAGAACTCTTCCTTTGCTTTCACAATTTGAGTAGCTGTTTGGCACAAGAGGTCTAGATATTGGCCTGTCTGAGCTTTTGACATGTCTTTCTCACTAAGCTTAATCATCTAGCTTTTGATTAAAAGTGAGAGACATGTGGCTCTTCCTTTCACTTGAACACTTACAGACCATTAAAGGGTCATTAATTGGTCAAATTTTGATACCATTGTGTCTCAGGAAATGGGGAGACTCATGGAGGTAGAAAGACTAAGGAATGGCTGATTGGTGGAACAGTTAGAACATAACATTTATCAATTAACTTTGCTGTCTTACATGGTAAGGTTCATTGTGCCCCTCAAATAATTATAAGAGTAACATCAAAGATCACTGAGCACAGACTATAACAAATATAATAATAATGAAAAAGTCTGAAATATCGTCAGAATTGCCAAAGTGAGGAAAAGCTACTTGAAAAATAGCACCAAGAGACTTGCTCAATGTAGGGTTGCCTCAAAATTTAAATTTGTAATAAATAAATAAATAAATAAAATCAGTATCTGTGACGTACAATAAAGTGTTATAAAACCAGGGATGCATGTATTTTAATATCCCAACTCCAAAGAAGTTTGCATCTCAAGTTCATTGGCACATTTTAAAATTCTCTTAGTCCCTTTATATTCTCACTTTTCTCAGTTAGGATTCCATAAAGCATCACTGTAATCACTTCATTGCATGAACTATCCACTCTCTTTCCCTTGTCTCCTTCTCTGGCATTCTTGCCAGTAAGAAGGGGGAAAAAAACAAAATCAAAACCAAACCAAACAAAAACAACTCAGTGCTAGTAAAATGCAACTCCATGCCAGCTCTACATCTACTCTATAAGAGATGAATTTGGCTGTAGCAAAATTCACAATCATTACTTTGCAAATCATAACCCAGATTTCAAAGTGTCCAAGAAATACTGCTCTATTTCTCTTGTATAATTGCTTTCTCGCGTCTTAAAAGAATTATTGTACAATTTCTCCTATCTTCAACAGCTATTCCATGCTTTCTCAAATGATTATCTCAATTTTTATTCCTTGAGAAGATAGAAGCAGGGCGCCTCCGTGGCTCAGTCATTAAGCGTCTGCCTTCAGCTCAGGTCATGATCCCAGGGTCCTGGGATTGAGCCCTGCATTAGGCTCTCTGTTCAGCAGAGAGCCTGCTTCTCCCTCTCCCCTCTGTCTGTCACTCTGCCTCCTCGTGCTTTCTCTATCTTTCTGTCAAACAAACAAATAAATAAATAAATCTTTAACCAAAAAAAAAAAGAAAAGAAAATAGAAGGGATCAGATGAGAATATCTCAAAATCACACAGCAAAATTACCAGCAAATCTTCTTGCTTTTGCTGAAATATATCAAGTGTATTTCTGCATGTGGACCTTTTGCCTATAAGACTCTTTCTTCAAATGTCCACTAGGACTTGCTCCTTAACATCATTTTAGCCTCTGTTAAATATTCACTTTTTCAGAGAGATGCTTCCCAACTACTCCATCAAAAATGCACCCATTTGAGGGCACCTGCATGGCTCAGTCGGTTAGGTGCCAGACTCTCAATTTCAGCTCAGGTCATGATCTCAGGGTTGTGGAATGGAGTCCCACGTCAGGCTCCATGGAACCTACTTAAGATTCTCTCTCTCCCTCTGCTCCTCCCTACCCTCTCTCTCCCTTTCTAAGGAAAAAAAAAAAAAAAAAAAAAGACAGAAGGCACCCATTCACTACTCTGTTCTTACAGGGGATTATTTCCATTACAATCTTTATTAAATGTAAAACTATATTGCTTATTTGTTTTTGTTCTATGTCTTACATTTTAGAATGAAAACAAGGAATTTGCTGATCCTGTGTCTGAAGCATCTAAAATGGTGCATGATGCTCAATACCTACTTTTGAATAATTAATTAAAATCATATCATTAAAAATGTAATGAAAGATTTTCAAAACCTCTGAACTAAAAACAATGTTAACAAGAGAAAATAAATATCTAAAAAAATAGAGATATACCATGTTCATGGATTAGAAGACCATACTGTTAAGATGTTGATCTATAGATTTAACACAGGCCCATTAAAAATGCATGAAAGCTTCCTTTTAAAAAAAAAATTTTTTTATTTATTTATTTGACAGACAGAGATCACAAGTATGCAGAGAAGCAGGCAGAGAGAGAGGAAGAAGCAGGTTCCCTGCTGAGCAAAGAGCCCCATGCGGGGCTCAATCCCAGGACCCTGAGATCATGACCTGAGCCAAAGGCTTTAACCCACTGAGCCACCCAGGTGCCCCAAAGCTTCCTTTTTTTTTTTAACCTAGATATTGACAAGGTGATTTTAAAATGTGTATACAAATATGAAAATACATATAATAGCAAAAACAACCTTAAAAAACAAAGTAAAGTTGGAGGACTTATATTACTGACTTTAAGACTTACTATAAAGCTACATTAATCAAGACAGTGTGGTATAGATATTGGGTAGGGAAATTAGATCAACAAAATATACTGAGAGTCTAAAAAGAGGCAAAAACATATACACAATTAATTTTCCACAGAGGCATTAAAAAAATCCAATGAATAACAGAAATTCTTTTCAATTGTACACCTAGTTGGAAGAAAAGGCACACCACTCTCTCACAGTGCACACAAAATTTAAGTTGGATCATTGGCCTGAAATACAAACTGTGAAGCTTCTAAAAGAAAATACAGAATATCTTCATATCTTTAAGGTAGGATAAATTTCTTAGACAAGACACAGAAAGCTCTAATCATAAAAAAAGTGCTAAATTGGACTGCACTGAAATAAAACTTTTCTACTCAAAGACATTATTAATAAGGGGTACTGGGGTGGATCAGTAGGTTAAGTATCTGCCTTTGCTCAGGTCATGATCCCAAGGTCCTGGGATCAAGCCCTGCATCAGGCTCCCTGCTCAGTGGAGAGCCTGCTTCTCCTTCTGCCATCCCCCTTGCTTTGTTCTCTGGCTCTAGATCTCTGTCAAATAAATAAATAAAAATCTTTAAAAAAGACATATTAATAAAATGTGTAGGTAAGACACAAACCAGGGGAATATATTCACAAAACCCGTATATGAAAAACAACTGATAACAGGATACACAAATAACTCTTAAAAATCAATAATAAAAAGATAGACAACCCAGTTAAAAATAGAATAAATATTTCCACCAATACTTCTTAACTGAAGAATATAAAAGACCAATAAGTACATTGAAAAGTGCTTGGCACCATTACGCATTAAGAAAATGCATATTAAAAAAGTTAAAAATGGAACTACCTATGATCCAGCAATCACACTAGAGGGTATTTACCCAAAGAATACAAAGCACTAATTCAAATGGATACATGCCCCCTTATGTTTATAACAGCATTATTTACAATAACTGAGATAACTGAAGTAGCCTGGGTCCATTGAATAATGAATGGATAAAGAAGATGTGATACACACACACACACACACACACACACACACACACACATATTCACACAATGGAATATATTCATCCATAAAAAAGAAAAAGAACGAAATCTTGCCATTTGCAAGCTTAAGAGTATAATACTAAGTGAAATAAATCAGTCAAAGAAAGACAAATACCATATGATTTCACTCATATGTGGAATTTAAGAAACAAAAATTAAAGGGGGAAAAGAGAGAGAGAGACAAACCAAGAAACAGACTCTTAATTCTTAATTGTAGAGAACAATGGTTACCAGAGGGGAGGGTGTGGAGGGATGGGTTAAATAGTTGGTAGAGATTAAGGAGTGCACTTATCATGATGAGTTCCAGGTGATATATGGAAGTATTGAGTTTTTATATTGTATATCTGAAAATAATATAACACTGTATGTTAACTAACTGGAATTTAAATAAAAACTTTTTAAAAAGCAGGAGAAAAGGAAAGAAAATGCAGATTAAAAGAACAATAATAGGGGCATCTGGGTGGTTCAGTTGTTTAAGGGACTGCCTTTGGCTCAGGTCATGATCCTAGAGTCCCAGGATCGAGTCCCGCATGGGACTCCCTGCTCAGAAGGGAGTCTGCTTCTCCCTCTGACCCTAACCCCCTCATTGTCTCTCTCCCAACCTCTCTCATTCTCTCTCTCAAATAAATAAAGTCTTTTTTAAAAAAATAAATAAGTAAAAGAAGAATAATATATCACTACATACCCACCAGAATGGTTAAAGTTTAAAAGACTGACAGTGTAGCAAAGGACATAGAGAAACAAGAATTCTTACATTGCTGGTAGAACTATAAAATTATGTAATAGTTTTGGAAAAATATTTGGCAGTTTCTTGTAAAATTAAACATATTCTTTCCATTTGACCCTGTAATTCTACTCCTGGGTATTTACCAAGACATATGAAGACATATGTCCACACATAACTTGTACATGAGTGTTCACAGCAACATTATTCATAAGAAGCATAAACTGGAAACAATCCAAATATCCTTCAACATCAGAAAGGATAAGCAATTTGTGGTATAGTCATTTATTGGAATATTACTGAGCAACAAAAAGGAATTAACTACTAACGCATAAATGGAAACTCAAAATGAAATGGGTATATCTTTAAAATTTTTAAACTTTAAAAATTTTGAAGTTTAAAAAGATGAAGAAGTCAGATTCTTAAAAGTACATGTGGTAGAATTCAATTTATAAAAATTTTCTAGTTATCTACTATGTTACAGACTATTCCAAAACTTAATTTAAAAAAATTTTTTAAAAATTAAAATTAGGTATTTTGCTCTCAAATCTGCAATTTGGGAAGATTTGTGAATATCCCATCTCCACTCCATACAATGTCAGCTGGGCAGCTCCACTGGGACAGTCAGACATACTTTCAAGATAGCTCACTCACATGGCTGGGAAATTGGTGTTGGATGTTGAAACTCAGCCAGGGCTATTGGTTAAGGTCCTCAGTATCTTTCCACTTGGATTTTTCTATAGATTATTTGGACTTCTTCACAATATGCTAGCTGGGTTCTCAGAGTGTCCCAAAATTCACAAAGCAGAAACTGCCCATCTCATAAAGCATGAGCCTGAAAATTGGCACAGCATGACTACTGCCATTTATTGGTTAAATTTTTATACAGTCCTCCTATTTTCAAAATGTTGAGGATACAGATCTCACCTCCTGATGGAAAGAGTATCAAAGAATATGTGGTCATCTACCAGACACACAGTACTAGAATATAGAAGGCTAATCTATGTTGATAGGAATCAGAATAGTGTTTGCCTTGGGGTAGAGAAAGTAGTAGGTATTGACTGGCAAAGCACATATGGGAAATTCCTCAAGTAGGAGAAATGTTCTATATCTTCATTAAAATGGTAGTTACAGAGGTGTATAAATCTGTCAAAATTCATCAAACTGTAACACTAAATATCTATGTATTTCACTGTATGAAAATTTACCTCTACTTAAAAAATAACCTCTTTATGTGGTAGCAAGTTCCTTCTAAGCAAACATATTCACACTAACTAAAAGTTTAGATGTCAGTTTACTATATACTGAGTTCTGTTGAAAAATCTCTTCTTTCTTATTTTTGAATTACTTTAGTAAAAGAAATCATAAAATACTGTATCTTAAATCATGTTCAAGCCAATAAGTTCAAGACTGAAAATTCTGGGAAAAAACATTTTTATTCAGCATATATGTTAAAGTGATAGATATGCATATATACAAATTAATATTTACACATACATAATTTGATTTTGATTATTTTATTCAGTTTTTATATTTGGGCTTTGAGAAAATTCAAAAAAAATCCTAGCTAAAACCATTTAAAAATCAACTGATTTCTGAAGTATGTTCTTATGGTGGCATCAGATTAAGAACCATTTTTGACATCCTAAACTTGATACCCTTGATGAACTTTAGGAAGGACAAATTCTCCTAGAGTTTCTTAAATCACGAAGGAACTACTGGATTATCAAGTATATTGCATTATATTTAATTCTCAATAATTATTGATCTATAGATAATGCTAAAGGCAATTCTATTTTAAAAAATCCATTAACCAGAAAATTCTGTTTTTTAGGAATTCTGTATAAAGAAAGAAGGTAACAGAATAGGAGTTTAAAACTATAAACATTATTCATGACTGTTTACCTCAGTTGCAAAACTAACGTAGTATCTATGTTCACTAAGGATGTTAGCTGGAGACTGGGTGCCTTGAGCTATAATTCTAGCAGTTCTCTTTTGCTGAGCAAGTTTTCTTCATGTGAGTGTGCCCTCCAAGCAGGCCAAGTCAATGGTTCAAGAATTAGTGTTGATGAGTTAGCTATTCACTATCTTCCAAGAGATTCCCCATTGAAACTATGCTTAAGGCTGTCTGTGACTTTGTCTTCTTTCTCTCCTTGGTTCCCTTCCCTTCAAGTGACTGTCCTCTGAATACAAGTCTGTGGCTACTGAATGTCATGGGTGACTGCATGCTTGCATTTGCAATTAGAGGAAAATAACACTTGGCTACCTTTTAACTCCATTCCTTCTTCTTTGTCTGCAGACAGCACTGCCCAGCACAAGAACTATCATGTGCATTTGACCAGCCCCCTTCTAATGCTGGAGTTCATGTTAGTATTCAATGCTACACATGTCTACAGCACAGTGTGTATACAGAGGGTCAGCCACCAGGGAGAGGGGTTGATATCACCCTCTTACTTACAGGCAGCCTGTAACTTCAGGAGTGCTTCATGAATATCCAAATGCCTGAATGTAGGATGTCACCATGTCTACCTCTTCTAAAGTAAATCATCTCTCAAAATAATCTCTTTTCTCTCTTCACATCCTGATTCCTAGGAGAGTCCCCAGGTCCTCAGCATAACGAATTAAATAAATTCTTCTAAAACAGAATGAGTGATAGGTTTAGACTTCACAGGACTACTTATAGAAATCAATTCCTAATTAATGGAAGAGTATCAAAAGTGTCAAAAGAAGGGTATGTATATGCATATATTTTTCGCAGAAGCCATGTGTTCCATGCCTATTTTGGATTCCCATCTTAAAAAATTTCCCTCTTTTTGCCCCCATTCTGTTGGCTTACCAAAAGAATAAGTTTCAGTGATGAAAACCCATTCAGAAGTTTGCCAGTCAATATAATAATGGGTTGATAGTTGGTGTTTGGAGAAAAAAAGTTGTGGTGTTAAGATATTTTTATTTGTTTACCTGAGATTATTGTGGAGGTCTGGATGAGCAGGGATACTCAGTTTGTATGCATGGGTTCAGCCCTCCACTTTTTAAAATATCAAAATCCTTTCATACCACCTAATAAAGATGCACTGCCCCAATACCCATGAAGGACTTCCTTTTCCCCCCAAACTCTGTCCCAGACCCTTAAAACTCCCTAGGATCCAGCCATTCAAGAATTAATGTCTGGCATGTCCTAGAAGGGTGCCTCTGAACCCCTGTTTCAGTCTATTGTAATTAGTCAGTGATCACACGGGACCAGTTGGTTATAATGAAAGTCGATGAGGTCATATAATTGTATACTTTTTTCCATTAATCATCTGTGCATATGGAGTCAACTCTGAGTTAGCTATATCAATGACTAATTGATAATATAAAATGTAACAAACCATATTAAATGCTCTTCATTTTACTTTGGAATACATTATGTGATTTTCAGCAAGTTCAAACCTTTAACTATGGTTTGATGCTAGTAATAGGTCAGTAATACAAACTAACTTGTTATGATGTCCCAAATATCCAAGATAACTAACACCCCAAGGGAAATTAAGGGAATGAACAGGTATTGATCATTTTCCTATACTGGCTGTTATCTCATTAAATTCTTTCAAAATCCTCTCAGTATCATTATTTCCACTTTTTAGTTGCATTTCATATGACACAGCTCTCTAAGCACCAGCACAAAGATGATCTATTTTATGCTTTTCGAAAAAAGCATAAGAAATATGACCGTGCCAATTTCATTTTAGGAAAAGACTCAGGTTAAGTAGCTTGCTCAGGACTACACACCAATAAGGAACAGACCTTAAGTAAGGATTGTAATTTTTAGACTTCTACTCCAGATTCCCACTTCCTGGGGATATGTCATAACTGCACTATTTGAGAATTATATTCCATTCAGGCTATCTTCCCTATGTCAAGATACCTCTTGGCAACAACAGAGCCCCTGTGTACTTTCTCCCACCCTCCATCGCGTTGGCATCAGTCCTCAACATAGCCTTATTATTGTCTGGCTCCTCCGCAGAGAATGCCCTTGACAGTCCCTCAGAACTGTGGGTCAGTACACACACACACACACTCACACACACACTCGCACACTCCCCTCTCCTTGTGTCAACAGGATTTTGATTAGTTAGAATTTTAAATGATCTCAGAAGCTTTACTTTTGTTTTCAGATGAGATGTCATTTCTTTGTTGCTGACAGCCTCCACCAGGCAGAAAGGAGAGTTCAATGTTTTCAGCTGCCACTGTGCACTGGAAGTTTCTTACCACTATGCAAACTCTCATTCTTCCCCTTGTCCACATAAACAAATTAATCTCATCATGAAAGGAGGTGTTAAAAAGAAAGGAAGAGAGTGAATGAAGGCGGGAGCAGAGAAAGACAAAATTAAGGAGGGGGGAGGCAAGAATAAAGACTCCAAACAGAGATTGCCATGGAAGAAAGAATGTTTCCCAGTGTAAAAGACTCGTCTTTCAGAAGAAAACTACTTCTGGCTGCAAAATAAGCCTCCTACTGTTAGACTATTTAACTCTAGCCAATCTCCAGGGGTCCCATCCAAATTAATATCATTCCTTTGTCAGAATCCTCCTGTCTTTAGTTACCCCTCTCCATCTGTCCCCTTTGAAAGATTGCTGGGCACTCCAGCTTCAATATCCTTCTTCCCGGCTGCCTGCCTTGGGCTTTAAAGACCGATCTCTCACACAGAAGCAGCTCATCCTGGGACTCGGGGAGTGAGAACTAATTGGCAAGGGCCATCCTCTATACTACCAAGAAAACCCCAAACAAATGGAAAATGCCAAGCTTGTTTTAAACAAAAAGCTATCCTTATAACTGTTGATTCCACAATTACCATGTTACGTAGCTCTGGCAATGAATCTCTCCAGTTACATTTTTCTCTAGAAAATCTGCATGTAAGGAAGCAATTACAAATGTCAAATCATTCAGTAAATAAAATTTGTATGAAATGCAAATCAGTTACTTAGCTAGCATACCCCAAACAACAGAACCATCTACAATGTTTGAGTTCCAGAAGGCATAATTGAGATCATCTAGCCAATCTCTTCATTTCGAGGTGAGAAAACAGACACATGAGGCCTGAAAGTTTCCCTGCTGCACTACACAGTTAGCTAGTGGTGATGCTAAAAATAGAAACCAGATCTGAGTTCTGGTCCAATGATCTGATTTTTTTGTTATAAAATGTGAAGATAGATAAAGCCAGAAAGGGCTTACATTTAGAACAATGGGAAGCACTTTTATATTTATAAGCCCACGTATATAAACACATGACCACTTTGCAAACACCAGTTCTCTTTCCCTTTCATAGCTCAGGTTTTGTGTTAAGAAATAAGAGCTATTCTTCATATAAATCTAGCAGACACTGAAAGGGAAATGTGCTGCTTCAGAAATCATATCCAGTGTGCTTTAAATTCAATCTATATATTTGGAGTTTATCTACTCCTCTGCCTTACCTTAACATTTTTCCCTTCCTTTATTGTAGATAGCTGTGTATTGGCTAAATTAGAATAAAACAAACAAAAACCCTCAAAAACTTTATAAAATTTGTATTTTTCACATTTTCCTCCAAATACCCACTGGCATTTAAAAATGCTCCCATACATACCCTCATTTAATTATCTTCACCCCAGTTCTGAAAATCGGCTTGCTATTACCCTACACTGTCTAGCTTCCTTTGCCCTATTTACACTTAAATTCCTTTCTCCTTTTCTGAATTGTCTTCTACCTATACTCCTTAAATGTGATTCTTTCACCAGGTCTTTGCTCTGAACCCACTCTGGACAACAACAATTTCAGCTTCTTTCTTAGCTTTGCCCGATTGAGAATAAATCATCACCATTACGCATTCCTCTTCCTTAAATTCAGTACTTCATAATTATCCGTGATTACTTCTCCTGTGTTGACATATATTTAATTACACAATCTGAACACTCTGCCTTCCATTTATTTTCAGTTTAAGTCAATTTAACAAACATTTACAGTCCCCTTATTTTATGCAAAGCACTGTGCTAGGCTCTAAGTGGTATAAAAAATGAGCTACTTATATCCCCTCATCCCAGGGTGGTTATCTGTCAGTCGGGAATATCTTCTCCAATAATGTGTCAATGATAATTTGTCTACTTTATAGAGGTATTTTGAGAAGTAAATGAACAAATGCATGTAGATCTCAGCACATAATAAGTTCTCAGTGTGTATTACCTGATACGATATTGCTTTTAGTGTTATTGACAAATCATTTCTTTGATCCTCTCCAGTCTTAAATGCTATGATAAAAATATATAGAATACAAAATTAAATGTGTCAAGAGCAATAGGAGACCTTGCAGACAGCATTCTAAACAAGTGATTAAACAACACTGGTAACGTGACATACTGATGTCATTTGCCTCTTGATAATCATGCACTGAGAAGGGTCATTGACCTTTGTGATATTCTTGCTATCTATAAGTATATAGCCTGAATCAAATCATGAGAAAACATCAGGCAACCCCAGAACAAGAGGTGGTCTACAAAATAACTGCTCAGACTCTTCAAAATTCTCAAGGTCATGAAAACAGACTGGAGAACTCTCTCTGATTAGAGAAAACTGAAGAAACATGCCAGATAAAGGACCAGATAAATGCCATTAATGGGATAATTGCTAGAATCTCAAAAAGGGTATGGATTAGTTAATGGTGGTGTATCAATCTAATTTTCTGGCTCCAATCATTATGTTATGGCTATTTAAGTTATTGAGATTTGGGGAAACTGGGTGAATGGTGTATAGAGTTCTTTGCACTATTTTAGTAAGGTTGAAATTATTTCAAAATGAAAGGTTTTCATTAAAAATTAGAGCACTATAAAATGCAAATGTAAGATAAGGAAAGTGAGAATTGTTCCTCGATGCACAGGTGAAAGGGAGAGAATGAAGTAGATAGCAAAAGGATTTTAGAAGATGCAAGCACCTAAGCCAGGATTTGAGGCCACTGATATCAAGGAAAGATATTCTAGGCAAAAGAAAAAAAAAAAAAAGAGCAGAATTATAAGCAGCAAAAAGCAAAAAGGAAGGTGTGTTTGGATAGAAGTAATCATGTTCTTTTGGGATTCAGTGTCTTTGAGGGGGAGTAGTGTGAGACAGAAGCCAGATTTGAATATTTTTATATCTCTGTAGTATGGTATATAATGTGCATCCTCACCAAAATGTCCACATCCCAATCCCCAGAATCTGTGACTATGACTTTACATCGTAGAAAAGACTTTGTAATGTGATTAAATTAAGGATCTTGAGAAGGGGAAAGGATCCCAGGTTATACAGATGGGCCCAGCAGAATCACAAGGGTCCTCATGAAAGGGCAGGAAGAAGACCCAACGCAGGAGGATATGGAACAAGGGAAGCAGAGGTTGGAGCAACAGGCTTTGAAGAGGGAAGAAGAGGTCGTGAGCCAAGGAAAAAGATGGGCCCTTGCAGCTGGAAAAGACTAGGAATTAGATTCCTCCCTTAAGTTTGTGGAAGAAATAGTCTTGTGAGCACTTTTATTTTAGACTTCTGACCTCCAGTATTGTAAGAGAATAAATTTGTGTTGGTTTAAGCCACTGAATTTATGCTACTTTGTTACAGTGGCAATAGGAAGCTAATACAGTCTCTATTACCCTTCTTGGGGCCCACTGCGGTTTTACTTCCATCTGGACTATTGTTGTAACCTCCTCAGTGTTCTCTCTGCTCTATTCTGTATCTCTGCCTTCTATGAAACGATATTAAATTAATTTTTTTGTCAAGTCCTGGACTGATCATGTCATTCCTCTAAACCAAAGCTCTCAAGGGAACCCAGTACCTGCTAAAAAAAAATCCGTGCTTACTATCCTGCCATTTACAAATCTGGCCCCAACACGCACTTCCAACTTCATCTGGGTGTCTCTGCAGCATTGATTCTTCACCCAGGCAAATGAATTTGGTCGCAGTCTCTGGGACTCTCCTCCTGCATCTCAGAATGCCAGGTTTAAGGTCCAGATCATGTCCCCACTCTTTCATATCCTAGCCCATAATAATGTCTCTCTCTATTGAATGCCTATCGGCTACTGATTGTGCTCTCAAACCCTCATTCCAACTGTTTCTAGTGCCCAGGCCCAAAATAAAGAGGCCCCAAAATTCACAAACAACTTTATATCTGAGAATTGATACATGGAAAAATCCCAGTGAGCGGGATTGCCATTTGAAGACATGATTCAGGATTTTGTAAGTATGTACAAATCTGGGATGCAGATTTAGAAAATCCTCAAGGCAATTAAAGTGTGTAAAACATGGAGGGGAGGGGGATGGGGGGATGGGTGATGGACATTTAGGAGGGCACGTGATATAATGAGCACTTGGTGTTATACACACCTGATGAATCACTGACCCTCTACCTCTGAAGCTAATAATACACTTATGTTAATTAGTTTAATTTAAATTTAAAAAATAAAGTGTGTAAAATAGAATTCAGGAAGACTAAAACTGATAAGGAAAAAATGACCCAAACAACATGTTATAATGGTGGTTTTGTAGTCATGTTTTCTGGGTTCAAAACCTGGATCTATCACTAAGCAGTTTTAGTTCCATAACTGGGATCACTGTCAATTAAGATAACAGATTGTCCTTCCTCGTGATGTAATTATAAGCACATTTTCTGATTATAGTACTTAGTTTCATACATAGATCTTTCTACCAAGGGAGAAATTACCAGCATGAACTGTGGTTCTCAATGTAAATTTCTAAAATGACATTCGGGTTCTCACATCACCCTCTTGTGAATTTGGTTAAGTCGATCACTTAGGCTAAGTCCGTAATCAACATAAATCAAGAGAAGCAATCTGAAGCAATCTGCTGCATCGCTCTGGCCAGTGAAAATAACTTCGTATTATTTGCATCTCAATTATTTAGACTGGTTGTCTGTAATGATCAAATCCACCAGATTTTCGCTCAACTTTCCACTGTAATTTGCATAGATAACCTTCTTGTGCACCTGGCATTGTCCCGGAAAGTGTCAGGCAGCTGCTCCATTGAAAACAATAACAGCTGTGAAGCTTAAATCATTTCATGTTTTAGTAAGATGACAACAATATAATATGCAAGCAGCAGACGGGAAATTCCTTTTGGACATTGCTTGTTGAAAATGCAGAACAGCAAAGAACCATGCAATACAGTTATGTGTGTTAAACTCTGCAGATAGAAGCCAGTGACACTTTCAGAAAAACCTGGTGATTCACAGTTTCAGAGAGTTGCCAAGAGCATGTTATCTTAGTACATACCTTAAATCCCTGAAATCTCATGCCTAAATGAAACTGAGGAGAACTAAGAAGCACTTCTTAGCCTAATTCCTAATTCCCTTCATATGATGATATTGAGTCATATTAATTAGTTTGTCTATAAACACTTTTTGATAAAGTCCCTCTACATTCTTTTTACTTAAATTCTCTTTGGCAAATGGTTATAGAACCACATACAGTCCCAAACTCCCATATATGTATATAGTAAAAGACAGAAAGAAAGACAAAGAAAAGAAATATCCCATGCTTATTTGCATAATTTCTAATTCCTGTATAGTAGCATGCCCCTGCAAATGAGTACAACCAATTTCATGAAATCAAACTCCTAAAAACTCTCTCTTTAGAAAGGTGACAACACAGAAACCTACAGATTACCAGACACTCAGAGGCAATGGAGACTGACAAATTCAACAAGCACTCTAGCTGACCTTTAGATGATTTTGATGAAGAAAAGGGCAGCTCACTTGAGTCGGAGAAAGAAGTGCTCACCTAAGTGAAAATATTTGGCAGGCACTGAGCTGGGTCCTTGGTTGGTCCCCAGTGAATCTCAAGTCACTGTCTGAAGATTTGCCCTTCTGCTATTTTTGAATTTGAAAGCAAAAGACCTATTTCAATCCAAATATTCCAGGAAACTATCTACCTATGTATCATGAGGATACTTTGAAAAATTCATCTTTAATGCTCTCCAACCCAGTATAAGTTATTTTCTTGCTTAAAAAAAATCACCAGTTGGATTCCCATTGTCTCTAGTATGGAATCCTAACATTTCATGACATGGTCTTTGACACTTTCACCTTGTCATCTTTTCTTCTTTCTCATTTTTAAGCTTTGTTTAATGAAGGTTTTCCAATTACAAAAGTATGTGGTTAAAATAAGCAAATTAAAAATACATGGAAGTAGGGGCGCCTGGGTGGCTCAGTGGGTTAAGCCGCTGCCTTCGGCTCAGGTCGTGATCTCGGGGTGCTGGGATCGAGTCCCGTATCGGGCTCTCTGCTCAGCAGGGAGCCTGCTTCCTCCTCTCTCTCTCTGCCTGCCTCTCTGCCTACTTGTGATCTCTCTCTGTCAAATAAATAAATAAAATCTTTAAAAAAAAAAAATACATGGAAGTATAAATATTAAAATAAAAATTAAAACCCAAAACTAACCACTATTATTCATATTTAATTTTATTTCCTAACAATTGCTTTTTACTGTGTGGATATACATTCTCCCTCCTTCTGCTTTTGTTCTTTTTTATATCCGGCCTTTACTCTAAGCACTTTCACAAATATTTTTAGCCCTACAACCTAGGAATTCATTACAAAAAGATCATAATGAAACAGTTTTAGACTCTACGTTATTAAGAGGATAATACTTTTTATGTTAGCCAACATTCCCCACTATGTTTTCTTCTTTTTTCTTCCTTAGGATATGGGTGTTAGAGAAAAATGCAGGGAAAAAGTCCAATTCTTGACTTTTGAGCTTAAGAACCCTAGACTTTGAGGACAACATGATGTAAACTTATACCATAATGTGTGGAACTATAGGTTTAGTAGGGCAACCAACATGTCGTGCTTTGCCCAGGACTATCCTGGTTTGAAAAAAGGAACCTCTCATGTTCTGAGAATACCTTCAGTCCTAGGAAAATCAGGACAGCTGGTCATCCTACCAAGAGCCAGCTTTTCTTGCTCCTTGTTTAGCCAAATATTCCATGGTCTTGGAAAGCAAGAGTCCCCAGGGCAGGGCCATGTGCCTTGCCAGCAGTCAAACCTTGGAAAGACTGATTCAATGGCAGGTAGGTGAGGGAATTTGAGAGTAGAGAACCTTCTCCTCTTTCTTTAGTAGTACTCAGAAAGGTGCCAGTGGGTCATGAGATAGGGAGGAAAAATTCTGATTATCTTCATTTTTCTGTCTGAGAAACAGGAAATGAGAATGTTAGGAAGTATGAGGAGAACAGAGGAAATGGTGGCTAAGGGAAATGTCAAAGACCCTGACCAGGGACAGCAACTACAGCACATCTGGTGGCCCTGCTGAAGGTAGAGGCCAAGGCGAGTCAACACAGTAATATCCCTGCTTTCAACTGTATCCAACAGCCTCACTCAGGAGCTAATGAAAGGATTCTTGAAATGATTAGCCATAGTTTCTCCAGAGGATTTTCAAAACACTGATCTGGTTCCCCTCATTTTATAGATAAAGAAATGGAGTCTCATTTTATAGATGAAGAAATAGATGAGGAACAAAACTTCCTCAAGATCATTCACTTAGTAGTAGAAGCAGAACTAAAACCAAGATTCTATACTGATCATGGTCAGTTTGAAATGTTTGAAATGATATAACTTACAGGACTTATGGGTGGGAATAGAAATATCTCCAAAGTACCAGGAACTGTGTAGGGTTTTGAACTTTTACCATACTTATTAATAAATGAACATGTTGCTATTTCTTGGATACTGACAAAAGGCATGAGACCAGTGGGTTGGAAACAAAGAACTCTACTACTCACAGCAAAAGCAGTGGTGAGCTTCACGGTTATTTGCTTCAGGTCTCCATGTTCCCAAGTTTCATGAGGGCAATGCAAAGGGCTCATGATGGATGCCTGCAAACAAAACAGGTTGCATTTAGAGGACAGAAATGCTAAGCCTGGGTTATTCACCACTTTTTTAGTAAGCAGAAGTAAACCAGCCTTGCTTTTGGTAAAGATGGTACCTCATCTCTCAAAACTCCTTGCTGCTGCACACAACTCTGATAAATGGTCCATTAAAGAGTGAGAAGATTCCAGCAAGAATGCACAAGGAAGCTCAGGGCCTGTGACAGACTGTTTCTCCCAATAACTATCATTTAAACTAAATGGTGAAATGAACTTACATGGTTATATGGCATAATACAGCCCATTCATTTACCCATTCTTCCAAAAACTGAGATTTGACTCACCGCATTATAGGAAATAAAATGTTTTCCAAACATTGTGGAATGTTTCTAAACATTCTAAAGTAGTATTACTAATAAACACTAATACTAATGCTAATTCTAATTCTAATAAATACTAATAGAGTATTCTAAATACTTTCTGTATTTCTATAATCACGTATTCCACATATCAGTGTTAAAGTATGGCTATTTAACAAGGGTAATAGTCCAAATATCTAATATGAGCACCAGTCAATCAGAACAGAAACTAGACATAAATAGCAGTATACTTCATGATTGTACTAGCTATTAAGTTCTATTAAGACTGAGCTCATGCTTAACTTAGAATATAGAAAGTTGAACACCAAGAATTTGTAGGAGTCCATCAAAAATGTGTAGCATTTGCCTAGGGACATGTGAATGCATGTTAGTGATCACAGTCCCAGTCTGTTTGCTCTAATTCAATTGGAAGTCAATCCAGAAAATAACTCTGTGACTCAAAAAAACCCTGTTAACTTCCCAACTTTCAAATGAGTATGAGGAAACCTGTTTGCATAGAAATTAGGTTGTTTGGAAGGCCAGGGTAAAGTATGGCTTCAGCTAAAAGGAATTCTCTAGGGAGCAGCTGTTTGAGAAAGGTCAAAGCATTCTTTTAATTAACAAAAAGGTGAAATAATTTTGGGTGATGTTTTTATAGTCTTGAGGAAGGATTATGAGTGACTAAAGCTCTGGGGACAACACAGTGGCACTTAAATGCTTTTTCTACATATTGTCAATGGAATCTCTCTGGTTAGTCTCTCCAGGAGGTAAGATATAATTGGCAGTATGAAAAATTTCCCCCCAAATTCTGTTATTTTCTATCTCATTTGGAAGAAATGCTAAGGCCTACGCATGGCTCATAGCCACTAAATCAACCACTTACAAACCCAGATGCATCTCAAAGAGAAAGTTCTCGCTTACTTTCTTCTAAGCCTCTCAAGGAAAATTATTTTACCGTTTTTTTCTACTTTTTTAAGTTTTTATTTTAATTCCAGTTCATTAACATATTACCATCTGTTTCTTGGGAGTGACACTAATTTCATCTTGCCTCATGGCCCGAGAATCCCAATGAGAAAGTCACCAATGACCTTGTATGGTAAGCAGAGAAACCAAAATACAAAAATGAAGTCCTTTCAGAGGCACTGTCAGTTGTATTGTAGAATAATGTAGGACTCTGTTAATTCAAATGAACTGAACAACTGTCTCATGTTTCTACTGCATAGATCTGGAATCTCTGAGTCAGCAGAGATTTAAGCTTCATTCCTGTTTGGAACATGTTTATGGGTTTTTTCCCCCCCTATTAATAAACATGAAAAGATGTGAAAATATCAGAGAATTCAACATTCAACTTCAAATTAATAAGAATCATTTACTAAGAAACTCTCCTGCTTCCCCAAATGGTTTGATGATTTATGAATGGTATAGAGACAGTAAAGTTCTCAAATGAAAGGTGATATATTGATTGACAAAATTTATAGTATCTTTATTGAAATGAAACATAGCAGTGAGGCGCTTTCTAATCCATACATGTGTACTGTAATTTAGGAGGTAAAATCTGTTTTTGCAAGTTCATTTTTCTAATGTCAGTTGTAGAGCTGGATAAAAATGGCAGCTCCTGAGCAACTCAAAATTCATTCTACAAATTTCCTAGTCACTAAAATATAAAATCATTATTGAACCAAAAATATGAATATTAAACACCACTTCCAGACTCCAAAGAGAAATCCCACTGAATGAAGTGTAACTGACCCAGAAGAGCAAAGCCCAATAAGAAGGAAGAAAATATTGGTTGGAAACATAAGTTTCAGAGTCAGATTGTCTTCCATTTGAATCCCAGCTCTGCTGCTTATTAGCAGTGTGTCCTCAGCTATTTCCCTAAGTTTTATATTCCCTTATCTGTAAATTGAAGACAGTTATTTCTATCTTAGAGGGTTGCATTAAGAATTAAATATCATAATACATTTACAATGTTGTTCAGCAAAGTGCCAGGCACATTTTAAGAGCTTAATAATGAGAGCTGTTATGGTTAGTGAGAATTTCTCTCTCTTCCAATGTATCACTGTCCTTGGATATGCAGGGTATTTGCAGAAGCTAACAGTCACACTCTTACTAGGATAGCTGTTTTCTAAAGTAATCAATGAAATATCCTTCATCCCATGCAACAATAGCTCTCTTCCTTCATCTGTTTTATAGCTTATAAGTGTAAGTAATTCAGTATATCTGGGAGTAAAAAATTAGGCCAGGTGCATTAATTGCACCTAGTGTGTGCTGGCCATAAGAAGGAGTAGAAAGGACAGGTAGAGTCATGGGAATGACAGATTCTGGGGTCTGAAAAAGGAAAAATACAGATGGGTTCAAATTATCAAGAGTAATTTCTGTCCACGTATCACAGAATCAGGCAAAAGAAACAAGTTCTTTTCCAGCCAAGCAGATACACAGTAGGTAAACACTAGTTGCTGTGTAAATCTCATGGTTCTAGGAGCCAAAGCGATTCCTTCAAGTCCCAGGTGAATGGTGAGTGGGAGCGAGGGAATCCTACACTAGTTGGAATACAAATATCAGGCCTGGCTGGCATCTCCTTACTTAGAGATAAGAAACCAGAAAAAGAGCAAGCTGAGGCCTAGGAAAGAATTTCCAAGATAAGGAAAAAGAAATACTACCCAATTAAAAAATGAGCAAAAGATCTGAACAGACATCTCACCAAAGAAGACACACAGATGGCAAATAAGCATATGAAAATGTGCTCAAAATCATATGTCATCAGGGAAATGAAAACTAAAACAATGAAATACCACTACATAACTCTGAGAACGGCTAAAATTCCAAAGATTAACAATACCAGTTCCTGGTGAGGATTGGAGCAACTCATTCATTTCCGGTGACAATTCAAAATGCCACTTGGGAAGACAGTTTGGCAGTTTCTGACAAAAGTAAAAATACTCTTATCACATAAAACAACTATTACAGTCCTAGGTATCCCAGGTAATCACATTTTCATCTGATACAAAAACATAAGTTGGCAGAAAACCCGTATGTAATTGATTATAGCAGCTTTGCTCAGATTGCCAAAAACTGGGTGCAACCAAGATATCCTTCAACAGATAAGTGGATAAACAAATTGTATAATTATTCAGTGATCAAATATAGATTATTATTTCATGATAAATGAGATATTGAGCCCTGGGAAGACCTGGGTGTATATCTTAAGTGCATATTGCTAAGTGAAAGAAAACATTCTGAAAAAGCTATACACTGTATGATCCCATTATATTACATTAAAATACAGAAACAGTAAACAAATCAGTTGTTGTCAAGAGATCAGGGACTTAACAGAGATGGTTAAATAGGTAAAGCACAGGGGATTTTTTTAATGGTAATAGAACTGTTTTGTATGATACTCTTATGGTAAACACATAGTATTATGCATTTGTCAAAATCCATAAAATTTTACAGTACAAATAGTGAACCTTAATATATACAATTAAAGGGGTGCCTGAGCTGCTCAGTCACTTGGGCTTTGGACTCTTGGTTTTCACTCAGGTCATGATCTGATGGTTGTGGGATTCAGCCCCATGTCCAGCTTTGCACTCAGTGCAGAGTCTCCTTGAGATTATCTGCCCCTCCCCCTGCTTATGCTTGTTCACTCTCTCTCACATAAATAAATAAGATTATATATATATAAACATATATGCATATATGTATACATATATATACATATACATATATATGTATATATATAATCTCCACAATGATGAGGTATGTCAAAAAGATGCATGAGCCATTTGAAAGAGCTCCAATGATGAAACAATTTTTAGAACAAAATTTGGTATTAAATCATAACCTAAAGTATAAAAGAAATAGTCATGAGTCCATACTGATGGACTGAATAAATGAATAGATGGACAGAAAATAGACAAGTCTCCATGCAGAAAAATTCCAAATAATATGTGAAGATATTCTTCCCTCAAGGAGAGGTAACCACTTCCTTCTGAAGAATATGATATGGAAAGGGAAGAAAAAGAGTGATTTTATCGTGGAAAAATCTGACACATATTACCTCAGCTAGGTGATCAAGGTTAATATCAACAGTAATAAGCCATGTTGAAGTATGCTTGATAGATTATGATCAGAATGGCACTTCTTCTTTAAAACCTATAACTCTAGTCTAATCATAAGAAAAAATTTTAGACAACTCTCAACTGAGGAATGTTGTACAAAATATTTAACTGGAACTCTTTATACATGTCAAGGTCATCAAAAACAAGAAAAATCCAAGAAATTGGCACAGCCAATAGGAGTCTAAGGAGACACAATGACTAAATGTAATGTAGTATCCTGGATAGGATCCTACCTTGAGTTAGGCATTTAGCCCCACCTACGTCTCTAATCTTGGGAGTTAAATAGAGTTCAGGGAATCTTCCATGGCTCACAAAACGCTGAACCATGTACCTCAGGCTATGTAGGCTGCCAACTATGAGTATCTTGCATCTGCACTCTTTGCTCGAAATCTGAAGAGACAAAGTTCATCTCTTGGCATCCCCTGTGCCCACCACACACAAACATACCCTTCTCCTTGTCCAGTATTTGTTGCACTTAGCAGTTTTGTGTTTATTTTTCAGTCCAGTGTTTGAAGTATTTTTTAATCTCATCAAAGTAAAGTTTGCTACTTCTCATCCTCCTCTTTCTTTGAAGTTGGCTTTTACATAGAGATAGGGAGAGAAAGATCTTTATTCCAGTGTCTTTAACCAGAAAGTCCAATATTACCTTATTTCAAAGGAAAGTAAACATTAAAAAGAAAAATTACCTGCAATGCTCAGCACTCTTTCCCCTCACTTCCACTATCTTGTATTAGCTTTACATTTTAAGACCAAGTAGATTGCAATGGTATTTTGTGGTACTTTTTGAACTTTAAGGCAGTTAGAACAGTAATGTCCTATATGGATTTTAGCATGATAGCAACTGCCAAAAGAAAAGATAAAATCAGTCTATATTTCCTGTAAAATTTTGTCAAACTTTTGGTTAGCAACAAGGAATTCTAACATATATATGTTATATGTATATGTATATATGTATATGTATATATATGTATACATATATGCATATATGTTTATATATATATAATCTTATTTATTTATGTGAGAGAGAGTGAACAAGCATAAGCAGGGGGAGGGGCAGATAATCTCAATCTAACAGATTGACGTGGAAATTTCTTCCAGATTCTGCTGAGACTTTGTAATAAAAGTTCCCATATTTAAGTGTTTGCATTATCCAAACAGTACTTTTCCATAAGTTATTTGTACCTATTATGTGTGAGGGATTGAGTCTCAGGAACCAGTGAATTTGACTTTTGAAATTTTGTTGAAAATAACACTTAAGATTTGATATTATCAATAGGCACTGAGGGGGGTGTAGTGGCAAACAAACAAATAAACAAAAATATTTGACACTGTCATCAAATCTCCCCCAAAAGTTTTTTTGATTATGCCACTTCTTTGGTTTTCCATGTACCCACTTAGTATATATTAAATAAAAAGTCTCAAAAAATAATGTGTTTAAATTCAGTGCAGCGAGTTAGTGAGTTACATTTAATAACATTTATCTGCTAAAGATAAACAGTATCCTCTTTTAAAGAAAATCACACAATCATGAGGCTCAAATATCTCAACTTTCTGTAAGAAAGATTTAACTAAAAAGATATGGGATTTTCTTATAACTTTCTATTTACTCCCAAATCTTCTATCCCCTTAAATAAGTAAAGATAGCTCTATGTTAGCCTTCCTCACAATATTTGAGCAGCTAACATCGCTGTTGGACCAGTGCTGGATGCACGGACCTCCTGGGGCTAGGGGAGCATGTATTCTATGTAGATTGTGCAAGTCTGTGTACTCTCCTTGGGGAGAGTACAGAACGTTACCCAGATCCTGCCCTCTGCCCTCATGCATCTGTCCCCATCCCCAAGAGGTGTTAGTCCAGCACAGTAGACTTTGCTACTTCTATCATCTTGGTCTTTGTGTTCCTCTTCCTTCATTGGAATTTTATTTATTTTAAATATTTTTCAACTTCAGAGGACATATTGTTTTAGCAGCATTTATCTCTAAAATCACCATTTCATCTAAACTAAATCATAGTATGCATGTTAAAGTGGTCAAGAAGACTCCTAGATCTGGGCAGGTTAAGAATTCAAGTCCAGGACCCACCCCCTTCCCATTCAGCACCTACAGGGGAGCCTCTCACCTGTATGCCTTGCTTTCTCTTGCTTCAAGGGAGGAGGAAGACAGTAACACTGACCTCACAGAATGAGTGAAAGGATTACATGAATTAAAGTAGAGTCCCTGGTAACTAGTAAGCTTCTACTGTAAACTGGCTATTACAGTTCTGAGGACAACATGTTTCTTCAGAATTGTCTTATACCTTCTTTTAGTATTTAAGCTTCTTGATTTTACTTTTATCTTCTTTTAAATCATTTAAATTTTTTACTTACTATTTTTATGCCTTTAGTAATCTTTTATTCTACCCTTTCAAAGTTTTACAGTTTCTTTTTAAGTTTCTTTTGCTCACTGTTAAATTGCATTATTGAAATTAACTTTAATTCTTTTATGGTTACATGTGTTTTATTCCTGAGTTTTTATCCTTTTTTTTTCCTTTTATGTTTTGCCTCTCCCTTTATTGAAACTTTACATTGCTAAGCTTTTAAAGTTTTTTTTCCTTACTTGTTCTTACTTTGATTATATTTTAACATCTATATCTCAATGTTTTAAATATCCTTTATTTGTCCTTTATTTCTCTCTCTTCTTTACACTTTAGTCTCAACTTCTATTCTCAACCTTTCGCTTTTGTGAGTTCATCTATTCCTAATGTCCTCTGTATCTTGATGTCACTTCTTTGACTTCCTTCTGTCTCATTTCTTACAGGTCCAGGAACATGGGAACAGGGAGAATTATGAAGTAAGGCACCCAGTAGTGGAAGTGATTAGTACTTATTTTCTTCCAGCCATCCTCCAGCTGTCCCTCAGGCTCCCATTAATGGGGTCCATATTCCTTCAATGTTTTTTTTTTAAAAAAGATACACATACAATGAGTAATTTGAGAGATCCAACAGACAAAAAAAAAATCTTCCCTAGCTCCATAAAAAATGTTACTGAAATGGTACACTCAGATTGCTAAAATAATGCTATTTTGTTTTTTTAATCACCTCTTATTATAAAGGTAATAGATACTCAAAAGAAAATTTAAAAATTCAAGAATGCATTTTAAAAAGCCCTAAAAAAACTAAAAAATTATTTACAATCCCATTGGCCAGAGATTACCACCTTTATACTTCAATGCATTTCCCTCCTTTCAGACTTTTTTTTTTTGAGGTATATAAATATATATATTTTTTCCTGTAAAAAATAGAGTTATACCATATGTAGTGATATAGTCTGCATTTTCCTACTTAACATACAATGATTATTTTCCTTTGCCTTAAAGATCTTCCAAAAATCATCTTTAATGGTTTCTTATATGCTACTAGATAGGTCCACCATGTGTAAGCATACTTAAAGTAGGTATTACTTCTCTTCATGCATAATCCAGGCTTCTTACGGGAAGTTAAATATTCTTAGTCCATAATCTATCACATGTACAATAAGAAAGGAAGTAGACTAGATATTGTCTTTAGAACAACATCATGCACAGTCTATTTGTAGTAAGTTAGAAACTAGATGATTTTGGATCTCTGTACCAGGAATCTTAAACTCAAGTGGCCATAAGAAACCAAGAGATGACATAGGGGTGCCTGGGTGGCTCAGTGAGTTAAGCCTCTGCCTTCGGCTGAGGTCATGATCTCAGGGTCTTGGGATCGAGTCCTGCATTGGGCTCTCTGTTCAGCAGGGAGCCTGTTTCCTCCTCTCTCTCTCTCTCTCTGCCTGACTCTCTACCTACTTGTGATCTCTGCCTGCAAATAAATAAATAAAATCTTTAAAAAATAAAAAAAGAGAGAGAGATGACATAAATACTGGCCAGGTGTGGGCATGGGCAGGAAGTGATAAGGACGAGGTAAACCAGAAAGTAGAGACTCCTTTAAAGAGAGTAGCTCTATCCAGCTCAAGACAATTGTTACCATGTCTGATATCAGACCCCACTCTTCTCATTTTTTTCAAGTGAAGCCATTTATAACGTATTTATAAGGGTATTATCTAATTCTGAGGAACTAGGAATATGGACAGTTTTTAGGAATATTATTCAGGCCAACACTATGCAAACAAAACCAAACTGTCAGAGTTAGGCCCAGTCCATAGGCCACAAATCCAGGACCCAACACTAGCTGATTATCATGGAAGGAACCAAATTAAAATTTGGAAAACTGGATACTCTCTGAATCATAAAATCTGATTGAGGTTCACTACACCCTTATCATTTTAGTCTTGTCCACCTATCTGTTTTAACCAAACATGTACAAAGGGTGTGGAACAGACCCAGGAACACATCCATGCACAGATATTCATTCAGGAGAACCAGAAGCACTTCTCAGTCTGTGATCCCCTCCTGCCTTGAGAAAAAAAAAAGTTTATACTAAAGGCAGGGGAGTCAGGGGAAGAGTCTTCTTCCCTTGGTTCTACTAACAGTGCAAACTATTACTTCTGGCATAGCTGAGGAGCAAGGGAAATGGCTTCTAGAAAGGTCTGAATCAGCATAAAGATATGACTACACAACCCCTTAGAGAAGAGTTGAAGGGAAAGAGTTTCAGAGGAATCATAGGATAGAGGAGAGACACTATAAATCAAGGTTGACATTTCCACACACTTCCTCTAGCCCTGATCAGCAAGGTCTTAGGACCATCAAAATTCCAGTATTTCAGACAGGTAAAAGGATGATTTGGACCTAGATAAAACAAGGCCAAAGAGAAGTAAAAGGAGCTTTACAGAGCTTTTTTTATTTTATTTTATTTTTTTCAAGGGCAGCTTGATATTCAGTTGTAGGATCATAATAAACTCACACTTGGTTGGAACAAGCATCTTTCACTCAACAGGTTTTCATAAAGTACTTAATATATTCCAGCCTTAATATATGCTAAGCATGGGAATTCAAATGTGGGGGATCCTATAAAATCTGGGGACTGAGGTAACAGATAAGTAAACAGGTAACCCAAACTGGAATGTCTTGGAAAACCTTTAGAATCATTAGGGTTATAAATGTTTGGAGAGTGGAAGTAGGAAACTGTTCCCTACGAAAGGATATACACATAAAAATACTCAGACACCAAAGATAGCTTAAAGCCTTAGAAGAACTAAAGTAAGCTTAGTATAGTTGGAGTACTGAGTTCCAGAGGCAGCAATGAGAGACGAAATACCTAAGAAGATGCAACATGGTTGGTACACTTAAAAGGAATCTTGGTAGTAGATTCCTTTTGATTAGTGGATTGAGATGGTGCAGGGAGCAAGACTCTATTGCAGAAAAGGGGAAAGGCTAGAGCCTGGCAGGGTATCAAGAGCCCACCAAGTGTGCTTGGGCTGAGGATGGTAAAGAATTAGGTGCCATTCAAGGATAGAAGCCAAAGTTCTGTCACACAGATTAGTCAGAATAGATATCTAGGGCACACTACAGTATAGAACTATAGCCACAGGACAAACTCACAACCCTACTAGATGTGGGCAAGACTGTATGGTTAAGATTGGTTCATGGCTGGAAATATCTGAGGAAGACAAATCTTGGGTTGGAAGACATAAATTAGTGATTTCCGGTATGGGGAAAAGACATGAATTAACAAGTAAGAAGCGTCCTTTTCACTGAGGCCTCAGTTGAATTTGTTTTTAATCTACTTTTAATAGAAATTAAGCAGAGTTTCAGGGTCTGGATGGGAACCTCCTTGAAATCAGTTATTCTTTAAGAAAGCCTATATAAGCTATATTTCAGAAATTCTATTACAGAAAATATTAGTTCAGCTGAAGCATTATGGGAATAAAATCTCCATTTGGCAATAAATCTTAAATAAATGAACAAAAAAGGCACACATGAAAACAACAAATAATATCAGGTCTCACTTCTTCATGATAAAAGAAAAGATTTTTCAAGGTTTCCATTATACATTCACTAATTAGAAACATATTTGTGGTTGAGAATTGAAGTGAGCTTATACTAGACAGATGGTGTGAGCACAATAGCATGAAGTCATGCTACAAAAATAAAAATGTGTCTTTGTAAACATCCATTAAACATTAATCTCAAATTATACAAACTAGTAACACAATGTGGAACTTTTTTATATAAGCCAAATAAAACAGTAATATCAGGATTCACCTCTTCTCTAAACAGAAATGAAGAAGTGAACAAAACAGAAATGAAAAAAGTGAACATATTATGACACACAGTTCATATGCTATTTATTCTGTTTTATATGACATGCTCAAACAATATTTTTCAAACAGTTATCTGTGCACAAATATTTGATGTCATTGTACTCTCACCCTAAATAAAGATTTAATGGAAATATTTAATAGCATTTGTAAAGCATTATGTCTCACTGCAACCTCACAATGATTCCATAAGGTATTATTTAAAGCTTAGAGAAGTACATTGTCCAAGATGATGGAGCCAGAAGTCATGTCTAGATTTCATAACTCTAATATAGTACTATTCTCAGACTACACATTGATATATTCTTTCTTCTTTAATGAGTAGTTGTGATTCCAGAGAACTGTTTTCTTCCCTTTTCTTTCTCTCATCCTTGGTGTCTATTTTTTCAAACTAAAAACATCAGACTACAATCTCTTCCTCAAGCTATAACAAATGTCCTTACTCAACTCTCAAACATACAGTAAGTGTCAACCATATTCTTGATACTGTGCAGAGACCAATGAACAGAACACCCCCTCACATTCATTTTTTTTCAATGTTAGAAAAACATGCTGAGATTGATATATAGCACCACACAATTTTTTTTTTTTTTTTTACCACACAATATTCTTAAAAAAAGTTTGGCATGCAGTAATGAAGAATTAATTCAAGTGGCATAGATATTTGTCCCAACAGGTAAGATCTGAGGAAAGTGGATTGAGTCAGCGTGTCAAGTTTGAACTTGCCTTGGCCACAGTACATGAAAACATGGCTAGCAGAATCTAAGGTGGCATGGTGAAACAAAGATGAGCAGAATATTTGGTCGGGTCATGTTGTCAAACTAAAGGGGCATAGAGAAGCAAACTAGACATGTTGAGCAAAAAAGATAAGGAGATAGGAGGCAAAAAACTGAAAGAACTGAAAAACAAAACCAAAAAACCCACAGGTGAATCCACTATTATAGCTGGAGACTTCTTCACCCCTCTATCAGTAATGGACAGATCCAGCAGGGAGAAAATCAGTAAAGACATAGCTGAACTCAACAGCCTCATCAATCAACCAGATTTAATTGACACCTAGAGAATCATCATCTAACAAAAGAAGAATACACATTCTTTTCAAGTTCACATGGAACATTCTCAAAGACAGACCGCATTCAAAGTTATAAAATACACCTTAACAAATTTTTAAAAAGAAAAACCATACAGTGTATTTTCTCACATCAGAGTGGAATTAAATTAGAAAGTGCTTTAAAAAAAAAGCTATAAAATCCCCAAATGCCTCAAGATTAAACAACATATTTCCATATAACACATAGTCAAGGAAGAAATCTCAAGAGAAACTTTAAAAATATTATGAAATAAATGAAAATGAAAATATAACTTCTAGAATCTTGTAGAATACAGTGAAAGCCGTACTTAGAGGGTGATTTATAGCATTGAATACAGATTTAAAAAGAGAAGAAAGTTCTAAAAATCAATATTCCAAGCTGCCAAATTAGGATATAAGTAAAAGATAACAGATTAAATCCAAAGTAAGCAGAAGAAGAGAAATAATTAAAAAAAGGAAAATAGAGAAGAAATCAATAAACTGAAAACAGAAAACGAACAGAGAAAATCAGTAAAACCAAAGCTGGATCATTGAAAAAAAAACTAATAAAAGTGATAGGCTTCTGGTCAGGCTAACAAAAGGGAAAAGAGAGAAGACACTAATTACAAATAAGAGAGAACATGACGACAGAGTCAATGAACATTAAAAGGATGAAAAAGGGATACAATGAACAACACTATGCTCACAAATTTGACAACTTAGATGAAATGGAGCAATTCTTTGAAAAATACATCTGTCAAAACTACATAGGAAGACATAGACAATCTGAATCGGCCTATATCTATTAAAGAAATTAAATCAATTATTGATAACCTTCTAAAACAGGAAACACCAGGCTCAGATATGTTCATTAGTGAATTCTACTAAATATTAAACAAAACAAAAAAAACTATACTAAACTATACTAACAGAATCTAGTGTTCTCAAAAATCTCTTCCAAAAGATAGAAGTAGAGGTAATTCTTCATAATTTTTTCTGTAAGGCCAGCATTACTCTAAATCCAAAACAAGATAAAAACGTTGTGAGAAAACTATAAGCCAATATCCCTCATAAACATAGATGAAAATTCCTCAACAAAACATTAGCAAATGAAATTCAAAAATATATTTAAAACTATATACACCATAATTAAATAAGATTTATTCCAAGTGTACAAGTCTGATTTAAAATTTGAAAATAAATTAATGTAATTGATTATATTAATGAGCTAATGAAGAAAAAACACACAACTATATCAATAGGTACAGAAAAGTATTCGACAAAATCCAACACCTGTTCAGGATAAAATAAAAATTCTCATCAAACTAGGATAGAAAAGAATTTTCTCAACTTCATAAAAAGAAAAACCTACAACAACCCTGAAAACAAACATCAGATTTAATAGTAGAAGCTTTCTAGCTAATATCAGTTAAGAAAAGATGTCTCCTCACACCACTGCTTTTAAACATCAAACTGGAAGTCTTAGCTAATGTGACAAGACAGGAAAACAAAGGGTATACAAATTACGAAGGAAGAAATAAAACTGTCTATTCATAGATTAAGTTTGTCTTTGTAGAAAATCTGAAAGAATCAACAATAAAAATAAACCCTCCTGTAACTCATAAGTGATTATAGCAAGGTTGCATGATGCAAGATGAACAATCAAAAGCCAACTGCTTTCCTAATATTAACAAATGAACAATTTGAAATAAAAAATAAAATACCATTTACCTCAAAAAATGAAATACTTCAGTATAAATCTAGCAAAATGTGTATAAGTTCAATATGAGAAAACCACAAAAATCTGATGAAAGGAACCAGAGAACTAAACAAATGGTGAGCTATTCCATGTTTATGGACAGGAAGATTCAATATTGTTCAGATGTCAGCTCTTTTTGATCTACAGATTCAATACACTCTCCAACAAAGTCCTAGCAGATTATTTCGTGGGTATCAACAAACTATTCTCAAGTTTATATGGAGAAGCAAAAGATTCAGAAGAGCCAACACAACATTGAAGAAGAAAAAAATCAGAGGACTGCCATTACCTGATTTCAAGACTAACCATAAAGCTACAATAATCAAGACAATGTGGTATTGGTGAAAGAAAGGACAAAACAGATCAATAAAGCAGAGTACAGAGTTCAGAAATGGGCTCACAAAATATAGGCAACCAATTTTTGACAGACAAGCAAAAGTAATTTAATGGAGAAAGGATAGTCTTTCCAACAAATGGTGCTGGAACAAATGGGTTTCCACATGCAAAAACAAAAACAAACCAAAAATTAATCTAGACACAGACCTTACACCCTTCACAAAAATTAATTCAAAACCTAAATGTAGGGCGCCTGGGTGGCTCAGTGGGTTAAGCCGCTGCCTTTGGCTCAGGTCATGGTCCCAGGGTCCTGGGATCGAGTCCCGTATCCAGCTCTCTGCTCAGCAGGGAGCCTGCTTCCCTCTCTCTCTCTCTCTGCCTGCCTCTCTGTCTACTGGTGATCTCTGTCTGTCAAAATAAACAAATAAAATCTTTAAAAAAAAAAAACTAAATGTAAAATGCAAAACTATAAAACTTTTGGATAACATAGGAGAAAATGTTGATTACAGCAATGACTTTTTAGATACAATACCAAAGTCATTATTTGTGAAAGAAAGAATTAATAAGCTGGACTTCTGTAAAAGTCCTGTTGTGCAAGAGACACTGTCAAGAGAATGAAAAGATAAGCCACAAACTGGGAGAAAAATCAGAGCAAAATACACAAAAGTCTGTTACCCAAAGTATACTAACAATTCTTAAAATTCAACAATAAGAAAATGAACAACTTCATTTTTTAAAGATAATTTTTTAAAGATATAAATAGACACTGTACCAAAGAAAATATACAGATGACAAGTGAGCACTTTCAAAGATCTCAGCATCATACATCATTAGAGAATTGCAAATTAAAGCAATAGTGAGATAGTACTATATACCTATTAGAATGGCTAAAATTCAAAATACTGATAATATCAAA
The DNA here is from genome assembly GCF_030435805.1 of Mustela lutreola. NCBI lineage: Eukaryota > Metazoa > Chordata > Mammalia > Carnivora > Mustelidae > Mustela > Mustela lutreola. The sequence continues at coordinate 46,937,531 of NC_081295.1, read as the reverse complement.
TGTTGACAAGGATGTGAAGCAACATGTACTCTCATGCATTGCTGGTGGAGATGCAAACTGGTAGAGCCACTTTGAAGAATAATGTGGCAGTTTCTTACAAAACTAAACACACTCTTACTTTATGATCCAGCAATTGCTCTCCTTGATAGATACTCTAATGAGTTAAAAACTTACATCCACAAAAAACCTGCACATGAGTATTTATAGCAATTTTATTCATAACTGCTAAAACTTGGAAGCCACCAAGATGTCCTTTAGTAGTTGAATGGATAAACTGGTACACCCATACAATGGAATAGAATTCAATAGTAAAAAGAAATGAGCTATTAAGCCATGTCTTGTCATGGAGGAAAGTTAAATGCATATTACTAAGTAAAAGAAGTTAATCTGAGAAGTCTACACACTGTATGATTTCAACCATATGACAATTTGAAAAAGACAGATCTATGGAGAGAGTAAAAAGATCAGTTGTTGCCAGGGATTAGTGAGGAGACAAGGATCAATAGGTAGAGCACAGAGGGTCTTTAGGTAAGTTATTCTATATGATACTACAATGGCCCACACATGTCATTATACATTTGTCAATAACCATAGAAGTACAACACCAAGGTAAGCTATGGGCTTTGGGTGATTTTATAATGTGTCAATGTTGGTTCATGCATTATAACAAATGTACCAATTTGATGCTGGATGTCGATGGATGGGGAGGCTGTATGTGTGAGGTAGAAAGAGGTAGATGGAGACTGTGCAACCTCCATTCCATTTTGCTATAAATCTAAAGCTGCTCTAAGAAGGTCTACTAAAAAAAGAAAGAGAGAGAGAGAGAAAGAGATGAGTAAAGTAGTGGGTCCTGGAGAATCCTCCAAGACTCAAGAGATAGTTACAACTTAAATGTATGGTCCATTATTATGCCTAGGGAGAAGCAGGGCTGGAGAGACATTAAGGACACTGACCAGACTCCAAACTTACATGACATGAAAAAAGACCCTTGGATCAAAAAGAGCTAGAGACTTGGAGTCAAGTGACTTAGTCTACCACTGCATAGCTGTGACCTTGACGTGACCTTCAGTTTCCTTGTTCTCGTAACCATGATTACGAGAATCACATGAACTGGCAGGTGTGAAAGTCTCAGTAATACAAATCACATTCTTGTGGATGATTGAAACCACAAACAGGTACAGCGCTGAGATGGGGGAAATAATCCACATCTGCCAAGAAAAGGGCCGAAAAAGTCCTTGTAGGAAAGGATGTTGTGAGAAAGAGTTAGCTAGTTCTAATGAGTGATTACTTACAGAGAAGTTGAGGAGAGGAAAAAGCCAGTAGTGATGTTAGGATTTCTTTTTGGTGGTACAGGGAAAATAAAAGGGAAGGATGTCCTACAGAAACAGGACAGGTTAGGAAAGGCAAGCAGCTTTTCATGGAAAGTGGTGAGTTAGGCTTATAAGGGCCAAATATTAGTCTCCAAGTGGAAACATCCAGTGAAAAATTTAATACATGTGACAGAGACTCATAGAGAAAATGAGGACAGAGATGTAGAGGTAAAAGCCATCTGCTTCAAAGATTGATAGATGAAGACAGGGCACTAGTGAGACCTGGAGGCACTGAACAGAGAGACAAACAGAGGGCTAGGAACCAACATCCCAATGTTGGACTCTGCCTGAAGTGCTCAGTTTCCTAGATGGCTGGTGGGCTGTTAAAACCAAGTCACCATGGGGTGCCTGAGTGTCTCATTTATAAAGCATCTGCCTTCAGCTCTGGTCATGATCCCAAAGTCTTGGGATCAAGCCCTGCGTCAGGCTCCCTGCTCAGTTGGAAGCCTGCTTCTTCTTCTCCCTCTACCTGCTGCTCTCCCTACTTGTGCTCGCTCTCTCTCTCTCTCTCTCTCTCTGTCAAATAAGGAAAGAAAATATTTTTTAAATGTTAAATAAATAAATAAATAAAACCAAGTCACCAGACATCCATCATTCCAAGTGCTGCCCTTTAAATCGTTCTCCTCCAATTTAAACCTGAGGTAATTAATCAAACAAGACAACATTTTCAGAGATTTGTTCTTTTTTTTTTAAAGATTTTATTTATTTATTTGACAGACAGAGATCACAAGTAGGCAGAGAGGCAAGCAAAGAAAGAAGGAAGCCAGCTCCATGCCAAGCAGAGAGCCCGATGCGGGGCTCGATCCCAGGACCCTGAGATCATGACCTGAGCCAAAGGCAGAGGCTTAAACCACTGAGCCATCCAGATGCCCCAGAGATTTGTTCTTTTCTATACTAACCATCTCTTGTCTCTTGGCTCTTCTCCAAAGTCTTCATTGAATAGTTTCCTAAGCCTGCTGGAGTTTTTACTAGCTGTCTCCCTCAGTAAATATCTGCCAAGGAAAGTCTTCAAGTGTGTGGTATCTAATAAGCTGGACACTTAAAGCAGTTATTGAAATAGGGCCTGTGGACATGACAGCTTGTGATAACGACTCCAGAACTATTATTGGCAAACATTTCAAGGCTTTTCAAAATTTTTTTTTTTCTTTTTAATTCCTGGACCACTGACCTCATTAGCTTGGAAGCTCTAACTACTGTGTGAGCTCAATGCTGCACCCCATTGTCAGAGTCAATAATAGCCTGTCCTCTCTGGTCCAATTGCTTCTCAGGTTTTCTGTCATGAATACATTCACAATCCTTTATATTTCAAGGACAATGGATGTCCAAAATTTGGCCAGACAAATCCAGAGAAGTTTGGATTTTCTTTTATTACTGATTCTTGTTCTTTAAAACTTGGATAATTGAAAGTCATTCTTTGAGCTAACAAGGCTTTTGAGTTTTTATTTGGTTTGATTTGGTTGGCCCCCATCCTGACCGAATGAACAGAGCAAGGCATTTCATCCACATGTTTCATTTCCCTGCAGCCAGGCTCACCTCTATTACAAACACGTCTCAATGCCAGCTGCCCTGCGTCTCCTGAGAGAAGTGGCTCATGCCCTAGACGGCATGCAATAGGGATGTTCAGAAGAACTGGAATCAAGCTCTCCTGGCACCTAACAAGGCAACCACGTGGGGACCTCAGTTCTCATCCACAGAGATAAATACCATTTTACCACGTGTCCCCAGGGATATCCCCATACTTCCTCTAAAGAGTCCCCCAAAGAGGGTAAGAAGCATCATGTGAAATACGATCTTTATTTTAGGTGACTCAGAGCCCTTTTTCACTTTTCAAACATTGGCTCATTATCCAAGCACATTTTATAATTTCCTGTGTAGAGAGTTGTGCTAGGCATTTTACAAAGCTAATTAAACAGACACGGTGTCTAACCTCTAGGCATTTATGATTTAAGGAAGATGAAGCAAGTGGAGCCAGAAAAACTAATTCAGGACATAAAGGAAATTAAATGAGTACCACACAACTGCATAAATGAACTACACAGTAAATACGGCACTGGTCTCTACTGGCATCAACAGGACCAGCCAGCCTGCGTGGGGACCCCTAAATGTTCTAAAATGAGTTTACTGAAGTTCCTTGTGACTATTATTTATCTGTACGATCCTGTATACTCAGGAGCTTGCTAAGCCTAATGAAATCAGATAACAATACATTCTTGTCCTTCCATTCTGTAGACAGAGTTCCTCAGAAGATAGACACCTTCTAACACAGACCCTGTGCCCTCCTTAACCTATATAAGCTTCAATTCTATATGTCTCTGCTTGCTTCGTTGTATTTGTTTTAATGAGTCTGACTTAGGGTCTATTCTGGCCTCTCTAGACTTCCTTCCTAGAATTATCTGCCTGCCACAAAGTCAGGTTTCTCCATTTCATTCCCGGTAACTTAACCATTTCAGAGAGGCACTAGCTGGGCACAGTAACTACAGCCAATGAAAGGGCCAGAGTCACCAGGATTACTGCTGGATATCAGGAGTCCCAAGGTCCCCAGAGAACAATAATTGTATTTTGACAGTGTGGGTTTGGATAACTTTACAAACTAGGTTAGGAAAATGAATGCATTAGACCAGTCGCCTGACAAAGAGCTTAAAAGGAGAGGGTAAAGTTCTTGTTATGGCTCAGTAGCAAAGCAGAATTACATTTTTATTAAAGTGGTCAGTTCTGCTGTGAAAGTGTTGGTTACTTTATACTAGTAAACAGAGGACAGTATCCAAAACTGCTGCTGGGAGTAATTCAGGAGGGCCAGGAAAGACCTGGGATCTTCCATGGAGCCAAAGTGCCAGGAGACCCCTGCAGTTATTGGTCTGCAATCTACCCTGGTGCTACCATAGTAGCAATACACTGTAGTTCTGTGGTCCCTTCAGACCCAGTGTTCTACTGCTTCTGCACCTAAACAGGCATCTTTAACAAGGCTGGGAACTTCCTAGCAGGCCCAGCCCTGCCTTCTGAACCATGCTACCTTCTCAGGGTCTGCTGCAGAGCAGAGTGCAAGTCCCTGCTCTTTCTGGAACCTATGCTCAGATTCCACTAATTCTACCATCCTCTTTTTTATAGATTCTCAACAGTCCTATCCTCTCTATGGTGGTGTTGACCTCCAATATACCTTGCATACTTACTCAATAGGTTTAGACTTTTCAAAAATCCAGAAGGTGTGCATCTTGCAGGAAACTGGCTTTTGGCTCAGAAACATAAACCATTCCTGAGTCAAGAAGGCCATAAAATTTTATTTGCTTTGAAATGGGGAAAGGGAAAAATGTAGGAAGAAGAACTATTCTTAAGAGGTATACTATGGCTATAACGCAGACACAAAAGTCAGGGGTCTAACTCTGCCCAAGGCAAAGATGAGGCCCAGAGATGGTTAAACAGAGAAATGATTTTAAGATGAATCTCCACATATATAAAATTTACATTTAACATTCAAGAATATACATTTTGTAAATTGGGGATACCCTCCATAAATCATTTTTTTTTCCAATTCACAAATTAAACTCCAGGTGGTCAAAGAATGTAGCATAAATCATAGTTTTTAAGCATGTGGTAGATTTCCTAGTGATGACAATAACAGCAGTGACAATTATAATGAAAACACAGAATGGCATGAACTAATAAAAATTTTCTGACATCCATATATATTTTAGGTTTGCCTGGAGGGACTGTGGAGATCAAGTTAGTCCCTACTTTCTCTAGCCTTGTTCCCCATGCCTAATTGTAACATGCACAGAGACTGACATGAGTTTGAGTGATTGAGTGAAATCAGACACATTGAACTTCCCAGGTCCAGTAATTAATACCTTGTCAAGTAGGAAGACAGTGGTGCACTCAAGGGGAAAAGCCCAGGAGTAATTATACAGTGGCCAGGTTAGGACTCAGTAAGTGACACTGACTTATTGGCCTTGAGCTTCTGACATTGCCTGTCAAGATCGATTTATAACAGGAATGACTCCTCTACCCTTCTCATTCTAAGATCAAGTGTGTGTCCTCTGCTCAGGGGAGTCTAACTTTCTTTGGCAGACTGATGGAGTCAAAGTCTAATTAACATGAAGATAAATCACATGGAAGCCATTGCCTATTACCTGATTCTCAGATAACCCATTCCATGTTCTACATTGCCACTGGTCTCTGCGCCTTTTGAGAGGATCAATGCAAACCGCCCTGAATTAAATTACAGTGTTTCTTGGTGGGAAAAAAAAAAAAATAAAAAAATAAAAAAAATAAAAAATAAAAACCTGTGTCTACTGTAAAACAGAAAGCAGGAAAGAAGGATAAAAGCAGAAATGGGACATATACTGAGCATCTTTAAGATACAACTAGGCTCTTTCTGCGTGTTTGTCATACAAACACATACTATTGTTTGTATTTTTCACAAGTCTGCTGGATCCCACCAAAAAGCCAGGTCACATACTAGAATTGCCTTGGACATAATGACTCAGGCTGGGAGTGCCTCAGGCTTGGCCAGATAGGGATTATTTCGTATGTCTGAGGAACCTGTGGAGGTATATAAGTGGTATATAAGCAAATGAATTCCAGTAAATGCTGCAAAAATTGAGAAAAGCAAAAATTTTGTGTGGTCAATCTATATATCATTGTTCTATCATTTTCTAGCTGACAGACTTGAGATCAGGTCCTTGACTTAAGCCTCAGTTTCTTGTCTCTAAAATAGGTAATTAAATAGTAGAATGTGTGTAAAGTCCTTACCACAATGCTTGGTAGATATCAGGTGTTTTGTCATAACTTTTATAGAAAAAAAAGACAGGAAGAAGAACTGGTTTGGAACAGAGAATGAGTTTGATTTTAAACTCTGTGAACTCAAAGGTCCAGAAGCACTACCAGGTAAAAAGTTGGAAGCATATTAAAATCAATATTGAAATCAGGCCAATTAAGAACTCTTCAATGGCCTCTAAGTGTTCAAAAGAAGAGTTGCATTCTCTCACTTTAAATCAAAACCTAAAAATGATTAAGCTTAGTGAGGAAGACAGAATAGGCCAAAAGCTAAGCCTGTTCAAACCAAGAGTTACCCCAGTTGTGAATTCAAAAGAAAAGCTCTTAAGAAAATTAAAAGTGCTACTCCAGTGAACACACAAACACTAGCTATCTTCACCACCATCACCAGGGTGAAGGGACTCAACAGAGGCAGGATAAGAGAATAAGAGCCCACAGCTGGAAGCCAAGAGCTATTGTCTGAGACTTGCTCAGTTAAGAAGTTCAACGGTTTAAAATCTAAAACACATTTTTCATTATAATTTCTAAGGTCAATGAGATTTATATCTTATATAAAGTTACAACTCATTTCATTTTTCAGAAATTTAGTTACATATCCAAAACTACCATAAATTCCATAATAGGGTGTTTATAATACTAACTGGATGAAGTCATACTTCATATCCTGCTATGATAAATGTTATTTGTGACTTGATTTTACTGTGTTTTCTACATAGTCCTATATGTAGTTATTTTTTTTAAAGAGGAAACAGTTAGCACTTTATAGAACAAAGCTGACTTTATATAAAACAGCTAAGTCTTCAAATACAGGATGAGATTAAATTTAATTTTGGCCAGGTGGCATGTTAGTAAATCACTTCCCAGAACAAAATGGAGAAATAATGGAATAAAGCCTTATCATGATCATGAAATTTTGAAATAGTGTCTAGAGTCAGTCAAGATCTCAGTAGTATTTCTCAATTAAAATAGCAGTTTACATGTCTATGTCTATCTTTTTTAAACTGGGATAAAATAAACATAATATGAAGTTTATCGCCTTAACCATTTTTAACTATACAGTTCAATAGTATTAGGTACATATACACTTTTTGCAACCTATCTCCAAAACTCTTTTTATCTTGCAAAGTTGAAGCTTTAAATCCTTTAATCAACTCTCCATTCACCCTCCCACTAGCCCCTGGCAATTACCATTCTACTTTCTGTCTCTTGATTTTGACTGTTTAAGGTGTCTCTCGTAAATGGAATCAAACAGTATTTGTCCTTTTTTGTGACTGGCCTACTTAGTATAATCTCAAGTTTTTACCATACTAAAGCATGTGTCAAAATGTCTTTCTAAGGCTGAAAAATATTCCAAAAATATTGTATGTATATATCACATTTTGTTTATCCATTCATCCATCAATCAATATCCATCATCCATCAATTATGAATAGTGCTGCTATGAACAGGGATGTACAAGTATCTCTCTAAGGGGTACCTGGATGGCTCTGTTGGTTAAGCCTTTGACTCTTGATTTTGGCTCAGGTCATGATCTCAGGGCTGTGAGATGCAGGCGTGTCAGGCTCCTGCTCAGTGCAGAGTTTGCTCAAGATTCTTTTCCCCTCCTTGCCCCTCTCCCTATGATCCTCCTCCCCAACATACTCTCTCTCTCTATCTCTCAATAAAATAAATTAATTAATTACAATTACCTGTCAGTAGAAGCACTAACTCTTTGACTGGATTTTCAGGAGCAGTCAAAATAGAACTTCAGTCCATGCTCCTATCAGACCCTGCTCTGTTGTGTTCTTCCTTCCTTGCTTTGCGCATGCTGTCCGCCCTCCTGTCTATGTTTCCTCTACCTGCTGAATATCCTCACCCCTTAGAAATGATTTCACTTGGTATTTGTGCTGAGTATTCAAAATGACCCTTCCAAATCTGAGTGTCTATCAGTCTGTGATTCATTGATGTAGTTTCCATGCATCTGTGTACCTGCCCTTGGAAATAGTCTCCATATTCGTAATTTCATATTCAATGTCTTATTCTCCACTACACTAAAAACCTTAAGGACAGGGGAGTGATCTATTTCATTTGTTGCTACAACCCCAGTGCTCTACATTGCTAGTCAACTGATTGTTGTTCAATATTGAAGGCTTCATATTTTCCTAAATATGAATTCTGCTCTCCCTTTTGAAATTCTAAACTCTTAAAATTGAATCAAATTCACAAATGGGCCCTCTGGAGATATTCTGAAGTCTCTTTATTCAGAGCTTAAATTACCCAGTTTGACTGTATTGATCATACCAAAGAGATAATGGCTAAATATCTGCTTCCCTGGGGCAGTACAGTCAGACATCACTAGATTTCATATTGGACTTTCTGCAATTAGCTCCCTTTCCCTTAATTATAATCATTGTCTTCCACATGCTCTATGTTAATAAATAAATTATGATTATCTAATATTAAAAGGATCTCATGGAAATGGATTTGAGAAATATTATTCAATAGGCAGAGCATTACTATCTCTGTGAGAAGTTGAAAACCTATCTTCTTTTTAATTGGTTTGTTTTATTATTCTTTTCCTGCTCTGTTGGACAGAATACAATAAAAAGAATCACTACTTTTGCCAGGGAGAGACAACGTAAAAATAAGTTAAAACAGGAAACAACTCTACATGCATAGTGCAATTTTAAAGTAAAATTAGAATACGTAATAAAACTCAAAATGAGTTGCAGCTGTGGTTTGAAAATCTTAAATATATTATTGAAGAGAAAATTGAGAAATAAACAATCTCCCACACATGAACAAATCAGTGTACATATGCAAATAAAATTAATCCATGCTATAAATGCTAAAAAGAAATCCATAAGCCATGTAGTAAGCTGCCGTCTTTCCAGATGAGTTGGAGGAGAAGCCGGAGGAGCTCCCATCCCACTGAGCCTGGGGAGGGAACAGGAGAGAGGAAGAGATCAGTATGCCAGGGAGAGGAAGATGGAAGCAAAGCCAGGATGTGGTATTAAGGTGAACAACTAAGAGAAACCTGAAGGCCTTCCAGAGAGGAAACAGGAGGGGAGAACACAGGTAGTCAAGAGAACACAGTGAGGAGAGAGGCCCAGGCTCCTACACCTGAAGGGTTAGCACTTTGGGCTGGGAATTCTGCATTTCTCTGACTGGGTGCCTGCTCACATTTTACCAGCCCAGAAGCAGCATCTTAAAGGAGGTGAACCAGGTTGTATCTCCCATCTTTTACTTCCTGTTTGATTTTAAGCTCCTGTAGGCCAGAATCTGTCATTGACTCATGACTATCCATATTCCAATGTAAGAACTTGCGCACCATAAAATGCCTAGTGTGTGTTTAAAAAATTAAGAGATGGATGAGATACTGCAGTATCCTAGAGTCCACACTGAAGTATTAATTCAGATTATTCGGTGCTCTATAACCAAGGTCTTCATGGATGCCAACTTGCTGGGATAGTTCTGATTAACCCCTGTCCCAATAGAGTCCCCCCCACCAACTTCACTCTCAAAAGTACCCAGGTTTCAGAAATAAATTTTATGGTGTCTCGAGTCATAAGACAGTCTGAAAGGTGATTTCTAGAATTCCCTGTCCAGTTGTTCACTGGTCCTTGTTTCTTTCTGATCAAAACAGAGAACAGACTATTCAAATTCATACAGCAAATACCCGGACTCTGGATTACAAATATACATATTTATTTATCATTATTCTGACATTAGCAAATTTTTTTCTACAAAAAGTATTTTCTAAACTCAGTGAGTATGTATAGCTTACATAATGATTTCTATCACCAATTTTTCCCAGTATGAATGTACAGCAGAAATGCTACCACTTTCAAGCTTCTAGAATATCAGTATAATAGTTCATTAAATATCAGGCCACACCTATATTGAAAATTGGTTTTTTATATATGTATTCATACATACACACACATACACATGCACACACATACACATATTTGTGGGAATGGAAACATACTTCGATGTTCCCAGAAACATAAAAAAGACTTTGTAGCATGGGTGCCTTACTTGGCCATCATTTCACTGTCGGATTTGTTTAAAAAGATAAATAAGAGTTAAATTTTACCATTTCCAAAAACATTTTAAAATTACTTTTAAATGCATCTTACTCAGTGCAGCACTAGCTTATCCCATGTCATTTATAGGAGTTAAAAAAAAAAAAAAATCACCTCGCTGGATGGACCAAATAGAAGAAGGGTCCTTTTCCCTTAGCTGAGTTTGGGGCTGGATCACAAGCTGCATTTCATCTGTTTGCTCCTGCAAATGTGAGTCGTGAGCCTGATGTAAAACTAATTTTTTCCCACTTACAAAATACAGTCACATAAAGGTTGCCTGTGAAGTAAATCACCATATTTTACATCCTATTTATTTTTATTAGAGCTTTTCAACAGTGTCAATCTGAGAGGAAAAACAAAAGCAAGCCTCATAATGTGTGTGTGTGTGTGTGTGTGTGTGTGTGTGTAGGTGACAGGGAGATTCTACTTCATAGTGCAGAGAAGCCTGAAGTTTAAAGAAATGTAACAAGCATTTGATAAGATCATAAATCTATAATTCATATTTAAAAACCTATGAATTAGAAATAGCTGGAACGCTTTAATTTCAGGATTGTATGCCAAAGACTGAAGATTATGAGAACAGACTAAACTGAGCTTAAAAGTCTTTAGTTTTTAATTAAACCTCTAAAAAGTGACATGAAAACATGCTCTTCTCTTACATGGTTCTCAGATTCAGCTTCTCAACAGTGGTTGCAGAGTGGTGGTTAAAATAATGATAATGACGATGATGATGAATATTAATAACTGGCTGCAGGACTAATGAAGAACAAAACCACCAATGTGAGAGAGTGGGATTCACAATGTGTCAGAAGCAGGCGTTGGTGCTATAGTGGTGAGCATAGCTGCCTTCCAGAATGTGGCAGAAAGCAGCAGATGAAAGAGTGAGAGCCCCAAATCCATACAAGAATCACAGCAATAGTGGAGCTCAACAGTCACCAAAAATCCATGACTGAGAGGACTCCCCAAACTCTGAAAGCATGCCTTGGTAAAGGAAAGCAAGCACTTCCCTGACTTACGACACATGTAGGAGTGCATTTGTGCGCCTCCAATACCTGAGTGAGGAGATATACGGGTAGCTTTCTATTTTATCTCATGCTATAATTACAACATAAAAATAAAACCGTCAGACTGGCTTTAGCATAGATGTTATCACTGGAGTGGTACTGTATAAACAGTATTTTTATGTACTCGGAACTGATCTGTCCATTGTTTATTTCTGCTATTACAATGGCCCCCAAATCCAAATGAAATAAATGTTTAAAATGGTATTGTTTTATCAAAATACTTGTGGTTTCCTAGAATAAGAGAAAACCATTCCACATCTTGATGTGACATTTTTACTGACTGGTGAACCAAATAATTCCAACTGCACTTATCTGTGAGGAACACAATCTAGAGAATGCAGTCCTGAAGGAAACATTGCTGGTTGAGCAGGAAAGAAATCACATCATTAACTATCCTTATCACGGTATTTCCATTTGATGCCAGACTCTTCAGTGAGTGTTCAACCTGAGATTTATTTATTCAACAAGATTTTGAATGGATTTGTTAAACAAACAAACAAACAAACAAAAAACAGGCAGTGTTCATACTAGTAAGTCCCCATAGCTTTCCATTAAAGATTCTTTTTACAGTTTAGTATATCTTTCAGTTGACATTTACACTTTGTGAATAGATTCCATTTCCTTTATTGTCACTTTTCTTCATCCTAGTACTTTGAGACATACAACATGGCTAAATGTAGCTTTCCTTCCTCACCTCTATATCTGCCATTACTGGACTGCCACTATGCTATAACCTATTGATTTATATGTTCTCCCCAAAATACTTTATTTCCAATCATAAAGCTTCAACTTAAAACTAAGTTTCCCCTTCACCCCACAAAATACCTCAGCACCCAGTTTAGGTGCTGGTTCTCTTCCTTGCAATGGTTTGGAGCCATTCCCTGTGAACCAATTTGCATAGTGATTGAAAAAAGCACATCCTGAGAAACACTGGTACCAACAAATAAAGGAGATCAGAAGTACCTTTTAAGAGGTCAAAAAAGTGAAGTTATAGCACAAAAATAAAATTAAGTACTAAAATAAATTTTTTTCCGGGGGGCACCTGGCTGGCTCTGTTGGTAGGTCATGTGAATCCTGATCTTGGGGTCAGGAGCTTGAGCCCCACATTGGGCAGAGAGAATACTTAAAAAAAAAATTTTTTTTAATAAAATTTCCTGGGAAACCTGTAGTCTCTATGAGGAATCTTGGACAGAGAGTGTGGGCAAACAAGTTAAAATCAAAGGAAAGGGAAGAGAAGTATACACACACTGCTCGGTACTTAACATCTGCACGTGTAGCTTGTCACTACTCCTTCCTTATAGGGAACAAAGGCACCCACATTCTGTGTCTAGACCAGGACAGCTACCCATCAGCCAGCAGACCCACTAATGTGAAATGCCGTCTTAACAAGAGAGATTGTTTAAACAAACAAGCAAAAGAAATAGCATTATTTATAAGACATAATCTTGTCTTTTACCTTTTGGCTCAGGATGCTCTTTATATATCAATATAAACATGCAGAACCCGAAATGCCACTCACTGAGAGCAAAGTCAATCTTTTAAATCTAATTTTCCTTGACAATCAAGTATATGTATTCAGTTGGTCACTAAACCCAAAGCTCTTTAAGAAGAGTGACTAAGTGCTAATGATTGCTACCGTGTGTGCCAGATGAATGAAGGCAGGCATGGGTAACTTTTTCCAAAAGCTAGAATGATTGACACATGATGGTGATTACTGATAATAATAAAATAGCACCATTCACAGAGTGCATACTCTGTAAAAACACTATACAAAGGTTCAACACAGTGTCCCTGCAACCACACTGTGAGCACCAAGATTAACCTCATTTTTTAGGTAAGATCATTAAGGCCCAAAAAGGTTAGGTCACCTCCCCATATCATATAGTCCAGTAGGGCAATACCACAATTATGACCAAGGCCTTTCTGATGTCTGATCCTGAGCCATATGCCCTATGAATTTTGAAAAGGTAAAAATAAGCCTTCTCCTTAGAAAAGTAATCATACAAAGGATGCTTGGAAAACTGGATGTTTTCATGTCAGTCCTCATCAACTAATTATTTGCTATTTATACTGAATCTATTTTCAAAAGGGATTTGAGGCAAATTCCTGAGTAGAGGATAGGATAGGTATATACATATGCATGTGGATAAATGTGTGATCGTATCAGCTTCTACAATGAATGGCTGGGAAGCAAGGCTGATGAGAACAGAGGCTCTAACAGAGGGTGGTCATGGACAGCAAGTCTGATGAGAACAGAGGCCCTAACAGAGGGTGGTCATGGACAGCAAGTCGTGACAAACACACAAACGCACTTCCTGTTGATTTAATCCTCCTCTGCCCCATAATACTACGAAGTGTGAAGTAATTAAAAGCTGAAGCCGGGCACCAATCTGTTTGCATTCAGATTCTGTGCAGTTTCATGTCAGTTTGTTCGTTTCTCCTAGTCTCAATTTCTTTGTCTTTAAAAAGGAAAGGACATTAGTTATCGTACTTTCCTCAAAGAGTTGTAAGTAAAAGAACCCTACAAATAAAGTTTCTTGCATAGCCCTGGTAGGGCTGGTAGGCACTCAAAAGAAAAGAAAAGTTTTGGCAGCAGGAAATGCTACGAATAAAATCACTGAGTAACAGCAAGAAGTCCTGTTTCTACCACTCCTATAATTTTCCCCTACCTCCTTTCTCAAAAGTAAATGTGAAAATTACAAAAGCGCAATCCAAGGAATGCTTCCTGATGTGAAATCTTACATTAGTGCTCTCCAAGAATCTCATAAAACCACCAGAAGCAGAACAGCAAGGAAAGAAAAAAAAAAAAAAAGTTCCTTCAATAGCAATAGCAATGTCCATGATGTCCCTGGAGAGCTGAGGCATTTATTAAGTGTTGCTTTGGAAGATGTTAGGAAAGATGATTAAAAATAACAACAAAGGATGACCAGATTCATTGGTGCCTGTGAGTAAAGGCCCCGGCAGTTCCTGAGCCAATTAGAAAGGCTGGAACAGCCAGGTCAACTGAGGGTCAATCTATATCCAGAAGCCAATAAGTAGATAATAAATACATTGTTCTGGAGTTTCTTGGTGAATGTGGTTTATTAGTACAAGGATGAACAATCTTTAATGAAACCCAGGTTTATTGACAAACAAAAGGAGCCCTGGGAGAAAAGGTCCATTTCCTCTCCTGAATGTCCATGCATTTGTGTGACGGTTTTGTTTATTTTTCCTACTAGGAATGTTCTTCTAATGAATAACATGCATTTATTATCTCTCCGAGGCATGTGTTTTACAAGTGATTTGTTATCTTCCCTTTATTAGTCTCTTAATCATATTCTCTTGCTGCGGAGACTTTGGCATTGAACTATATTGGAAACCATTAAGTTTGTCTAAACATCACAAGCAGTGAGGTTAATTCCACTTCTAAAGATCGCTTTGGACAGCAGAAGACATGAATAGAACTAGAAGCATATTTGATGTCACTAACCTTAGAGACAGGAGCATCTAATACAATTCATTAAGTATAATTGAAATAGAAATCCTACAATGAGAACGTAACAAGGAACATTGTGTAAATTGACTTTTTGAAGTATATCCTTCCCTTGGTGCACATATTCAGCTCCCATTAATTTTAATGGACATAACTTGCTCATATATCAACTGAAAGATTTCACCTGCTTCTGTGTAAAACTAGCTGCATAAAGAAAAAGGTGCCCATGAAGAAAAAGTGAGAATGCTCATAAAGACTGCTTGGATAATTGAGTCGAAGAGTACCACAGATAATTAAATATAAGTTATTGCATTGAATAATAAAGGAGGAATTGTTATGAAATGAAGCCAATTGTTGTTGCTGTTTTAAAAATAAAGCCCCTAGGAAAATAATGTTGAGATCAAGTCCTGTGTATCCTGGACTTCTTTCCCACTCAAAACCCGGTGCTCCTGTAAGAACTGTGAGCTGAAGATAGAAACTCTGTCTTATTCCCCAGCACTGTATACATGGCATGAATCTGCCATACAAAAGACACTCTGCAAATACTTGGCAAAATGAAATGGACTTTCTATTGTTTTTTAAATTCTCTTCGAACTTCCACACCTCTGGGCTTCTACTCACATTGATCCTCTGCCTAGAATGTCTTCATACACTGGCCCCAATCTTCAATTGCTAAATTCCCAGCCTACTGATGAAGAACCCATCCAATGTTAGGAAATTTTTGATTTTCCCAAGTGAATGCTGATAGATCAGTGCCGTTCCAGAATCCCATTATACTCTTAAAACTTCATAAAGACGTCAAAGACATTTTGTTTAAATTAATTATACTTATTAATGTTTATCATATTAGAAATTGAAACAAAAAGTTTAAATATTAATTCATTAAAGCCAACAATAATAAACTCATTACATTTTGGCATAAGTAATACAATTTTTGTGAAAAATAACTATATCCCCCAAAATATTAATAGATTGACCTTGCTTTACATCTTACAAATCTCTTTCATGTCTGGTTTAATAGAAGACAGATGGGTTCTCATATCTGCTTTCACAGTTAATACATTGCAACTTATTGTGTGATTGAAACATGTAAAGAAAAACTAATTTCACATTATATGTAGTTGGAAAAGGAAGGAGTATTTTGGTAGCCTTTTCAGATAATTGTGGGTATTTCTTTTTTGATGCTCTACCAAATCTTTCAAAGGGTAAAACTTTCTTAAATGTTAGTTTCAATGTGGAATCTGAAACAATATTAATGAATTTTTCATACTGTTAAATTCTTGTTCTATTTTGCACTTAGAATAAATCTGTCTACCCATGCATGATTTTTTAACATTAGTATTCATCATTTGAAAAATACTCATTCATTAGTTATGCAGAATTTCCAAATATTCAACTCCATAGACTTTTAAAAACTACATTACTATCACTAGCAATCTCATCATTAAAAACCTTCAACTATCGAAAAACAATAAAACTCATGAAAAGTTTCCCAAAATTCCAATTTTCACCAGGAAGTTTATGTCTTATCACTGACAACAAATACTGCCAAATGGTTTTCTTTGAAGTGATAAGCTCACTTAATTCATTTTGAGAAAATGTCTACCAAATACCCAGGTCTGAATAATCAATTTGTCAATCATTGTGCCATGAAAAAAAAAAAAAAAAAACTGCTAACTTTGCTCACAACAAAAATAATTGTGCAAATGTTTGTCCTAAGATGACCATTGTACTTCAGTATTCCATAGAAATTCCCATTTCATCACGGGATATTAAAAACACACATATGCAAGGATCAAGATTTGATAAAATCAGTGATTTTGACTGCTTCACCAAGGACATTCCTAGGTGAAACTAGCATTTTGTTTTATCATGAGTGTGTGGCAATTAAGGAATACGATGACTTCCCATGCAATTGGAGCCACTTCTTGATTTCCGCAACAGCGTTTTTATCCACTGTTGTTTTTGTTCCATCATTACAAGTGATGAAGTGAAAGGAGAAATATCATTTTAGGATTACTTTGAAGTAATTTTAACCACATGGACCCCCTGAAAAGATCGTGGGGAGCCCCCAGGGGCTTGTGGCCCCACTTTGAGAACCACTGTGATACAGACTTCAATGCTGACCTTGAACCAATCACTTAACCATATCTGTAAAACAGGGATAATAAATCCTGACATATTGGGTTATTGTGAGAATGACATAACATATGGAAAGCACCGTATGCTACCTGTCACATATTCAGTACTGAACTAATCTTATTCTCTTGTCAGCTCCCCAAACTTACTTTATATCTATGACTACACTTAGAGCATGGCTTATAAAAATGCTTTTTTGTTTTATTTCCCTCTTGGATAATAACTCCTTTCTGTACCTTACTCAAATTTTCTATCCTAGGTAGGGAGTCATTGTCTGATGTACATGTAAGGCCTTCCACCTTCTCTCTCTCTCTCTCTCACACCCACACACACACACACACACATAATTTTGTTTACCACTGCAAACCGGAAGACCCCTTGAGATGGATCTGTGATTCCCCCAAAGAAAAATTTTTTTAAAAAGTTGATCCTTGAAACATCTGCTTCAAAATCAACCCAAACATTAAAATAATGATTCCTGGGGTGCCTGGGTGGCTCAGTCAGTTAGGCATCCAACTCTTGGTTTTGGCTCAGGTCATGATCTATGTATGGGTCATGGGATCCAGCCCTGCAGGTCAGGTTCCCCACTTATCAGGCAGTCTGCTTGAAGACTCTCTCCCTCTGCCCCTCCCCCCACTCACATGAACATGCATGCTTTCTCTCTCATAAATAAATAAATCTTTAAAAAAGAAGAGTAATATTAAAATAAAATAATGATTCCTGGCCCCCTCCCAGAACTACAAAATCTGTATCTTTGGTGGTCAAGCCAAGAACTTCATTTCAATAGTTCCCCAAGTGTTTCCTATACCCTTTCAAGTTGGATCTCCAAGGGAATTCATTAGCCTGACTTTAGAAATCCTACCTCATAAAAGCTATTTTATGGCTGATACTCCATCAGTATACATTAATCTGAATATACACATACTTTGGAAATCAATGAAATGGCTAGAAGCTCATAGAAGTTTAAAGTGTAAACAATCCCCATATTTCCCAAACCCTCACTAATCAGCACAATTACTTGAGGGTTGTAGTTTGGTTTGGTTTGGTTTTAAAGCAAGCATTTACTCGGGCTTTTCTTCTAGAGGTTATGATTAGGAAGGCATGGAGTGAGATCTGAATATTTAAAAGTTTTTATAAAGTTTCCCTCTAGTGATTACCATTATGAGGACTTTTTTAAGAACCATTTTGTGTTCCTCTGCACAAAGCTTGCTTTGGTAAAAAAACACAAGATATACCTCCTGTCCCTACAGGTTTATTTGATCTCAGACTTAGATAATTAATAAATCCAGATTTATCTTTGACAAACGTTTTTCCTTGCCAACTTGTTTTCTTTGCATTTATAAATCATAAGACCACTCTAGGATAGTGGCTTTCAAAATTTGCTGCACTATGGAATAACTTGAAGAAATTTTAAATATCCCAACAGGACCCCAATCCAATTAAATTACAATCTGTAGGCATCAGTATCTATTTAAAACTCTTCAAATGATTCTACCTTGCCGCCAAGTTTGAAAACTATTGCTCCAGAATTTATGGTCAGAATTGTAAGAAATTAAAATGTGTTTCTTTTACTTCCTCTCATCAACCCTGGCCATAAAAACCCTCCTGCTATTTTGGATATAAAACAGAAAGAGAGAAGTTGAAGATTAGGAAAAAGAGGTGGGATATGAAGTAGGAAAAAGTAGAGGGATCACTAGTAATAACTACTACTTTGTTAGTGTCTAGTATGTGCTCGCAATTTTTTCTGAGCTATGTAAGATTATATTGCAATGCCTCTCCACCTGCAAATACTTCAGTGTATTCAGTTCCATACCTGTAAGGATGTCCAAAATCCAAAACACAGACAAAACCAAATGCTAATGAGGATACAGAGCCACAGAAACTTCTCCCATTGCTGTTGGGAGTGCAAAATGGTACCGTCACTTTGGAAGACAGTTTCTTATTAATACCAAATACCCTCTTACCATACAATCCAGCAACTGTGCTGCTTTGTATTTATTTAAAGGAGGTGAAAACATGCATCTATCTAAAGCCCTGCTCACAGATGTTTATAGCAGTTTTATTCATAATTGCCAAATCTTGAAGCAACCAAGATGTGCTTCAGAATGTGAAGGGATAAACTGTGGTATGTCCAGAAAATAGAGTATTAGTCCTCACTAAAAAGAAATGAGCTATCGAGCCATGAAAAGACAGAGGGGAACCTTAAATACAAATTAGTAAATGAAAGAAGTCAATCTGAAAAGGCTACCTACTGCGCAATTCCAACCATATGACATTCTGGGAAAGGCAAAACTATAGAGCGAGTGAAAATATCAGGGGTTGCTAGGGGTTAGTGGGGAGGAAGGACTAGATAAACAGAGCACAGGGAATATTTAGGGCAGTGAAACTACATTGCATGAGACTACAGGGGTGTGAATACATGTCATACATTTTTCCAAATCCATAGAAGACCCAGCTCTAAGAGTGAACCCTAATGTAAACTCTGGACCTTGGCTGATAATGATGCGAGTGTAGGTTCATCAGTTGTAACGCATGCACCGCTCTGGTGGGGACTATGTTAATAATGGGGAAGGCTATGCATGTGTGGGGACCTGGGGATAAGGGAAAATCACTGTTAACTTCAGCTCAATTTTTCCATGAACCTAAAGCTTCTCTGAAAAATAGTCTACTAAAAAGAAAAAAGTTAAGTACCAAAAACTTATTAAGTAGGTTCCTTCCATTTTCTGCTATGCCATCCACCTCTTCAGCATATTGACTGTTTTCTTAGGCTGACCTCCACCCCTCCTCAGCTCAAGATGTCTGGCTCAGTTTCAAGTGTTCTGTGAGGTGTTAAACATATCTTTTGTGGTCTCTTTTTAAGAGTGAGGGAAAAAATTCTTCTTAGAAGTGTTCCATAGATTTCCCCTAATGTCTCACTGGCTGGGCTTTGTTGCATGCAAGCATTTAAACCTAATTACTTATTAAAGAAAATGAGACCTCTACAATTGGCTTAGATGAATCATAAGTTACCTCCTTGATTGGAAAAAGCCCACCATCCTTGAAGGAAGTAGACATAGGAAGGTGAGCAAAAATCAGAATCCTGTTTTCGAAGGGGAATGGTTATTGATGAAATCAAAAGTGCCTGTCACCTTGAACCTTCTGCCCTGTTGAGTCTTCCTCTAGAATCAGCCTCCTTTACTTGAGGAAAAGGGCACTTCAGAAACAAACTGCAGCCAATAAATCAATAGATAAACTTATAGAAAGATAGAGAACATGGTAGGTTATTAATGGTACTGCTCACATAAGAAATCTTTTTCTACCCCACATTTTAAAAGACTTTCTCAATTTTACTTTCAAGGGTGTCATTATCATAAAAGCCCTAAACTATGCCAAATTAATGTTTAAAAATCAGACCCTTTTTTAGTGGTTTACATTTGCTTTTCTGATCCAGAGAATAACATTTAAGATTTATTGAGTGACATCTGGTTAATTAAATGTCTATTTCCTCCCACCTCTTAAAGAGATCATAACACAGAAAGACAACACTGGGAAAATAATTAAAGTGCAGCCAAAGAGCAGGACTAACCTTGTAATTCACCGTAATTAAAAATAAAACATCCCTTCCTGATCAAAACTCTTCAAAGTGTAGGGATAGAGGGCACATACCTCAATATCATCAAAGCCATCTATGAAAAACCCACCGCAAATATCATTCTCAATGGAGAAAAACTGAAAGCTTTTCCGCTAAGGTCAGGAACACGGCAGGGATGTCCATTATCACCACTGCTATTCAACATCGTACTAGAGGTCCTAGCCTCAGCAATCAGACAACAAAAGGAAATTAAAGGCATCCAAATCGGCAAAGAAGAAGTCAAATTATCACTCTTCGCAGATGATATGATACTATATGTGGAAAACCCAAAAGACTCCACTCCAAAACTGCTAGAACTTATACAGGAATTCAGTAAAGTGTCAGGATATAAAATCAATGCACAGAAATCAGTTGCATTTCTCTACACCAACAGCAAGACAGAAGAAAGAGATATTAAGGAGTCAATCCCATTTACAATTGCATCCAAAACCATAAGATACCTAGGAATAAACCTAACCAAAGAGACACAGAATCTATACTCAGAAAACTATAAAGTACTCATGAAAGAAATTGAGGAAGACACAAAGAAATGGAAAAATGTTCCATGCTCCTGGATTGGAAGAATAAATATTGTGAAAATGTCTATGCTACCTAAAGCAATCTACACATTTAATGCAATTCCTATCAAAGTACCATCCATCTTTTTCAAAGAAATGGAACAAATAATTCTGAAATTTATATGGAACCAGAAAAGACCTCGAATAGCCAAAGGGATATTGAAAAAGAAAGCCAACGTTGGTGGCATCACAATTCCGGACTTCAAGCTCTATTACAAAGCTGTCATCATCAAGACAGCATGGTACTGGCACAAAAACAGACACATAGATCAATGGAACAGAATAGAGAGCCCAGAAATAGACCCTCAACTCTATGGTCAACTAATCTTCGACAAAGCAGGAAAGAATGTCCAATGGAAAAAAGACAGCCTTTTCAATAAATGGTGCTGGGAAAATTGGACAGCCACATGCAGAAAAATGAAATTGGACCATTTCCTTACACCACACACAAAAATAGACTCAAAATGGATGAAGGACCTCAATGTACGAAAGGAATCCATCAAAATCCTTGAGGAGAACACGGGCAGCAACCTCTTCGACCTCTGCCGCAGCAACATCTTCCTAGGAACAACGCAAAAGGCAAGGGAAGCAAGGGAAAAAATGAACTACTGGGATTTCATCAAGATCAAAAGCTTTTGCACAGCAAAGGAAACAGTTAACAAAATCAAAAGACAACTGACAGAATGGGAGAAGATATTTGCAAACGACATATCAGATAAAGGACTAGTGTCCAGAATCTATAAAGAACTTAGCAAACTCAACACCCAAAGAACAAATAATCCAATCAAGAAATGGGCAGAAGACATGAACAGACATTTCTGCAAAGAAGACATCCAGATGGCGAACAGACACATGAAAAAGTGCTCCATATCACTCGGCATCAGGGAAATACAAATCAAAACCACAATGAGATATCACCTCACACCAGTCAGAATGGCTAAAATCAACAAGTCAGGAAATGACAGATGCTGGCGAGGATGCGGAGAAAGGGGAACCCTCCTACACTGTTGGTGGGAATGCAAGCTGGTGCAGCCACTCTGGAAAACAGCATGGAGGTTCCTCAAAATGTTGAAAATAGAACTGCCCTATGACCCAGCAATTGCACTATTGGGTATTTACCCTAAAGATACAATTGTAGTGATCCAAAGGGACACATGCACCCGAATGTTTATAGCAGCAATGTCCACAATAGCCAAACTATGGAAAGAACCTAGATGTCCATCAACAGATGAATGGATCAAGAAGATGTGGTATATATACACAATGGAATACTATGCAGCCATCAAAAGAAATGAAATCTTGCCATTTGCAACAACATGGATGGAACTAGAGCGTATCATGCTTAGCGAAATAAGTCAAGCAGAGAAAGACAACTATCATATGATCTCCCTGATATGAGGAAGTGGTGATGCAACATGGAGGCTTAAGTGGGTAGAAGAAGAATAAATGAAACAAGATGGGATTGGGAGGGAGACAAACCATAAGTGACTCTTAATCTCACAAAACAAACTGAGGGTTGCCGGGGGGAGGGGGCTTGGGAGAAGGGGGTGGGATTATGGACATTGGGGAGGGTATGTGATTTGGTGAGTGCTGTGAAGTGTGTAAACCTGGTGATTCACAGACCTGGGGATAAAAATATATGTATATAAAAAATATATGTTTATAAAAAATAAAAAATTAAAAAAAAAATAAATAAAAAAAAAATAAAAAATTAAAAAAAATAAAAAATAAAAAAATAAAACAAGAGCCGTATGCTGAGAGAATTGCCTGTCTTTATCAGGACACCTGTCTGTATATTTGAAACCTTATTCTGGAAGTCTCCATTTTGCTTTTCTCCATTTTTATGTGCAAATGAAAATTTCATTTTCTATGGAATCGTTTTAGCAAAAATCTTTCTCTCTTCACCCTTCAAGAAAATTCACCCCCTATAAGACCAAAAGATAGTGTCCACCTACCTCTATACAGGAGAAGTAACCTCAAGTGTCATTAGTAAAGGAACCATAACAGGGGTCAGCCAAGAGAGAGCAACTTGCCTGATAGCTGTCATTGGTGGGAGAGGGCAATGATCCTAGGCCTTCAGATGGCTGAGAGCAAGACTGGGGGTGACAGTGTATTAAAGACCTCTCCAGAATAATAAACCAATAAGAGTTTTAATATGACACTTCCCCATACATTAATAAGCTCATACTTGATGTTTCATCTTTTTTTTAAAGTTTTTATTTAAATTCCAGTTAACATATGGTCTCATGTTAGTTTTAGTGTTTCATCTTTTTCTAAAGGAAGAAATTACCCACCCTTATCTTTCCAAAAAGCCTATGGACCAAATATCAGAGGAAATATAACCTAAATGTGTGTCCCTAAAATTTTTTTTTACCTTAGAGAAAAAGGAAAAGTACTTTTAAAGGGATTAGAAGGATCTCACCCCCTCATTCCCTACCAGAGGCTGTTAACACCTCCTTCCAAAGGGGCAGTGAAGATCCATAGCTCAACACACTATGTCTGAATCTTGATTCCAGCGTTTTCTACATATGGGTTATTAGCCGCATCATTTACCCTCTCTTAGAATCATTTTCTTCATCATGAAAATGATCATGGTAATTGGGCCTGTTTATCATGAGGATTAAATGAGATAACACATGCTTAGTGCCTGCTTGGTTGAAATGTCATCTGTTATTTCCTCCCATTTGGTCAAGACTGTGACATAGTGTCATGGGCTGAATTGTGTCTCTCCATATTCACATGTTGAACTTCCAACCTCCCATACTACCTCAGAATGTAACTGTATTTGGAGACAGGACCTTTATAGAAGTAATTATCAGGGTACCCGTGTGGCTCACTTAAGTGTCCAACTCTTGATACTGGCTCAGGTCATGATCTCAGGGTTTTGCGATTGAGCCCGGAGTCAGACTGCACTAGGCACGGAGGCTGCTTAAGATTCTCTCTCTCCCCTTCCTTTGTCCCTCTCTGCCCCTTTCTCTTTCTCTCCATCTGTAAACAAAATTTATAAATAAAGAAGAAATTATGGTCAAGTGAGATCATATGAGTAGATCTGAATGAATGTCTGGTGTTTTCCTATGATAAAAGAGAAAAACCAGGGAGGCACACACACACAGATTCAAGGCTATGGGGGAACAGGGAAAAGGCAGCCATCTATAAGGCAAGGAGAAACCAACCCTGACAACACCTTGATCTTAGACTTCAAGGCTCTAGAATTGTGAGAAAATAAATTTCTTTTGTTTAAGCCACTTAGTCTGTGGTATTTTATTTAAGGCAGCCCTAGCAAACCAACATACAGAATATAGAAAAAAGTCTCAGAGGCCATCTCCCATTACCGAAAAACAGTCACTTGAGTTTTTTCTTTATATTAACATCTCGAGTAAGGAAAAGAAACCTCCACAAGTCATTGACATTTGTGTCATTGTTTTCTTCTGTTTTGTTTTGTCAGTGAACTGCATTTAGCACTGGCCTGGAAATAGAGAGATGGCTTTAATCTGATCCTATTTAAAGGATCCATGGTTTCTGAACTGGCACTTAACTTCTCTGGACTAGAATTTTCTGAGAAAATTAGAGACAACCCAAATCATAAGGCTTTTAATATCTATTATTCACTGATAAAATGATGATTTACAGATATTTTTGGCAGAAAAGAAATTTCAACTCATTGAGACATCCTGAACTCCTATCCTTTTTGTTTCTGATCACAACTATGTTTAAGCTTCTTCACTTCTTTAAACTCTATGTATTCTTCAAAGCTTAGGTCTTAGTACTTCTGGGAAACTTTCCCCAATCTTCCCAAGTCAGGGTTCTGTTCATCCTTTGAATTCTCATAGCTGCACTGCTTTTATCTCTCTAGCATCATCACGTCCTACTTAGCGTCCTACTTAGCATCATAGTTTCTTTTGTCCTTGTCTTG
This sequence comes from Mustela lutreola, assembly GCF_030435805.1. Lineage (NCBI taxonomy): Eukaryota > Metazoa > Chordata > Mammalia > Carnivora > Mustelidae > Mustela > Mustela lutreola. Next base: position 46,912,548 of record NC_081295.1, on the reverse strand, counting down.
ACTCTCCCCCACTCCCCACAGCAGGGAGTTAAGCTCCTCATGAACTGCTTCTACTCTATGTCTGATTACTAGATCTTGGGAGCAGGAAGTGGTTTTACTCATCATATCTCTTACAGCCCACAGCATAGCACCCTCCACATGGCAGACACATGTTCAGAAATGGTCAAATCAAACTGGATGAAACTAAAATGAAAGAGAATTTTAATGCAAATATTTTCTATGATGAGGATTCATCATATTGTTAGTAAGTTTCTATGTCATTAAAACTTAAAGCTGAAACTATAGTGGTGTAACATATGTTGGGATTAGGGCATATTAATAGAACATTTAAAAGAATCATTGTCTTTCAGCATTTCCGAGAAAATTTTTTTTAAGTCTGTCATTTGTCATGTTTGGTAATTCCAGTTGAAATAACAGTTGTGCAAATATTTTATAAAAGGTAAGTTATTCTATAAACATTGTATTTTGAAAGTATTTAGTATGTATATAATATAGAACACCATTTTCTTGACTTGAAACCATATAACAGAGAGATTTCCTACTGAGGATAAAGAGAAAAAATCTACTTTTGTACTTACCCAATTTGGCAGATTCATGGCAATCAATAAGTTATATTTTATAAACTTTTTTTTTTACAAAAATGAACCATACCTTGTAAAAGATTTAGCTTTTCATATCTAGAAAAGACACATGGATACTTTTATTTTTGTGCTTCCCAAGGTGATGACTGTACGATCAGTAATAGACACAATCATTCATTGTGAGAATTGCACTGACTTAAATAATTGCACCAGATTCATCTGGTCAGTCAGTTCTTGGTTATCCACACTAACATAACCAGTCAAGGCTGTTTATCCCATTAGTTTGAATAGTGTCAAGTATTTCAAGAATGTACCACAAATAAAACCTTTCTAAATCTCCCTGCCTAATCTCCTAACTTCTACCTTTAATCCACGTCATATATTCATATCTGGTTAATTAATAACCCCAAGCAGAGTTTCCTTCTCTAGGCCTCTCTGCAGTGCTGCTAGGGTTTTTCTAAGTACTACTTCCCCCTTAAATAATGTGAGATGACAAGAACTAGACAGTAGATGTGTCCCCAGATACGAGTGTTGCTGACCTAAGGGGGATGGGATAAAGAGAGAACTAGCAATACCTCTAAGACCCCTTTTGAAAGTTAACATTGTCCTTAAACTTTCCAATATGGAGCACCAAGCTAGGAATAGCTGAATATTGATTTGGATGAAATGTTCAGTAATTATAGTAATAGGCCATGAGCTCCATTTTTAATGGAAGTTTTGTAGAATTATCTCCTATCGTCATAGTCCCACCACATATTCCATGTTGCATCAAAACTTTATATTGATTGTGAGCTTCAGAGATCTTCTTTGGTCTTTTACTAAGGTTTCCTTGTGTTTGTTAGTATTAGTCCTCATTTCTCTGCAATAAAATTAGCTTCACATTCCATCTCTGGTACAATTATAGCACCCAGAATAAGACTCTCACTGGAGAACATGATCAATTCTTTCAAAAGCACTGCAGGCCTTCCCAGAAGTACAGTCATTATTTTACTTGCTTCCATCTAATGATATGGGAAATTTTTATAATATGTTTGCATTAGCATTTTTTTCAAGAAAACCAGAAATTTATTTTTCTCCAGAAATACATTAAGCTGTTTCTGCATTCAAACAACTCCTAATGCAATAGTTCAGTAGACCCCAAACTTATGTTATCTCATTTTATAATTTAATTCCCTAAATATCACTCACTTTGGTTTTTGTTACTCCCGAAGGATAAAATTTCATTTGTACAACTTTACAAAATATGCTTTTGTAAGAAATCTTTTTTTGCAACCAAGTAATGAGTATAGCTAAAGCATCCCAAGGGGGTTCTGTTGTATACAAAAAACAAAGTTTCTACATCTATGTTGAATGACTAAACTCTGTATTTACCTGTTCAATCACTTGCCTGCATAAATCCTCTAGACCTGATACCCTAATTAGCATTCATAGTATCCCATGTATACACAGTTATATTACCTGCTAATGCATACTTATATATTTCAATGGATTAAGTAAACATGCTGAAAAATGTATTTTGTGGTTTGGCCAAATAAGCTTTACTTCCTACATAGTTATTTAGAAAGAACTAAAAGTAACACTGTTTTCCTACCTGAGTTTGGGCCCCGAGGTCTCTCATGAACTCATGATATGTATAGACTATGGACATAAGAAAATCTTATTCTGAGACAGCACAAATGAATAAATGGATGATGGGTGGTAAGATCTAGATTTCTCACTACTGAGACATTACAAATCAAGGTAGAAGCAGAATGAAACATACGGCCTTGGCTTAGAGTCAGAAACATCAACATGAACTTGTGTTTAGTTTAAAACAGATACAGATAGATACAGAAAAGATTTTACACATGTCCTAGCTCTGCCCACTGAAAGGGCCTAGAAACAACAATATCCTAGGAACAATGAACACATCCAATGCCCAGATCTGGGTTTCTAATAAAAGAAGCCAGAGTTCCATGGAGAAATGATTGATTTTAGGACTTAGGCACAGAATATAAAAGATGAACCCAGAGAATCTGGCAATGTCAGAAAGTAAGGAAGTGCTCAATAAACAAAATGACTTGGGCACATCAATGATGGGGGCACATCAAAATGACGGGGACACAGGAGCCAAACTGAAAGTGTTCTCAAAGGCCAAAGCTGAAATAATTTGAGCAACAAAATATATAAGGTAGTAGTGAATTATAACCCACAGTATAAAATGCATATTTGTGAGCCTTTACTTATACAAATAAATTACTGAATAAATAAATGGAGAGAAGTGACAAATCTTCAATGCAGAATTCCCAATAATTTATTTAGATACTACCCCCTCAAGGAAATAAGGTTTTAACTCCTTACAGCTTGAGTGTGGACTGTACTTACTGACATGCTTTCAAATAAGGAAGCAGAGCATGGGAGGGCCGTACATTTCCAGTAGAGAAAGCTGGCAAACACTAGGTAAACCTGGTGATCAAGCTTAACATCATCATTAACAAGTAATGTTGATAGCCTGTACCCTTGATATAATGAGAAGGGCACTTGACGTCTGTAGTATAATTTCAAAAATCTCATAATTCCAGGTTGATTAGGGGAAAACATCAGGAAACCCTAAACTGAGGGGCTTCTATAAAATATTCAAAATTGTCCAAGTCCTGAAAAACAAAGAAAATCTGAGAAAATGTCACAGCCAAGAACAGCCTAAAGAAACGTGATAGCTAAATGTAATGTGTCTTTTGTGGTAATAGGATCCTGGAACAGAAAAAAAGAACATTAAGGGAAAACTAGTTAAATCCAAATAAAATGTAGACTTCAGTTCAATGTAATGTGCCAATATTGGTTCCTTAGTTATGACAGAAGTTCCATAGTAATGTAAAATGTTAATAATAGGGGAAACTTGGTGAGGAGTACTCTAGGTACTATATCTTTGTAACTTTCCTGTAAATCAAAAACTATTCTAAAAGAAAACCTTGCTCAATTTTTTTTAATGTGAAAGCAAGTTTCAGTTGGTTTCCTAAAATAAGGAGCTCTGAGTTAAAGTTGTTTTGTTCTAGGACAACCAATGCAATAGACCCTCAAATCCTGAAAACAAAGCAGGTGCACGTCTTTTATTCTTAAAGAAGACCCTTCTGCAGTGGACTGGCCCAAAGAGCAGGTATTTTAGAGGGAAAAACTGAGCAGTCTGTTTAGTTAGGTAAACTGGGTGTATAGTAAGTTTGGCAGATTTATGAGTAAGCAGACTTTGTTTTTCACTTTAGAAAGAACATGCCTGAATGGCTTAAATCATTAGGTGTTCTTGAGTAGCAAGGAGAAGTGGAGCTAGAAAAGACCTTGGGATGGACATGCAAGCAAATATTCGCAGATCCCCTGCCAGATATTATGCCATGATAGACTGGACTAATGCACAGTGTGGTCACTGTTTAGGAAATCTGCACCTACTTTTACAATACTTAATTTATTCCTACCTGCACCATTGGGAGGAAGCACCCCTCCTGCGTTTTCATTCTCCAAAGCTAAACAAAATTTACCCCATCTTTATATATGGGTGCTGAAAACTGGGGGAAAAAAACAAAATTAGATCAAAGCTAAATTTATTAGATGGACTTCTGGGGAATAGACAGTCAACAGTCTGATTATTTATTCTGAAGGAAACAGTTTTGACTAATATGGCTTTTGATAATAATGTAGCCTCTAAATTCTGTGTCATGAGTTACAAATCCAAATGTCTACTAGGTTCAAATAGGTCTCAGAGGGTGCCTGGTGGTTCAGTGGGTTAAGCCTCTGTCTTCGGCTCAGGTCATGATCTCAGAGTCCTGGGATTGAACCCCACATCGGGTTCTCTGCTCAGCAGGGAGACTGCGTCCCCCCCTCTCTCTGTCTGCCTCTCTGCCTAATTGTATCTCTCTCTCTTTCTCTCCCTGTCAAATAAATAAATAAATAAATCTTCAAATAGTTATCACAAAAGCAGAAATCAAGTTTAGAGAGACCCTGAAAGTGATGGCCCCTACTTAGCACCAACTGACTATTACCTTAAAGAAATACAGATCCAGTGTTAATGAAAACTTTTAAGACAAAGCACAAAAGCCTTATTTTTGTGCATAGGATCTCAAATTTGGAATACTAGTAACCAATTAAAAAGTTTAATTGGGCCAAATTAAATGCAGATGAAGGATGCATTTATTTGGCCTATAGGCCATCTATTTGTTGCTTCTGGCAACTACATTATTATAACTCCAGGTTTTGTCGTTCTTTTTTTATTTTTTTAAGATTTTATTTTTTTATTTGACAGAGATATCACAAGTAGGCAGAGAGGCAGGCAGGCAGAGAGATAGGGAAGCAGGCTCCCCACTGAGCAAAGGGTCTGACAGGGCCTCGATCCCAGGACCACGAGACCATGACCCAAGCCGAACACAGAGGCCCAACTCATAAGCCACCCTGGAGTCCCAGGTTTTGTCGTTCTTGAACTTTTTCCAAGACTTTCAGTTATACATTAAATACATATGTCTCTAGCCAAATGAAAGAAACAAACTTATAAAAGAGTGTTATAAGATGATGACGTTGAAGGGAAATAGGGATAGTCATTTCAGGAAAACAGGGCAGGGCTGGGGGAAAATTCCTGACTTTAAAAGTTAGTAAATTCTAAAAGATGTTACCAATAAAGAAATTATAGTATCTATTTCACTAACAATTTTATTTCATTCAACAATTCTAATAACAGGCTAGATTGTTTAGACCATCAAGCCCAACTAAGGGCATGGCTAAGCCACAGTGAAGGTCATACATAGATACAGGGAGGGCTGGATACCTAGTGACAAGTTGAATGACAACTGGCAAGATCACAGGTAATGTCAAGGAAAACCCAAAAGTACTCAGCAATGCCAACTATGGAGGGATGGATCTGATAGAGATGAACTGTCGCAGCAACTTTAAGAGGAAGTGGTCATCTCAGGTAGGAATTAAACTTGATCATCATTACACAAACCAAGTAGTGCTTCCAGTGCCAGACCAAAGGCAGGGAGGTAGGAATGGTCCTCCTGAGTGCAGGCAGTAGGTGGACAAGTCTCTTTAGAGTTTAAAACAATAATAAAACTGTGAAGAACTCATTCTGTTTCCAAATATGAGTCAGTGAGTCTAAACAATTTCAGTGACATCCATTCCTCCCACCGAAAAAATTATTTTCTCACTCTAAGTTCTAAATAATTGCTGTGATGACTACTTTTTAGTATTATATACATGAGACTCAAATTAGCACATTTTTAGTTGCATATCTTTTACAAAAACATCTTTTACATGGAAATCAATTCAAAGAACTTCCCGTTACAAGTTAGCACCCTGTGTTAATCCAATGAGTAAATCTGTCTTGATTCAATACTGTTTAAGTTTACTTCAGGAACAGTTCATATCTCCAACCCCTATGCTACCACACATTCTCCAATACAGGCAGTCCTTGCTTTGCAAGGCATTATGGAACCAAAAGAGACTACACATGCAGAAATCTTCATAGTCACTGCAAAACAATCTTCATAATCAATGGAAAATGTCAGCTTCCCTTGTGACTTTTAAACTTTTTCATTGAAACATTAAAAAAACTCATTATTATAATTAACTGGGAAATGAGAAAGAAGTAAAGTTTGTATTTATTTAGTATACTGTAATTTAAAACATTGGAAACATCGTGAATTAAATGTTTTCTTTCTTTGTAAAAAAAAAAATTATCAAGAGTAGTTTGAATGAATGATGCTTGCCTTCATCTTGTTCTAGAACTTATCATATGGAAGGAGCATTTGTTCTATGCCTTGAAAAACTATCATACTCCTTTCTAAGTTTGGATAAGCTTCCAATATTCTATCCTTTGCTTTTCTAATGTCATGAAATATCTCCAAGAGTTCTTATAATGTGAAGTTTTTGCTGGCATCAGTTCCTCAGGGACATCTTTATGTTTTTTCATTATAGCCACTTGCCTCATTAATGTCGTAAATTCACCTTCACAGAGTTTCTCTGGCTCCATATCTAGAGTCCCAAATGAAGAAGTGTTAACACTTGCACGGTCAGCTACTTCTTCCATAAATGTTCAACTTAGATTTGAGTTTCACTTTTAGTATTATCACTCTTGTTTCTTTGTTGCACTTCATTTTTGATGGTCAATTTCCTCCTTTGGTTATCCATTTTTGTAAAATGACATGTGGATTATCACCAGACAACAAGGATGTAGCACAACTACACACTTCACTGTCTGTGCATAAACTGATCAACAGATACACAGTGACCAATCACCAAAGATTTTTAAGGAAGTGTCATAATTGGTTACTGACCACACCACACAACTGTTATTTATTTGTTTGTTTATTTATTTATTTATTTATTTATTTTAAGATTTTATTTATTCATTTGGCAGAGTGAGAGTGATCACAAGGAGGCAGAGAGGCAGGCAGAGAGAGAAAGAAACAGACTCCCCACTGAGCAGAGAGCCTGATGCAGGGCTTGATCCCAGGATCCTGAGATCATGACCTGAGCTGAAGCAGAGGTTTAACCCACTGAGCCACTCAGGTGCCCCACAACTGTTATTTACATAGGGAGTTGTGGACCAAAGATTTACAAGGGTAAGTTTGTGCCCTGTGAAATTATTCACAGTTAGTGAACTAAACTAGTAACTGAAATTTGAAGCTTGATGTTGAGGAACTGGTATTATTTAACTAAGTTGTGGTAACTGAAATTCATGTTCATTAGAATCCCACAAAGCAAGAACTGTCTATAGTAGATTCACAGTGATAGTACAGTGATTATAAAGATGAATACACAGAACTTGTGTTACTTCAGTTTTGTCAGTCTGTGATCAATTGATGTTTTGATTTGTGCCTAAAATTTCAAACAATGAAAAGAGTGCAAAAAAAACAGGTGTTGCTTAGTACATGTAAATTTTAGTTCATACTCAAAATTAGATTTCAATCTTCAAAACTGGGATTTACTTTTTAGATACTTAATTTTCATTTATTTTAAAAGAATTTTATTTATTTACCTGATGGACGGAGATCACAAGCAGGCTGAGAAGCAGGCAGAGAGAGGAGGAAGCAGGCTCCCTGCCAAGCAGAGAGCCAGATGCGGGGCTCAATCCCAGGACCCTGGGACCAAGACCCGAGACGAAGGCAGAGGCTTTAACCCACTGAGCCACCCAGGCACCCCGATACTTAGTTTTTAAAAAACAAAGTACCAAAACTACTGAAAACAGCTTTGTCACATACAGAAGGAATGTGTTTTTTAAAAAAAATAATGGACTCTGTGTTCAAATGTGCCAGGTATGCAATAGGATCTTTCTAAAAGGCAGATCTGATCTGGTAAAGACCCTGATCAAAATTTTTCACTTTTTATCACCTACATCAGTAATTCTTAACCACTATCATCTGTGAAGGTTTAAAAAACACAGATTCCCAGGATGTATACACACAGATTGCAATGCAGGTCTAGTTTAGGGCCTGGGAAACTGTACTCTTAAAACCTATTGATGATTCACCCAGGCGCTGATCCACCAACACACATGTTATGTTAAGTTCTTTTGCATGGAAAGTAAGGGTCCCTAAAATCTGGAGTGTAATCCTACAAACTCATCTCCCGCTACTGATTTTCCCCACTTTTTACAACTTGTAACTGCTTATAGCTCCTGAATTAACTATGCATCTTTACACATTGTGTTCCACTCCCATGAACTGTTCTAGTCTCCCAATCCCATGTCTGGGTCCACTTGCAAAACCTCATTCCTATTTAAGAGTTAACTCAAAGCTCATGTATTTTAGGTACCACCCCTTCCATATACCTCCACTGTAGCAATTACCTCACACACTGCAGTAACTGAATAGTTCTGTGACAAACCTCTTGAAATAGGACCTGTCTTTTCACCTCTATGTATCTCTAGCATTAGGCGCATTACCCATTTCTTTAATACCTGCTGTATTTAGCAAGAATACTTCCCACTTTAAGTAACAGAAAGATGGCAGAGACTTAAAAAGAATAGAGATCTGTAATTCCTACATGATAAATCTTGAAGGAATTGAAGATTGGTGGGGATTCATCAGCTCAACAACTAAAGTTTGGTTTCTCTGTGATTCTCCAAGCCTTTCTCTCATACTTGCAGCCTCAAGGTTGCAAGGAGGTGCTCACAGCTCAACGCATCACAGCCACAGAAAGGAGGAGCAAGAAAATTGCGCCTGTTGTCTATGTACTCTTTAATCAGAAAAGAAACATTTTCCAAAAATCCCTCAGCAAACTCCCTGTGAGGACTCGTTTGCCAGAACTAGGTCACATGACCACCATGAGCTACAAAGGAAGCTAAGGAAGCAGATAGGATTGGTGTGTGACAGGATTAGTATGATTAATTTATAACGTTAAATTAATTATGATCCATGGCTTCAGACAGTACAACATTGGTCTGAATAAAATTACATTTCTGTTAACAGAGAAGAGAAGGGAATGGATATTGGGCATACACTGTCAGTATCTGCCACAGTAGGTATTCTATGACTGTTATAAGTATAAATGAGAGAATAAATGTATGAAAGACTAAATGATTAACTTTCGAGATAAAGATAGGCAGATAATTCTGATAATTGAATAGAGTGGAGAAGCCAAGGGTATATATACCAATGCAGAATGATACAAGTAACAGGAAACTCAACTCCTACAATTCTAGGCAAAGACAAAACAAAGGACTTAATTTGTGTGTCTCTATGTAGCTTTCCTCATTGACAGAGCATTAGACAGCTCTAGGCTTAGCAGCTTCAAGTTCATAGGAAGTGCAGGGGGGAGGGCACAGAAAGCACCACAGAAGCCAGAGAAGGAAAGAATAAGTTCATGCTCAGGCTAGCATTGTATGGCCACCCTGGCCCAGCAGTTCCATCCATCACTCTTGGACTGAGTCAGGGGAGGGTGAAGAAAATCAGAAGCTATTACCAGCAGAAGGAAAGACAGATGATCAGCAAGCAAAAATTATAGATGCAAGCGTAGATGGAGCTCCAAAATAAGGACTGGGCTTTCTCATAAGTGAGAATGAGAGATTAGCAAGGCAGATGTATGGGACCAGACAGGTCTCTGACAATCAACATGATTTCACTGTCACCACCCTCCAAGTATCACCTCCACATCATTAGTTAAAGGAACTTGGCAACTCAGTTTAATTTTACCTAGGTAATTAGATTTACAATCTAGCAGTGAGAGGACAATATTTCTTAAACTTTCCCATCCAAATAGCCCCAACAAGCCATGGAGAGTGAGCACTATGGAATTTGGGGTGAGTAGTGGAATAGGAGGCTAACAATATATTTTGAGGAAGTCTGCTGCAAAACCAAAATGTATTTCAAGTCTTGTGCTTTTTCTTAGAACTGTCTATTAACTGTGAGTTTTATTCCATAGAATATCCATGTAATTTTTAAAATGTTTTCAATTACTAGCCACATAAAATTTCCTCAAGTTTTGCTTTTTTTTTTTCCAAATGAAACCTACACTTCTAAATGATATAGCATTTTATTCACTTTTGTACACAGCCACTTACCCCTGGACTATATTTACTCCAGTTCAAAAGCAAGGGATTAAGCCCCCATATTAATTTCAACTCTATTATTCTCAGATAGTTGTTTCTGGCAATGACATCATCTATTAAAACTCTCATTAGAAATAAATCTATATGATAACTGCCCTCTATTTAGTAACTACTACATTCAATGCTGTTTTATACATTTGCTGATTTAATTCTCTAAATAATTCTGAAAACCAAATATTATCCCCAAATACATGAGAGAAGTAAAAGTCACAGAAGGTCACTAATTTCCCTCAAAGTTACACAGCCACATATCAGGTCTGAAATCCAGAACCCTCTAGCTCTAAAACCCATGTCTCTTCCAACATGTCTCATTTCTTCTGCTTTCATATTGTTTCTTTAAGCTCCAGGAATGTCAACTATAAGGGACTACTTAGCCAGAGTGAGCCATTTTGTTGTTTATGCAGTAAACTTAGATTGAACCTGCCCCTTCCCCCCTAGAGGAAAGCGCTTAGAAACAGAACTGGTGAAATAACGGCCAAATAGCCCCAATAACTGAGCACAGATACCAGGACATGTCAGGCAGGGCAAAAATAATGGAGCCCAGATACAAGGACGTGTCCGGCCAGGTGGAAACGTCCAATCAGTAAAAGCGCATGTATTACCTCCCTACCAGCCAAGGACGTGTCCGGCCAGGTGGAGATGTCCAATCAAGTAAAAGCGCAAGTATTACTCACCAGGGAGTGTGAGCCCCGCCTTTTGGTTGCCAGACAAAGGCGCCAATTCTAGCCAAGGTCATAGGCTGAATTAAATTACTATCATGAGGTAGAATGTAATTCAGTTGGCCACCTGTATGTGGCCAGGCTCAACCACATGGCCTTTGCTCCATAAAAGTTAGTCTGTGAGGCTGGGAGGGGTCGCCTCTTTGCAAGAGACAGCCCTGGCCGGTGAGTTTGATTCTCCATGCTTGGTGCGAAATAAAGCTTTGCTTTACCTTCGCTTTATATCAGTCTCATCCTTTGGTCTACTGACCCTTTCATCAACCTCAACTGTGAAACAATCCACAAATTCAAGCACAAAACAAAATAACTAATGCCATTATCCTCCACATGCTGAGGTCTCCAATACCAAGGATGTATGAAGAAAAAAGAGCAGGAGACCTGTGGTCAGGAGGCTAAGTTCTTTTGTCAACTCTACCCGGAGCAAAGTGTGGAGTTTGAAAAAGTCTCCTTACCTATCAACCAGAGTGTCTTCACCTATGAAATGAGAGCAGAACTTGTCACTTTTGTCATCTTTTCCAACTCTGACAAGCTATCATTTTAACATCATAACATCAATTCCTCAGGACTCAGTTGCTTAAGTGTAGAATATGTCTCATATGGCTATTGAATGTAACATGCCCTATAAAAGAGACCAGAAAGATCCAGTTGTAGACATGCACTCAAAAACAGTATCAGGTGAATGTTAACTCCAACCTCAACTTCTGAGAAGTAATGATGATGATGGCAATTACTACTGATTTGTTACCAATCTGTCCCAGTGACTATTCTTCTGTAAGTATCATCTCATTTAACTTCCACAACAACCCCATGAAGTAAGCCTCACCATTATTCCTATTTTATAGGTGAAGAAACTAATGCACAGAAAGCTTAAGTAATTGCCCAAGATCAAATACATAATCTATGACAAGTCCTCAAGCAAATAGCTAGTCAGTCTCCATAGTCTGACTCCAGATTATCATGAAAGACTACCTGCCTCCTTACCAGGCTGTTCTCACTGAGAAATCTATACTTGAAAAGTTTCTTGGAGAAGAAAATAAAATCTCATCACTAATGTTGTGCCATGGATTAAATTTAAAATTCAGTGTGTTTTACCCTGTCAGCAGAGGCATACCAGAGTTACAACAGTGTCCGTTTTGTCCATTTGGCTTTGTTAACCTTGGAGCCTGTGGGGCTTAAAATGGTCAGTGGGGAGGGAAAGACTGCTCTAGTGGGAAGGAGTCTGGTTGGGACGAGGTGGCAAATACCTTATACAGAAGGATTCACTGCATTGCAACCATTTAAAAGTTGATGGTAACACAGAATTACCATTATGATTTATCAACACAAGTTAGACATACATAATCATCAGGTGTCAAGCTGAAGGGGAAAATACTAAATGTACTTAACGTTCTTCCTCTAGTGCTTCTGAAACTGAGTTGAACACATAATTATTTTCTTCATGGAGCCTCCTTTGGGACCATTATTTCGCAGAACACATTTGGAAAATTCTGCTCAATGGAATACAGCAAGTTTTGACCAGTGGACCACAAAAAAGGGAACGAGTACTCTAAAGAGTCCTCAGCTCCTCATACTATCTATCCAGAGGGTCCTGCTGCCCCAGACAGCTGGAGCACGTGAGAGAAGGCAGTTCCTCATTCTTCATCACTCCCATCAGGGCCAGAACAGAAATGCCTTCCCATCAAGACAGAAAACGATTCACTATTTTTAATTGAGCATTTATTACAGATAAGACACTATAAGAAGCACGTCACATACTTTAAATATTTAAAAGTTTGAACATCTGTATCATTTATAGATGTATGAAAGATAACTTTTGGAAATAGAACCTTTGCTGGTAACCAATATAGCTCCAAGAAGACTTAAGTAGAATTCGTTGATTAAAATTTGCAGGGAGGCAGTGAGGGATTGATATGAGGTAATGTCCTTAACATGTTCTGCTTAATAGAACTGTCGCAAACATCCTTTCCAGGAAAAGAACGTCCTATCATCAATTTTCATCTCTCTCTCTTTTTTTTTAAGTAATTTCAGACTTCATACATACAACCCATTTTTTGCAACTGAATTCTCTAAGAACCTTTATCCAGAAGGAAATTTTGATTAGATAAGTGAACTTCAGATATTTATAGTCCTTGAAAGAAACAGTTACCAAAAATGAAGGAAAATGAAAGATGGTTGCTTTAAGAAATGAACAAAGAAGGAAAGTAGGTTCCCAGCCACGAGACGCACACTGAAAGAAATAGCTGGATTCAGAATGTTAATGCCGTCACTGCAAATTAGTTTTAATATAAGTAATTAATCAATTTTTGTCACTTTTTGCAATACATTGTGAACATTCTGTGTGAGGTCCGTCCTTCACTGTACTACTTCAAGTTTAAAAGCCTGAGGCTTTTAGAACTTGCCTTTTGACATTGGCAAGGCCCTTTTTATAGACTAATTAACATGCCAAGAATTTCAAGCCAACAAAAGATACAATGTACCCTTTTCCAGTTTTCAAGAACTTTTCTGTACCCACTTCAAGCACATTTTACCCTTTGCCCCTCTCTGCTCGGATACCATCCAGCTCAGAAGAGGGACTGCCTTTTAATTTCACCTTGCATGCCATCACTCCCGGGACCCGTGAGGAGGGGAAATAATGACATCACATTAGGCAAGTTTCCTTTGGTAACCTCTCTTTCTAGAGCCATTGGTGGAATTCGCAGAAAAATAGAAACCCACACTCACTGAGATTAAATTTAAGTCTCTAAGCAAAAGGACCGCATTGGATCAGAGGAAATATAAGAGATTTCAGCATGGACTTCAAGCACTCTAGTCCCCAAGAAATGCACATGCTGCCAGTCACATTGTACACATAAGGACCTCAGGGATCTGGAATGACAGGTGCTGGCTTTAAATTATTATTGCTATTGAACTGCTGCCATTCCATTAAAGTTTAAATTATCAATAATGCTAATACAAAAGAACCTATATTCACAAGCCGTAACATTTTTGGAAAGGAATGTTTATGAACAACAGGATTTCTTGTTTCTTGACCCTAACTTAGCTGCTAGAGCAGATTCTCACCCAGGTGGAGAAATTTTAAATTTAATTTATCAGTATTTCCATTATATATGTAAATGTACCAATTATGGAATATACAGAAAAATAGAAGTGAGAATTACATCACATGTAATATACGAGTATTAACATTTTCCAGTAATACTGATGTGAGTCCAAGTAGTTTCTATGATCTTTTTTCTCCCATAACTTGGATTTTATTATCATGCTCCCATTGAGAAGAAGCACAATTGAAACTATGGGTGAATTTTTAGCAAATATATCTACTAACTATGCCAGACTGAAGAGGATCTCTTGGCCATCCTCTGAGAGCTAACGCAGATGAGAGCCACCATGTCTCCCTACCAACGAGGAAACAGGACTTAGTGCCTCACAGATTGCACACTTTTGATCTTCCTCACAGTGAAGCAGGGAAGACAGAAGAGTGAGGATTATTAATCAGGGAAAAGTGAAGCTAAACCACCAGCTCACTCTTTGTTTCTCTAATATCACCCACACTTCCTTCTTTGCCCAGGCACAGTTTCCCTTTCCTCACTAGGGTGGTCCAACTTCTCAAATGAGCCCTCCTCTGCTCCCCTGAAGGGCACTCCCATGGCTTCAAAGCCAGCTTCTAAATTAGCTAACCCCTCAGTCCTTGTGGGTTGCCCAGGCGAATCTCCCAGGGCCACTGCATCCGATGGGAAGCTCTGGGATTTCTCTGTACAAATGTATTCTAAAATCCTTCCTTCCTTCCTTCACGGCAATCTCACAGAGATTCATCTTGTCACTAAGAGGGAAATGCCAACATTTCTGCTGTCACTGAGGTACTCCAAGTGTGACTGCCTTTACTGCACTTCTCAAACACTAGACTCTGCACCAAAAATAAAATTTCCATTACAAGATGGGTTTTAACACGAAATGGGTGAAAATCCTTCAAAAGAGTCACTTAAAAATGAACTGTGTGAACATGAACAAGAAAGCTTTCTGTATGTGAAAGGAAAAACCTAAATGAATAAACATGGAAAAATAGGTTCAACCTCATGAATAATCAAATGTATGTCAAACAAAGCATAAAGGCTTTCGCTTCTCTAACTAGAAAAGATTTTTTTAATTGTATATGCAGTGTCAGTGTTGGCTAGCAAGTAGAAAAACCTGCTGGTTATATATACACTATTGGTGAGAGGAGATTGATAAAAAACAATTTCCCAAACACAATTTGGAACTCTGTATTGAGAGCAAAAACCACATAATCTCTGACCCACCAATTCTACTTGGGACCCAAAGGATGTAATTAGTAGTTTTCATAAAGATTTATATTCTCACAGCTGGTAATAGAAATTGAAAAAGCATTCAACAATAAAGTAGTGATAAAATATGGCTTAGTTACTCAGCAGAATGTTTTGCAGCCATGAATAAGAAGCTGGAGGAAGAAGTTTGCAAACATGGAAAAAAGATAATTATAAAACAACACACAAGACAGAATCCTATTTTTTGTGGAAAAATTCAGTTGTCGAAACACAGACATCTAGAAAATGGTCTGGAGAGGAGCGATAGTTATCTTGAAGTTCAGTGGGATGGAGTCAAGACTAGCAGAGGAACATATAGCTAAGGATGAGGGTCTGAGACAGATTCGGTACATATTCTAACTGCTGCTGTGGGAGCTGTGGCAACTTACTTCAGATTTCTTATCTGTAACATGGGGATAATGCTACTTCTTAGGGTTTGGGAAAGGATTAAATGCAATGATGCTAGTAAAGTACAGAGCACAAGCCCTGATACAAATAAATACTAATCAATAAAATTGTAAATTTTTTATCTGAAATATCAAATTTTCAGCAATGGACACATATTACTTTTATAATTTAAGTCATTGCAAAAAACCTATAAGCAAATATAGAATTCCAATTAATGATCTACATGCTTAAGTACTTAGGAGGGCAGTATACTGACATCCAGAATCATTCTTTTTTTTTTTTTTTTTAAGATTTTATTTATTTATTTGACAGAAATCACAAGTAGATGGAGAGGCAGACAGAGAGAGAGGGAAGCAGGCTCCCTGCCGAGCAGAGAGCCCGATGTGGGACTCGATCCCAGGACCCTGAGATCATGACCTGAGCCAAAGGCAGCGGCTTAACCCACTGAGCCACCCAGGCGCCCTATCCACAATCATTCTGATATGCATCAGAAAATAAGATGGATTGATACAAACATTTATTATAAAATTCTTTCAGCCTTGATATATGTTTGAAAATGTTTATAATAAAATGTTGGGGAAAGGGTATTTCAATTGAAATTACCTTTTTGTTTATATATGTAAAGCATACTCATTTTTTAAAAGAAATTATTTATTTGAGAGAGAGCACATGAAGGCACACAAGCAGAGGGGGGTGTCAGAGGGATAGGGAGAAGCAGGCTCCCCATCGAGCAGGAAGCCCAATGTGGGGCTCAAGCCCAGGCCCCTGGGATCATGATCTGAGCTAAAGAAAGACACTTAACCAACTGAACCACCCAGGCACCCGAAAGCATTCTCATTTTAACACAGTGTATAAGAAAGACATATTCAAAGAAAAAATAGTCTGCCTAACACTCCTCACCAATTCCACTGTTCTCAAAAGGTATTTTTTTTTTATCCTTCTACATCTCTGTGATCATAAATTTAAAGGAAGCTTTTTCGTAAGATCAAAATGTTCATGATACTGGGCAACCAGTATTTTTTTACACTTAGAAAAGTAACTTATATTTAAAAAATGAGGTCTACCTCTTACTAATAAACCTGTAAGTCACAAATCAATTTTCTTTATAGATAAGATAGCAGTGAGAGCATAGCTACTTCAGATATTTGATTTGTATTATTATTAAAATTTTGCTTCAAAGTAAGAAATAAGATATTTTCATTTTTCAAATGAACAAACAAAAAGCAGAATCAGATGTATAAATACAATGAACAAATTGATGGTTCCAAAGGGCAGAAGAGAAGGGGAATGGGTAAAATGAGTGAAGGGGAGTAGGAGATGTAGTCTTCCACTTACCGGATGAATAAATCACAGGAACAAAAGGCACAACATGGAAATAAAAGGCATGACTATATAATCGATATCATACAGTTAATGATATTGTGATAGCTTTACAGTGACAGATGGTAGCCATATTTGTGGTAAGCACAGCATAATGTATGGAAAAGTTGAATCACTATGTTATACATCTGAAACTAATGTAACATTATATGTCAAATATCCTCAAATAACCTTTTTTAAAAAATTTATTTATTTGCGAGAGAGAGAGAGAGAACACATAAGCAGGGAGAGCAGCAGGCTCCCATTTTGCCCCATGTAGGACTCAACCCCAGGACCCTAGGATCGTGACCTGAGCTGAAGGCAGACGCTTAACCAACTGAGCTAACCAGGCGTCCAAACTTTTTTTTAAAATACACTTTGGGTCTTGAAATTCTTTATTTTGATATGAAAATACAATGTAACTAGGAGTCTGTGAGTCCCACTAATCGGCTAGGGCTTTATTCTCACTTCCTCCTGCTGGTCCTGAGCCCACTCACCTAAGTCCTTGTCTGCAGTGACAGTATTGTGACTGTTAAAATTAAGGCCATTTTTCTGAAGCCACCACTCCAGCCCAGGGTAAATAGAAAAACTTACCTGAGATTTACATGCCTCTAAATATGCAGGGCCACAATTTTTACTCACATTTATACACAGAATATGAAGGGGAAAAAAAAAAAAAGCAGCATTGCATAATGCATTGCATAATGCATTGTTGTAGCCACCCCACAGAAGCAGGATAGACCCTACCCTAAATGTTGTTGGCATGTGGAAACTGATGATGCCACACACAAACCAAGAGGATTTCCAAGAAGCATGGAAGAGGGACTACAGATGCCCACATTTTTATTTGCATTGTCCTGAGTCAGTAATTTGTGGATAGCCAAAATAGGATAGAATTAAAGGATCCTTGGGACACCTGGGTGGCTCAGTCACTTGAGCATCAGACTCCTGATTTTGACATAGGTCGTGATCTCAGGATCGTGGGATGGAGCAATGGGCTCCAACTCAGCAAGGAGTTGGCTTGAGATTTTCTCCCTCCACCCCTCCCCACATCCGTACAAGTTCTCTCTCAAAATAACTAAATCTTTAGAATTAAAGGACCCTTGGTCCAAACATAAGGGTCCCAAGGCTATTATTATTTAACCAGATGCTCAAATTTAGATATGAGATGAACACACATTATAAACATGTGCATCAGAAACATGTAAAGAGGAAAAAGAAAGCAGAGGTTAGTTTTGCTCATTAAGAATATTTCACCAAAATTACATTTGCCTGAAGATGTGTTAAAGAGAATCAGCTTACCAGGATCCATGAAAAGAACCTATCCATATTTTGATTGGAAGTGCTTTGAATCTATAGATCCACTGATATCTCTACAATTTTGTTTTGTTTTGTTTTGTTTTGTTTTGTTGGTACAAGATGGTGGTTTATTAAAGCAGGGGGATAGGACCTCCTTGGGCAGAAGAACTGCTGCATGGGGCTTGTGAGGGGTGGCTGATTATATACTGGAGGTCAGGGGGAGGTTAGGAAAACTAGAGGTTTTGAAAGAACTTTCATATGCTAAAGAGGACCTACAAGATACTGGAGGCTTTGCCATTGTCAAGTCAAGGTTGTTTACCCCTCTAGGAAGGCATTAACATTATCTTACCCATAGTTTCTCCCTCCATTATTCAGGTTTTCAGGTAATGTCTCCTTTATAGTTGTGTATATTAAATGTATATATCATTTTATAGTTTTCCACAGAGATTTTGCATGTCTTTTATGAGATTTATTCCTGTTTACTTATTTGCTATTTTCTGATACTTCCCAGATATCTTCTAGGTATTTGTTGCTGGTGTAAAAAAAATGGAGTTGACTTTCATTTAAAACAAAAACAAAAACAAAAACAAAAACTGATATATATCCAACATGTTTAATTCTATTATTTCTAATGAATTATCTGTAGATTCTTTTTCATTTTCTGCAGAAAGGATTCCAACATCTGCTAATAAAGATACTGTTTAAAAAATACAGTTACATCGGTGAGTTGCATAAAATATCTCTGGAAAAGCATACAAGAAACTGTTAACATTGGTTGCTAACCTAGGACCTTAAATAATCTTTTCTAGGGGCGCCTGAGTGGCCCAATAGGTTAAACATCTGCCTTTGGCTCAGATCAAGATCCCAGGGTCCTGGGATTGAGGTTGGGCTCCCCGCTCAGCAGGGAGTCTTCTTCTCCCTCTGCCCTTCCCTCCACTGGTACTTGGGCTCTTTCTCTCCACTCTCTCAAATAAATAAATTACACCTTTAAAAAATAATAATATTCTTTTATACCTCATGTTCCTTTTGAATTTTGAGCCACTTTACATATTCCCTGTTGCAAATAACTACAGTAATTTTTTTCAGAAACAATACAACTTTTAAGGGAGCTAAAATATGACTGAACAACTGGGTAAGTCACAGGCTCTCTGAGCCTCAGTTTCCATGTACTAAGTGCCTTTGACTGGACTAGATCTGAGGTTGTAAATCAGATGTCCTTGAGTTAAACCCAACCTGCCCACTTGGGATGTCCGGCTGTCACAGTAGGGTTTTTGTTTTATCCAGGTGCCAACATTAAGAAACAGGTTTCAGGTACACGTTTATACATCCAACTGTCTTAAAACATCTGTAAACTCCAGAGCAGAGCACTGACCTCCTCCCTATAGGCAAGCATGGGCTCCTCAGGGTGCCAGAGTCCCAGCCAGTAGGATTTCATCATTTCCATTCTCACCTGTCTGGGTCCCTATGAGCACTTAACTTTGCAACTTCTTCAGAAGAAGTCCCTGCTCCCTTCCTACTCCATATTACTCCATATACTCTGAGAAACTATACACCTTAAGCATGTGTGTCTGTGCGTGTGTGCCATTTTAAGTTGGCTGGTAAGGAAAATACTGTTTTATTTAAGGAAACAGTAGTCAACTGGTAAATGATTGTTTTTTTCAAAAGAGGAAAATTATTAATGACAGTCTTAATAAACTGTTCGGTGAGATGGAAAATTGCCTTACAATTCAGATTTGTAAAAAAGAAAAAAATAGGTCTATTATTTTATCTATAATTGATCTGGTCTTGTTCATCACCACCATTCACTGAGTTGCAGACAGGGAACAAACTGTTTGGTCCCACTCAATAATCTCAATCCAACAATTTAAAATGTGTCCATAAGGAACTCAGACTTGGCTTATATAAATCAGGAAAATGAAGAACATTTCAGAGTGCTTTTCTCCTCTGCTCCCAAATAATGTCTGGGTGTAGGGAAAGGAGTGTGGCTCAGATAACCTCATGGCCTTAGTCGAGGAGGGAGACACCTGGCCCCCTGTCTGAATACTTGACTATGAGCTAGCTACAGAGGCTACTAAGGGAGTTTGGACTAGTCTAGCCTCCCTTGGCATTCTGTTTTCTGTTGCTGATGTCAGGGACTGGCACTCACAGTCTGTTTGCTTTCAGCTAAGCCGGAGCTCTATAATTTTCCCATGCTGATCAACCCCACGTGGGTTGTCACTAGTATGTCCCCTCTAAGTCTGACCATGATTTCCGTTGATTCCACTGCCGTTAATGGTTAAGTTCGCCTTGATATGGAAGCTCCATCTGGATGATTCTACAGTGAGGCTCAGCCACTTTGAGATCCTGTCCACACACAGGGGAACTAGGAGACTCAATAAACCTAAACACCAAAGTCTCGCTCTGCTGAGAGAACAGGGTGTGCTTTGATGTATTTAGAATGCTACTGGGTAGGTGATTGCTTCTAGACTTTCTCAGGAACAGAGATAGGCAAAATATGTTCTTCAAAATAGAATATATCCTGATTTTATACTATTCTCCCCAATTCAAATTTGATCTATATATTTGTATTTAATGTCCCAAGTATGATAAATGTTAGCTCTTTTCTCCTATGCCAAAAATCTCATTTCTCAACACCACCATACTATATACACTATATATGGATATCAGATTCAGAATAAAAATACAAAAATTATCACCAATAATACATTTACTGAAAATAGTTTAAAAATTTTTAAGTTCTTTTTGTCCTCAGGATGATACATTCTACTAGGATGAATGATCAAATTACTCAGTGTTAGAGTTATTTGAACTCATTTCCATGATACTACCACCCCATAAACAGGTTCATTTCCTTTCAATTATGAGAATGTTTTTCTACTATTTTATTTTAGAATTACGTGAAATATTTGCATGGTTCCAAATCCAAATCTACAAACAAAAGTTTAATCAGAGAAGTCTAGTTTCTCTTTCCTTTACCTCTATTCTGTCTCTTCCTTCTTTAGCCTCTTTGTTTTTTCACGTTTTGTCTTCCCGTTTTAAATATAATCATATCCCCCAAATATTCTTAAATAAAAGAGAGTGTACTCTTTTGTATGTACTTTAAGTTGGACATTTTAAATACGTTGAGATGTAGCGTTTTAGATCAGGAAGTCACTTCACAGATTATTCAGTCAAACACTTAATCCTAAAAAAGAAGAATCAGAACAGATTTGGAAAGGTTAAATCACTTGCCAAACACATACAGCTAATTGCTAGAGCTGGGACTCAGATTCACGTCTCTTGACTCTCCATCTTGCCTTCTTTACTCACAAAGAAAAATTATAGGCAATCATAATGGTTTCGTCATAAATTAGTAAGTGATTTGAAGCAAAATTCAAAGAAACATGAACACCTGGATACAACCAGACAATTCATGTTATTCCCTTGGTTGTCTATTTGGCTTGACTCAAATCCCTTTAATAAGTATGAGAAGACCAATTCACTCTATTTTTCTCTTACAGTGACCAGCATCTCCCAAAAATACGACTACTGACTGCTTTGCACTTAGCAGCTATAACAGCAAAGTCCTTGCACTCCTTTTTCTGTTTTTTTTTTTTTTTTGTTAAAAATTGTTAACTATCATGATTTCCCCCTACTTAGCCCTAGCATTTTCCACCTAATGCCCAAGTCACTCTAAGCTTGGGGAGGAATATACATTTCCATTTTGGATTACTTGGTACCATCTGTGGAAGGGATCAGGCAAATGTTGAACCCTTGTCATTGGTTTTATACTGCTAGAAAATACAATCCCTTGGTCTTTGCTAGTTTAGAACACACACTGGCAAACACTGCCACCTGTTTTTATGCTGCCTGTGAACCATGAATGACTCTTATATGTAAAAATAGGGGTATCTGCTGGAACATAGCCATGCTTATTCATTTATGTATTGTCTATAATTCTTTTGCCCTATAACAGCAGAATTGAGTAGTTGTGACAAAGGGACAAAGACCATATGGCCTGAAAAGCCTAAAATATTTGCAAACACTTTGCCAACCCCTTCTTTGCAGGTTTCTCCTTTCTGTTCCTACTTTTGCTTCATAATCTGTACACAATTCTCTTTGACAATTCACTACCAGGATCTCTCTCTTCTAGATACTGATTTCTTTCTAAGCGATCTAAGATTGCCAAATTTTTGTCAAACCCAGAGTGATAGTTTCAAAAGCTTTATTGAGCTCAGCTAAGTTTCAAAATGGCCATAACCTGGGTTTTTACCCATTACAACATCATCTATCTTCATATCTAGTATTCTTTTATTAACAAATTGAACATTTACTCTGTGCTCACTTATACATAAGGACCCCAGGTTTCCTTATTCTGCCTAGCAACTGTCTTCCCCATAACTCTCCTGTTACCACCTACCAGGAGATCACAATTTTAGAACCGGCTCTGGCTCCTCCAAACAGACAGGGCCCGAGTGAATGACCCACAGCTAAACTGCCCACTATACATGCTTATAACTTTCACGCTGATAGCTACAAATCTTGCATGGATAGTAAATTTATTTTTTGAGAGCAAGAGAGAGAAAGCACGTGCATGTGCATGTATGTGCATGACCAGAGTGGGTGGGTTGGGGGGAACAGAGGGAGAGGAAAAGGGGGGAAAAAAATCTCAAGCAGAATCTGTGCTGAGCACAGAGCCCCACACTGGCTGATCTCACAAGCCTGAGATCTTGACCTGAGCCAAAACCAAGATTTGGATGCTTAACTAACTGAGCCACCCAGGTAGTCCTGCATAGTAAATTTTTTTGTGTGGCTTTGTATTTCTGAAATAACTTTATTCTATCCTCACACTTGGATGGCAGTTTAACTGGGTTAAGAATTGACAGAACTGGGGGAAAAAGACAACAACATGAATCTACAAGTAAGGAGAGAATAATTTTCCCTCAGAATTTTGAAGATTTTTCTTCTAGTCTGCAGTGTTGTTGAGAGAGCTGATGTGACTCTAATTCATAATCCTTTGCATGTGTCTGCTTTTTCTTTCTGGAGGCTTTTTGAGTTATATCGCTATCCTTGTTGTTCCAAAATTTCATAATGACATGCTCAATAGGGGTATAGTTTTCATTCATTGTGCTTGATACATGGTGGGTCCTTTTAATCTGGAGACCCATATCCAAGGAAATTGTCTTTTGTTACTACTTTGAAAATGTCCTATCACTATCTTTTTTTTTTTTTTCCTCTTTCTGAAACTCCTATTTGTGAGGATACTGGACCTCCTAAATGAAGCCTCTACTTGTCTTAGTTCTTCTCCCTTCATGTTCATGTCATTATTGCTTTTTCTTCCTGGGAACTTTCCTTGATTTTATCTTCCAAATCATGACAAGCATTTTTAATCTCAAGTATCATTTTGAATTTTCAAGTGCTCTTTACTCTGACTATATTTGTTTTATAGCTTTGCATTTTTATTTCATTAATGATATTAACTAGAGTTAATTTATAGGGTTGTGTTTTGTTTTGTTTTAATTCCCTGCATTGCCTCTGTTACTTCTGAGTTTTTTAATTTGGGTGGGGGGGGCACGTTCATGTTGGAGGCTTTCTTTAAATGTCTGGTCATTTGTTTATAGTTAAAAATGAGGCATTAAAATGCGGATCAGGAACCTTGCTATACAGGCAGGGCTTGACAACTAGTGAACTTCATTGTAGGGCAATCAAGTAGGGATCTAGCTCTTTATTGAGACCCAACCAAAATATCTTTATTTGTAGGTCTGGTCAGTTTCTGAGTTTCCTTTAATCCCTTCCCTGGAATAGGACTCTGGCTACTGGTATTCTCAAGTGAGGTAATGAAAGAACTCTGCAGAGGCCTCTTTATTATAAATACAGAGTTTCTTGTAGTTCCTCTGTTTGCCATCTGGAGCCAAATCACTGCTTTCTTCTATGTGTGCTATCTGTAATTCCAAAAACTATTTCTGAAATTTCTCCAAGACGTAGATCTCTCAACTGTTATTGGGATACAGGAAGGGTAGTCATCTAACTTCTCAGAATGAAGGTAGGAACTGAGGTCCAATTGCTCCTTAAACAAATGGATCTCTTGTTTTCAGTTTCCTGACTCTTCCATCCTGTGTGGTACCTGGTGTTTTCTAAGAGTTCCTGAAACTTGACAGGGTAAATCACCCATCTTCTCACTGATAACCTCCCCCAAATACCACACACACCTCTTTAGATTCAACCTACCTTTGATCTGCTAAATGGATGAACAGTCACACATCCACTTCCCACCTTCCTATACTAAACTTTGGAGTTTCAGATATTTCCTGGCTTTGGAAATATTTCCTTCCTATACTAAACTTTGGAGTTTCAGATATTTCAAAGATAAAGTTGAACACCTGTAATATTATGGCTGTTACCGTTCTTATTTTGCAGTGACTTCTGAGAGGAGACATGGTCAGAGACACTGTTCCTTTTACGTCCCGTCCTCTGAGAGTACATCAATAGTCTTCTTAGTATGGGAAAGATTCTTGTTTATTTTTTAAGTGAGGACAGAAAGTTATTCTCTTCCAATTAGAAAAAGCCTGTTATATTCCTTATATTTCTTATATTTCTCAACATGAATTCTCACCTAAATGATTTATTTATTTCCTTTGCTTTATGCCTAAGACATAGAAAGTCAGAAAAGTTATGGCAAGAAATCAAAAAGGAAGCAGTTCTTTTGCTCTCTGGCAGTTTCTTCAACAATCTGGGCTTTATATATTATCTCCACTAGGTGAGAGAAAGAGAGAGAGAGAGAGAGAGAGACTGAGATAGCATAGAAAGCCAAAATGTTGAAGGAGATTATGCTAAGAGAAACTATCATCTACATGTAAGACTGGAGTCTATCAACCCAAAGTTTTCTTTTCTTCTTTTTTTCCAAATTTTCTTTTTAGAACACTGAAGGAAAAAAGTGGGGGAGGGGAGAATAACAAAGAAATAAAAATACTTCTTATACAGTGAGATAGATACAAAACTTTACCAAGCAGTTTATTCCTCCATAGTATTTTTGATGTTATATTCCAAACACAGAAGCATAGAGCTCTTCCCCTAGATGAGCAAGAGCCTAATTGTTGCAAATGTCCCTCCATCTGTGCCCCTCCCCAAGATTCCTCTAACTGCGATCAAGTTGACATCTCTCCTTATTTGGCTACCATTCCTCTGAATCTCCTCCCACTCCTCAGTTGCCTGAAAATGTTCTCTCTTTACAGTCCTGTTGGACTCTCCCCTTTCCTCTCTCCCACAACCCAGGCTTAGCCTGTCAGAGTCTCACTTTCTCAAGCCAAACTTGCAACCAGGGTGCCAGCACCTGACCAAATCAGACACACCACCTCCTGCCAGCAACATAAAGCCGAGAGGATCACAGGAGGGAGGGGAAGCTCGCTTTTGCCCTGGTAGCTATGGTGGCAAGATTAGGTGTCCTGCAGGCAGCAGTATCAGCAGCATCCGATCTCTGTGCCCGCCGGGTCCAGGTTGGTGACTTAAGTACAGCACCTAACACTCTGCAGCTGTGGTGGCGAGGGCCTCAGGGACATGGAGCTTGAGCCCGGTGCTCCAGGCTGCTAGTAATTCTCTCCATGACCCACTTTCCTGGTCAAGTCAGCTTTAACTAAGACTCAGACTCATATATGCAAGTTTCATATTTTGATTATTGAAATAACTATAAGAGGGATGCCTGGGTGTCTCAATCAGTTGAATGGCTGTCTTTAGCTCCAGTCATAATTCCAGGGTCTTGGGACTGAGTCCCACATAGGGCCCTTGCTCAGCAGCGAGTCTGCTTCTCCCTCTGCTTGCTGCCCCCCTCCATGTGTGCTCTCTGATAAATAAATAGATAAAATATTTAAAAATAATATTGAGAACTAAAGATATAAATCTTGATCTATGAAACAACAACAAATACTATAGATAGGTAAGTATTATCCATCTATATCAACACTATGGATAGGAAGATATTCCTTTTGTGCCAACAATTCTTTATTAATTTGAATAATACAAGCCTCTGTTTTTAGAGCACCAAACCAAAAAACCCTGCTAATATTCTACTCTTGCAGATTTCAGGGACCAGACTCAAGGTTCTTGTTGGTTCCTTTACAAGTTGAGACATATGAGAACCAAAATGAACAAGCCAGTAGGCCTTCCTCATCATCATTACAGCCTAGACCCATTCTTCAGACACCAGTGTTTAAGGACCTTCCTGGATCTATACACCTGCCTTCAAAATGTACATTCAGGTGAGAAAGCAAGCTGGCAGAGGAGGGAGGAAGGGGGACAAAAGGAAAGGGAAAGATCGGTGGAGGAGACGGGGATGGAGGGAGAGAAAGAACTCACACAGGTGGTTAACAGCTATAAGAATCAGATTTGATATAGAAAGAGAATTTAGAGAATCAATTACATTTACTATAGCACCAAGAACCATAAGATACCTGGGAATAAACCTAACCAAAGAGGTAAAGGATCTGTACTCGAGGAACTACAGAACACTCATGAAAGAAACTGAAGAAGATGCAAAAAGATGGGAGAGCATCCCATGCTCATGGAATAGAAGAATAGAATATATCTATACTTCCTAGAGTAATCTATACTTTCAATGCTTCCCAATCAAAATTCCACTGGCATTTTTCAAAAGGCTGGAACAAACAATCCTACAATATGTCTGGAACCAGAAGAGACCCCAAATTTCTAAGGAAATGTTGAAAAAGAAAAAACAAAACTGGGGGCATCACATTGCCTGATTTCAAGCTTTACTACAAAGCTGTGATCACCAAGACAGAATGGTACTGGCACAAAAACAGACATATAGACCAGTGGAACAGAGTAGACAGCTCAGATATGGACCCTCAACTCTATGGTCAAATGATCTTCAGCAAAGCAGGAAAAAATATACAGTGGAAAAAAGACAGTCTCTTCAATAAATGGGGCTGGGAAAATTGTACAGCTATGTGTAGAAGAATTAAATTCAACATTCTCTTACACCACACACAAAGATAAACTCAAAATGGATAAAAGACCTCAACACAGGGCAGGAATCTATCAAAATCCTAGAGGAGAACATAGGCAGTAAACATTTCAACAACAGCCACAGCAACTTCTTTCAATATATGTCTCCAAAAGCAAAGGAAACAAAAGTGAAAATGAGCTTTTGGGACTTCATCAAGATCAAAAGCTTCTGCACAGCAAAGGAAATAGTCAACAAAACAAAGAGGCAGCCCACAGAATGGGAGGAAATATTCACAAATGACACTACAGACAAAGGGCTGATATCCAAGATTTGTAAAGAACTCCTCAAACTGAACACACACAAAACAGATAATCATGTCAAAAAACAGGCAGAAGACATGAACCCACACTTCTCCAAAGAAGACATACAAATGGCTAATAGACACATGATAAAGTGCTCATCATCATTAGCCATCAGGGAGATTCAAATCAAAACCACATTGAGATACCACCTTGCACCAGTTAGAATGGCCGAAATTAATAAGACAGTAAACAACAAGTGTTGGAGAGGATGTGGAGAAAAAGGAACCCTCTTACACTGTCGGTGAAATGCAAGTTGGTGCAGCCACTTTGGAAAACAATGTGGAGATTCCTCAAAAAATTAAAAATAGAGCTACCCTATGACCCTGCAATTGCACTACTGGGTATTTACCCTAAAGATACAGATGTAGTGAAAAGAAGGGCCAGCTGTACCCCAATGTTCATAGCAGCAATGGCCACAGTCGCCAAACTGTGGAAAGAACAAAGATGCCTTTCAACAGACAAATGGATAAAGAAGATATGGTACATATATTCAATGGAGAATTATGCCTCCATCAGAAAGGGTAAATACCTAACTTTTGTATCAGCATGGATGAACTGGAGGAGATTATGCTGAGTGAAATAAGTCTAGTAGAGAGAATCAAGTATAATATGGTTTCACTTACCTATGGAGCATAAGAAAGAACACAGAGGACATGGGGACATGGAGAGGAGAAGTGAGTTGGGGGAAATCAGAGGGGGAAACAAACCAAGAGAGACTGTGGACTCTGAGAAACAAAGTGAGGATTTTGGAGGGGAGGGGCTTGGGGGTTGGGTTAGCCTGCTGGTGGATATTATAGAGGGTAGGTATTGCACAGAGCCCTGGGTGTGGTAAATAAACAATGAATTCTGAAACACTGAAAAAATTAAATTAAATTAAATTAAAATGAAACAGATTTGAGCACTCTTTAATTAGGCAGAACTAATGAGTGCTGGTGCCTCCCCCTTTTTTTAAAGCAGTATTAGGTGGTGTTTTTTAGTATCATCACTATAAATAAAGGCAGTATAAGCTTTAGGAAATCATGGGTAAACTCCTGGGAGAATTTTATTTTCTACTCAGGATTTAAATAAGAAACTCAAAAAGATGACACAGGCAAAGGAAATTTTTTTCCAGTAATAAACAAATAGCTATAAAATAGCTATTTATTTAATGTTATTAAAATATTGATTAAAATTTATTTAATGTTAGTAAAATATTGAGAATTAATACATTAAAAGAAATACTTCTGAAGACAGTACCCCACTAGGTTCTGAGGAGTATCTAGAGATGAATAGGGTTTTGGCTCCACTCTTACCTCAAGTTGGCAGTCTGCGTGAGTGTTAGTAGAAAAGTGGAAGAGGTATGTGAAACCAAGAAGATATGTAATATAACAAAAGGCAGAATGTGACAAACCAAAAAAGGTGTAGAAAAAAAATCACATTTTTCATTTGTTTTTCAATATCTCTATTTTTCATTCCAAATGAAACATTCCCTGGGGCTCCCCACACACTGAGAACAATGTGCTCACCATTTTCAGGGAGAGGGTGCATCTGCCTAGAA
Source organism: Mustela lutreola (assembly GCF_030435805.1). NCBI lineage: Eukaryota > Metazoa > Chordata > Mammalia > Carnivora > Mustelidae > Mustela > Mustela lutreola. The sequence goes on along the minus strand of NC_081295.1, from coordinate 46,883,461 downwards.
TAAAGAACTCAGAGCCACATTTTTTTTTTTTTAATTTAGAGGGTTCACAATAGACATGAAAACCCCTAGCTTTCAAATACAAGAGCTAGACACATGAAAAGCAAAGGATTTTCTCAGGAATTTTCAAAGATGTTCTTCAAAACACTATCTGGCCAATCACAGAAGACAGGATTGAACAGTTTTAACTGTAAACAATAGTAGGGAGATGGTAGGGAAAAGAAGAGGGATTTGAGGAAAGTCCATCCTGAGGCTGGAGGAGGAAACTGAGGAAAGGGTGGGAAGAGCCAGAGAGCTGAGATGCATCTGTCTTGGGTATCTCTGGGACTGAAAGCTTTGGGTGGGGAGGGAGGATGCAGAAACAGGTAGGCTGATAATCCCAGGGTGCAGGATGCTTGAGCATCATTTCCTACAGGGACCCTTAGAGGAGAGTGACCCAGTTCACTCCTCACTGAGTGAATGGGGCCACCCTGAGCCCATAGAGTAGCAAGTTGTGTTTAGGCTGAGAGAGTCCGAGATAAACCCCACCCTCTACTCTAGAAAGTAACCCAGAAAAATCTCTGGAGTCCTTTCAGAGGGACATGGAAGCTATCTGAAAATGAAGAACCTCAGGGTGTGAAAAAGAGTCCTTGGACCTACCTGAGAATGCTGCATCAGGGAGATGGGGGACCCTTAGCAGATGCTGAAAGGCCAGGGGAGTATGGGGACAGCTTTACCAGCGGGAGTATTATTGACAGAGAAGATAGTAGGGAGACACTGATCATACCTAGAACGCAGATGAGCAATACCAGCCAGAGCTATACCAACCAGAGATACCTCCCGAACAGAAACAGTGAGATGTCATAGAAGACCAACCAGGCACACCTGCGTCCCCCTTCCTTTCTAGAGTCTGGAAAGGCGAAGGGAGATACCTATAAGGGAACACCAGCCCTGGTAGGAGGCGTGAACCTAAACTGACTGAATTTGAGTCCCAACTTGACTAGTGAATGAGTAAACTTGAAGTGGAAAAATCAAGTCCTTTCTATAGCTAATGGGGATGACTAGTAAGTTAGATTCATTGATAGGAAACCACCTATATTTCTACATAAGACAGTGTGAACATGGGTCCCACAACACAAAGGTACACATCAAGTATTGCGAGGAAACTGAAGGAAGGAGACATTGTATTACACTGAGGGACAGAGGGATATCAGGCCATATTTTTTAAAAAGATTTTTTAAGTGTGCCTTAGTGAATTTATGGGATTTTGAGAAGTAGAAATGAAGTGGAGCCATTCCAGATGGCAGAAAGAGGTTGATGAAAGCCTAGGAAATGGGAGGAGGTGGGAAATGTTCAGGAAAAAATGATGGTCCAATTTGGCTGGAACCTAAGTTCCTCTTTTAAAATTCCACACATGCTCTGCCAGAGCCCTGTGCTTTGTACCTCAATGACAGGAAGAGTTTTATAAATATCTACTGTATAAAATATATTCTGAGCTGAGGGATGCCTGGAAACACACCCATTCCTTAGAAGTCCTATTTTCTCTGTATGTTTCCTGCCACTTCTACAAACATAGTAAACAGACTTGCCACCAAACGATGAAGATACTCCTCTTGTGGAAATACTCCTCTTGCTCTGTGTGCAGCCTTTGCCTACAGAGAAGGGATCTTCCATCAATATTTTGTCCTTTCACCAGATGTTAGGAAAGCTTTCACCATTCTGGCTTCCCCTATTCCTTGGGTGGAGGCATGACTATCATGAGAAGGTGGTGGTTCACTGGGGTATGAGGCAAATTCCAGGCATTTCTATTTTGACAAATCTCCAAAGGTGATCCAGATATGCAACCGTGATCTCCCTTTTTTCCCTGTCACTTTCCTTGCCTCCCATTCCTTCATAGCAATTTAGAATAATATATGGTACATATTTGGTGGCAACAGCTATTATGAATGAATCCATAAATAGATGAATGGACACACTGATCTATTTTTCAAACTTTAGCATGCAGTGGAATCACCAGGAGGACTTGTTAAAATTAAGATTGCCCTATTCCTGAAGAGAACCTGAAGAGCTTCTGATTCAGTGGATTTGAGGGAGGGGCAGAGAATTTGCATTTCCGACAACCCTTACTCTCCCCACTCCCTGGTGATGCCAATACTGTTGGTGGAGGCAAGGGGTACACTAAGTACTGGTTTAGATCAATATGGAAATCCTCTGAATACTTCAATCATGACACAAATCTGATTGATATCTTTGAATGTTTTGTCTACCATTTTGGGGGAAGCTTTTAGAAAAAGATATTTCTCTATGTTTATGTACATAAATTATAAAAGCAACTTAATAGCACAAATTATAGAATTGAAACTATGGAATTTTTATTAAGAATTCCAGAAATCAGAAACTTCTGAATAAAATGTGAATTGGCATTTTCCATTCAAGGACTGATGTTTTAATGATGCATTAAAAAAAAAAAAAAAAGCCATGACTTCTATTATTTTACCCTAAACTGATCTCCTTTAATATCACAACAAAACAAAAACCAGCCCACCCCTTCTGGAGGGATTAAGAATTGAATAAAGAGAAGTGTGTTTCTGTCCCTTATCTAGATAAGAATCTATTTTGAGAATCTAGGCCTGTCCTATTATCTTTTTACTCCTACAAGGAAAACAAAATAACACTTTTCACATTATATCAAGCACCCATAAGAAATCAGGCTTTTGCCTTGTTTTTCAGACACTATAAAGAGTCCTGAATTTCTTCATTAAGAAAATCTTCTTCAAAAATTTAAGGTTTTGTTTTGTTTTGTTTTTACTTTTAAACACTAATGCTTAATATTCATATTGGGCATAGCTTTCTTTGGAGAAATTATTCTTGAACTTTCCTCACCTGGTTTTTCCATTCTGTTAGTAATCTATATAGTCAAAGACACTCAGGTTTTGCTGAATCACTGTAAATAAAAAGGGTTTACTTTGTAATGGTGCATATTCTGTTTACCATGTGGACTCCCACTACTCAGAAATTTAAATGATCAAATGCCCTTGTTCCATGAGAACCATTAATTCCAATTAAATCTAATTGAATATATATTATAGAACTTGGGAAAATAACATTTGAGTTACAAAAAAATGTCTTTTCCTTTCTCAGAACCAGAATGCACATGAAATTCCCAATAAAATATTGGACATAGTCTGAACTACAAAGATCCTCAAATTAGCCACAAACCTGATTTTGATAATAGTCTTACAGTGGACAGAAATGATGCTCTTAAGGTCAGAAAATATCCTTTAGTCTGCAGAAGTGTCCACTGATCTTGTTGTTTTATTAATCTCACTCACCAAAGACTGATGCTCATTTAACTTGACATAACTCCTTCCAGACACAAGCCTTTGGCTTCAGATTTATTTTCCTTGCTGTATTTTATGAGATATGAAAAATTAAATACTCCTATATGTAATTATTATTATTATTTGTAATTGCAGGTTATATTTTGCATGCTAATTGTTCCCTGCTCTCCCAGTGTTCTATATGTAATTTTATAATGTGCTCTAATTATACATTAGAGAATTTTCCATTTATCTTACAATGGGTTATTTTACCAAAATGCAGGCAAGCATTGATATTAAAGGCCTTCATAGCAGTAGCAAAAACAGAACTTGGTTAAAATCTCTTTTAGGCAAGGAAAATTAACTTTTCCTTTTTTTACATAATTTGGCAGAAATTCATGACTCAGTCTCCTGAGTGGATGAAGGCTAGCAGAGGTGGGTAGAGGTCAAGAGGGAGAATAGATACAGAGCTCCGGTTCAAAAGTGGAGAGCATCAGAACAGATGAATGTCAAGACAGATAAGGAAAATATTGGCATAAGAGCAACAATAGCAAGAATGGCAGCATAGGGATGCAGATTTGGGAAGCGAGCGTGTAGGATGAGTAGGAGGACCAGGGAGTTAAGGACACCACGTGGGCATGCCAAGAAGAAAAGGGAAACTTATGCAGAGGTGAAACTGGCAGATCCATGTAGAGGGTAAGAAAACAAAAGTTAGAGTCACAGCCGTGGCTAAGACTGTAAGACTAATGGAGATGTCCGAGACTGAAGATGGAAGCAAAACAGACAATCTATTTTGACTACCCTAATGAGCCTTAATTAATACCTTTGGCTGGAAACTTCCCATGACAGACCATACTAGCCTCCAGAGCAGCTTGAAGAAACTGCCAGGATGCAGATTAGCTGTTAATTGAATACATAGTTTGAGTTTTCTTTAGCCAATTGTTTTCCATTGTATAGGTGAATGGTGAAAGATATGAATCTGTATTCCCCAACAAGTGAACCGGATAGGAGGAAAACAAAAAACAAAAAACCTATGAACTCTATTTCTGTAACTAATAGCAACCCTCCTTACGGGCTGTGAAAATTAATATTTCAAGAGATCCTATTAATAAATGTTTACAACCATTTCAGGCTTAAAATTTTAAATTCCTCAGGCAAGCGACCAGGTTAGCTGTAGAAAAACCCACAAGGCGGTCCTGTAAGCCATGTTCATCTGCTCTCTCCAGGAATGAATGAATGTTGAATTCAACACTTAAGCGACAGGCCCTTAATTAGGCAGCATATTGGATTTATAGAGGTGAATTCTGATTTGTCCAGGAGCATGAGCATCAGTATTTCTTAGAAGCTCCCCACATGGAAGAAGGGCTAAGAACCACTGCTACTCAAAAGAAAGCTCCATGATGAAAACACAACTCTAAGTGCCACAACATTAAAATACATTCTAGGATGTAGCCAGGATTTCCTAGGATTTTGAGCAACTTTTGCTTTTATTTCTTTGTATAATAGAAGGCATAGGTGACTTTGGCTATTAGTAAATAACAGGGTTTACCTCCTGAGGTCACAACAGTTCTTTTGCTTTCAAGAAAAAGAAACATGAGAACTGGTTGCTCAATCGTACTTCAGGAATATATCTGATAAGTTTAAATTGTTGGTGGACTACTATTGATGGGTGCTGTTCCTCCTCTGTTTGTTATGAGTTGTATAACCTGATTTAGCCTTTCAGTTTATGTATCCAATTCTTTGTTGTGACAAAAAGAGGGGAAATATCTGTATTTCTAATAGAGATCTAAAGCAATGGGATGTTTTAACAAAGGCAACTGTTAAAAAGCAAAGAAATGGTGTCACATCCAGGAGAAAAAGACATTACATCATTAGAATACTTTCTAAAAAGTCATATTGTGAAGTGGATATAAACACATAGTTGCAGATTCAAACAAGTCATTTTGATGCAGCAACAATGTCTAATAAAAATTTAGGAATCATTAATAATAAAACAAGTTTATAAATAAATGTGGCTATAAACTCAACTGAGTTTGAGATCATATGCACATATGAAGCAGTTGATGAACATTAGCCATGACCCACAAATTTAAATAGAAATAAGAATCCTGCCAAATATCAGATTAAAAAAAAAAAACTTAAGTCCTGGAAAATCTTATATGCATATGAGGAAAGTAGTAGCATAATTTTAGTATGAATACCACTCATTTTGACTTCTGAGTTAAATTTTCTCCATATCCCAACATTCTATATCAAAAGGAAGTAGTATTCAAACCTTCTAAGGCATAAAACCCCCTTCTAATTAAAACAACAACAACAAAATCAGAAAAACTTCTAAGGAAACATGATAAGTAAGAGCCTTGTCTGATTGAAATCGAGCTCTGGCCCCAAAACTCCACACACAGCTTGCTGTTGGCCCCTTGGAGCCCTAGGCCACTGACCTGAAACCAGACTTTTACCACCATTTCTCCCTCTCATAGATTGAATTCTTTCCTATGAGGTTCTTTGGTTTGATAAAGTAATGATCCCCCAACTCCCCCATGAATCCTAGGGAAGAAATAATTTAGATTTAATCTGGGACCCCTACTATCTTAGATATTAAAGAATATATTAATTATCATTTGGCAACAAGTTTGGGCTACTAAAGGAAAAGTGCTGAACAGCAGGCAGTAGAAATCTAATTTCAAGTATCTCAGTAAGTAACTCCACACTGAAATGTGAATGAACTCATTGTAAAAGGACTTATGCAGCAAACAAAGAAGGTAGTAAAGAAAGAAATACAACTCGGAGCCAGAGAGTGTGCTAGCCTGTTAACAAACACAAACTGACTTAATCCTCATTGCAAAAGCAGGTATTAACTCCTAAGTAAGGAAGAGAAAACTGATACAGAAATTGAGCTACTTGTCCAAATTCACACTACTAAGTGGTAGAGCTGGAATTTGAATTAAGGAATATCTGACTCCCAAAGCCTATGCCCTTCTCTCTCACCACACTGGCAAAGAGGGTGCCTACTAAGTATCATATGTGAAATCAATTTTGAACTTAAAACCTTATAAAATTCAGTATGGTCTCTACCAAGAAGACAAATTATCAAATTATTAAACAAACATTTCTCACCAGTCACCCTGCTTCCTGTAATTTATATGTTGAAAATATTTCATTCAACATTAAAGTAAATAAATGAAAGAAAAAATCCAATGGGATCCAAACCTGGATATTTCGTGAAATTATCAAATATTATCGACCCTAATAGTAACAATGTAGAGATTTAAATTTCACCAACAAAATGAACACAGTGAAGGTATTACTAGAGCATGTCATAAAACATTTTACCTCTACCTCGATGTATATATTGTTTTTCTATTGCTGCTGTAACAAATTACTCCAAATTTAGTTGCTTAAAACAACAAATTTATTATCTTACAGTTGTGTAAGTCAGAAGTCTCATACACATCTCATCAACTGAAATCAAGGTGTCGGCAGAGCTACATTCCTTTTTGGAGGTTCTCAGGGAGGATCTGTTTTGTCAACTCTTCTACCTTCTAGAGGCGGTCAGCATTCGTTAGCTCACAGCCTATTCCTCCATTTCCAAAGCCAACAACACTGCATCTTCCTGACCCTTTTTTACTGATCACATCTTTGGGAAAGGTTCTCTGGTTTAAAGGACTAATATAATTAGACCAGGTTCATCTCCCCAACCTTAATCACAGCTGCAAAAGTCCCTTTGCCATGCAGGGTAACAGAGTGACAGATTCCAGGGATTAGTTACAGACATATTTGGAGGACACTATCCACCCACTACAGTAAAGAAAACTGGATCTTCTTCAGAATGAGCTAAGCTCACATTTTCGAGTCTTCCAGATGTCATCCAATGCTTATGCCTTTTTCTCCCCAAATCAGTGGGGCATCTCTTTCTCTATAGGGGTTCATAAATTCTGATGTCCTTCAACCTGTGCTCTTTAATTTACTACACGAGATGATGTCTTCTTCCATCCACTGAATAGAAATTCACCTAGTATATCACTTGAGATATTTGGTATTCCTTGTACTCAATTAAAATATCATAATTTCACTTGTTTTTTGTCCTTCATGTATACACACAACTGATATATCAAACACTCTCCCAGGGGCAAGTACTGTATATTTAACTCTCTTTGGATGATTTCCACACAGCACCATGGAGATTGAGGATTTTATTGATGCTTCTACCATTTAACAAGCATATGGCAAAACAAGTTTATATTTTATAGAGAGACAACAAGAGATAAGTGGTTATTTTAAGTCCAGCTATCAAAACACATCAAATTAGGTGAAGTTGGAGGAAAAAACTTTCCAAAGCAGGTCACTAAAAATTTCCTTCAAAAACCATTTTTTGGCATGTTTAAAATTCAATTTTCTACATGTATTTTTTTCAGAAACTCTTTTGCTACTTAAGATGAGGTTTCCCACTGATGAGCTACTTTCATCCTCTTCTCAAGGCTATCAGATCATAGACACCACAGGAGACCAGAGCTGGAAAGAAACTCTGAAATCTATGTTCTCCACTTAATAGACAAGGAAACTGAGGCTCAGCAAGGTAAAAAGAACAAAGCAAGAGAATCACATTGGTTTTGTGGGTGAAAAGACAGGCTTAAATTGCTAGTGAAAGATTCTCACACTCTCAGCCTTCCAACTAATAACACCCTTGTTCATAGCTTAACCTTGAGAATGGTAATGGCCATGAGCCAGTGGAGCGGAAGGCGAGAGGAGAGAAGGATGTCACTCACGCTGATGGAGTGAGTGCCCTGCCAATAATAGGAACCTGCACACAACCCCTTAAGCAACGGTGGTTCAGCATGGTTTCCCCCAAAGAGTCTGTTTTCATTAAACATTTTCAGCTACAGCTTGCTTGCTTTTTAATAAATAGGCAAGTTGATAATCTTTCTTCTGAGAATTTTATATCTGGTGTTAAAACGAATTTAAATCAGCATCCCATGTAATTGTACATTTTCACCAGAGTATAAAAACATGCAGTAGCAAAGAGCTCACCTCCCACAGTCCTTACCCAACACTTAACCTCTTCCTCACCCCCTCTTCGTACATAACATGTGACACCTGGGAAGACACCAATAAGTCAGAGAGTGTTTTGTCATGATTCATTTAGGCCACATACCTTTGGTCTCTGAGAGAAATCTCCATTCTCCCACAGTCTCCTGCCTCAGATATCCTACAGCTGAAAACAACGGGAAAGTGAGAGAAAATATAAGGGCTCATTAGACAAACATAATATCCCCAACACATGTAGCGATGAAAGTTTAATCTGGTTTTAATTTCAGGGACCTCCAAGGAAAGCTTCACACAAAATATGCTCCCGTATTCTCTCTATCCCTCTGTCGCCATCACAGGAAAAGGTTCCAGAAAGCGTTTGTTGGTTCCCCCTCCCCAGACTTATTGAGGTATAACTGAGAAATAAAATTGTGTACAAATTGTATAAAAAAGTATACAATGTGATGATTTGATATACACACGCACTGTGAAAAGATTCCTTTCATCCGATTAATTAACACATCCATCACCTCCCACATTCACCCTCTTTGTGTGTGAGAACATTTAAGTATTACTCTTTTGGCAAAGTTTAATTATTCAATACAGTGTTATCAATCATAGTCACCATGTTATGCATTAGAACCTCAGACCTCATTCATCTTATACCTCAAAGTCCGTACCCTTTAACCAACCCCTACCTAGCTCACACATCCCTGGCCCATGACCCCACTTTTCAATTCTTTGTTTCCATGAGTTTGATTTTTTTTAGCTTTACATATAAGTGATACCAGGCAGCATTTGTCTTTCTCTGAGTTATTTCACTCAGCACAATGTCTTCCAGGTTCATCCATATTTTCATAAATTATAGCCTTCTTTTTAAAGGTTGAATAGTATTCCTGTGTGTGTGTGTTTGTGTGTGTGTGTGTGTTTAAGAGTGAGAGGGAGATATCTATTCATCCATTAATTTTAAATTAGGTTGTCCCCACATCTTGGCTGTTGTGAATAATGCTACAATAAACATGGGAGTATAAATATCATTTCAAGATAATAATTTGTTTCCTTTGGATATATTCGGAGAAGGGATTGCTGAATCATATGGTAGGTCTGTTTTTAACTTCTTGGGGAACCCCCATATTGTCTTCTATAATGGGAAAAAATTCCACCAACAGTGTGCAAGGGTTCCTTTCCTCCTATCCTTGCCAGGACTTATCATCTCTTTTTCCTTCATCCAACATTTTTATTTCTCCTAATTTTACATCTTTTATTCAAGTATAATTAACAATGCTACATTAGCTTCAGGTGTACAGTATAATGGTTTAAAAATTCTATACATTTCTCAATGCTCATCAAGGTAAGTTCACTCTTTAATTGCCATCCCCTGTTTCACCCATCCCGCCCACACACCTCTCCTCTGGAGAAGAACCATCCGTTCTTCTCCGTATCTAAGAGAATATTTTATGTCTCTTTCTGTCTTTCTTTTGTTTCCTAAATTCCACATTTGAGTGAAATAAGTCAGACAGAGAGAGACAAATACCATATAATTTCACTCCTATGAGGAATCTCTTGTCTTTTGAGAATAACTAGTCTAACAGGTACCAGGCGATATCTCACTGTAGCTTTGATTTGCAATTCCCTGGTGATTAGTGATGTTGAACATCTTTCCATGTACCTGTTGGTCATTTGTATGTGTTCCTTGGGAAGATGTTTATTCATGTCCTTTGCCGTTTTTTAAAAATATTTCATTTATTTGAGAGAGAGAGTGTGTGAGTGAGAGAGCCTGAGCAGGGGGAGGGACAGAGGAAGAGGGAGAAGCAGACTTCCCTGCTGGGCAGGGAGCCAACGTGGGGCTTGACCCCAGAACTGGGGGCTCATGACTGGAGATGAAGGCAGACATAACCAACTGAGCTACCCAGGTGCCCCTGCCTATTTTTTAATTTCATTTTTATTTTCTGTTTTTAAATTAAGTTGCATGAATTCTTATGTATTTTAGATATTATTCTTATTCTTATGTATTCTTAGATATTATTCTTATTCTTATGTATTCTTAGATATTATTCTTATTCTTATGTATTCTTAGATATTATTCTTATTCTTATGTATTTTAGATATTATTAAAATATAATATGCTCCTGTGGTTTGCAAATATTTTCTCCCATGCCATGGGTTTCATTTTGTTGATGGTTTCCTTTGCTGAACTTTTAGTTTGATATAGGCTCACTTGTTTATTTTTGCTTTTGTTACCTTTGGTGTCAAATGCAAAAAATCATTGCCAAAACCAGTGTTGAAGTACTTACTTGTTAAGTTTTCTTCTAGTTTTATGGTTTTGGGTCCTACATTCAATTTTTAAATCCACTTGGCGTGATTTTTGTGTATGGAAAATTCAATAAATTTTTGATGCATGAAAAATACTAAGAAATAGTTTGTTCTAGGATTTTTTTTTCCTACTGTGTCTAGGAAGGTCCAGGAGCCCATCAAAGACAAAAAAGGGGGGGGGCAAAAATTGTCACAGAAACAATGCTGGGAAGGGCATATAAAAGTTCTCATCACCAGAAATAGAACTTGAAATAGAGCAAGTGATGGACAGATCCAACTGAGAAACAGAAGGGCTGTGGCCCCATGCTCTGCTGTCTGACTGCTTACCAAGGCCACTGTATATAACTTTCTATCTACTAAGATTCTGGATCCCTCTCTTCTAGGTCCTTAGAATATTTTGATCCCCTGGAATTAATTTATTAGTCCCTGATTTCATCTAGTCCAATATCCCTCTTTCAATTGTACCCAGTTCTTCCTTGGGCCCTGTCAGACCACTCCTTGCTGGGATGAAGCTGTCTCCACATGGAAAGGACACTGAAATCATGAAAAGTAATAGGGAAGGGGTGCCTGGGTGGCTCAGGTCATGATTCCAGGGTCCTGGGATCAAGCCCCACATCAGACTCTCTGCTCTGCAGGGAGCCTGCTTCCTCCTCTCTCTCTCTCTCTCTCTCTGCCTGCCTCTCTGCCTGCTTGTGATCTCTGTCTATCAAATAAATAAATAAAATCTTTAAAAAAAAAAAAAAAAAGGAATAAGGGAGTAAAGGAGCCAAGAAAAAAAGACAACAAAGGAATACTCCTAAGTATAAGAAAAGTAACACAACATAGAAACTGCAAGAGATGTGTGTAAAAGGGTGAAGGAGAGACTTCGAAGAGATCTAAGTGGTGAAAAGCAAATAGTTTGGAGATAGAGTGCTAGATTTGAATCTAGCTCTGCTGTTTACCAACTGGGTTAATTTGGACAAATTACTTTCTCTCTCTGCGTCCTAGCTTCAACAGATAAATAATACTACTTACCCTCATAGCAGTTTGTGGAAACTAAATAAATTAATACACTTTAATGCTTAGCACATGGTTTGTGCTCAAAGTTGGTTAATATCATGAAAGTAATATCACTTGAATCCTTGACTCTTTTACAATATCTTAAATATAAGTAAAAAGTCTTAACATGTGTATATGTAAGTGCCAAATTAGTGCCATATTCTTTCCAAGAAACAGAAAAAAAGTATTGTCTCTGGAAGAGAATATAGGAAAAGGGCTTGTGTTGGCCCCTTCATTCACAGTAACACATATTCCTCCCTGGAGGGAGTTTGACAGATTATAACATATCGTTGCCGTCAGGAGTGAAAAACAACCTTGTAGTAAATCAGTTTTTAATTTGTGTGTTTGAAAAATTGGGACTATGCTTTAAAATTCTTTGAAATTAGCCACTGGTGAGTATATGATTACAAGAACACAGTGCTTTCCCTTTCCTCAGTGGCAGCAACTCCTCAAAACAAAGCAAACAGACCAGTTCTTCCTGCTGCAAAATGGAGCCTCATCCTCCAATCCCCAAGCTGGAAAGTCTTTTCCTCGATTCCTAATAAAGGAATCATAGCTGTGGCTCCTCCCAGCAGCAGTCTGTGCTTTTTCTCCTCTACCCATTCCATGCTCCCTGGATGATGACAATGAGAATAATTTGGTATTGAAAACAATCTGGTGTAACGGATGGAGAATAATCAAACATAGTTGGGTTTTAGATTTTCCAAAGTTGATTTCAAAGTGTGTAACAAGAAAAGACCAGATGATGAATTCCTGGGAAAGATGGTTCTCACTGAGTGGAGCACAGGAATCTCAAATGAGACATGGAAGCCTTAGATGGGGTGAAAATGCCAAGGAGAATATTAATTCATGAAAGAAAATATAAAATCCTGTCATAAAAGCCAGCCCACCAAAAGCACAAACAATGAATGTGTGTTAAAGGAAGAGGGCAGAATCTCCAAGACTCTAGAGCAGGCTGTATGCCCAGAAAGTCTACTTCGGAGGCATGCCAATGGAAGATGTAAGCAACCTCTGGGGCCAGGTGTCTGAACAATCTTAGCCTGGAACCAAATAGAGAAGGGAGCTTACCTGTTACAGAAGCAGAAGAGCTGAGAGAGCAGTGCCTGAGCTCCAGGTAGACTGGATTGTTCTTATCTACCCTTCATTCATTCCTGCCTTCTTCCTCCCTAACAGTCTTCCTTTCCTTTCATGGATTTTCTCTTCTGCTATACCCCCTCAGAGAAACCTGACCCCATCTCCAGCTGTTAGGGTGAGTCTTAGCTATCTAAAGGAAATCTCATCCTCCTTTCCAGAGGTTGATAAATTATCATGTGACCCACTGATACCAGGAAGAGGCTTCCTGGAACTTCTGCAAGTTTCTCCTCATCTTCTGGAAGATACTTTGGGCATTCCTCAAAAATTGTTCCTTGTGATGCAAGGCCCTGAACTGCCGCCAACCTGGGAATGAACTCAGTACACTAAGAAGAGAAGAGCTAAAAAATACAAAAACTGGAAGCAGGGGCCCTGAGAGTAAGTTACTTGGAAGCTGTCCTGCCTAGGAATTCCAGTTACGCTAGCAGATAAAATCCTTATTATGGTTGAAGTCAGTATGATTTGGATGCTTTTGTTATATGTAGCTAGAATACACTAATAAAGAAGTGGGAGCTGGAAGAGGAGGAGGAGGAGGATGACAAGGATGAGATGGAGAAACTAAAATCTTCAATAATAGGTAAGACTCAGGAAAAATTACCACAAATTGCAATAGCTCATGTCTAGCTAACTTTGAAAGCCTATATTTTCCCACTATTATCTCTTGTTGCTTTTCTACAGTGAAGAGCAGAAAAGAACACACTCTTAATTTCCTGCCTGAGTAGGATGTGCACTGGACCTCCACACCAGCTGATAAAATAGCTTCACTTGAGAAACACAGGTCTGTCTACAAGAGGGAGTGAAAGAGTACTACTCCTGGAACTCAAGTCTTGGAAGGAGAAACCTAGATCCTATGGAGGTTATGGGAGCAAAAACTATGACTGGCCTTAGTTCTGTTCTATGGCTTCCCCAGGTTAGGTTTCATCACAGTGCAAATTCTGGAAGTATCAGAAGGAAACTGCTAGCAACTTCCATTCTCAAGGGCTTAGCAGAAATAAGTTGATGGAGAAAATAAAATGCTAACAGTGGAGTCAAAACATAGAGAAATTTAGAACACTTCTCTAAAATGAGCATGGAAAGTTATACCCTTTCTCATTTGTTTTGATTTTCCTACCCTTTAAGGCATGAAATAAGGCATGTATTTTCCCCTTTAAGTCAACAGAAATTCAGTGTGAACACGACTTTTTATACACAAAGTGCTTCTTCCCAGAAAATGTTTTATTAAAGGCATAGGTACTTTGATTATCAAAGAACTCTTTGACAATCAAACAGAACACTCTCTTGTCAGGAATGTAGTTGCCTAAGATGGAATTAGCACAAGTAATATGGTTATCTAAGATAGCAATAGTTAAAAAGAATAACAAGTATCTATTCTAGAGTACAGATTCCCTCCCTGCCCCATCTCAGAAAGGCATCTCCTTCTTACAAGGGAACAGCAGATGAAGATTCTGAGCCCTCTGGCGCCTGATAAGGAAGAGAGCAATGGGGAAGTACCCTCTACCTTGATGGATATCCTACCACTTCCCAGGAACAGAGGGTCTGCATGTCACCACATGGCTCATGATTTCTCCAAAGGTTATAACAAGGGGTAGGTGAAGTCACATGAGAATTATTATCATATACCACAGTTCCCTTGCCTCCCCTTCCATGATATTCATCTGGAAATGCCTAAACCTGATTACACACAACTATTTTTCTACTCTGCATTTGTGTCTAAGTAGTTGCCTGGTCTCTTTGAATTTGTGATCACAAATCTCCAGTGGGCCCCAGAACTGCCCGGCAATCCTTCTCAATTTCCCCTATGCAATTATTTTCTCATTCTACCAATTATTTACCTTCCTCTCCTTAGGCCTCCAACACTCCCTACCTTCCTTACTCTCAACGCACAGCTTTTCTTCTTATTTCAATGAGAAAATAGATGAAAACAGAAGAGAATTCCATATCTTCTCGTTATTACACTTATAAATTTTTCATATATATAAACATTCTTGTTCTTATCCAGCCAATTCCTCCCCATGTACACCGGATATCACCCCCTCTCATCTGTTCTTAATTATGAAAGAGCCTCAAGGGTTTGGTGAGACTCTTGAAAATACATGCAAAGTGTCTTCTGCATAAGTATTTTTTTCTGAAGAAACATCCATAGTTTTCACAAAAATCTCAGAGGGAGCCAAAACATTTAACACAACTATGAGCTAATATTAATAATAATAGCCAACATGTACTGAACCTTTAATATATGTCTAGTACTAGCATGAAACACTTAATTTAATTCTCAGTGCAATCTTACAATAAAACTATTATTGAGATACCTGTACCACAGGTGGGCAAACTGATGCTAAAATGCTTAGAGAGTTTATATAATAAGCTCAGGTTTTTACAGCTAAAATTGCAGGGTTTCAATTTGAGTCCAGACAGATGCTCAAGACAATCACAATAATATTACCTCTATGTTGTCTGGGAGGACTGGCTACCAGGGGATATAGAATTTACAATTATTTTTTTCCTTGTCTGCATCTTATATCTGGAAAACTAATACCAAAAAACCACACAAATTTTCTTAAAGAAAATGCTATTTTACAATCAAAATTATTCCAATAAACCATAAAGCAGGGGCAGGTGAATGCTTTTCTTTGTAAGTAATTTAAGTGATACATTGCTTTCTACATCGTGCATCATTTTTAATAAACTATTATGAAATATTATGCAAATTTAAAGTTATCAGCCTTCTGTAAATAACAAAAAGAACTTTAAATATTTAATCAGTGATTTATAACTGCTCAAGTGATCAAAGAAGGTAATTTAGCCTGTTCCTTGCACTCTATATATTTGGATAATTAAAAAATTGCTTGGCTTGTTTTTAAAATGCCAAAATATGGGTCACTGTAATACATCCCCACTTGTTACACCTTCACTACTGTTTCAGCCTGACTTCTTTATGCCCACAGACCAAGGAACAGGAGCTCAAAACGCTCAAATGTCCCTCCTTAAAGCTCAAAAGAAAACAAAATATTCTTCTGAAAACAAAACTGCCAAGATGTAGTCACCTATCCATTGCTTCATATTGCCTGGCCTTCATTTCTTTATTTGCAAAAGTCATAAGCACCATGTCCAACTATTTGGAATAGACAGAAGCACTCTCTTGAGCGTCTACAATCTGCCAGAATACATACACCAAAACTATAAGAAGTCCCATCTTGTCATGTAGGAGGTATGTTCCTGGCTATAAAATGATGAGAGAGGGATTTACCCAGGAAAACCAATACAAGAAAAAATGTCATCTCTCACCCTCGGTTTCTTCTGCAGAAGGGTTATATATCCAGGAAACATATTACCAAAAACCCTTAGGGCAGATATTCTTCAGACTCTAACCACCACTTACATTAACACCTGGAAAGCATCAAGTCTACTCCCAAATTTCTCAAACCTTCCAATAAATTCCCATACCCCTTACAGCACTTGCTGCACCTATATTAAGCTCTGCCATTCTGTAAAACCATTCTTTGTTGACACTAGCCTCGTTGCCTCTGCACGGAACACCCTCTCCTTCTTCCCTCTCCCACTTTATTTGCTCAATTCTTCATTCTCCAACTCTCACCTCAGGGATGTTTTCCTTGAGCACCCCCACCCCAACTCTGGAATAGGTGGCATTCTATGGATCGTTAGTGCCCTGTTTACTCTTAGCTTAGCCACAAAGTCTGTTATTATGGTCTACTCCCTGTCCCCCTTGCTAGACTCTACCATCCTTGGAATGAACAACTGTATCTATCCTTAAAACTTGTGTCTTTTATCATAGCCCAGTGCCTCTATTAAAATAGATGATAAATAAAACTTACTTATTGAAGGAATGAACAACTGTCCTCATTTATCATATACTCTATTTAGAACTACATGATTGTAGATGCATGTAGAAAAGATGCATGTATAGGAGTGTACAGAGACACAGAACAAAGAGAGAGAGAGAGAGAGAGACAGAGAGGAAACAGCCTTACCCCAACATATGAAAATACATATTACATAAAAACTGCCCTCCAAGGATCATTTCCTTCTTCATCTTTATTTCCATTCTTCCTCCTACACTACTACCTCACTGATTTTCACAATATGCCCTCCTCCTTTCTCATCATTTTATTTTTGCCATATCCTCTACTGTCAATTCCTGATCATTCTCACAACTTGCCTTTCTCCCCACTATCTTCTAATGGAAAATTTAATCTGAGTTGAATAGTTGTCTCATTCTATTTGGATGTCAAAACAATATGGAATTAAATGTATAAATAAAGTGGTACACAATATACAGCATTCGTTGATTTATGCCTTACCATACATACTTGTTAACAAGATATGTTTTTAAGGCATAAGCAGTATATCTGAACAAACCACAGCATGTCAAAAGATCAGTGAAAGACTCTGGCTAAGATGAAGGAAACAGACTTATGACTGAACCTGAAACAACACACACACACACACACACACACACACACACACACAAGCTGCAGAAAATACATGAAACAACAGTTTTAAAGACAGTGGGCATCAGGCAATGAAGGCCAGTAATCCCCGAAATCGGATAGGAAATAAATGAGGTAATTCCTATCACTGCCCAGTTTACAGCCTTGAGAGAATTTCCAGGCTATGGTAGGGAAAAGGAAGCTGGGTGGAGCCTAAGTAGACTCCTTGAGTCTAAGAGATAGAGCTTGGAGTCCAAGCAGATAAAGGAGGCTAGAGTTTGCAGAATACGAGAACCAGAGAGGAGAGAGTTTCGCACAGAAGTCTAAAGTCTCAAAACCCTGAGAATGGATCAGCTCATGCATTTGTGAAAACTACCAAAAAAAAAAAAAAAAAAAAAAGAGCCACTTTAAAGAATGAGAAGAAATAGTATCTCAGTACTTACAGAGGACCAGGAATAGTGTCTATTCCCACCAGTTAAATTGGAAAAACCTTGTAACTCATAAGAATTGATAGAATACTTAATTAATACTTGCCTTTGAGTGGAAAAATAATAGTACTAAACTAAATACAACTCTGCTGGTGCCTCACAAATATTAAAGGCAAGAACTGAAAGGATCCAACTATTACCAAGTAAGCTAGCTGCACCCCCCAGACCAAAACTCAAGAATAGTTATATGAAAACAAAAATATCTAGCACTCAACAAAGTTATTTATGTATTGCTGCTAATCAATAATTACAAGGCATGAAAACAACAGAAAATGTAATCCACAATGAATACTACATAAACCAAGCAAATGAAACTGATACAGAACTGACAGATATTAAAACTAGCTGAATATTAAATAATTTTTATAATAAAAAAGAAGATTAAATCAATTTTATAATAACATTCCTTATGCTTAAAAAGTTAAATAGAGACATGGAAGATATAAAAGAAGCCAAGAAGCCCCCCTCCCATTTAAACCTCTAGAGATAAAAGTCATAAGGTGTGTATACTGGTCTTCCTTTGCTAGTGAACAAATTATCCTAATTTTGGTAGCTTATAACAACAAACTTAAAACAACTTAATACACAGATTATGGGTCAGAAGTCCCTGATTAGACTGATTAGAGTAGAACTGAAATTATGCTATTGGCTAGATTAGTTCTTATCTCAAGGCTCTGAAGAAGAACTCAATTTCAAGATCACTCAGGTTATCAGCAAACTCAACTTTTTTGTGGCAATAAGGCTGAGATCCCCCACTTTCTTGCTGTGAACCAGAGGCCACTAGGAGCCTAGACGTCACTCTCAGGTCTTTTTTATTTGGATCCCTCTATCTTTAAGCCAACAACAGTGCACTCAATCCTTCATTGTTTCCTATCTCTCTGGCTTCTTCTGAAATCCTGAAGAACTCACTTACTTTAAAGACATATAATTATATAGACCCACCCAGATAGTCTCCCTTTTGACTAACACAAAGTCAACTGACTAGTAACTTTGACTACATCTAAAAAATTCCTTTTGTTATGTAGCATTACATAATTGGGAGCCTGATATCTCATCATATTTACAGTTCTAGGGATTAGGCAAAAACTCTCAGGAGTCATTTTGGAATTCTGCCTACCACAGATGAGAAGAAAAATACACTGAGACTAAAGGAGTATCAGACATTTTGGAAAAAAATTTTAGTGAACTTGAAGACACAGTAACAGAAAATTTCCAAAATGAAACAGAGAGAAAAAGATATAATAATAAAGCACCAAAATGAAGCATCAGTAAACTCTCAGGACAATTTCAAAGAAGGTAGAAAATATTTGAAGGAATAATTGTTCAAAAATTTCCAAAACTAATGAAAACTGTAAATCCACAGTAGCAAGATCAATGTACTCCCAAGCACAAGAAATATTAAAGAAACTACACCAAGGCACATAATAATCAAATTGCTCACAACCAGTGGTAAGGAGAAAATCTTAAAAGCAGGCAGAGGAAAAACATACGTTATTTACAGAGACAGATTAAAAAGAGAGCAAAATTCTCACTAGAAATAATGCAAATAAAAAGACAGTATAGCAACATCTTTAAAAATGGGTGGAGAGTAGTGTATAGTCAACCTAGAAATGTATACACAACAAAAATTACTTTAAAAAACTATGGTAAAGGCACCCTGATGAAGAAGTGAAGAAATTGAAAGCACAGATTACAGTAAGTACAGTGATGTTAGGATTCAAAATTGGCTGCAGGAAAAGCATGCTGACTTCAGAGCCTTGTAATATCTGCTCAGTCCACACCAGTAGCTCCAAGAAAGGAACCTGTACACATATCTGGTGCCCCATCTTTTATGGCTGCTGTCCAGAGGTCACATCCCTTGATAGCCTGGCACTGATGGCCAGTGGGGTTTGTGGTCAGGTATTCAATGGGACAGTAGCAAACAGATCTATCACTCTAGGCCTCCACATAGAGGGAACAGACAGAAATTCTTATGTCCCAGGCTTCATTTTGAAGGAGTGTTCTCATATAGCAGATGAATCTTACTGTTCAACCTTGTCCTAGCTCTTGGCTGTCTCTCAAATCTTTGTGATTGTCCAAGCAGCCTAGTTTATTTTTAATAGCTCCCAGTAGTTGAGAGTGTGTCAAAACCTGTCTAGGATCCAAAGACAAAGACCTCCATCAGCATCTAGTCTCAGGCTGATTGGAAGGTGAACCCCAGTCAGCAGCTTTTAAAGTATGCAAATATACCTCTTTCAGAGGAAGACATCTACAGTAGATACACAAAAGATAAAAAGAATCTAAGATACTACTATATAAAATTACCAAATCACAAATGATGAGAGCCAGAGAAGAAAGTAATGGAGCGGAGCTACAAAACAACTAGAAAAGAATTAATAAAATGGTAATAATACCTACCCACAATTACCTTCAATGTAAATGGGATAAATTCTCCAATCAAAAGACAGAGTGACTGAATAGATAAAAATACAGACCCACCTATATGCTACCTATAAGAGACTCACTTCAGATATAAGGATACACACAGACTAAAGAGTCTGTGAAGAGATGCAAATGGAAATGGAAAGAAAGCTTGGTAGCTATATTTACATTGGACAAATAGGTCTTAGGACAAAGACTATAATAAGAGACAAAGAAAGTCATTGAATAACGATAAAGGTGTCAATCAAATGAGAGGATTTAACATCTGTAAATATTTATGCATGCAACATAGGAGCAGCTAAACATAAAGCAAATGCTAACAGAGGTAAAGAAAGAAACATATGGCATTACAAATATAGTAGGGAACTTTAATATCAGACTTTCAGAATGGACAAATTATCCAGACAGAAGAGCAATATGGAAACATTGGCCTTAAACAACATGTTAGACCAGATGGACTTAATGGACATTTACAGAAAATTCCATCTAAAAGGAACCAAATAAATGCCATTCTCAAGGTATATAGAACATTACAGATCATATGACAGGCCATAGAAAAAGTCCTAATAAATTTAAGAAGATTGAAATAATAACAAACACCTTTTCTGACAATTGTACAAAAAGAAACCCACAAAAACTCAATTATAAGAAGAAAACCAGATAACCCATAAATACATGGAGATCAAACTACATATAACTGAACTACCACTGAGTCAAAGAAGAAATTTTAAAAATGTATATCTTGAGACATATGAAAATGAAATACAACACACCAAAACTTACGGTATGCCTCAAAAACAAAAAACCTCAAAAACATTAAGAGGGAAGTAAATGGTGATGAATGCCTATATTGAAAAATAAGAAAGACCTCAAAAAACAAACAAACAAAACAAAACAAAGAAACAACAACAACAACAAAAAACCTTTATACCATAAGCAACCAGAAGAAAAAATAAAATAAACTAAGTCTAAAGTTAGTAGAAGGAAGGAAATAACAAAGATGAGAATGAAAATAAATGAAATACAGATTTTAAAGACAATGGAAAAGATCAATAAAACTGAGTTGGTTTTTTGAGAAAATAAACAAAATACACAAAACTTTAGCTAGACTTACTAAAAAAAAATTTTAAAAAAGGAGACTCAAAGAACTAAAAAGAGAAATGAAAGAAGAGAAATTACAAAGATCATACAAAAGATGCTTACAAAGGACCATAAGCAACTACTGTGCTTTGAAAAATCATATGTCAAAAAATTGGACAAGAAGAGGATAAACTCCTAGAAATATACAACCTACCTAACTTGAGCCATGAAAAAACAGAAAATCTGAAAAGACCAATTACTAGTAAGGAGATTGGATCTGTAATAAAAAAAAAAAAAAAAAAATCTCCCAACAAACAAACTCAAGGACCAGATGCCTTCACTGGTGAATTCTACCAAACATTTAAAGAATTAATGCCAATCCTCAAACTCTTCCAAAAAACAGAAGAGAAAGAAACACTACCAAACTCATTTTATAAAGTCAGAATTACCCCAATACCAAAACAAGACAAAGGACAGTTCAAGAGTAAAAATTACAGGCCAATATGCCTGATAACATCGATGCAAAAATCCTCAAAAAAAAAAAAAATTAGCAAACCAGAGCACCTAGGGGGCTCAGTCAGTGAAGTGTATGCCTTTTGCTCAGGTCATGATCCCAGAGTCCTGGGATCGAGTCCACACTGGGCTCCCTGCTCAGCAGGGAGTCTGTGTCTCCCTCTACCTCTCCCCCTGCTTGTGATTTCTCTTTCAAGTACTCTCTTTCTAACAAATAAATAAAATCTTTTTAAAAAATTAACAAACCAAATTAAACAATACATTTTAAAAACATACAGTGTGATCAAGTGAGATTTATTCCAGGGATGCAGGGATGGTTCAAAATCTGCAAATGAATCAGTGTAATATACTACATTGAAAGAGAAAGTATAAAATCATATGATCATCTCAAGAGATCCAGAAAAGCATTTGACAAAATTCAACATCCATATGTGATAAAAACTCAACAGAGTGGGTATAGAGGAAACATACTTCAACTTAACAAGGCCATATATAACAAGATCACAATCAACATCATATTCAGCAGTGACGAGCTAAAAGTATTTCCTCTAACTTAAGAATAAGACAAACATACCCACTCTCACCACTTTTATTCAACATTGTATTAGGAGTCCTAGTCAGAAAGATAAGGCAAGAAAAAGAAATGAGTCATCCAAAACAGAAAGAAAGAAAGAAACAGAACTGTCTCTGTTTGCAGACGACTTATATGAGAAACCCTAAAGACTTAACAAAAAACTGTTAGTATAAACAAATTCAGCAAAGCTGAAGGATACAAAATCAACTCCATTACTATACACTAATAAACTATCAGAATTTTTAGGAACGAGAAGCAAGATGGTGGAGGAGTAGCAGATTGAAATGACATTAGGTCCCAGGAGTTCAGCTAGATACTTATCAAACTCTTCTGAACACCTACAAACTCAACAGGAGATTGAAAAGAAGAAGAGCAGCAATTCTAGGAACAGAAAATCCACCACTTTCTGAAAGGTAGGACAAGCAGAGAAGTGAATCCTAAGTGATGCGTAGATAGATGGCGTTGGGGAGGGGCTGGCTCCTGGCAAGTGGTGGAGCAGCAGAACACAAAATCAGAAATTTTAGAAGTCTGCTCCACTGACGGTCATCGCTCCAGAGGCTAAATGGGGGTGGAATCCTCGCAGGGACAGTGTAGTCTCAGGTCCTGCAGGGTCACAGAAAGAACGGGGATGTCTGAGTGTGGCAGAGCTCCAGGTATCATAGCAGAAAAGCCAGCTACAGAGACAAAGCTAAAGAGTGCAATCTCAGCTTGGGATTACCTTAAGCCATGATCCTAGGCACAGCTGGGCCACTGCTCTTTGGGCAGAGACCTCACAAGTGGCAGATCTGGGGAAACCCCTTCCTTCTTCCTCCAAGAGGAGTGGCACACAGTGCACTACAGAAATCTGCTGGGTTTGGAGACTCCAAACAGGGCCATGCACTAGAGATAGAAAGGCTCGGTGACAGGCCAGGTGAGCTTGGAGTGCGGCCAGACATCAGGGAGACAGGAGGAATTGAGAGCTTTTCCTTGCCAGCACACTGAGGAGAGGGACTCCGAGATCTCCACTGCCCCTGGGCCAGAGATTGGGAGGCTGCCATCTTCATTCCCATCCTCCAGAGGTCTATGGAAAGCATTCAGGGAACAAAAGCTCTGAGAGCAAACCCGAGCAGATTACTTAGCCCAGCCCCTGGTAAGGGCAGTGCAATTCTGCCTTGAGCAAAGATATTTGAGACTCACTGAAACAGGCCCCTCCCCCAGAAGATCAGCAAGAACATCCAGCCAAGACCAAGCTTACTGATCAAGGAGAACAGTGGAACTCTAGAGATAGGGAAAAGTAATGCATAGAATTAATGGCTTTTCCCCATGATTCTTTAGTTTTGCAAAGTTAAATTTTTTTTCTTATTCTATTATTTTTAACTTTTCCTCTTTCCTCTTTTAACATTTTTTAACTAGTTTATCTTAATACCTTTCTTTTTAAAAAAACCTTTTTAGGGACGCCTGGGTGGCTCAGTTGGTTAGCGGCTGCCTTCGGTTCAGGTCATGATCCCAACATCTTGGGATCGAGTCCCACATCAGGCTCCTTGCTTGGTAGGGAAGCCTGCCTCTGCCTCTGCCTGCCATTCTGCCTGCCTCTGCTTGCTCTCTTACTCTCTCTCTCACAAATAAATAAATCATTTAAGAAAAATTTTTTTACACCTTCATTGTTATAGTCATATTTTATCCCTTTACTGTATTTAACATTGCTTTTTTATACATAAAGGGTTTTTTTCCCTAAAAAATTTTAATATACAATTTCTTCTAATAGATGAAAACATACCCTAAATCTAGCACATGGTTTTTGTTCTAGTCTCCAGCCTGAGCACATTCTCTCCTTTTTTTTTCCCTTTTTCCAAACAACTTATCAATTCCTTTTTTATAATTTTTTTAAATTTTTACCTTTACACTCATATTCCATCCTTTCATCATGTTTACCCTTATTTTTGTATTTATACATATAAGGTTTTTTTTCTTTAAAATTTTGGGAGGTAGTTTCTTCTAAGAGACCAAAATACACCCAAAATCAAGTGAGTGGCTCTAGCTCTGTTCTATTCACCAGTCTCTCTTCTTTCTCATTCTCTCTCTCTATCTCTCTCTCTATATATATATATATAATACATGTTTTTTTTTATTTCTTTTTTTTCCCTTTCTTCTCTGCCTGGTTTTAGGTCTCTTATTTGGTTAGTATACATTTTTTCTGGGGTCTTTGCCACCCTTTTAGTATTTTATTCTCTCATTCATATATTACTATCTGGATAAAATGACAAGGTGGAAAAACTCACCAAAAAAAGAAAAAAAGAATAAGAGGCAGTACCGACAGCTAGAGACCTAATCAATACAGACATTGGTAATATATCAGATCTAGAGTTCAGAATGACAATTCTCAAGCTGATAGCTGGGTTCAAAAAAGGCATGGAAGATATTAGAGAAACTCTGTCTGGAGAAATAAAAAACCCTTTCTGGAGAAATGACAGAACTAAAATGTAACCAAGCTGAAATCAAAAAAGCTATTAATGAGGTACAATAAAAAAATGGAGGCTCTTACTGCTAGGGTAGATGAGACAGAAGAGAGAATGAGTGATATAGAAGACCAAATGATGGAGAATAAAGAAGCTGAGCAAAAGAGACACAAACAATTACTGGATCACGAGGGGAGACTTCGAGAGATAAGTGATACCACAAGATGAAACAATATTAGAATAATTGGGATTCTAGAAGAAGAAGAAAGAGAGAGGGGGGCAGAAGCTATATTGGAGCAAATTATTGAAGAGAATTTCCCCAATATGGCAAAGGGAACAAGCATCAAAATCTAGGGAGCACAGAGAAGCCCCCTCAAAATCAATAAAAATAGGAGCACACCCCATCACCTGATAGTAAAACTTACAAGTCTTAGTGACAAAGAGAAAACCCTGAAAGCAGCTCAGGACAAGAAGACTGTAACATACAATGGTAGAAATATTAGATTGGCAACAAACTTATCCACAGAGACCTGGCAGGCCAGAAGGAACTGGCATGATATCGGAACACTAAATGAGAAAAATATACAGCCAAGAATACTATATCCAGCTAGGCTATCATTGAAAATAGAAGGAGAGATTAAAAGCTTCCAGGACAAACAAAAATTAGAATTTGCAAACACTCAACCAGCCCTATAGGAAATATTGAAAGGGGTCCTCTAAGCAAAGAGAGAGCCTCGAATTAGTAGACCAGAAAGGAACAGAGACAATACACAGTAACAGTCACCTTACAGGCAATAAAATGGCATTCGATTCATATCTTTCAATAGTTACCTTGAATGTAAATGGGCTAAATGCCCCAATCAAAAGACACAGGGTATCAGAATGGATAAAAAAAAATAAAACCTATCAATATGCTGTCTAGAAGAAACTCATTTTAGACCCAAAGACACTTCCAGATTTAAAGTGAGGGGGTGGAGAACAATTGACCATGCTAATGGACATCAAAAGAAAGCTGAGGTAGCAATCCTTATATCAGATAAATTAGATTTTAGGCCAAAGACTATAATAAGAGATGAGGAAGGACACTATATCATACTTAAAGGGTCTGCCCAACAAGAAGATCTAACAATTTTAAATATCTATTCCCTTAACATGGGAGCAGCAAACTATATAAACCAATTAATAAAAATATCAAAGAAACACATTGACAATAATACAATAATAGCAGGGCACTTTAACACCTCCCTCACTGAAATGGACAGATCATCCAAGCAAAAGATCAACAAGGAAAGAAAGGCCTTAAATGACACACTGGACCAGATGGACACCACAGATCTATTCAGAACATTCCATCCCAAAGCAAGAGAATGCACATTCTTCTCTAGTGCTCATGGAACATTCTCCAGAATAGATCACATCCTGTGTCACAAATCAGGTCTCAACCGGTACCAAAAGCCTGGGATCATTCCCTGCATATTTTCAGACTACAATGCTCTGAAGCTAGAACTCAATCACAAGAGGAAAGTTGGAAAGAACTCAAATACATGGAGGCTAAAGAACATCCCTCTAAAGAATGAATGGGTCAACCAGGAAATGAAAGAAGAATTGAAACAATTCATGGAAACATATAAAAATGAAAACACAATGGTTCAAAATCTGTGGGACACAGCAAAGGCAGTCCTGAGAGGAAAGTATATAGCGATACAAACCTTTTTCAAGAAACAAGAAAGGTCTCAAGTATACACCCTAACCCTACACCTAAAGGAGCTGAGAAAGAACAGCAAAGAAAGCCTAAACCCAGCAGGAGAAGACAAATCATAAAGATCAGAGCAGAAATCAATGAAATCAAAACCAAAAGTACAAAAAAAAAAAAAAACAAAACAAAACACCAAAAGTATAGTAGAACAAATCAATGAAACTAGGAGCTGGTTCTATGAAAAAATTAGTAAGACTGATAAACCCCTGGCCAGACTTATCCAAAAGAAAAGAGAAACAACCCAAATAAATAAAATCATGAATGAAAAAGGAGAGATCAAAATCAACACCAAGAAATACAAACAATTATAAAAACATATTATGAGCAACTATCGCCAGCAAATTTGACATTGTGGAAGAAATGGATATATTCCTAAAAACATATAAACTATCGAAACTGAACCAGGAAGAAATAGAAAACATGAACAGAACCATAACCAGTAAGGAGATTGATGCAATCATTTAAAATCTCCCAAAAAAAAAGAACCCAGGGCCAGAGAGCTTCCCAGGGGAATTCTACCAAATGTTTAAATTAGAATTAATACCTATTCTCCTGAAACTGTTCCAAAAAAATAGAAATGGAAGGAAAAACTTCTAAACTCATTTTACGAGGCCAGCATCACCTTGATCCCAAAACTAGACAAAGACCCCATCAAAAAGGAGAATTACAGACCAATATCCTTGATGAACACAGATGTGAAAACTCTCACCAAAATGCTAGTCAATAGGATCCAACAGTACATTAGAAGGATTATTCACCACACCCAATTGAGATTTATTCCTGGGCTGCAAGTTTGGTTCAACATATGCAAATCAATCAATGTGATACAATACATTAATACAAGAGAAAACAACAACCATATGATCCTCTCAATAGATGCTGAAAAAGCAGTTGACAAAGTACAGCATCCTTTCTTGATCAAAACTCTTCAAAGTATAGGCACAGAGGGTACATACCTCAATATCATCAAAGCCGTCTATGAAAAACCCACAGCGAGTATCATTCTCAATGCAGACAAACTGAGAGCTTTTCCCCTAAGGTCAGGAACATGGAAGGGATGTCCATTATCACCACTGCCATTCAACATAGTACTAGAAGTCCTAGCCTCAGCAATTAGAAAACAAAAGGAAATAAAAGGCATCTGAATTGACAAAGAAGAAATCACTCTCACTCTTTGAGGATGATAAGATATTCTACATGGAAAACCCAAAAGACTCCACTCCAAAACTGCTAGAACTCATACAGGAATTCAGTAAAGTGTCAGGATATAAAATCAATGCACAGAAATCAGTTGCATTTCTATACACCAACAACAAGACAGAAGAAAGGGAAATTAAGGAGTCAATCCCATTTGCAATTGCACCCAAAACCATAAGATAACTAGGAATAAACCTAACCAAAGAGGCAAAGAATCTGTACTCAGAAAACTATAAAGTACTCATGAAAGAAATTGAGGAAGACACAAAGAAATGGAACAATGTTGCATGCTCATGGATTGGAAGAATAAATATTGTGAAAATGTCTATGCCACCTAAAGAAATCTACACATTTAATGCAATCACTATCAAAATGCCATCCTTTTTTTTTTTTTTCAAAGAAATGGAACAAATAATCCTAAAAGTTATACGGAACCAGAAAAGACCCCAAATAGCCAGAGGAATGTTGAAAAAGAAAGTCAAAGTTGGTGGCATCACAATTTCAGACTTCAAGCTCTATTATAAAGCTGTAATCATCAAGACAGTATGGTACTGGCATAAAACACAGACACATAGATCACTGAACAGAATAGAGAGCCCAGAAATGGACCCTCAACTCTATAGTCAACTAATCTTCGACAAAGCAGGAAAGAATGTCCAGTGGAAAAAAGACAGTCTCTTCAACAAATGATGTTGGAAAAACTGGACAGCCACATGTAAAAGAATGTAACTGGACCATTTCCTTATACCACACACAAAAATAGACTCAAAGTGGATGAAAGAACTCAATGTGAGAAAGGAATCCATCAAAATCCTTGAGGAGAACACAGGCAACAACCTCTTTGACCACAGCTGCAGCAACTTCTTCCTAGAATTGTCACCAAAGGCAAGGGAAACAAGGACAAAAATGAACTATTGGGACTTCATCGAGATCAAAAGCTTTTGCACAGCAAAGGAAACAGTCAACAAAATGAAAAGACAATGGATAGAATGGGAGAAGATATTCATAAATTGCATATCAGATAAAGGGCTAGAATACAAAATCTATAAAGAGTTAGCAAACTCAACACCCAAAGAACAAATAATCCAATCAAGAAATGGGCATGAACAGACATTTCAGCAAAGAAGACATCCAGATGGCCAACAGATACATGAAAAATGCTCAACGTCACTTGGCATCAGGGAAATATAAATCTAAACCACAATGAGATACCATCTCATACCAGTCAAAATGGCTAAAATTAACAAATCAGGAAATGACAGATGTTGGCAAGGATTCAGAGAAAGGGGAACCCTCCTACACTGTTGTTGGGAATGTAAGCTGGAGTAGCCACTCTGGAAAACAGCATAGAGGTTCCCAAGAAAGTTGAAAATAGAGCTACTCTGGGACCTACCGATTGCACTACTGGGTATTTACCCTAAAGATACAAATGTAGTGATCCGAAGGGGCACGTGCACCCGAATGTTTATAGCAACAATGTCTATAATAGCCAAACTATGGAAAGAACCTAGATGTCCATTAAGAGATGAATGGATAAAGAAGATGTGGTATCTATTTATAATGGAATACTATGCAGCCATCAAAAGAAATGAAATCTTGCCATTTGCAAGGATGTGGATGAAACAAGACAGTATTATGCCAAGCAAAATAAATCAATCAGAGAAAGACAATTATCATATGATCTCTCTGATACGAGGAATTCGAGAGTCAGAGTGGGGGGGTTGGGGGTAGGGAAGGAAAAAATGGAACAAAATGGGATCAGGAGGGAGACAAACCATAAGAGACTCTTAATCTCACAAAACAAACTGAGGGTTGCTGGGGGGAGGAGGGATGTGGAGAGGATGGTTGGATTATGGATATTGGGGAGGGTATGTTATGTGTAGAGAGCTGTGAAGAGTATAAGCCTGATGATTTACAGACCTGTACCCCTGGGGCAAATAATATATTATATGTTAATACAAACAATTAATAAAAAAGAATTTTAATTACTAAGAATTGCTTTATTTTCTTAAAGATTTATTTCTTTGAGAGAGAGCACTAACAGGGGAACAGTAGAGAGAGAGAGAGAAGCAAACTCCCCTCTGAACAAAGAGCCCAATGTGGGGCTTGATTCCAGGACCCTGTGATGAACCAGGGTTGAGACCATGACCTAAACTGAAGACAGATGCTTAATCAACTGAGCCACCAAGCACCCCTAAGCACAGTTTTAAATCCCAGATCCAACTCTCCCTCAGTCCACCCTGCCAGCTGGTTAAGCCTCAGTTTCTTGGGCTGTGGGGACAGGAGCTGTGTCTTTCCTGTACTTAAGTGAATCGATGAGTGATAAAGTGAATTGGTGAGTGAGTGAAGTCTGAATGGATGGAAGACATGGACAAGTCTAATACGTGGCTGGCTGGAGGAGGGATGGATGGAGGGATGGGTATATGGATGAATGGGTGGAGGGACAGAGGGAAGGAAGGAAGCAGGGGTGGAGGGATGGATGGAAAGATTGATGGATGGGTGGAAGGGTTGAACGATGGGTGGAGCGAGGAAAGGAGAGAGGGATGGAGAGAGAGATTGGATGGGCAGATCACAATGGTACAGTGGTCCCAGCTTGAGTATCATTTTGGATTTGGCCCCACCTTACTGAGTGTGTTGATAAGTAGGTGGGATGAGTACATGTGCAGAATGTTACCTCATTGTTGTTTTCACAGCAAATAACTGGAAAGCACATAAATGTCTGTCCATGGCAAGTTGGTTAAGTGAGTTTCCCTAGAGTCATACAACTAAATACAGTGCACCATTAACAAGGATGCAGTTCTCTATGGCAGGGTGGCGGTGGGGCGGGGGTTTGGTGAAGGGAACATGTGCTGGAGGTGACATCATGGCCTGGTTCCCTGCTCTTTGGGAAGCCTGCTTCTCCCTCTCCCATTCCCCCTGCTTGTGTTCCCTCTCTTACATTCTCTTTCTCTGTCAAAAAAAAAAAAAAAAAAAAAATCTTAAAAAAAAATTGCAATCACATAAAAAAAAAACCTAGGCATAAATTTAACCATGGAGGTCAGTCTATACTGAAAATCAAAAGACAATGATGAAAAAATAAATGCAAGATAAATGCCCAGTTAAACATATGAAAAGAGTATTGTTAAAATGCCCACACTATTCAAAGCAATCTATAGGATTCAATGCAATCCTTATCAAAATACCAAAGGCATTTTTCAAAGAAATAGAACAATTCTAAAATTCACATAAAATCATAAAAGATCCCAAATAGCCAGAGCTAAGCTGGAAGCATCACATTTTCTGATTTCAAACCATATTACAGAGCTATAGTAGTCAAAACCATATGGTACTGGCATAGAAACGGAGACATAGATTAATAGAACAGAACACAAAGCCAAGAAATAAACCCATATGTATATAGGCAATTAATTTATGACAAAGGACCCATGAATTTAAAATGAGAAAAGGACAATCTCTTCAATAAAGGGTGTTGGGAAAACAGAACAACTACATGCAAAAGAATAAAATTGAACCGGTTTTATTTATTTTTTTTGAACTGTTGTCTTAAATCAAACATGAAAATCAATTCAAAATGGATTAAGAACTTGAACATTACTTTTAAAACCATAAAAATCCTGGCAGACAAAAAGGCATTAAGTTCCTTGACATCTGCCTTAGTGATGATTTTTTTAAAAGAACACCAAAAGCAAAAAAAAGGGGGGGGGCAAAATAAACAAGTGGGACTACATCAAACTAAAAAACTTCTGCACAAAACAGGGAACTCATAGATACAGAGAAGGGGCAAAAATAGATAAGGGGAGTGAAGGTGACCAACAAGTACAAACTTCCAGCTATAAAATTAGTAAGTCCTGGTGTCACTCTGGTAACTATAGTTAACAATATTGTATTGTATATTTGAAAGTTGCTAAGTTGAATCTTAGAAGTTTTCAACACAAGAAAAAAATCTGTAACTATGTGTGCTGATGGAGGTTAACTAGACTTATTGTGGTAATCTTTTGCAATATTAAATATATCAAACCACTGTACACCTGAGATGGATATAACATGTCAATTAATCGCTGTACAAACAAACACAACTAATTTCCATTTTACCTCCTCTGCACTTTTAACAAAATCTTGAAATAACTGTGCGGCAACAATTGTATTTAAAACTCCAGGTCTTCTTTTGCTGAGTCCTTCTGGCAGCCTAGTTCTGCCCCCATGACCCTTGCAAGGTCTGGGGAAACAATGGTGGCTGCAGCTTCCCCCACTCACCCTGGAGCCTGCCCAGCTGCACCTACTCCAGGAGGAGCTGGAGCTCCACCCAGCACCCTGTGCCTTGACAAGTCCCAGAATGCACAGCAGGTAAGTGCCTGGGCTTCACAGATAATCTGCTTCACAGATAAGGGACCATGGGGAAATTCCAAAAAAGTTAAAATGAAACAAACAAAACCCACTAAGAGGCAAAGCTTTTAAGCCACAGATCCCAGGCAGTGGCATCCTTTCTACCACTGGCCAAACTAATAAACAAACAAACAAACAAACAAATAGTTTAAAAACAATTTTAAAATGCTAATAAATCAATCTGTATTAAGCTTTTACAATACTTAGGTGCTAGGAACTGTTCTACAAACTTGAAATATGGCAGTGAGCAAATTAGACAAAATCTCTAGTCTCCTCGATTTTACCTAAGTTCTTAGTGATGAGACAGAAGGAAAAAAGAAACCACAACACATGTATTATTACCATAATGTTAACACTTCCTTTAAGAAAAGTAAAGAGAGCAAGAGGAGGACTGAGAACTATTTTAGATCAGATGGAGTCCTCTTAGGTGACATTTGAGCAGAGATCTCAATGTAGTGAGAGAATGAGCTATGTAGCTGGCTGAAATGAAGAGCAGCATGTGCAGAAGCCTGAGTCGTGAATAATCCTGTCAAGCCTGAGGAGCAGCAAGGAAGTCAACACAGTAGATCAGAGGGAATAGAGAGAAGAGGGGTGGGCAACGGGGTTGGAGGGGTAGCCAGAAAAGACCGTCAACCATCAATGTGCCCTTGAACCATCTGGGGAATTTTTATTTTTTTAATAAATTTATTTTAAAGATTGTATTTTATTTATTTGACAGAGAGAGAGCACAAGCAGGGGAAGTGGCAGGCAGGGGTAGAGGGAGACTCAGGGGATTGATCCCCCTTGGCCCTGAGCAGAAGGCAGCCGCTTAACTGGGGAGCTTTTAAAATTCACAGATCCTAAACCCAGAGAACTGACTTCAGGTGTTTGGGGATGGTCCCCAAGCAAAGGTAATTTGCAGAACTCCCCAGGTGATTCTAATGTCCAGATATATGTTTGAGAACCACTGATAGGGGGCCTTGCAGCAAATGTGATAGGAGGTGTGGTAAATTTGAGCAGGGGAGTGAAATGATCAGATTTACATTTTTTAAAGGATC
This sequence comes from Mustela lutreola, assembly GCF_030435805.1. Lineage (NCBI taxonomy): Eukaryota > Metazoa > Chordata > Mammalia > Carnivora > Mustelidae > Mustela > Mustela lutreola. The sequence continues at coordinate 46,850,326 of NC_081295.1, read as the reverse complement.
TCATATGAGCTGCCAGGTGTCAGAAGAAAGCAAGCAAGGAGGCTAGAGCAGAACTAGGGAATACCAGCGAGGAGGCCATTGCAATAGTCCTGGTGAAAAAGAATATGGGGACTAGGGTGGTGGAGGCAGAAGTGATAAGAAATGGCCAAATCTGTGATGTATTATGAATGCAATGCCAACAGGATTTGCTGGTAGATTAGATGTAGGATGTGAAAGAAATATTCAATGATGACTCAAGAAAGTTTGGGGCCTGAGGAACCAAATTTGTGAGTGAGACAAGAGTCCTTCACTGGGGGAATGGGAAGAGAGGAATGATTTTGGAGGGAGAAATCAGGAGTTGATATAAAAAGAATGTTATTAACACTTTTCTACATTTTTTTTTTTACAAGAGAACAAATCTACACCTTTATTTATTTTTCATTAAATTTAAATCCTTGAGGGGCAGCATCACACGGATTCTGTGGCCAATGGCTTTAGCAGGAAGGTTGCTTCGGAATTTGGCACGAACCATGCCGCTGTTTCCATGAGCACGAGTTACTTTTCCCCAGATTACTCTGGTTTTGTTTGGTTTGCCATCAGGAGTCACTGTGTTGTTCTTTGCTTTGTACACGTAAGCACATCTCTTGCCTAGATAGAATTCTGTTTCATCTCGAGCACATACACCTTCGATTTTAAGAAGAGCTGTGTGCTCCCTCTGGTTGCGGAGACCCCGCTTATAGCCAGCAAAAATGGCCTTGGACCACAGACTTCCAGACATTATTCGGCGTTTTAGAGGAGTCCTGTTCCCAGCAGGCCTCCACAGGCCCCAAGATGGCGGGGAGAAAAGCACTTTTCTACATATTTGTCTTCTTCCCTTTGTAAAAAATTTTATTTATTTCTCTATTTATATGTCAGAGAGAGAGGGAGCACAAGTTGGGGGGTGAGGAGGAGCAGAGAGAGAAGCAGACTCCCTGCTGAGTGGATGCGGGACTCCATCCGAGAACCCTGGGATCATGACCTGAGCCCAGGGCAGATGCTAAACCAACTGAGCCATCCAAGCACCCTGTCTTCTTTCTTTTATATCTTTCATTTGGCCATAGCCTAAGTTCCACCCTGTCCAAACCACAAACTGCAGCTCATCTCCCTTGTGAATCCAAAGCTCAAAACATTTCCATATGGTGATATTATATGACTATAAAATAATGTACCTGTGCAGATACTCTAAAGATCTGAGGAAAGACACACCCGCTAAATCTACAACTTCTGGAAAAGGCATTATAAGCATCTCCACAAGGAAAGTTTTAGCTCTCATCAATGCACTCCTGTGGGCAAATTGGCAGTTAAAATTTGGTTCAGCCACATTCCTGAGTGGGAGTAGGTCCTGAAGCTTCTAAGAGTCAGACCAACTAAATTTCAAGAAGTATCCAATCTTCTCCATTAGCATTCTTACATATAAAATGATTGCATGATTTAGATTTTGCAAAAATCAGATGCATTTCTTTATTTACATATTATAAGCAAGGCTCATTAAAATTTTTTTTTAATATCTCCATTTTTTTTTTTTTAGAGAACTGTTGAACTTCTGATCCCTCTTCTCAATTTTAACATGAAGTTTAATCCGATTTCTAAAAAGCAGTATTGACTGTTTAAATTTTTCTAGTGGCTGATTTCCATTCTGGAATCAGTCTAGCCTATTTGAAAATAATCTCTCTGAAAAACATGTTAGAATAGTTTTCCTTTTTTTAACTCCTAGAGGGCCCTGGATTACAATATTGCTTTAGCAATATTCATTTCTATAAAAAAGAATTATACATTTAAATTAAGAGAAAATATTTTATATCTTTATCAAATTTCCTTTATCAAAACAAAAATTTAAAGTTGTAAAGTGAAGACTTTAAAAGACATCTTTAATAAACTATAAAAACTACATGAATATTAAAATCATTTTATAGAAATATACTGATAGGACAGCTAGCTGTAAATATCAGTTTTTATGTTTAAAGACAGTACTAATCAAGCCTTCTTAGTTAAACAAAAATTAGAGATATCACAGCCAATGTATTAAACTAAATTACTTCAGAATAAAGACCAGATACCCAGGTTATTTTTCTTTGGTTGGTTGTTTTTAAAGATTTGTTTTATTTATTTGAGAGAGAGAAAGAATGAGCGAGAGGGATGGCGGGAGAGAAAAATCCCAAGCAGACTCCCCACTGAGCACAGACCCTGACTCGGGACTCCATCTCAAGATCCTGAGATCATGACCTGAACTGAAATCAAGAGTATGCCACTCAACAAACTGAGCCATCCAGGCACCCCCAGCCACCTGGGTTTTTAACTTATTGGGAGACTCTGGGGGAAAAAGTAAATAAAATGTCATAACAATGCTATTGATAAGAGTTTGCTTATATGTACTAATATGTTGATGAAATAAAAGTAGCTCTTCATATGTTGAAAAGAGATTGCATGTGTGTATAAATGAAAAAAAAAAGTGGACCTTTTTTTTCAAAAGAAGAGAATGTCAAAGAAGGACATAATAAACTGCTCTTGACTAAGGGAAGAAAAAGATCAGAAACATAGTTTTCCTTTTATGATAGTGAGTTTCTGAACAGTGTTTTGTTTGCCAGAAAATTTGAAAGCAAAGGAAAAAGCTTTTCAAAGTGACAAAAATTTCCCAACCATGTTATAAAGTAGACTGATCCCATAGGATAGGTTATAAAGTAGACCTATCCCATAGCAATAGGTTTTTGGAGACAAGAATTCATCTCATGCTAATAAATATATTACTTTATTTTTCTGCTAAATTCCTTTGCCTTGAGCTTTTTCAGTGCTGTCAAAGCATTGCTCAATCACACTTAAAAACAATTGTTAATATGAAAAATTAATGATGTTTATAAAACTATGTTGATATACACTGAGATAACTCCTTTATAAAAACCTAATAGCTTCTTATTAGTACATTTATTCAAAGCATGCAAAGATCTAATTATCTTAATGGTGTTAATAGCAATATTAACCCAATTATCTACATAATGTTAACTTGAATGGCAGAATCTTTTTCTATTTCAATTTTTTAATTTTTTAAAATATTTTTCCAGTTTTATTGATATAATTTATATATAATTATAGTAGTTTATGACATAATGTTTTGATAGATGTTATATTGTAAAATGATCAGCACAATAAGTTAACACCTATCACCTTGCAGTTTCAAGTTTTTTTCTTGTGATGAGGACTTTTAAGATTTTCTCTCTTAGCAACTTTCAAATATATAACATGGTATTGCTAACTGTAATCACCATGCCATGCATTATCTCCTCTGGGTTCTCTTTCCTATGGCTACCAATCCCATTCATGAAGAACTCCTAATGCCATTACATCAGGAATTAGGTTGAAATACGACACAAACATTCAGTCTATAGTGATGCTAAGAATTGACAAAAGTTAGAGATCTCCAAAATAAAGGAGTCCAGGGAAGAATCTGGAATGATTACCTAGTTTTGGAGAAATTGATTCTGTCCACTGAATTAGGGTAAAATTGTTTCTAGTGGGAAGCTGACATGTTTAGTTTTGGAATTTCCAAATTTAATTCACCTGTTGTACATCTAACTAAAAACCTGAAACATGGGTCTGAAGTTTAGCAGAGAACTAAACTGGAAGAGAATTGGATACATGTTGGAGAAGTCTTAAAATCTTAAAGCCTTAAAAATAGCAGGTACAGTAAAAACTGCCCAGAAAAATTATGGAGAAAAAGTTAAAGACACAGCACTTGATTATTACATACAGAGGGGCAATTAGACAAGGGAACTATAGAAATCTATCAGATTTTTCAGGGTGTCAGAGGCCCAAAGGCAGTGATTTGAAATCCTAGAACCCAGAGAAGGAACAATTTCAACCTAAAGGGTAGGGATGGTGTGATGGTTAGTCTTATGTGTCAACTTGAACGGGCTAAGGGATGCCCAGATAATTGGTAAAACATTATTTCTGGGTGTGTCTGTGAGGATATTTCTGGAAGATACTAACATTTGAATTGGTAGACTGAGTAAAGAAGGCTGTGATCTCCAACTCCAGTGTGCATCGTTGGCAAACCACTGAGCTGAATAGAGCAAAAAAGAGGAGGAAGGGTGAATTTGCTCTTTTACTGGAGCTGGGGCATCCATCTCCTCCACCATCAGACACTCAGGTCCTGATTTTCAGGCCTCTGAACTTCCTGAAGTCTGAATCACACCATGGAATTTCCTAGTCCTTTAGCTTACTGTCAACAGATCACGGAGCATCACCACCTCTGTGATACATGTGCCAACTCCTGTAGGAAGTTTCTGTTTATATGTATACCTATCTATATCTTAATGATTTTGTTTCACTGCAGAACCCTGACTAGTACAGGGGACCTTCTGAGAGGAGCAAAATGGAGGGTTGCTGGAGAAGTTTGTTTATCTCTCCAAAATCTTTCACAAAATAGTGTAATATAACAGAAAGGGGTGGGGAGATGCAGAGAGAGAAAGAAGAGAGGAAGAGAGAACCTCTATGAAAACGAATCCTCAAGTAATGAGTGGGGCTGAGGGGCAGGTGTCTCTCCTCTCCCTGGTGTCTCCCGGTATCAGGAAAGCTGCAGAGGACATCTGACAGCTCTGAGCTGGGAAACCGGAAGCAGCCCACCAAGAGATCACACTCAGAGGGAGGAATCATGCTTCCAGAGAAGATCGTGGGGCACCACACTAATGTGCAGGGGCTCTGAAGGCTCTTACTTGGAGTATGTGCAGAAAACCTCCAGAGACCCAGAGAGGTCATGGGAAGACAGAAGATGGAGCAGGAAAGGAGTGATCTGAGCAATCACAATCAAGGCTCTCAGAGCCTCAAACAACACTGAGATTATGGGCACCAAGCCCCCCCACATTTGAAAATCCCCATATAAGTTTTGTCCCCCACCAAAAAAAATTTTACTAAAAGTTTACTGTTGACTGAGAGCCTTTACCAAAAACAGAAATAGTTGATTAATATGTATCTTCTATGTCATACGTTATTATATACTATATTTTTACAATAAAGTGAGTTAGAGAAAAGAAAATGTTAAGAAAATCATAAGGAAAATACACTTATAATACTGTATTTAAAAAATCCACATATAAGTGGACCCATGCAGTTCAAACCCATGTTGTTTAAAGGTCAGCTGTCCTGGGATAATTACCCCGTAGCAGAAAAAAAATAATAATATATGGCCACAAAGGAACTGACAACTGTAATCTAGCATTTCAAAATGAGATACAATACATTTTAAAGACCAGAGAAGCGATGAAAGAACAGCATAGCACTCACAAATGGTACATCCAGAACACAGAAAAATATGAAAACAGAGCCAGCAGAGCTCAGGGGCTACCAAACAGAAGGGAAAGGACATAGAAATGGCATAGAGGGACGCTGGAGACTCGTGTCACAGATATCACCATTTACAACCTGGTTCTCACTCAGAGAACCAATAAGGGCTAAGTTCTCTAGCCAGTTATGCCTCTAGAGCTCTGTCTTTGGGCTTGCCCCCCAACTGACCTTTGTTTGTCTCCACTACAGCATTTTGTATTCTCTTCCACAACGTCCCTTAGGTTTTCCTTCTTAGCCTCATACACTTTCCCTAACGCTCTCTGAGCCACGTTCCATGAAGGTGGCTAGTATCACTACTTGTACCTATGGGGCCCGTGTGTTCACACTCCACAAAGAATCAAATGTCTTGACACTGACATTCTCTTTGTTCCCTTAAAACCCTCCACCTCACCCCTAGCAATGAGTCATTCAGACTTTGACTTCAGAAGCAACACTTGGCAGCTGGTGACAGTTTCTCTTGGCAAATTCATGTATCAGATAAGTATACACGAGACCTGGATTATGTCAATTTCCTGGCAGATGATATGGTTTTTAAAAGTGGAGGTAGGAAAAACTCCCTTGCGTGTATGTTGAGCTGACTTTAAGTAAACAATAATTGGAATAATTGAGGTCTGAATATTGTGTGTAACATACTTAGTTGTTTGTGCTGTTATGTTAATATCAGTCAGAGAGCAGTGGCATTATGAAGCCCTAAGTACATCAGTAATTCCAGAAAGAAGCATTCTCTCCCTGAGATTTCTTCTCTCTGTTCACTGGATAGCCTCCCAACAGCCTGACTTTCATAAAGACAGAATACTTCGTGGTCAAAAATGTACTACTCCGCCAAAAAGACCAAGAGAAGTCACTGGGGAAGGAAAAAAAAAAAATCAGCGAGTAGGGAATAATGCCATCATCCTTTGAAAGTAAGAAGCATCTTTGATTTTATAAACCAGATTGCAGAAATTTTAATTGCCCTACCCCTTTCAGCTCTATCCTTTATTTTAAAGTTTCATTCTGAATTTCTCTCTTAGTTAGGGATAGTAAAACCACCTTGATGCTTGGAAAGCTATGGTGATTTAGCAAGCACATAAATCTGAACTTAGTATATAAACCAAGAGTTTCTAAAGACTTATGGATTTTACTCCAAAGATGACAGCACGTTCTCCCAAACGGCTCCCCGCCACCAGGTAGAGGACAGCCTGACCTCTGAGGATTAAAGGTGGTGATGATGAGCTTCCAACTTTCCTCATAAAAATCTAAGTACATTTCAGGTAATGTGCTCTAACACTGATACAATAGGACGGCATTTCTGATCCCATAGCTGCGGCTGAGCGAGGATGCTTAAGGTACTCAGTATTCAGGTAGCAATAGACCATGTTGCAGATGTAATGTACAAGCAAGGAGAAGCCTACTGCTTTTCATTTGGCAGAATAAATAATTGCGAGAATGGTGTCAAATTTCAAACCCAGACCACGGCTCAGTTAGTTGAGGAACGGGGGAGTAGGCGGGGAACAAGGACAATCAGGATGGTTTATATAGCTCATTTTCTATATAAACAAATTTTGATGTGTGAGAATGTCAGTGCTGGCAGACTGTTTCTATAGTAATATCCTAATAGCTTAGAGACCTCCTGGGGAAATTATTTCTCTCTCTGCTCTATCTGGTGGTATGTGAAACCAATAACGTCCAAAATAAAACACAGAACAGCACAAAAAGTAAGCATGGAGAGAAGAAATGTGTTATATGGCTACCTCCCCTTCCTAAGGAAGAACTAGAAAATTGAGGCTGTTCTTAGCCGCAACTTTTGTCCAGTGATTTAAGCAGAAGATGGGGGAGGGGGTGCTCCTTCTTTATTTCTATTGTTCGTGAATTTGAAAAAAAGACAAATACTCCCACTAACAGAGAACGTGATGGGTGAATGATTACCAAAGGCACTTTTCCTCTCTTTGCCTCTCCTTCTGGGTTAGAGACAGAGGCATTTTTGTTTGCTCAGAAGCCCTTCTTATAAAGTTCCATAATTATTTTAAGGAGAATAGCCTCTAAATCTAATATAAATTAATACATATGATATTAATATATATAACATTCCCCATTGTCACTTAAATTAACTGAATTCCATTTTAGGTCATTCCACGTAATAAAATCAGAGCATTGCTAGCACTCCCAAAATAAGTATGGTGAGGGCATTTACTCTGTTCTACTGGAAGTGTTGCAGGTGGAAAGCAAAGGGAACATCCTCTACCAAAAGACTGTTTACTTTCTGCTTAAATTTAATTAAAGCCAATTCCTATCTCCAACTGCCCTGAGACACCTAGAATTTCCAAAATAACCTTACTATTTTGTGCTAAACTCAAGAGATAGTGCAGGATTGGGGGTAGAGGTGAGGCACTGTTTTCTTTTAAATAAGAATTAGGCAATGTTTCCTGCTTTTCCAATAACTTAGTGAATGAAAAGATGTCTGGGTCAGACTGTCTCACAGTAAAATTATAGCAGGAACACATGACGCTTTTATATACATGATTTAGTCAATAATAGGTATAATGCAAACCCCGCCTCTAATGGTCTGACTATAAGCTACAAACAATACGGGGGAAAAAATGCAAAATTGCTAATTACTTTGAAAATGCAAACATGGTCTATATCAATGGCAGGAAAGAGTTCAGTCTGGGAGGGACCAGAGGAGGAGGAAACACTGCACATTTTTTTGTCCTTAACAGAGTACACGTGACCACACTAATAGCATGGGAGTAGGCTAGCAATGTCATTATCCACAGGAGTGTAGAAAGTGTGTGAAAACTGTTCAAGCCACTCGGGAAATTCAGGTTAGTAGGAGATTACAAACCGCTCTTTCCTCTGCCTGCACGCAGATCATGAGGCTCTTTGCACTCATTTTGAAGGCATAGAAATACAGGCCTAATATCAAGTACAGCCTATAAATATGGACCCAAAAAGGGATTCAAAGGAACAACTTTAGCCCGGCACCATATAGAAAGCCTTGCTAGTACCTCCTTGTACTTAAGCTATGAGACGAGAAATTCAAACTAAATAGAGTTTTAAAAATCCCTAAATGGAAGCCTGTATCCCTTTCTTTAGGAAAGGCAAAAAAATAAGCCATTGACTTTTTTTTTTTTTTTTAATCTCTAACTTAGCCAGCATCCAAAAGGCAGTACAAGGCGGGATATTTATCCTACCACACTTTGCACAAATACAGATTTCCATAAAATCAATTAATCAAGGGTCGAAGGGGCTTTGGAGGTCATGAAGCCCAATCTCCTACCGAGTTACTCCTACAGCCGGAAGATTATCCAGCTGTGTTCAAAAACCTCCACATGGGGAGATTACCGCTCTTAAAGCAGCTCCATCCACTGAGGAAGAGCAGAAGTTATTAGAATGTTCTAATATTGGGCTGAAATCTGCCTCCTGGTAATTTCCACCCACTGGTCCTAGTTTTATTCTCTGAAGCATTTCAGGGTCTAACCCCTCATCATCACCATGACAACTCTTCAAATATTTGAGGGCAATGAGAGCTTTCTTCACCCAGGCTATACATTCCCAGTTTCCATACCTTTTCATTTAGAGACAGGCTCTTCATTCACCTCAGGATGCTGTCCTTGAAAGTATATCCTACTTGGTCAATGTCATGTTAAACTATACAGACCAAAATATGATACAGTAACACATTTGGGTCTGGGTACAAAGACTTCCACCCCTTTCCAGGAACACACATTTTCTTACATAAGAATAAAAGTGTCGTTCAATCACTCTCCCTAGTAATGCCCGCTACCAGAGACATAGGTGGTAGCACTCAATCTTGACATCTCCAAAGTAGAAGTTTTTCCCAGAAAACATTACAGAACTGACTTCAGTTCAGTAAATGGTTTCAAGCACTCGTGATAAAGAAGGCTTTACACAGGGGACATAGAAGGTATAAAATCCTAAAAATTATACAAAAGTTTATTAGATATGGAGGAAGGCAAAACCATTTCCTTAGAGAAGTCTGGGAAGGCTGAATGGAGAGCAAATGAAGAGACAGGTATTGAGGAATCTTGAAGCTTGGATGAGATTTTAGTGAGCATAAAAATATGTAGAGACAGTGAATTTCAAGATAGAATAGACAACTGAAGAGCAAGGACTAAAGAAAAGGCTATGATGCTACCAGGAAAATAACAGCTCAATGAGACTGTGGTGTATAAGACAAGAAGGGAAGGATTGGGATATAAAGCTTTGAAATCCATTTGAAGAAACTGGACTTTGTTTAAATGCTTACCAGTGATGCCAAATGTTTAAATCTGGCAAATCCTCTAGTCATGGCTGATGACTTTTTTACTCAGAATAGGAATCCCTAAAATATTCATTTCTATACTCATATTCTAATGGGATTTGGCCACACAAAAACTAGAGGTACGTGCCTGTTAAAATGGCCATCATGATAAAGACAAGAGATAACAAATGCTGGTGAGGATGTGGAAAAAGGCAACTGTGAGGCATGGTTGGTAGGAATGTTAATTAGTCCAGACACTATGGAAAACAATATGGAGGTTCCTCAAAATATTAAAAATAGATCTTACATATGATCTAGCAGTTCCACTTCTGGGAATATATCCAAAGGAAATGAAAACGCTAACTCAAAATGATATCTGAACTCCCATGTTCAGCGTTAACATTATTTACAACAGCCAAGATATGGGAACAATCTATGTGCCCATCAATGGATGAACAGATAAAGAACTTGTGATACACACACACACACACACACACACAACCCACTGGAATATATTATTTCACCACTTAAAAAAAAGGAAACCCTCCCATTTGCAACAACAAGGGTGGAACTTAAGGACATTATGCTAAGTAAAATAAGTCAGAGAAAGAGAAATAATGTATGGCCTCTTAAGTGTGGTATCTAAGGACAAAATCAAGAGCAAAAATTTCTTTAAAACAATCAAATTCATAGGAAAAGAGATCCGATTTCTGGTCATCTGAGGCCAAGGGTTGAAGAGAGGGGAAATAGGAAGAAAGTGGTCAAAAGATAGAAACTTCCAGTGATAAGATAAATATGGTGACTACAGCTAACACTGTTTTAGAATACACAGGGAAGCTGTTAAGAGAGTAATTCCTAAGAGTTCTCAACGCAAGGAGAAATTTTTTTATTTTTTTCCTTCTCCTTTTATTGTATCTATATGAGAGGATTGGAGGCTAACTAAGCTTGCTGCACTAATCATTTTACAATTTCTGTAAGTCAAACCATGACGCTGCATACCTTAAACTTACACGATGATGTATGTCAATTATATCTCAATAAAACTGGGAAAAATCAGAGATCTATCATATGCACATATTTTGCAAACACCATAACAGCTAACATATTGTACTTTATGTTGTACCACGCACATGCCAGGCACTATACACTAAATGTTTTACACAAATGAACTTACCGGAGACTTAGAATGTCTATTTGAAGTAGGAATTCTTAATTTCCTCCTTCTCCATAAGAAGAAACTGAGGCACAGAGGGGTTAAGAAACTTATCCAAGATCACAGAGCTAGTGAGTGGGAGGAGTAAAGATTTGAACCTAAAGCCCGGCTCCAGGGCAAATTTGCTGCACCATGCTACCTCTCACATTAAGTATGTGGTTATTTATTCTAGCAACCTGCTTATAACCTTACTAATTCAGGTTTTTAAAAGCTGTTTTTAGCCTTCAGAATGAGCTAAAGCCACTTTTCGGTTTATATCTATCGGCTCATCTTCCAGAACTCTTAACGCTATTCTGGATCCTGATTAAGGGGCTCAGTTAGCCTGCTGAATCCCAGGAACTCTGAATCATCACATAAAACGAGTCATTCCTCCATGGCTAACTGAAGGGAAATTTGCCTGTGGTAAAAATACATCTACAGATCATACACAGTTCCCCTCATTCCTCCTCTAAAGCAGATTCCATAATTAAGGGTAGGCTAATCTCTTCAAGCTGCCACTCCCTCCCCACTTCCAGGACAGTTCACAGCTGAACAACTCTGACAGATAAAAATGTAACCTGCTGTTAAGATCCCCAGGAACGAAAATTCCACAGCCACCCCCAAGGTAACAAATCCCCTTGCCTGACCACTTGGAGCCATGGCTATTCATCAAATGAGAAAGTTTATTTACATACTTCCAATGAAACTGCTTTCTCTTGATTTTCTCGGGGGCCCTCTGGTCCCTGAAAACTGGCTTTGTTCTGTGGCAGCTGGCGCTATTTCAGATTATGGGATCACTTAATTGGGTCATGACTTGTTTTCTAGTCCTGACTCCTCTGCCACCAAGGAAATTTGCTGAAGTTAGCAGACTGAGAAGAGGTGACTTAAGGGGAACCTGGACCCTTAGAGGGAGGTGTTCTTATCCTTGACCAAAGAGCTGGGATATATGCAGGTCCAACATGCACCAACCCAGGGAGGCTTGCCCTCTCTGAGTAAATCCTATACCTTCCTCTCCATGTCAGTTGAGTTTCTGCTCTGATAGTCTGACTTACCTTTTGGGGGACTGACCTACTTTTCAAATCCTCAGAAACTTCCAGGTCAGGGCTAGGCTACATTGGGCAGGAGAGTCCCCAAATCTCCAATTTTCAAGAAGCTTCAAAACTCTGTAATAACTAGGAATTAATTTAACCAATGAGGTAAAAGATCTGTACTCTGAAAACTATAAGATATTGATGAGAGAAATTCATGACAATACAAATACACAAAAAGATATTCTGGGCTCATGTATTGGAAGAACGAATACTATTAAAACGTCTAAACTACTCAAAGCAAACTATAGATTCGATGCAATCCTTATCCAAATACCGTGGCGTTTTCCACAGAACTAAAACAAATATTTCCCAAATTCGTATGGAACCACAGAAGACCCCTGAATAGCCACAGCAATCTTGACAGAAGAACAAAGCTAAAGGTAACACATCCCCTGATTTCAAACTATACTATAAGGCTATAGTAATCAAAACAGGATGGTACTGGCACAAAAACAGACACATAGATCAATAGAATAGGATAGAGAGCCCAGAAATAAGCCTACACTTAAATGGTCAATTAATCTATGACAAAGGAAGCCTGAATATGCAATGGAAAGACAGTGTCTTCAACAAATGGTGCCGGGAAAACTGGACAGCCACAGACAGAATGAAAATGGACCACTTTCTTATACCATAAACAAAAATAAACTCAAAATGGATTAAATATTTAAGTATAAGACCTGAAACCATAAAAATCCTAGAAGAAACCAGGCAGTAAGCTCTTTGACCCCAGTCTTAGCAATATATATATATTTTTTTTTTGGTACGTCTCCTCAGGCAAGACAACAAAAACAAAAACAACAAACAGACTACGTCAAACTAAAAAGCTCTTGTCTAGCAAAGAAAAGCATTAACAAAATGAAAAGGCAACCTAATAACTGAGAGAAGATACTTGCGGATGATATATCCATATGGGGTTAATATCCAGAATATTCAAAGAATTCACACAACTCAATCACAACAACAAAAACAACCCAATTAAAAATGAACAGAGAAACTAAATAGACATTTTAAAAAATACATACAGATGGCCAACAGGTACATGAAAAAAAAATGATCAATATCACTAATTGGGGAGTTACAGATCAAAACCACGATGAGACACCACCTTATACCTGTAAAAATGATTATTATTAAAAATACAAGATATAGTAAATGATGGTGAAGATGTGGAGAAAAGGGAACCCTTGTGCACCATTGTTGGAAATAGAAAGTTGTGCAGCCACTATGAAAAACAATATGGAGTTTCTTCAAAAAATTAAAAGTCAGGGCGCCCAGTGGCTCAGTGGGTTAAGGAGCTGCCTTCAGCTTAGGTCATGATTTCAGGGTCCTGGGATAGAGCACCTCAGCAGGGAGCCTGCTTCCCCATCCCCTCTCTGCCTACTGGTGATCTCTCTCTGTCAAATAAAAAAATAAAATCTTTAAAAAAAATTAAAAGTCAAACTACCATAAAATCCAGTAATTCCACTTCTGGATATTGATCCAGAGAAAATGAAAACACTAATTCAAAAAGGTATATGCACCCTTTTATTTATTATAGATTATTTATTAAGAGCCAAGATATGGAAGCAACCCAAGCAATCATGGATAGATGAATGAATAAAGAAGAAGTGATAAAAATATACAGTAGAGTATTACTCAGCTGAAAAAAGAATGAAATCTTGCCCTTTGCAACAACATGGATGGACCTTGTGCGCTAAATGAAGACAGAGAAAAGACAAACACGGGTACGATCTCCCTTGTGGTGTCTAAAAACAAAACAAATGAAGAAAAAAAAGCAGAAATAGACTCAGAGATACAAACAAACTGGTGGTTGTGAAATAGGTGAAGGGGATTAAGGGTACAAACTTCCAGTTATAAAGTAAATAAGTCACAGGAACCTGATACATAGCTCAAGAAATATAGTCAATAATATTGGAATAACTTTGTATAGTGACAGGTGGTAACTAGACATGTCATTTCATTTTATACATTATGATCATTTCATAATGTATAAAAATATTGAATCGATATGTTACACACCTGAAACTAACATAATATTGTATGCCAACTATAATTCAATAAAGAAATAAAGATAAAGCATCTCTAGTTGTGAAAAAAATATTCTTACAATGAACATTCTTGCACAGACTCTCGGGGTACTAGTTAGGCCCCCCTCTACCTCCCAGCCAGCAAAGATAGAAGCATAAGACACAATCACCCTCCATTCATTTCATACTTTTATTCACATATTATCTTGGTATTGCTAAGTCTGGGACACAATTATCCCGACATTAATGACTCTACTCAGAGCATGAACGTCTCAAACTGTCAACCTCTCCTGACTCAAAGCAGCCCCTGTCTGAGGTAACAGGATGCTTTCCCTGCTCACTCTTCATTCGCTTATTCAACCAACACTTACCAAGCATCTTCCAAGTTACCCCAAATACTGCACTATGTGCTTGGGGGCACAAAGATGAGCAAGTCACTGCCCATAGCTTCCAGGAGCTCACAGTCTAGTGAGATAGACTGATATAAACCAAATCACTGATTTAGAGGCTTATGAGTCCTAGATCTGTTGTGATATGTTTATATGTTATGGTAATATACAGCAGGAAGTAAATAAGTATCTGGAGAAGTTGGAAGATGCAAAATTGAAGCTGAGCCTTAAGAATTAATGGGTATATGCATGGAAGAAAGAAGGAATAGAATGTTCTTGTCAAAGAAAGAACATTGAACAAGACACTAACATATAAAATATATGCCATATTCAGAGTCAAGAGGGTGGTCTACTATGGTACTTAAGGCCAAAGGGAGGAAGAGAGGGCCAGAGAGAGTAACCTGAAAGACAGGTTGTGACTAAACTGGGTAAGCCTTGCCAAGGACTCTGGTTTCATTCAGTGGGCCACAGGCTTCCGGAAGGGCCAGGAGTTTTCTCTTTATTTTAAAAAACTCTCTCCAGTATGGAACAAGCTATAAAGGACATAAGTACTGGAGATAGAACGGTTGGTTAGGGGATCATTCTAACAATCCAGATGCCTCTCCCATGTTCTCCCTATTCCTGATGCGGAGGAGACTATGAGGGAACATAGTGCACTCATAGGGCTTAGTGCACTTCTCCAAAGTCCCTGAGAGTAGGGTGAAGCACCAAGAAAGAGGAACATTTCACCTCAATAGCAGGGACCGGCAAGGCTTGGCACTGAGGACAGAAAGTGCCTACAAATGGTGCCACGCTGGGGCGCCTGGGTGGCTCAGTCATTACATGTCTGCCTTCAGCTCAGTTCATGATCCCAGGGTCGTGGGATCGAGCCCCTCATCAGGCTCTCTGCTTAGTGGGAAGCCTGCTTCTCCTTCTCCCACTCCCCCTGATTGTGTTCCCTCTCTTGCTCTGTCTCTCTCTGTCAAATAATAAATAAAATCTTAAAAAAAAAAAAAAGTGGTGCCACGCAACAGCATTGGAAGAGATGGGTACTCTGTTTCATGTTCCTCTCAAATCCATTTAGAATTACATATTACACTAAGGACATACAAAAAGGTTCCCAAAGGACTATCCACTATGATCCTACTGCTATGTAGGAGAAATACAAGGTTTGGTTTTTTGGGGTTTTTTGTTTGTTTGGTTGGTTGTTTTGTTTTGTTTTGTTTTGTTTTGTTTTGGCTAAGGGATAACATGGAGATTTGTGGTTAATATAAAATATTGCTGAATGTTCCTCAAGAAGGAGCCAGCAAAGCCAATATTTACTAAACCCCTTTGTATACTGGGACCATACCACAGCTAAGATCAGCTTTTCTTTTGAAGGCTCTATTTCTAGCTTTCCAGAATAGCTACCTTTATGGATCACCTGCTCTACACCAGACTGTATACTAGCTGCCTTATTATATAATCTGAATCCACACAAACCACCATATGAAGCAGATATCATTGTTCTTATTTTGCAGATATTGAAATGAAAGTACAGAGGGGGAAACTTACCTAAAGCAATTGTGCTGGAAGGTGACCAAGATGAAATTGGGTCTCCCCCCAAGTCCTACATGTTGCCCTGGGCTGCCTTGGGGACGGTGGGCAAGCCTGGAGAAGAGCTTTGACCTGGAATGCAGAAGCTGGCGTTGGAGCTAGGAAAGATATCAAATGCAGGGCATGGCTCTGGGAAGCCATATTTGTTTAACACACTTTTTCTAAGTGAAGCCATTTCAATTCAGTATTTCTCCAACTGTTTCTTAGAATAGAAAGAGAATGGTTCACAGACCCTGGGAGGCCAAAATTGACTCACTTTCCAGTTCTGCCTCTTGCTTTGAGGGAATAACCTAGGTCAGCATCCCCCAAAGTGTGTTTGGTGAAACTTATGTCTCCTGAAAAGACATTTTTAAAGTAAAACACTTGCATAGTTTTCTATAACTCAAAAGTGCAAAAACTCACTTGATCAGAGCACCTTTTTTCCATACGACAGCCAGCGCCCTGCAGATCGACAGTTCAGAGAACACATGGTGACAGAGGCCCCTCTCCTGCAACCCTCATCTCCTCCAAGGCAATCCCAGTAGTGAGATGTGGATTAGCCTCGTAGGTTATGACCAGACCAGAGCCTTCTGCAGACAGTGTGGGTGTGAAGAAATAGAAAATGCCTTGTTCTGATGACTGCTTGGGTGAGTCATTAACTCCTGTGAGCCTCAGTTTCCTTATCTAGGAAATGGAGGAAACAGAACGTTATCTTGGAGACTGATGAAACAGTGCACCGAATGGGTTTCATATAACTGCCTGACACTTAATAAGACTCAGGGAATGTTAGCTATTATTTTTGAAAATCATATTAAATGCTGAAGGTGACGTTACATGAGACTTGTGAAAATACTTTATAAACTCAATAATACTATATAAATGTCAATTCTTCGTTGTGGTTGTTATTAAGAGACACTTCCTAGTTTCTGTAAAATGCTGCAGCTAAGTCCTTGGAGTGCACAGAAATACTCAGCTGCTGAAGATTGATTACCCTGTTTGTTAAGGCTTCATTACTCATGTGGCCCTGACCTGCAATGGAAAAGAACAAAAATTCTTCTTTTCCCCCTCTCTATAAATGGAAATTACTTTTCAAGAAGCCACTTCCTTTTGGTATGAGAAGGGAAGCAAAGAAAGCACTTGAGGAGGGGCTGTTTGTAATCAATAAAGTATAAGGAAGTAAAGAACATTTAAGCAGATAAGAAAGTTTTAATATGGCAATCTGAAGGATCTTTAGCGTTTTTTGGTTTAAGCAGTCAATCTTTAGCTAACTGACCCTACACTGGAATTTCAAATAATATTGAGAAAAAAGAGATCCTGGAAAATAATCCACTGAGCTTCTAGATGCGGCTCATGAGTCCTTGCCTTCTTCTCTATGGGCCTCTGATGAACAGGTTTCCTATGCAAGTAGGAACTTTGTGAATGTTTCCTTTTCCACAGGTCTTGTTTATTCATCTAGACTCTTAGAGGAAGTAGCTGACACTCTTAGCTTAAGCGTGGCCATTGGGGCCCAGCAAGGTGTTCATCTGGAGGAGTTCAGTATCCTTCCCAAAAAGAGTAATTCCCTACACTAAGATGCCCAGAGTACGTTGGAAGAAGTTGTCCCAACACACTGTAGATGTGTCCATACTGAGTGCAGACACTTGATAGATAGGTGACGTCACCCATTCCACAGACGCTCCATCCCCTTGTCCTCCCTCAGTTGGGGGAGGGGGACATGAACACGGAGAGGAGAGCCCCTGCCCTAGTCCTGCAGCGCTCAGGTCTCTCCTCTCTCATTTCCCGTCCTCTCTACTCCCCTCCATTTTCTTCACTCACTTTCTCTCTTTCCCCAAAAGAAATGCCATACCTAGGACAACACTTTTTAGTTTATAAGGTGATTGTACAGCTGTCCCTAACACATGGGCTTGTGAGTCCAGAGAAAGGAGTCTGTGTTTGAATCCATCTCAGGCCACTCACTGACTTCGTGCCCTTGGGCAAGACTCGCTAACTTCTTTGAGAAGAGGCAGATAAGAATACCTAATGTGACATAACTAAAAAAAATTAAAAATTAAAAAAAGAATTGTTGGGAAGATAAAATGATGTAATGTATGAGAACATTTTTCCACTGTGACTAACGTGGAGAAAGTACTTGTTAAGTAGCAGCTATTCATCTTGTTTTGTTTGTTTCTTTTTTTTTTTTAAGATTTTATTTATTTGAAAGAGAAAGAGAAAAAGCATGAAGAGGGGGAAGGGTCCTGGGGAGAAGCAGACTCCCTGCTAAGCTGGCTTGATCCCAGGATTCCAGGATCCTGACCTGAGCCGAAGGCAGACACTTCACCGACTGGGCCAGACAGACGGCCAGTAGCTACTATTCCTTATCAGGCTTCTCTGAGTTAGGGACTAATGGCACTGTTTTACATAAGAGAAATGGAAGGCATAGAGGAAGGGTGACATTGCCAAGGCCATCCAGTTAATAAGGAACAGAACTAGACTTTGAAACCAGGGCACTCGACTCCCTGGACACTTTTTACCAACCCAAGAAATCTATTTCTTAGTAACACACAGAATGAGTCTATGAGATTTGCTTTATTTTCTAGCTCTGGAGACCAAGAACTGATATGATACAACATGATGATATGATATGATATGATATGATATGATATGATTTGATGTGATACATCCTACAATGGCCAGGAAATTATGATCTTACTTAGACAATCTATAGCTTTACACGGGAATATATGTGCATATGTATTTATGCATACATGTATGTATATATATGTATAGAAAACTATACATAGTTTCCTTTTTTTTGTCCAGAAATACTATAGATAGGTTAGGTATGGGAAAGCTGCAGTGACATTGAGGGAACGTTCAAGAACAAAGGAGAGGCTATCCAATGACATGAGAGGAGAAAACACATTCAGTTTCCAACTTTGCTGCAGCAATGCTGATTCAGTGTTTTCATTTCTTCAAAGAAATATTTGCAGTAGCTCTAATATTTAACAAGCCAACTTATGCTTAGTGTTTTATAAATACAAAATAAGAACACAATTTAAAAAAAAAAAAGCAAGAACACACAATAAAACCACATAGTGCTGAGAAAGCATCATAATTTGGTACAATATATTTGATGTATAAGAAAAGAATTTTCCTGGGCACAGTTTGGATAGTTATGATCTTAGAACTCAAGAAAATATACATTAAATACTAAGACCTTATCAAATATAATCATGTCGAGAAGCCAGAAAACTTTACTATAACCTAAATAAACACTTGTAAATTAAATCTACTTTTTATTACAATCTGCTTGCAAACTAGATGGGCAATTTCTTTTGGGTTAAAATCTGTAGCCCTTTAAAATGCATTTTATTAATATTGGACCCATTGGAAAACCCTCAGAATGTTGGGGGTGGGGAACAACTAATTTCCTTGATCCTCTGGAATAGCCCCAGGAGTTCTTCAACCTGGGTATCCTTATACTCTGACACCAAAGTGACCCTGGTTTATTATTGGAAGGATAGGAAAACCCAGAAAATGTAAAGGCATCTTCATGGAATCACTGTAAAAAATAAGTCCTTTCACCCACAGTAGAATTTTATTGCTTATAATAAATATACTTTCAGTATTTAGTATTAAATATACTTCCCTTTAAAGAGAAATTAAGACTTTATATTCCAGGTACCTGTGTGGCTCAGTCCGTTAGCATCTGCCTTCAGCTCAGGTCATGATTCCAGGCTCCCATCAGGCTCCCTGCTCAGGGGGGAGCTGCTTCTTCCTCTGCCACTCGCCCTGCTTATGCTCTCTCTCTTGCTTTCTCTCTCTCAAATAAATAGATAAAATCTTTTTTTTTTTAAAGATTTTATATTCCTTTAGGTTCATAGCAAAATTAAAGGAAAGGTGTAGAGATTTTCTTGTACACCCTCTACTCCCATGCATGCATAGCCTCCCCATTATCAATCTCCTCCACCCCAGAATGGTACATCTGTCACTATCAGTGAACCTACAATGACACATCATTATTACCTAAAGCTCATAGTTTACATTACAGTTCACTCTAGGCGTTATACAGTCAATGGGTTTGGACAAAGGTGTAATTCTCTGTGCTCTGCCTTCCCCTCCCGGACTCCTGCCAAGCACTGACAGTTTTATGGTTTCCATAATCTAGGGTTTTCCAGAATTTCATATAATCGGAATTATATTTAATCATGAATAGTGCAAATAACATGAAAGTAAGATAGAATGCATAAATTCTCAGAGTTTTAGGGTCTAAGACCCAAATCACGTTATAGAAGACAGCTCCAAGAAGATGGGTTTAAATCTTGGCCCTACTACTTATGGAGCCGTGTGCTTTTGCACAAAACATTTATCCTTTGTGAGCATTTGTTTCCTCAGTTATAATATAGGAATAATAATATATACCTCACATGTGCTTTGGGAAATGGGCAAGGTAACGTGGACAAAAACTCCTAGGATGGGGCTAGACATACAAGAAGGAAGAGTTCTGCAAATGTTGGTTGAGACTGAATATGAATTGAATGTGAAGCTAGATATATCCAGTCCCTGAAGTCAAATATATATATTTGACTAAATCTCTTCTTGCCCCCACCCACCCCAGATCCCTACAGAAGAATTCAGAGAATAGTGAATTTTCAATCTGTCAGACTGTTCTTTCCTTCAGAAAATCTCAAAATTCTTTGACCACTTTACTCTCAGAAAGAATGACACATTTACTTTGAAAGTGCCAGTTTTGAAACAGGAGGGGGTTTTGTTTGTTGATTTTATTTTTTGAGGTGGATAATCTTTATTAACTGAAACTTTATGTTGAAGTACAACAATCTCCATAAAATCAGTAGAATCTGCGAGTATGTGATAGTGAAGTTGTGTGAGTTTGGAACAAGGTAGGGTCTGGCCTTGAGCCAGGTGTCTTGTCTCTGACAACCAGCCTCCTCCACAACCCCCAAGAGCCCCCAGATAACTCTCAGAAATCCCTGGGACAGTCTGAAAATCTCTGTTCTCCAGGGACAAATAAGCCTTCACATTCCAAGGTAGGAAAGTTGCCAGGAATATTCTGCTACAATCTTCTGCTACAATACCAGTTTTTAAATACCAATAGGGCCACCATCTCTGGAGAAGTCACAACTAAATAGAGATCTACCCCTTCCCCCATTTCATTTCAAATTCTTGTGATCTTTAAAACTACCTTGGTTCAGTTAATTAATAAAGGCTCTAGTTGGGATTCATTTTAACCTAACTTATTAACCCATCCTTAGTATTGGTTTGGTAATGAGTGAAACAAATGGAAGTCACATGGGGTATTTCCGATTGGGGCATAAGAGATCAAAACTGCAAGATTCAGTGTTCTGCAGCTTTAAAATCATCTAATGCTTAGTGCCTAGTTGCAGACATCCTCCAAAAAAATTTAAAGATAGATACAATCCACTTGGGTCTAAATTGAGCGAAGTAGGCATAGTGATATGAGAGTATTAGAGTTGAGACCTTGCCCTGGTGTCAAGTTTACTTTAATCTCCCAAGCGGAAGGAATAAAGAAAGTACTGTGTTTTAATTTGGGGGCTATTTATACACCTTAGTAATTACAGATGTGAAAGCAATGTCTTTGTAAGAAAGTTCTGGCTAAAGCCATAGTTTTAAGGATCTGGATAATAGCTTTCCAGTAGCTATTTGTATTTCTTTCCAGATTGACTATCAGTGGTATCTTTACTTACAAAAATGTGCCCAACACAGCTAAATCTAAGATTATTATATTTCAGAAAAGAGAAAGGCTCTCTATTTGGTTGGAAACAGACAGAAGGGTATCTGTATTAATTCTCTGTAGCCCCAAACATTTTCCCCAGCACCATACTTAACAATTAAACCATTTTAACTATTGGTTGGAAGTGACTATATAACACTTTGCAAGTTAAGCTCTTGTCTTAAATAATATATATATTGCTATTATCACTCATAAATTCATTTCCAAGTAAACCCCATTTATAAAAGGCAAGTGTTAATAACAAACAAGCTGCACTATTTCCCATGGAGAGTGGTATCCATTAATATAACTTGCTTCAGTCTTTTAGAAAATGGGCTTTTTAAACCAGTGAGTAGTTTCTAATCTAGTAAATACAAATCAATCTGTATTTATTACACTTCGCTCTTTTTTTGCCCTTTTCCGTCTTAAACTTTAAAGATGTGTACTTAGTCCTAGACTTTGTGTTTGCTCTTGGAGCTATGTAAGAAAATTTTCCTGAAAGAATCATGTTTTCCTAGTTGTGAACCATGGAGAAACAGAATGTGTGGGGCTGTGAGACACCAAGGAGGCTAACTTGGAAACAGAACCTGCTGCTCAGCCTTATGGCTGAAGATCTGAAAGTGCCAATATTCCAGTCTGAACGGGTAGCTGAGTTTCATAAATATCCATGCTGTTGTGTGATTAGCCACAGAAAGAAGAAACTGTGAGTCATTGAAATGCAAGCAAATTAAAACAAACAAATAAACAAAAACCCAGAAAAAACCAAAAGTATGATTCAGTGCAGTATTCAGGGATAAATGCTGTGTCATTGCCGATGGCTCCAGAGATCACACTCCAGTGCTAGCTGGGAAGCTCAGTATTTCCTAAGCCTGGACACAGATTCAAGATGGAAAACTGAACATAGGCATTGTGTATCCTTCCTCGTCTTGTGTCCTATTGAAATGGGGAAAATAGATTCATTTTTTTTTAATGAACCTATCACAATGTGGGCAAGAAAGGAATCAAGCAGAAGAACAGAAAATTCAAAGGAACCAGGAAGAGAGAAAGCAAATGTGATCAAATGAACAAAGGGAATAGGGTAGGGAAAACAGCACTTCAAAACTATAGTGCTCAATGAAACTTCAAGACTTAGGTCAACTAATACAAAAAGCAGGAATGGAACCTGGGGTACTTATCAAGGTAATTAACAAAGAACTGAATGCCTGTTGAGCCAAATAGACCCTTCCAATTTCTGGAGTTATAAGGACTGACATTTGTTGAGGATTTTAAAAAGCCAGATACTCACTGAACCTTTACAAACTCTCTGAAGCAGGTATTATTATTATCCTTGCTAAATAAAGAAACTGAGGCACAGAGAAGTTAAGCAACTTACTTACAGTCACTTGGCTATTAAGTGATAGAATCCAAATTCAGGAACAGTTTGGCTCCAGAAAAGATGTTTCTATAGCCATAGATAGTATACCGCCATAGAAGGCCAGCTGTAAACTGCTCCTTTATGAAACTGAGGAACTTCAAAATCAGGATGGCACACTGAGCACCAGTGTTAGCCTTACCTTCCCAGACCATCCCCAGAAATAATAGCCACAAAAAATTTTTAGTATTCAATGAAAAGCAAGGAACGCCTTCATAGAACCAGAAACTTTGAGGACTCATGAAAGACAGAAGTCAAAGGGATCAAAGAAAGAAACCACAAACCAAAACACTTGCAAAAAAAAGGACTAAAGAGAAAAGAGGAAGGAGGCATAGGGGTTTTGAAGACCAGACTTGGCAGTTACGGGGGAGAGAAATAGGCCTTGGGGCAGCTGAGGAGACAAGCACCCCGCCCTGCCCTCAGGCTGTGCTGAGGACACAGAACCAAGCCCTGGGTAAAAAGACATGCATATAAGCATGTCTACCTGTCCTCCGGTCACTGACCGTCTCCCAAAGGCAGGTTTCGTGGAAAGGTTAATCGGGAGGCTCCAATCGGAAGAATGCAAAACCATGAGGCACCAGTACTGCATGTCAACGCAATAAGCAGAAGCAGCTGCAAACAGAAGAAACCTTGAGAATAGGAAAAAAACAACATCTTGAATGTCATAACAGTGAATATGACATCTATACAGTAAGTCAAGTGTAGGTCTTGACAACTAGAAATGTGATCGTTTAAATCAAAAAATAAACTCAATAGCTAGGCTAAATGACAAAACGGACAATTAAAAGCAGATTAATGAGCTCGATGATCAGAAGGAGGCATTCTTGCACAACATAACTCAAGAGATTGGATATACAACAAAAAAGGTTAAGAGGCTCAGAGGTTAGACCCAGATGTTGTCAATATTTATCTAATTATTATCCCAGAAAGGAGATTATATAATATTGAAGTGAAGAAATATTGAAGGCAATAATGGAAGATAACTTTCAACAACTGAAGACTGGTATCTCCAAGATGGGAGGACCCACTAAGTGCCAAACAGGATAAATAAAAAAGACACATTATAGTATATACTCAGCACTCCAAAGATAGAGACAAAAATCTCAATTGCTTCACAGAGGAAAAATATCCTGAGTCTAAATAAGGAAACAAGTATCAGACTGACACAGGCCTTCTCATCATCCACAGTACATGCAAAAATGTCTTCTTGGGGCCATCTCTTAAAATTCATATGGGGGGGTTGTCGCCTGGTTTTGGGCACTCAATTGGTTAAACAACTCTTAATTTCAGCTCAGGTCATGATCTCAGGGATGTAAGATCAAGCCCCTGCTTGAGATTCTCTCTCTCTCTCCTCCTCCCCACCACTCTCACTCATTCTCTGTCTTTAAAAAAAGAAAAAAAATCATGCAGGAAAATTAACCTAGGATTATAAGTCTAGCAAATTATCTTTCAAGAGCAAATCAAAATAAATACATCTTAGAACACACAAGGAATCAGAAATTTTCTTGAACCAATAAACTTTCTCTCAATGAATGATTTGGGTTTACTTCATTAAAAAAAAAAAAAAAGACACACCAAAAAAAACCCCGCAAACAAAAAAATGAATCTAAGAAATGGATCCAAAAAAGCAATGATAAGTAAAAATATGAATATTATTATAATATATATACTATATCATTAAATGTGTTGTAATATATAAAATTATAACTTATAAATATAAAACATCTATTATATATAAGGTATATAATATTATACTATATAACATATTAAACATAATAATATAAATAAAATATCAAGTATATAAGTATTTCTGATAATCTGGAACTAAAATATCAGATAATCTCAACATGGGAAATAGCTAGGGGACAGAGAAGTAGGACATATAAGCATTCTAAGGTTATCTTTTTTGGAGAAATTATATAGATATTGACTTAAAAAAAAACACTAGAAAAATTTTCATTGCTATTAAAGTTTAAGATCAACCAGAAATTATAAATAAAATGTAAAGATTGTAAAATTTCCAAACCTTAGGATAGACGTAGAAATGGAATAGAAAAATGATCTCTCCAAGAAAGAGTTTTTAATTGAATGGAAACTAGAAAACAAAAAAGACAGTATGTAGAATAAATCCAAGCATATCACTAACCACAAAAAATATGAATGAGTTTAAAAATCTTTAAAATTAAAACTATTAATGAGGATAAAAAGAACACGAAGAAAGATTATAACAACAAAATTGAGGGGAGCTAGAAACAGAAAGATAAATGGTCACTGACTTGGGGTACCTGGACTAAAGAGAATCTCCTGACTGGGGCAAATTAGATACAGCTGAGGGAAGAGTTACCATGCCAAAAACAGAGAAGTAAATGAAAGTCTAGGTAGGTATATACAGAATCTTGATACCCAGTGCCCTATTCCCACCTGCATCCCAAAACATTTTCAGTGGTGCTTTTTCCCTTCAGACAGGGCACCAGGAGATTCTTCTCTGAGAAACAGGATGACCCAAATAACAGACCAAAGGATACTGACACCAGGGATTCCCCAATTAAACTGCCTGGTCAATATCCCTGCTAGAAAACCAATGGTCAATAGCCCCAACTATGTTCACAAAGCTTCCCATCAGCTTTTTAGTGCCCCATTCTTATATGAACATAGAACCAAGGATCTATAGATATAGATATAGATACAGATATAGATATGTGAAGAAAGCATAATCGGAAAGACCAAAGCTATATCCAGAATAAAGAAAGTTAGAGGAAACAGTCTGTTTTAAAGAAAACTTTGAAAAATACTATCTTTAATATTCTCAGAGAAATAAAGGAAAGTGTTATAACCATTAAATAAGATTAGGATGCCTTTAATAAGAAGCATGCAGGGCAAAAACATCTCTTAAAATTAGATATGTGATGGATAAATATTAGAAGACTGTGAGCAAAGAGAAAATCCTAAAAACTTTCAGAGGCTAAAAATACACCTATTTTTAGCGGGCACATTAAAAAAGAAGAAGAAAGAAAAAAGAAGAATCAAAATTGTATCAGACTGGGGCGCCTGGGTGGCTCAGTGGGTTAAAGCCTCTGCCTGCAGCTAGGGCATGATCCCAGGGTCCTGGGATAGAGCTCCACATCGGGCTCTCTGCTCCACGGAGAGCCTGCTTCCTCCCCTCTCTCTGCCTGCCTCTCTGTCTACTTGTGATCTCTCCCTTTCTCTGTCAAATAAATAAAATCTTTAAAAAATATAAATAAATAAAAATAAAAATAAATAAATAAATAAAATGTTTTAAGAGATTGTATCAGACTTCTCAATGTCAAAACTGGAAACTTGAAGAAAATGGAACAGGGTCCTCAAAAATTCTGAGGGAAATAGAATTCAACACAGAATTTATATTAAATCCAGTTAATCATCAATCAAATATGAGGGTAGAATAAAGATGTTTTCAGAAATGTAAGATGTCAAAACTTATATCTCATGCACTATTTCTCAGAAAACTGTAGGAAGAGGCATTCCTCCAAACTGAGCAAGTCAAATAAGAAATAAAATCTGAGATTCTGGAACAGGGCATTCAACCTAAATGCAGTGAGGAAATTCCCAAAATGACTATGCAACAAGCCTGGAAAGAAACAGGTCCAAATTGGAGAAGTTCAGACATTTCCAGAGAGATTTCTCCAAAAAGACAAAATTGATAGCATACCACATGTGCTTAAATATATATGTCAAAAGAATATTTAAGAAGTAACAGAAAATGTGGGTATAAATCAACGATAAATATATATTTTTAAACTAACATTAAAAAAAGCTTTCTGAGTTTTGATCAGGAAGGGATGTTGTACTTTGTCAAATGCTTTTTCAGCATCTATTGAGAGTATCATATGGTTCTTGTTCTTTCTTTTATTGATGTGTTGTATCACATTGACTGATTTGCGGATGTTGAACCAACCTTGCAGCCCTGGAATAAATCCCACTTGGTCGTGGTGAATAATCTTTTTAATGTACTGTTGAATCCTATTGGCTAGTATTTTGTTGAGTATTTTCGCATCTGTGTTCATCAAGGATATCGGTCTATAGCTCTCTTTTTTGGTGGGATCCTTGTCTGGTTTTGGGATCAAGGTGATGCTGGCCTCATAAAATGAGTTTGGAAGTTTTCCTTCCATTTCTATTTTTTGGAACAGTTTCAGGAGAATAGGAATTAGTTCTTCTTTAAATGTTTGGTAGAATTCCCCTGGGAAGCCGTCTGGCCCTGGGCTTTTGTTTGTTTGGAGATTTTTAATAACTGTTTCAATCTCCTTACTGGTTATGGGTCTGTTCAGGCTTTCTATTTCTTCCTGGTTCAGTTGTGGTAGTTTATATGTTTCTAGGAATGCATCCATTTCTTCCAGATTGTCAAATTTATTGCCGTAGAGTTGCTCATAGTATGTTCTTATAATAGTTTGTATTTCTTTGGTGTTAGTTGTGATCTCTCCTCTTTCATTCATGATTTTATTTATTTGGGTCCTTTCTCTTTTCTTTTTGATAAGTCGGGCCAGGGGTTTATCAATTTTATTAATTCTTTCAAAGAACCAGCTCCTAGTTTCGTTGATTTGTTCTATTGTTTTTTTGGTTTCTATTTCATTGATTTCTGCTCTGATCTTTATGATTTCTCTTCTCCTGCTGGGCTTAGGGTTTCTTTCTTGTTCTTTCTCCAGCTCCTTTAGGTGTAGGGTTAGGTTGTGTACCTGAGACCTTTCTTGTTTCTTGAGAAAGGCTTGTACCGCTATATATTTTCCTCTCAGGACTGCCTTTGTTGTGTCCCACAGATTTTGAACCGTTGTATTTTCATTCTCATTTGTTTCCATGATTTTTTTCAATTCTTCTTTAATTTCCCGGTTGACCCATTCATTCTTTAGAAGGATACTGTTTAGTCTCCATGTATTTGGGTTCTTTCCAAACTTCCTCTTGTGGTTGAGTTCTAGCTTTAGAGCATTGTGGTCTGAAAATATGCAGGGAATGATCCCAATCTTTTGATACCGGTTGAGTCCTGATTTAGGACCGAGGATGTGATCTATTCTGGAGAATGTTCCATGTGCACTAGAGAAGAATGTGTATTCTGTTGCTTTGGGATGAAATATTCTGAATATATCTGTGATGTCCATCTGGTCCAGTGTGTCGTTTAAGGCCTTTATTTCCTTGCTGATCTTTTGCTTGGATGACCTGTCCATTTCAGTGAGGGGAGTGTTAAAGTCCCCTACTATTATTGTATTATTGTTGATGTGTTTCTTTGATTTTGTTATTAATTGGTTTATATAGTTGGCTGCTCCCACATTGGGGGCATAGATATTTAAAATTGTTAAATCTTCTTGTTGGACAGACCCTTTGAGTATGATATAGTGTCCTTCCTCATCTCTTATTATAGTCTTTGGCTTAAAATCTAATTGATCTGATATAAGGATTGCCACTCCTGCTTTCTTCTGATGTCCATTAGCATGGTAAATTCTTTTCCACCCCCTCACTTTAAATCTGGAGGTGTCTTCGGGCTTAAAATGTGTTTCTTGGAGGCAACATATAGATGGGTTTTGTTTTTTTATCCATTCTGATACCCTGTGTCTTTTGACAGGGGCATTTAGCCCATTCACATTCAGGGTAACTATTGAGAGATATGAATTTAGTGCCATTGTATTGCCTGTAAGGTGACTGTTACTGTATAGGTCTCTGTTCCTTTCTGATCTACCACTTGTAGGCTCTCTCTTTGCTTAGAGGACCCCTTTCAATATTTCCTGTAGAGCTGGTTTGGTATTTGCAAATTCTTTCAGTTGTTGTTTGTCCTGGAAGCTTTTAATCTCTCCTTCTATTTTCAATGATAGCCTAGCTGGATATAGTATTCTTGGCTGCATGTTTTTCTCGTTTAGTGCTCTGAAAATATCATGCCAGCTCTTTCTGGCCTGCCAGGTCTCTGTGGATAAGTCAGCTGCCAATCTAATATTTTTACCATTGTATGTTACAGACTTCTTTTCCCGGGCTGCTTTCAGGATTTTCTCTTTGTCATGTGTAGGGATAGAGGGCACATACCTCAATATCATCAAAGCCATCTATGAAAAACCCACCGCAAATATCATTCTCAATGGAGAAAAACTGAAAGCTTTTCCGCTAAGGTCAGGAACACGGCAGGGATGTCCATTATCACCACTGCTATTCAACATCGTACTAGAGGTCCTAGCCTCAGCAATCAGACAACAAAAGGAAATTAAAGGCATCCAAATCGGCAAAGAAGAAGTCAAATTATCACTCTTCGCAGATGATATGATACTATATGTGGAAAACCCAAAAGACTCCACTCCAAAACTGCTAGAACTTATACAGGAATTCAGTAAAGTGTCAGGATATAAAATCAATGCACAGAAATCAGTTGCATTTCTCTACACCAACAGCAAGACAGAAGAAAGAGCTATTAAGGAGTCAATCCCATTTACAATTGCATCCAAAACCATAAGATACCTAGGAATAAACCTAACCAAAGAGACACAGAATCTATACTCAGAAAACTATAAAGTACTCATGAAAGAAATTGAGGAAGACACAAAGAAATGGAAAAATGTTCCATGCTCCTGGATTGGAAGAATAAATATTGTGAAAATGTCTATGCTACCTAAAGCAATCTACACATTTAATGCAATTCCTATCAAAGTACCATCCATCTTTTTCAAAGAAATGGAACAAATAATTCTAAAATTTATATGGAACCAGAAAAGACCTCGAATAGCCAAAGGGATATTGAAAAAGAAAGCCAACGTTGGTGGCATCACAATTCCGGACTTCAAGCTCTATTACAAAGCTGTCATCATCAAGACAGCATGGTACTGGCACAAAAACAGACACATAGATCAATGGAACAGAATAGAGAGCCCAGAAATAGACCCTCAACTCTATGGTCAACTAATCTTCGACAAAGCAGGAAAGAATGTCCAATGGAAAAAAGACAGCCTTTTCAATAAATGGTGCTGGGAAAATTGGACAGCCACATGCAGAAAAATGAAATTGGACCATTTCCTTACACCACACACAAAAATAGACTCAAAATGGATGAAGGATCTCAATGTACGAAAGGAATCCATCAAAATCCTTGAGGAGAACACGGGCAGCAACCTCTTCGACCTCTGCCGCAGCAACATCTTCCTAGGAACAACGCAAAAGGCAAGGGAAGCAAGGGAAAAAATGAACTACTGGAATTTCATCAAGATCAAAAGCTTTTGCACAGCAAAGGAAACAGTTAACAAAATCAAAAGACAACTGACAGAATGGGAGAAGATATTTGCAAACGACATATCAGATAAAGGACTAGTGTCCAGAATCTATAAAGAACTTAGCAAACTCAACACCCAAAGAACAAATAATCCAATCAAGAAATGGGCAGAAGACATGAACAGACATTTCTGCAAAGAAGACATCCAGATGGCGAACAGACACATGAAAAAGTGCTCCATATCACTCGGCATCAGGGAAATACAAATCAAAACCACAATGAGATATCACCTCACACCAGTCAGAATGGCTAAAATCAACAAATCAGGAAATGACAGATGCTGGCGAGGATGTGGAGAAAGGGGAACCCTCCTACACTGTTGGTGGGAATGCAAGCTGGTGCAGCCACTCTGGAAAACAGCATGGAGGTTCCTCAAAATGTTGAAAATAGAACTGCCCTATGACCCAGCAATTGCACTATTGGGTATTTACCCTAAAGATACAAATGTAGTGATCCAAAGGGGCACATGCACCCGAATGTTTATAGCAGCAATGTCCACAATAGCCAAACTATGGAAAGAACCTAGATGTCCATCAACAGATGAATGGATCAAGAAGATGTGGTATATATACACAATGGAATACTATGCAGCCATCAAAAGAAATGAAATCTTGCCATTTGCAACAACATGGATGGAACTAGAGCGTATCATGCTTAGCGAAATAAGTCAAGCAGAGAAAGACAACTATCATATGATCTCCCTGATATGAGGAAGTGGTGATACAACATGGAGGCTTAAGTGGGTAGAAGAAGAATAAATGAAACAAGATGGGATTGGGAGGGAGACAAACCATAAGTGACTCTTAATCTCACGAAACAAACTGAGGGTTGCCGGGGGGAGGGGGTTTGGGAGAAGGGGGTGGGATTATGGACATTGGGGAGGGTATGTGATTTGGTGAGTGCTGTGAAGTGTGTAAACCTGGTGATTCACAGACCTGTACCCCTGGGGATAAAAATATATGTTTATAAAAAATAAAAAAAATAAAAAAAAGCTTTCTGAGCTGATAGCGCTCTCGCAAACATGGTGAACTTTCCTAAAACCCGCCAGACTTTCTGCAGGAAGTGTGGCAAGCACCAACCCCACAAAGTGATGCAGCACAAGAAAAGCAAAGATTCTCTTTATGTCCAGGGAAAGCAGTGTTATGACAGGAAGTAGAGTGGCTATGGTAGGCAGACTAAGCCTATTTTCCGGAAAAAGACTAAAACTACAAAGAAGATTGTGCTGAAGTTCAAATGTGTCAAGCCCAACTGCAGATCTAAGAGAATGCTGGCTATTAAGAGATGCGAGAATTTTGAACGGGGAGGAAATAAGAAGAGAAAGGGCCAGCTGATCTAGTTCTAAGCTTCATATTTTGTTATATTATGAAGACAATAAAACCTTGAGGTTATGTTAAAAAAAAAAAAAAGCTAACAAAAAAGAAGTGAATGACTCTAGGGAAAGCAAAAAGATGTGCAAGATAGCTTTGAATAAAATGTACATGATAATAATCATAAAAAATGTTAATATTGACCTAATCAAAATTCTGAGTTCATCAGAAAGATGGGTGGAAGACTGCTTGGAGGACCAGATTAAAGAACGATAAATCTTGAATTTCCACCAATGAAAGATCAATAGATAATGGCCAAAACTTTGAAAAAAAGAAGTGACAGTAAGACGTTATTTAATAAGCTTTTTAGAGCTATTTGATTCAATCAACAAATAGCAACAACTTGGAATCATGAACTACTTTGCTAAAACAGGACTCCCAATTACCTATAGGCAATGAGAACGAAACTGGCAACAGGCTTCTCATCAACAACACTGAATTCTAGAATGCTAAGTCACACACCTTTCAAGACTCAAGGAAAAATAATTTTCAAGTTGAAATTTCATACCTATCTGAATTATCAAATATTATTAGAATAAAATAAAACATTTTCAGCTCTGTATGGGTTTGAAAAGTTTACATTCATGAATCTCATAGGAAAACTATTTCTCTAGAGAAAACTTAAGCAAAACAGAAAGGGAATGCAAGAAAGAATATGAAATGAGATAAAAGGAACCATGGAAACTGAGTATTACCTACAAGAAGACAAGAAAACTAAAGACACAAATCCATATTCTTTGGCAAATGGGATATATTTTTTTCCCAGTAGGTAGTATTCAGAGACATGGTATTTTATTTCTTTATTTTTGGGGAGCAAAAAGAAAACCTTACTTGGCAATGAAGAATATTTAATGACTGTGTTATCTTTATTTGGGTTTAAATTTTTAGAAACAATCAGATAAATCAGGGAATGCTGAATTATAGAGATTATATCATAAATGTTATAGACTTTGGCCATGAAAAATAAGAATAAACCTTTTTTAAAAGCAGAAAATTGAAGGGATTATGACAGGGGTGATACTCACCACTATAATAACGAGGACTGGCTGTTGGAGGGATTATGGTTAAGAAACAATATGTACAAAGTTCCTCATCTTTTACCTTGAAGGATTAAAAGGTGCCATCTAAATTATGAATTATGAATCATAAATATTTAAATAACAAAGGAAAGTCCCAGAGGATATTAAATAAAAGCAGTTGAAAGTACTAGTATTCCCCTTAAGAAATGGGTTTAGGGTTAGGGAGAGATGACAACTCTTGTTTTTCATTACATATATATTTTTTCCTTTTTGTTTGAATATTTTTACTATGCTGCTATGGTCTGAATGTTTGTGCCCCCTCAAAATTCATGTCGAAATCCTAACCCCTACAGATGATGGTAAAAGGTGGGGTGCCTTTGGGAGGTGATAGGTCATTAGGGTAGAACCCTCAATGGTGGGATCAGTGTTCTGGAGATCCTCCAGGGCTCCCGAACCTCTTCCACCAAGTGAGGACACAACAAGGAGCAACCTGAAAAGGGCTCTTACTTGATCATGTTGGCTCCCTGTCCTCAGACTTCCTGCCTCCAGAACTGAGAGAAGTAAATTTCTGATGTTTGTAAGTTACCCAGTCTGTGGTATTTTGCTGTAGCAGCCTGATATATGGCTAGATAAAACTTTTATTTTCATATAAGACTAGCTTAAAATGAGAAAAATAAAATGAGGTTAGTTTCTCATCAATAGGGAATTGGTATTACCATCCAATCGATGGTGCTGTATCCATGCAGGAATCCTGGTAGACATTGGAAGGACAGAAAGGAAGCTCAAGGCCCTCACAGCAGAATGTCTATAGTTGCTCATAAAAATGGTTTGTATTGGGCGCCTGGGTGGCTCAGTGGGTTAAGCCGCTGCCTTCGGCTCAGGTCATGATCTCAGGGTCCTGGGATCGAGTCCCGCATCGGGCTCTCTGCTCAGCGGGGAGCCTGCTTCCCCCCCTCTCTCTGCCTGCCTCTCTGCCTACTTGTGATCTCTCTCTGTCAAATAAATAAATAAAATCTTTTAAAAAAAATGGTTTGTATTCACTTATTTAGTTGATATTAAACAAGGGATTGGGGCAGCTGGGTGGCTCAGTGGGTTAAAGCCTCTGCCTTCAGCTCAGGTCATGATCCCAGGGTCATGGGATCCAGCCCCGCATCATGCTCTCTGCTCAGTAGGGAGCCTGCTTCCTCCTCGCTCTGACTGCCTCTCTGCCTACTTGTAATCTCTGTCTGTCAAATAAATAAATAAAATATTTTTTAAAAGTGGGGGGGATTTTTAGGAGCTTGAATTGTGCTAAGCACTAGGCACACACTGGAGAATAACAGTTCTTAAGGAGCTCATAATCTGGTGTGGAAGATAATAAATAAATAAACATAGAAATAAGCATATAATTACATTACAACTTCTGTACAAAGACTGAGTCCTAAGAAAAGGCCTTTAGGTTGCAGAAAACAAATATGCAACATGATCAGTTTTATGTTAAAATATTATATGAATATAAAAGTATGCACTATGGATGTAGGTTTATGCATACATTAGAAAGAGGATTGAAAAGTTGTACACCAAAATGTCAGAACCAGGAGCAGTAGGTAGAGGAAATGAAAGATTTCCATTTTTATTTTCCACATGTGTTTCCCACAAGTATTGATTTTGCAATTTTTATAATTTAAAAATTAAAATAACACAAATTTATAATAAAACTAGTCAAGAGAATGGACAATTGAGCAAAATGATATTCATCACTTCTGGAAGAAAAAAAATAAAACATTTTCCCCAGGAATAGTTGTTTGCCTTATATTCCTATAAAAAGGAAGAATGCTATTATTTATTATAATTCATTGATTATATTTATTACTAATAAGTATATTAGCCAGCCCTTAGCCAAAGATACTTTCTAGAGTGTTAATTTACAGTCCTTTAAAAAATATTGAATTACCCAAGCATTCATTCTTTCTTCTGTATCATAGGCCTCTTAAACATTTTAATTAAGGTCATTTTTTTTAGCTCCAATACAGCTCAGTATTTTGCAAGTCTTTAAAATCTAATAATTCAATCTACTTATACTCAACATACTTTTAGACGAGAGTCGGGGTGACAGAATTCTTGCTAGGACCTGAGGGACACAAAGATGAGTAAGACAGAAAAGCAGCTCACAGGAAGTTCATAGGGGGAGTCTCAGTGTCTATATTAGGATCTCACCATCCCTTGAGAGCCATAGAAATCTTTCACAGCTAGCCTGTGGTTCTCATCTTCTCATTTCTGTATCAAATTACTAGGCTATTTTTTTGAGGTAGCCAGGATTCGTGTGGCTCTTTTGGTTAATAGCCCTTGGTTTGAAATGTGACCCTGAGGCATTAAACATGGTTTCAATATTTGATACTGTGCTCTTTTCTTGTGTGTGATATCAACGACCAAAATTAGAGCGATGCTGTGCCCAGAACTTGACTGAAACTCCGCTTGTGTGTACCAGTGTTAAAGCTGTAGCCGCCTCATTCCCACTGGGGCTTGGAGGTGCTCCGACCTGTGTGGGTGGAATATTGGCTCTACTTCTGGAAGGCTCCATTTTGCATTGATTTGAATTCAGCTGCAGGTCTCTCTCAGGTGACCATAAGCAGGTCTAATTGCTCTTTTGTGCCTCCCTATCGCCAGATTTTTGGTCGCCAGAGACCAAAAATAGCCAGCACCCCAGTGTTTGTACCATTTTTTTTTTTAAGATTTTATTTATTTATTTGACAGACAGAGATCACAAGTAGGCAGAGAGGCAGGCAGAGAGAGAGAGAGGGAAGCAGACTTCCTGCGCAGCAGGGAGCCCAATGCGGGGCTCGATCCCAGGACCCTGAGATCATGACCCGAGCCGAAAGCAGCAGCCCAAACCACTGAGCCACCCAGGCGCCCCTGTTTGTACCTTTTTTATGTAAACTAATAAATGTTTACACATTCACATGCCTATCCTCCTCTTTGGACATGCATGTGAGCTCTGTGGAGACAGGAGACCTATGTCATTGTTTTGTGTCTCCTGGGTTCTGTGTAAAATGTTCAGAAAAAAATTTTTGATTGGTACATGTTTAATGAACTTTTAAAAATAGTACTTAGTGGACAGTCTACCCTCTTATTTCCGTACATGCTCACCCCCCTTTTCCCCGAGGTGCTGAATCTCCGACTCACCATATGAAGAGCACTTATGAGAATTGGGCCCTAATCACAGGAAGACCATGAGCTAAGTATGTGTGTGTATTTATTTACACATTCCACACACACATCTTTATAACAATCTTAGCCAGGATCCATTGTATCACCACAGCATACATGAGGAATCAAGGTCTAGCAGCAATGTGCCCCCCCATCAAAGCACAGATCATAAAGGGCAGATACAGGATTTGAACGTCCACCCATCTGTCTTTTGAGCCTAAGCTTTTAATCACGGCATTATACTAAAGGTGGCATTCCCAAGACTATCAGAGAAAATGGTAAAGAAATGTATTAATCTCAAGAAGTAGTAGAGACAGGTGGGGCAGTTTAGAAAGGCACGGCTATGACAGGAATGCTGATCTTGGGGTTGGGTACAAGTTAATTCCGGTGACATGGAATTCCTTTGCTTTAATAAAAATAATGTACATGACAAATCATTTCATTATGTGTTTCAGGAATCATGTAGTCACTTGTCATTTATTGACAACATGGGAATAATTACAACTCGTTTTGTAATTTGTACAAATATGCATAATGAATCGTTACAATACACCTGTGATTAGGGCATATAATTATAGCACAATGGCTTTGGGTTTTTTGTTTTTTGGTTTTTTTTTCACAAGGGTTGATAAAATCAATCTTCTCTTTTTTTTTGTTTTGTTTTGTTTTTTCCAAAATGCCTTTTAAAAAATCTCAGTGTTTAATTATTAGTATTATCTTTTTTTTTTTCTAAATTTTTTCAGTAAACTTCTCTCCCCTTGCCATGAAAGTTTTTAAAGCCTCAGCATCACCAAGGACTGGGTTTATGTCTCTGTCTGCCACTCTCCGAGTTGTGTGTCATTGGACATGTTACTTAATCTCCTTAAGTTTCAGATATCCACATGAAAAGCAAGAACAAGGAGTCCTAACTTGCCAAGTTCTTTGAGAAGAGACAAAGTACATGAAACTCTGAGCACAGAGCTTGGAACCTAGTAACTCTGATGACGACTGATGATGATAACAATGACGATGAGGATGACAGCAACCTTTACTTACAATTTGCCAGGCACGTTTCTGACCATCTTATATGAATAAACTCATTGACTCCATACAAAGGAACCAGCAGTAGTCACTGTACTAGCACTGCTCGGTTTGAGGACTGTATGCCCATGCCTCTAGTTCTCCACTGGAATCCAGGGATGGCAGGTTTTAAAAACTGTAGGGGCACCTGGGTGGCTCAGTCGGTTAAGCATCTGCCTTCAGCTCAGGTCATGATCCCAGGGTCTTAGGATCAAGTCCCAAGTTGGGTTCCGGCTCAGCAGGGAGTCTGCTTCTCTCTCTCTTTCTCCCTTTGTGTGTCCTCATGTTCTCTCTCCCTAGCTCTCACTATCTCTCAAAAACATAAAACCTTTCATTAAAAAAAAAAAAAAACACCTGACTGTAGCTCCTCGGTATTTACCCCAAATGAGTTGAAAACTTAGATTGACACAAAAACCTGCATGCAAAGGTTTAAAGCAACTTTGTTCATAGTTGCCAAAACCTACAAGCAACCAGGATGTTCATCAGGTGAATGGATAAACTGTGGTACATTCATACAATGCATAGTTTTCATTAATAAAAAAATGAATGATAGAGCCACAGAAAGATCAAGGAAGCAGAAATGCATGTTACTAACTGAAAGAAACCAATCTGAAAGGCAACATACTATATGATTCCAACTATTTGACCTTCTGGAAAATGCAAAACTATGGAAAAAGTCCAATTGTTTCCAAAGGTTCAGGAGGAGGGCGGGAGGGAGGTCTAGGTGGAGCACAAGGGATTTTTAAGGCAGTGAAACTATTCTATATGACACTGTAATGGTAGAGACATGTCATTACATATTTGTCAAAACCCATGGAATGTACAAAGAGTGACCCTACTGCAAATTTGTGGAGTTAATAATAATGTATCAATATTAAGATTGAATCATCAATTGTAAAAAATGTACCACACTAATGCAAGATGATAAATAGGAGAAATTATGTGTTTTAGGAGTGAGGAGTGTACTTTCTATACTTTAAGCTCGATTTTTCTTTAAACCACAAATTGCTCTAAAAACTACAGTCTGTTAATTTGTAAAATCATGCCAGATTGTACACTTAAAACCTATAGAATTCTTTCAGAGAGTTAATTAATAGGTTTTCCCTTTGCAAAAAAAAAAAAAAAAAATCCCCTTAGAAAGAAGTAACTGTAAAAAAAACTAAAAGTTGTGAATGGTCCTAGTTAAATAAGATTAGATATGTTTGGGTTCATGATTATGTATCACTGCTTCTTTTTCATACATGCACCAAAAAGGGAAAGAAAGAAAAGTTTTCAGAGACAAAATAAAGGGAACCCACCTTGAGTGCACACTTCACATATGCTGAATAATTTCAGACACAGGTTTGCTGGGCTCCTATCAGAATCAAGAAAACTGAGGAAAAGAGGTACAAGAGGTGTCAGAAGGAAGAGGCAAGGTGGAAGAAAGGGGGAGGGAGGCACAGATTATGACTAAGAGCATCACTCAGCCAGAACCTTACCTGAATTCCAGGAGCTGAGAAACTGGAGGTCCTGAATGGAGAATCAGAAGTGGCAAACCCATTAAAAGAAGCAGAAGACAGTAACACTGAATTAAATGGTCAGTTAACAAATTTCAAGTGAAGGAAACTGTGAAAGACTTCAGCACAATTCAACCTTGTCAACTCAAGTGGTGAGTGAGGGACTGCCAGAGCAATTATTATTTTATTTTATTTTTTAAAGAAGAGTGCTCAGTTTAGGAGTACTGACCAATTTCTGGGCACCTGAGTCATTCTGAATGGAGACACTCAGCATCGCTGTGGGAATCCACCCCCCTGGGGTGATTTTGGCAGGGCTGGACTTTGCAAACTGTTTTCTTTTTGGAAAACCGTATTTGTCTCTCTCTGTAATTGTTGCTGAAGACCTGCCGCTGAGACCCGGCAGCAGCTGCAGGAGGCAGAACAGGACAAGGCTCAGCAGGTTCCAGAAAGAAGGGCTCCAGCTCAAGCTGAGAAAGCAGATATAGAGGAAACAGACTGGGCAAGGTAAAGGTCCCCCTTAACCTGTTGCTAAGAAGGCAATTGCCAACAGACAGTAGGGTCAAGTAAAAGTGGAATAGCACGGTCATTGCTTTTTGAAACAGAAAGGAGAGGAGCTCCTCTGGGTTATTGGCATAGCCAGAAAGAACTAGAATTCTGCAAGATCCATTTCTCAGGGACAGCCACTGGGCATCTGAACAGGGCCCAGAAGGCTTTGATATTTATCAGGATCAGGGTCTATCACCTCTGTTTAGCAAGTCATCAAACTAGAGCCATCACTGGGACCAGAAGTAGGAAAGGAGGAGGGGGGCACTACAACGCACAGACCCTGCGGAACAGGAAAGAGCCGTGGACTTGTTCTGGTAACCTGGTGCTCCCTGACTGCCTCTATCTCATGCTAGTGAGCTATGGGCTGTCCTCGTCAGAATATTCTTCATAGAGGAGGTCAACACAGGCTGACTGGGTCCAGGAGAAGAAGCCACTGGCCAGAGCTGAAGTGCAGACCAGCTTTGGATCTAAGGAGATGTTGACCCTGGGACTACACCAAGGGAGGAAAAAAAGCAAGTTCTGAGAGAGAGTTCTACCAGCCTAGAGGTCATGCCAACCTTAGCGCTGAAGGGAAGGCAAGAAATTCAAGCTGAGATCCTGCAGGGTCTGTCAATGGGTTACATAATGATTTTCCTAAAATTAAAAAAATATATGTATATGTATGTATATATGTACATACATACATATATTTGTTTTGTTTTTCTTTTAAAGTTAAGTACTCCTCACCTGTGAAAATACTAACTTGTCTTCGGTAAATTGGGAGTAAATGAATTTTGTCACAACTTGAACATAAAAATGAGGCCAAAAAGTGGAGATCTTTGCATGATAGAGCAGGGAGTTTTTGAAGATTTTTGAATTACCCAGTGACATGATGAAGTCAGTCTTCAAGGAGAAAGATCTGAGCTGCACTGTACGTGATGAATCAGAAGAGAAGACTGAAGACACAAAGCCTAGTACTACATGCTGCTGAAACGATTTAAAACCTAAAATAACAATTGCTAGGACTTGAGGGTAGTAGAAAGGGACAAATCTGAGAAAGAATTGTTCAGAGCTGCACATAGGGAGAACAATGAAGGAGAGATGGCTCCGCATCTTCTAGGGGCGGGGGGCAGCTAGAAAAATGTGGGGGCTCTTGGTGGCAATAAGGAAAGGAAGTTGAAGTGACTGAGGGGAGTAGATCATGAATCCTTGCAATGTGAGATTTTAAGAGAAGCAGAACACCTATCTTTTGTGGGCAACTAGAGATACGGTGATGGAGAGAGAGTGAGATGTCAGATAAAATTTAGGAAAGAAAATACCCGGGTTGAAGCTATGTGCACAATGGTAGAGAAAGATCCAAGGGTACAATAGTAATAATAATAGCAAAAAGAATCATTACAACTACTGTGACTTACTGAATGGCTACTATGCTCTAGACACCATACCAGTAATGTCACCTGGTTCATCCCTAGATACCATGAAATAGGTTAAGTGGTTCCTATCACAGATGGGAGATTGATGCTCTGCAAGGTTAAGGGACTTGCCTAAGGCCACCCACCCACTGAAGAACCACGACTAGATGTCCAGTCTGTGGACTCCCAATTCAGTCTCTTTCCACAGGCCATTCCTTTCACGTGTGTGATGGGTCAGTCTCCTTGTCACAAAACACTGGAGGTGGAATTATGAAAATAGGAATATCGTGAAGATACCACTGGAGTAACTTCAATGGAAGAGAGGAAGGGAAATCAGGGTATTAGCACTGGTTGAGCCCAAGAGAGACACAGGTCTGGTAGAGAAAGAAGCCAAGAAATGTGTAATGTCCTCCCACAATGAAGAAAATCAGTAAAGAAAGCATTTCCCCCTTGTCCTAAACCTGACACAACACAAGGCGAGAACTCTGAAACGTAATTTTGTTTTGGAACACTTAATTACCTCCCCCATGGATGCAAAGGGAAGATGAGATCTAGGCAACAGCTTTTGAGTGAAGCAGAAGTTCCAATAGGGAGTTAAGCAGAGAGAACTGAGATGCTTTATAGCTTCATTAATAAATTCCCGGAACATTATACATATCCACCATTGCTTATAAGCCCCCCACCTCCTTGTATCCTCCCTTTGGCCCCATACATTCCAGAAGTGAATGTAAGCAACTTCTATTCTTATTTTCCTAGGATTGACTATAATAATTATATGTAAGTGTTGAGGTCAAAGGATATATCATAAAATCAGTGCCATTTAACAAGTATTTTCTAATCAATTAATGGGCTCTAATCTTGGTAGACACAGAATGTGTTAGATATTTCCTGCCTTCCAGAATCTCATCGTCATCACATAGGCAACCATAAATCATGGTATGTGATGAAGGTTATTAGAGAAGTATGAAATGAGGATTTGGGGCATAAAAAAGGAATGAAAATCCTAGTGTAAGGATTTACATTACACCTAGAAAGGCCAGATGGAAACTCATCAAGAGATAATGTTTGTTCTGGGCCTTCAAAGGTGAGTAAAATTTTTCCAAGAGGCTCAAAGACAAATAAGAAAGATGGAGTATTTTATTTGGGGCCGAAATGGAGGCTACAGTAATTGGCCAGCCTAGAGCTGGCCCCAAAGGGAAATAGTGCACAGCCTAATGGACATTGTATTAAGGAGCCTAAAGGATATATACCCTTTTTCAGGCCTGATATTGAACACAATTCCATCAGTTGGGGGATCAGCAGCAGGAGCCCAGACAGCAGGGAGCTTCTGAAGTCCCAGGGTCAGTGGAACCATGATTCTAGGCCTCTCTCTCTGGCCTGAGAACCCAAGCCTGGGAGAGGCTTTCACCGAAGGCTCAACTATGGGTTCAAGACAGTACCACTCGGTGTTTAGGTACTTCAAAAAATAGAGGCCCAGAGAGAATGGTCCTGGCCATTCCCTTGATAAGCAGACTGCCAATGCCTGGACTTCAATTCAGAAACACCCCACACCAGGTCTGGGACAGTAAAATTAACCTGAGACCCTACCCAGCCAGCATGGGCTAGTTTCAATTCTTTTTAATATTTCTCCCAAATTACTACTACCATGATTTACAGCAGGTAAGTATGCAATATGTATTTTCTGAACAACTACCTGAATATATTTTTATGCTACATTAAACTTGTTTTGCTTCCATTTCCTGAAGGACTACAAGCTACATTATCATTGTCATCCATCATCATCATAATCGCGTTACTGGCTTCCAATTATGGTGGGTTTACCATGTGCCAGATACAATGTTGGATGCCAGGAATCGCTAATCCTCATAACAGTCCTACAAGGTAAATACTATTGGCCACACTTTATAAATGGAGAAAGTCAACTTCAGAAGAATCACAGATCTTGCCCAAACCCACAAAGAGCTAACAAGTGGCAAAATAGTGGGACATCGGGGTGCCTGGGTAGCTCAGTTGGTTAAACCACTGCCTTCAGGGTCATGATCCCAGAGTCCCCGGATGGAGTCTCGCATCAGGCTCTGGGCTCCGTAGGGAGCCTGCTTCTCCTTCTTTCTTCCCTCTCATGCTCTCTCTCGCTCTCTCTCTCAAATAAATAAATAAAATCTTTAAAGAAAAAATAGTGGGACATCAACACCATGCTCTATGCAGTATGAAAACAACCCACCTCAATGGTAAATAAGGAAATTTCAAAAATTTGATCAATTACGAGGGCGCAAAAATTACTCTACTCGGTTGGTTTTGTGAGAATGTAACAAATGCAGTGACTCCTTCAAAGGTTTTATTGACTTTATTTATACAGAAAAGTATACAGTTTGATGAGTTTTCACCAGCTGACAAAACTGATTTTTTCCATTTCGATCTGCTATATTAGAGTTCTGTGAATATAGCACAAAAATCACATTTTCTTTGTCTATTATAGCCATCTTACAAATAAGAGGGGAGATATCAGTTTCCAATTTACAGACGCGTATGATTGTATTCTAAAGTTTACAGACAGTACTCTGGCACCATATTTCGAATGCCTTGTCTTCTTCCCTACCCTTCACGTGCTAGCAATTCTAATAGTTAATACATGCAATCAACTCCCTCACCAAGAGCTGCTAGACTGACTTGAAGACATTTTTACTAGACTACATGCAGGTTATCCTTCCCAAAGAAATATCTTAATTCTCCCCACTGTGTTCTGAGGAAACTCAACTCCCCCAAACTCAGATCTGAGTGCTTCAGAAGTGAGAGATTTGGGGGTACCCGAGAACCCCCATTTATCCTCATCACACAAAACTACAAAATGTAGCAAGGAAATGACATCAGACGAGCAAAGAACCTTGTAATATTCTTTTTCCAAAGTGTTCCTGTCTGTCAGGGCACATGAATGATTATGCTACACCCCTGATTGCTAAATCTGCCCCCTCTCGTGGAGGGGCCAGCTGCTGCCTGTTCACCAGCAACAGCTCTGTCACTTTTACTTTGCATCCTAATTAAGAAGACATCGAGAGACACATGGAAGTACAAGTACCAGAAGGATTGTGCTATCTGTCATACTTTTTCCAGATGTTCTAATGATGCCTTTGAATTTGGATGGAGGAGACACACAGAAAGAACTCGGGTGCCATGAAACCTTTCTGTGACTACTTGTTGAAGAAAGACAATTAACGACTGAACAGCTGCTAATGGGAACCTTTAACTGGAAAACTTGCTAGGAAGAGCACTTACCAGCTCTCAGAGGAATTCATACTGATAAACACCTTAGTTATGCTTCTTATTTTTGTTCCAAAATGCACAATTAATCCTTCCTAAATCAGTTTCCTTCATTTACTAAGAGAGCTCATTAAGATAAGAAAGATTTATCACTAGGTTAAAAAAAAAAAATTCTGTGAGCTCCTGGAAGCCTACAGTAGGAATCATTCCCCTGAAATGTTTTTAAAACTTCCCAAGTATTTGACTGGAAGTTTCTGGTATTGTACTATAGGGGAATTGCAAACATATAGTTTTGAATACTGAGGCCATGTTTTAGGAGCTTTCCTGTTGGACATACGTATCACTAAATTACTTTTTAAAGGAGATTGTGCTTAGAATACTGTGCTACACCTCCATACCCCAATCCAGAGGCAATCAATACAAGTTCTTTTGGATACATGTGGCTTATGGGGGGCAGGGAGGGTATAAAGAGTTGGAGAGAGAGAGACAGAAAGAGAGAGAGAGAAAGAGAAATTTTTTTTAAGATTTTATTTTATTTATTTGACAGATAGAGACAAGTAGGCAGAGAGGCAGGCAGAGAGAGAGGAGGAAGCAGGCTCCCTGCTGAGCAGAGAGCCTGATGCGAGGCTCGATCCCAGGACCCTGGGATCATGACCTGAGCCAAAGGCAGAGGCTTTAACCCACTGAGCCACCCAGGCGCCCTGAGAAAGAGAAATTCTTAAATTATCATTTTGGCAGTGGGCCTTGTCTTTGGGGTGGCCAGACTTTATTATAATGATGGTGTACTAGTGTTCTTAGTTGCTCTAAAGTGTAGGGTGAAATTGAAAGGTAAGCTTCCTATAAGGAAAGTGATCTTGAGCAAATCTCAATCAGTGTTGACCTCATCCCCTGTAAGGGGAGAAAGACTAATTAATAAAATGG
Source organism: Mustela lutreola (assembly GCF_030435805.1). Classification (NCBI taxonomy): domain Eukaryota; kingdom Metazoa; phylum Chordata; class Mammalia; order Carnivora; family Mustelidae; genus Mustela; species Mustela lutreola. The sequence continues at coordinate 46,805,826 of NC_081295.1, read as the reverse complement.
TCTTTTAAATAGAAACTCTGACAGTTCTGTCCAATTTCATTATTCTAACAACCTCTTTCTCTACCCCTAAAGAAAAATGAACAACTCTTCCTAATTTTCATAAATACTGTACTATGCAATCAGGAAATAATTAATTTGGAGCTCTTCATCAGTAATGGGGATGAAGTTCTTTAATGAACAGCCTTCCTTTAACTCGATGATGAGGCAACTATTCCTGAAATATTTATTGGTATAAAACTACATCAAGGAAAGAAAAAAAAAAAGCAATTTTTTTAAAAAACCAGGCCAAATCTTAAATAAGGTACAGTTGGTGGCTTGTCCTTTGGGGCACTGAAGGAATGAAATTCTAAAGAGTATTGGAACTTTAAAAAAATACCTCAATATTATTTTTGTTAATTTAATAGTCACATTTCTATGCATCTTGTCAGTCATAACACTATATTAAATTACACTGAATTATGCAAGTATGAAAGAGGACTTTTCCTCCAATAAAATTAGCATCTGAGTTAGACTATCTCAATGGCAGCTCTATCAACACTTTGGACTAGATAATTCTTCATGTGAAGGCTGTTCTGTGCATTGTGGAATATGTAATGGCATCCTTGGCCTCTACTCAGCCTCTAACACCCACCACCTCTTGCCGCAGTTACAACAACCAAAAATGTTGCATTCAGGACATTCAGGCCAATGTCCCTGAAAACAAAATCACCTCTAGTTGAGAACTAATTGGATCTAAAGCTCAAAAAAACTTCAAGTACATGGTTTTCATAAGAAGGATACAATGATAGATTGAATAAAAGCTCAGCAACAAGAGAGGTATCTAAATAGCTAGACGATTAGGTGATCTAGTGGTTAGGAGCCCGTTGGTTTAGGTTTGCATCTTGGCTCTACTTTTCACTAACATGGACAAGCTATCTGTCTCTTCTAAGGCTCTGTCTCTCCTCTACAAAATAGGGATAATAATAGAATTTACACATAGGCTTGTCTTGAAGATGAGACAAAATAAAGCACAGAAAAATCTGGAATGATTTGCTACCATTGATCAACTACCATTACCATAGGTAGCCATCAAACTTTGTTTGGGTAGACTAGACTTATAAACATTTGTCCATCCATCATTCATATCGACATAAACAAGTACAAAATAGATTTGAATGAGTAGTGCTAATGGAAATGCAAGCTTTTATTATGCATTGGTAGAATGCTACTTACATTTTAAATAATATGTTTTATAACAAATATATCATGTTTAATCTCATGAGTTTTTTCTTTAGAGGAAAAGGGCACACACTGACCCAGGAATAATTAATCCAGAATGATAAAAATTGAGATATATCCTAGAAAAGTTTATTGAATTTTAAAAATAAGCCCCAAATCTTGGTAACAGCCAGGCAAAAGTATCAAACAATAGATAGGAAATGAGAAAAGAAATAAAGCTGACCTAGCTTTTTCCATAGACCCCAATGCCAAAACCCAATAAATCAATACCTGTGAAACTATCAAAGAAAGAATTGTGAGCTGAGGAATTTATATCCAGTCAAGCTATCCTTCAAGTTTTATAAACACTTCAGTCAAACCACTTAAGATATGTAAAAAATTCAGGGAGTATTGCCAGGATTCTTCCTTAAGAAAACTACTGGATGACAAGATTCATCCAACCAAAATATAGCTGGGAAAAGTAAGCAAGAGATGGCTGATGAACACTGAATGTATTTCACTATAAATCAAAGAAAGAGGGGTGCCTGGGTGGATCAATGGATTAAGCCTCTGCCTTTGGCTCAGGTCATGATCACAGGATCGTGGAATCAAGCCCCTCCTTGGGCTCTCTACACAGCAGAGAGCCTGCTTCTCCCTCTCTCTCTGCCTGCCTCTCTGCCTACTTGTGATCTCTCTCTCTGTGTCAAATAAATAAATATAATCTTAAAAAAATCAAAAAAAGGAAAATTTTAATATGATACAACTAACTAAAATCATGAGAGGACTGTGAAAGAAGGTGATAGTTTTCTGCTTCTCTCATCTTTAGTATCTGGAAATCAAAGGCTGTCAAAGGTAACAGAGCCAAATAATACAAATTTAAACATACTCAGCTGTTCAAAGGGAAACACTTTAAAAAGCTAGTAGTACTGACTAAAATAAGTTAATAAAGTACAAGAAAAGAAGAGGAAGGAAGAGGGAACTTGTGAATTTCAATATTGCATATAGTAGGAAACTAACAAGTACAGTCTAAATACAGGGAGGAACCAAAGATAGTATATAAAATTATCAAAAGGTAACTAAAATGAAAATGCAAACTTCTTCATATCAGAAAAACCACACAGAGACAAACTGAATGAAAACAGACCACAGAGTAAAATACTTTTCAAAGTAGAAAAGATAGCATGAACTAATATGACAGAATTCAGACAAAATATACAGATCGCACCAGTACATCTAATGGCCTACACTAATTGAGAGACAAAAACTGAATCACAAATCAAAACCCAATTCTATGTGGATGAAAAGTAAAAATGATTCAGAAAGTGAAAATAAAGAGATAACATTTTAACAAGCAAAAGCAAATAAGAAAGCAGGGCTTATGATTTTAAATGGCAGAGTAGAATCCAGAGCAAAAACCATAAAACAAGACAAAGAAATCTACTTGTAATGACACTATGTAAAATCTGCAATGAAGATACAACTGCTACAAATATTTCTGCACCAAAGAACAGCAGTGTAAATACAGAAGGAATTTTAAGAGATTCAAGGAAAAATACTGAGAAACACATTAGAAGTAAGAGATTTGAAGTCATCTCTCTCCATCTATTGACAAATAGCATCGAGGAAAAATAAGTAAAGTTATAGAAGAATAAAAAGAGGATTAATAATAGAGATCTGACTGATAAATATAAAATTCTGCCCCCTGGAAAATTGAGACTAAACCTTCATTTCATATATACATAAAGATTCACAAAAATTAACAACCTATTAAACCCCAAAGATAGCCACACCTTGAATCAGGATCATTTCTAGATGGATTAAAATGTTAAAAATAAAAAATTAGACATAAAAATACCTGGTGAAATGTCATGGGAGATGTATTTTTATATGACTTATGATGTTCTAAGTTTGACACAAAATCTGGAAGTCACAAAATAAAAGACCTATAATTTAAAATACTCAATGTATAAATTTCCACATGGCAAAGGCAAAATACAAAGAAAAAAAGTAAAAAAAAAGAAGAAGAAGAACCACAATCTATTTACACTACATTTCCCAATAGCTAATATTACTAAATTAGAAGGAGCCCCTATAACTCAATATGTGAAAGATCAACCTAGAGGAGAGATCACAACTAACACCAAAGAAATACAAACTATTATAAGAACATTCTATGAGCAACTCTACGGCAATAAATTTGACAATCTGGAAGAAATGGATGCATTCCTAGAAACATATAAACTACCACAACTGAACCAGGAAGAAATAGAAAGCCTGAAAAGACCCATAACCAGTAAGGAGATTGAAACAGTCATTAAAAATCTCCAAACAAACAAAAGCCCAGGGCCAGACGGCTTCCCGGGGGAATTCTACCAAACATTTAAAGAAGAACTAATTCCTATTCTCCTGAAACTGTTCCAAAAAATAGAAATGGAAGGAAAACTTCCAAACTCATTTTATGAGGCCAGCATCACCTTGATCCCAAAACCAGACAAGGATCCCACCAAAAAAGAGAGCTATAGACCAATATCCTTGATGAACACAGATGCGAAAATACTCAACAAAATACTAGCCAATAGGATTCAACAGTACATTAAAAAGATTATTCACCATGACCAAGTGGGATTTATTCCAGGACTGCAAGGTTGGTTCAACATCCGCAAATCAGTCAATGTGATACAACACATCAATAAAAGAAAGAACAAGAACCATATGATACTCTCAATAGATGCTGAAAAAGCAGTTGACAAAGTACAGCATCCCTTCCTGATCAAAACTCTTCAAAGTGTAGGGATAGAGGGCACATACCTCAATATCATCAAAGCCATCTATGAAAAACCTACCGCAAATATCATTCTCAATGGAGAAAAACTGAGAGCTTTTCCCCTAAGGTCAGGAACACGGCAGGGATGTCCATTATCACCACTGCTATTCAACATAGTACTAGAGGTCCTAGCCTCAGCAATCAGACAACAAAAGGAAATTAAAGGCATCCAAATCGGCAAAGAAGAAGTCAAATTATCACTCTTCGCAGATGATATGATACTATATGTGGAAAACCCAAAAGACTCAACTCCAAAACTGCTAGAACTTATACAGGAATTCAGTAAAGTGTCAGGATATAAAATCAATGCACAGAAATCAGTTGCATTTCTCTACACCAACAGCAAGACAGAAGAAAGAGAAATTAAGGAGTCAATCCCATTTACAATTGCACCCAAAACCATAAGATACCTAGGAATAAACCTAACCAAAGAGACACAGAATCTATACTCAGAAAACTATAAAGTACTCATGAAAGAAACTGAGGAAGACACAAAGAAATGGAAAAATGTTCCATGCTCCTGGATCGGAAGAATAAATATTGTGAAAATGTCTATGCTACCTAAAGCAATCTACACATTTAATGCAATTCCTATCAAAGTACCATCCATCTTTTTCAAAGAAATGGAACAAATAATGCTAAAATTTATATGGAACCAGAAAAGACCTCGAATAGCCAAAGGGATATTGAAAAAGAAAGCCAATGTTGGTGGCATCACAATTCCGGACTTCAAGCTCTATTACAAAGCTGTCATCATCAAGACAGCATGGTACTGGCACAAAAACAGACACATAGATCAATGGAACAAAATAGAGAGCCCAGAAATAGACCCTCAACTCTATGGTCAACTAATCGTCGACAAAGCAGGAAAGAATGTCCAATGGAAAAAAGACAGCCTCTTCAATAAATGGTGCTGGGAAAATTGGACAGCCACATGCAGAAAAATGAAATTGGACCATTTCCTTACACCACACACAAAAATAGACTCAAAATGGATGAAGGACCTCAATGTGAGAAAGGAATCCATCAAAATCCTTGAGGAGAACACAGGCAGCAACCTCTTCGACCTCAGCCGCAGCAACATCTTCCTAGGAACAACACCAAAGGCAAGGGAAGCAAGGGCAAAAATGAACTATTGGGATTTCATCAAGATCAAAAGCTTTTGCACAGCAAAGGAAACAGTTAACAAAATCAAAAGACAACTGACAGAATGGGAAAAGATATTTGCAAACGACATATCAGATAAAGGACTAGTGTCCAGAATCTATAAAGAACTTAGCAAACTCAACACCCAAAGAACAAATAATCCAATCAAGAAATGGGCAGAGGACATGAACAGACATTTCTGCAAAGAAGACATCCAGATGGCCAACAGACACATGAAAAAGTGCTCCATATCACTCGGCATCAGGGAAATACAAATCAAAACCACAATGCGATATCACCTCACACCAGTCAGAATGGCTAAAATCAACAAGTCAAGAAATGACAGATGCTGGCGAGGATGTGGAGAAAGGGGAACCCTCCTACACTGTTGGTGGGAATGCAAGCTGGTGCAGCCACTCTGGAAAACAGCATGGAGGTTCCTCAAAATGTTGAAAATAGAACTGCCCTATGACCCAGCAATTGCACTATTGGGTATTTACCCTAAAGATACAAACGTAGTGATCCAAAGGGGCACGTGCACCCAAATGTTTATAGCAGCAATGTCCACAATAGCCAAACTATGGAAAGAACCTAGATGTCCATCAACAGATGAATGGATCAAGAAGATGTGGTATATATATACACAATGGAATACTATGCAGCCATCAAAAGAAATGAAATCTTGCCATTTGCAACAACATGAATGGAACTAGAGCGTATCATGCTTAGCGAAATAAGTCAAGCAGAGAAAGACAGCTATCATATGATCTCCCTGATATAAGGAAGTGGTGATGCAACATGGGGGCTTAAGTGGGTACGAGAAGAATAAATGAAACAAGATGGGATTGGGAGGGAGACAAACCATAAGTGACTCTTAATCTCACAAAACAAACTGAGGGTTGCTGGGGGAAGGGGGTTTGGGAGAAGGGGGTGGGATTATGGACATTGGGGAGGGTATGTGCTTTGGTGAGTGCTGTGAAGTGTGTAAACCTGGTGATTCACAGACCTGTACCCCTGGGGATAAAAATATATGTTTATAAAAAATAAAAAATTAAAAGTAAAAAAAAAAAAAAAAAAAGATCAACCAACTGAATTTTATTTTATTTTATTTTATTTTTAAATATTTTATTTATTTGAGAGAGACAGTGTGCACAAGATGGGGTAAGGTCAGAGAGAAGCAGATTCCCCACTGATCAGGGAGCCTGATGCAGGACTCCATCCTGGGGCTCCAGGATCATGACCTGAGCCGAAGGCAGTCTCGTAAGCACCTGAGCCACCCAGGCACCCTGACAATTGAATTTTAAGAGGCTATGTACAGTTCTCAGAGGAGTAAAAATGGCTCCTGAGCATATGAAAAGACACTAAACACTGAGACGCTGTTTTCCACTTGTATTGGTAAAGGCATTCTCATGCAGTGTTGCTGGGAGGCCAGATGCATTCGACCACCATGGAGGAGTTTCAAACAATAGCATAACTACAACGTCCCCGCCCCCCCCCTCTTCAGTTCCACAAATGTATCCTATGGATAGATGTAGAGTCACATATCTGATGTGGTGTTTGTACAAAGGTACTCATAGTTCTTGCAAACATTTGCAAATAACCAAAATGGACACATTAACAGGGAAATGGTTACACAAACTTTGGTACATCCTTACAATAGAATCAGAAAGAATAATAATGTACTGAAAAGGAATGACCTCCAAAAAATAATGGTAAGAAAGGGAAGGAAGGAAAGAACGGAGGTGGGGAAGGAGGGAGGAAGGAAGAAATACGTGGTGTAGAACAGTGGTATAAAGTTGAGATTCAGGGTGTGGGAATGGACACACATATTTGTTTATTTGCCCATGTGCACAAACTATACCTGGAAGGATACATAAGAAATTGATTACAGTTTCTCAGCCAGGACAGTGGTAGAAGAGAGATTTGCCTTTCCCTGTACAGCAAAAAGATGCCTTTGGAATTTTTTTAAATCTATTTTTTGAGTCCATAAGTTGCATTTGCCCTATAGATTGCTAGTTTGAAATATCATCATAATCATTAAGCCAAAAGTGATCATTTTTTTAATCATAAAATTACTTTCTGTCTAATTTTATCTGCCTAAATGCATTATAATATTGGAGTTATGCAATCGACTTTATCCTAGCATGACAATTATTACAGTATAAGTACTTTAACTCCTAATGCCCCAAATTCTAAGTCCATTCCAAAAATAAAGTATTTTACTATGTCAGAGATGGGATTATTCTACTGCAGACTAAATCATACAAGGTTTTGCTTGACAACCCTTCCATCTCTGACATGAAAACCCTATAGTGCAGGTTGATTCATTTAGACTGAAAAAAATTTTTTTAAATCTGTCTTGTTAGAAAATCAAGGAAGAAAACAAAGAAAGAGAATAGGAGTTTATTTTGCTCTGTCCATGTCTCAAGAGAAACATATGCTAGATTTGCTCATATTTGGAGCTGAGTTTAAAAACATAAAGGCTGATAAATAGTAAGTAATCATATAAAAAGAGAAAGAGACTCATCATATCTGACAGCAGCATAATCTCAGAAAAAATCTTTCCTTTTTTATCGGAAGGGGCAGGAAACAAAATCACCCCAAATTGAACAATTTGCTCTATAGATTCAAATCCCCTTTGTCGATCCCTGAGTGGTCCAAATTTCTCAGATTTGAAGGCCTTTTGACTTTTTGTAATGTTTATATTCTCATTCCACACAATTGCCTGCATATATCTGACTCCCAATTAAATCTGTATTGGATTTCAACAAAACTGATGCTTCCTATTTTGAGTAATAGTTAGTGCCATGTCTAAAGATATCTACACAATGATCTCATTTTCAAGTTTTCCTTCCCAAAAGACTACTTCCACTTCTCCCCATATAAACTGAAATTACCCACAGTTTTTATTGCACTGTTTATCCATATACTCAGGGCCATTATTTCATATAAAAGTTTTTTGGAGAAACAAGAAGAGTGTCCTCTTGAACCTTGCTCTTTAATTAGTGTAAGCTCCTTGGAGACTGATAGTCTGACTTCATAGAAGGTAGGAGAACTGGTCTAGGAAATAGTGCTAAAATTAAACATTCCTTCCAAAGGTTGCAGGCAATCCTAAACCGTGAAATGCCTGCCAACCCCCTGAGAAGATCAATAGAGCAACTACTGGGCATATGAAGCAGAACCGCCCACTGAAAAGTCCACTTAATGAAAATCCCCAATGGGCGCTAGGTCTGCAATATAAGCACATTCTTACAGAAGAATAGATTCCCTTTGTGCTTCTGACTCCAGTGGATGGTCCAATGAGCAATTAGGCTTACAAACACTAACACCTACCAGCCCCACACTGATTAAATGGCCTCCCATAAATAAGACTAGGTTATTTTGGACTTTTTGCCTTTAGGAATCAGTAGACTACTGATATTAAACCCAAGTGTTCTGGGGTCATCTGAAGCAATGAGGCTTTTTTATTAAGAAATTCAACTCCGATCAGCAAACATTTAGATTGGCTTTTGTAGAAACAGCGCTTTGTCTTTTACCCACTAGCAAATTTATCCATGTCTTTTGGTTTGCTTCATTAAATTTAATGCGCATGTATTGAACATTATTTTTAGGAGGAAAGACATGCTCAAGTGTTACCAGCTCTTCCTAATAAATCCATCAACACAGAGGGGTGGGGGTATATGCTGTATCTACTTTGCAATTCAATAGTAGGTTATAATCTCTCTTCCAACAGCAAGTTATTTATCTTACTAATAAATCCATCAAAATAAATATCTCCTAAGGTACAGTATTATTAAATATTTTTCACAGCTGAAATTCCCCAACCTCCTTAGGCAGAATTAATAGCTTTTGTTCATACATACATCATGATGCTCCTCACATTTTTAATGGGTGCTGTTGTTGATAGATCTTTTATTACCAGCAGATTGGGACCCCCCGAAGGTGGACCACAGGTCTTATTCATCTCTGAATAAGTCCCAATAACTTGCACAGAGCCTTCCACAGTATGGATGAATGAATAATAAAAGCTTGTAGCCAGAGGATTGTTGATCCCCATAGCCATGCTGGGATGCAGGCAGCAGGGCAGAGACAGGTGGAGTGTTGAAGCACTGAAACTATTTCCCCTGACCTCCCCTCATCCCATAGCCCTGGTTCTCCTTTTCCCTTCAATTCTATTGCTACAATATAACTCACATCTGAATGTGGCAGTTGCTGCACAGAATGGCAATTTAGACCCACGACAGTTCAGTGCAGGGACAAGCAGCCTATGGCACTGAAAGGACAACATGTCTGTAAAGTCCCTGGTGGTGACACACTGTGACACTGCCCATTGCAGAGTCCTCTCTCAAGTCTCTCCCACAGAGTCTCTCCCCTCTCCCTCACTCAGCTTCTTCTCTGCTCCTCTCTCTTCTTCCCTGCTCCATTATTCCCATTGTCCTGCTTGTGTCCAGGATAGCCCTTGGCCTGAAAATATCGCTGGGTAGGGATAGAAAATGATGAGCAGAGTGTCACCACTCATCTTTCACTTTCCCAGGACAAAAATCATTAGAGGATTCTTAATACACTTACCTGCAACCTCAAAAGTCTAAAATAGGGCTAGATATAGCCACCAGCAATTAATATAAGTGGCCATGGAAGATAAAGTTTACTTGCAATCTCTAGGAAATTGTTACTTTCTTGGCAGTAGAAAGTATTACTTTATTTAAGCCTTAGTACTGAGCTTTTCTTCCTTTTCTTTTCCTGAACTGCCCCCTGCTCCAAGCCCATTCTGATTGGTAATGGTTCTGCTGGAGCACTGTGTTTATGATAATTAAGAGGTAGCGTCCTGGCCCAACAAGGAAAGTTATTATAGAGGTACCTGGGTGGCTCATTCAGTTGAGTGTCTGCCTTCAGTCAGGTCATGGTGCCACATGGGACAGATCGAATCCCACAGGGGACTCTCGGCTCAGTGGGGATCCTGCTTCTCCCTCTCTGTCTACTGCTCTGCCCACTTGTGCTCGTGCTCTCTCTCTCTGTGTCAAATAAACAAAATCTTTAAAAAAGGGGGGGGCGGTAGAAAAGAAGAGGTATTATAATGCATTAGCAATGTCTTGCTAAGTGATCAAGAATAAAGAGCAATGACATACACGCTAGTTACTTGCCCCATTTGCCCAAGTCTCTCATCTGGTAAATTACTACTCTTGATGTAATCATCAGGGCTTGTGAAGTTTATTTGATTCATTCCACAATTAACTGAACTTGAGTACGACTTAATTAGAATTGAGTATGAGCCAGCACTATGCCGGACATTGGACATGTAAAGATAATAACTCAGCACAGTCCTTCATCTCGGGCAACAGAGGCTAGCTTCTCACAACCGCAATATTCTGTTTACACTTCAGTAAAGGCAGCCAGCAGGCAATGTGGTCCATGTTCTTGCAGTTTAGGAAATGGCTGGCATAGAACCAACCTTATAATCCAGCAAAGAAATCTTAAGCTTGGATTTCCAAAAACCTAAACCTCCAGAGGGGAGAGGAGGTAGGGAATGGACGACATAGGTAAAGGGGATTAAGAGGTACAAACTTCCATTTATTAAATAAATAATTCATGGAGATGAAAGTACAGTTTAGGGAATATAGTCAACAATTTAATAATAACTTTGTATGGTAACATAGTAATTACACTTATAGTGAGCATTTGGTAATGTATATATTTGTCAAATCATTACCTTGTACACCTAAGACTACTGTAATATATGTCCACTATACTTCAATTAAAAATAAAATAAGTAAAACATAACTGAAATAAAAGTCCCATTTACAATAAACTCCCACAGTGTAAAAGCAGGTAGACAGAAGTCTAATAAATAGACCTACATAAAAAATAAAATATCCAAGAGAAGATATTTTTAAAAAGCCTAAACCAGTCAAAAATACTCCAAAGCATCTCCCCAGATTTTTGGACTACATCTGAATGGGGCTTAGGGCCTTTGATGTAGGTTCAAGCAATTAAATATTAAGCATTGCCACTCCAAACAGTTTGAGGAACTGTAGATGACACTTAGCTAGTACACGATCCTGGTAACGGCAGCTGAGATGAGGAGAAGCTTAGAGAAATAACAGACGAAAGCAATATGGCTCCATCCAGACATGAGTATCTGCCCAGCAAACAAGGACTAACTTTCCAGAGTAATCAGTTCTGGGCAAATGTTGGAGCTGTCACATGGACACACTCTCGCTAGGAGTCACCACCCGTCTGTCTGTGCTAAGAAGTGCTGGTTCCTTGTGGAAAGAGGAAACTTTCAGCCTGAGAACCAGAGCAGAGGCAGAACGAAGAGGACAGATCAGAATGGAAGACCCATAGCTTGGTCCTCCGAGCTGAACTGCAGCCTGCCCTTGAGGGTTCCTTCTCTCTCCATCCATCATCCTGGTGGTTTCCCATCCAGAATCCTCCCCAGCACTGGGCTGCTGCTGTGTTGTAGATCTCAAAAACTTGTTTCTGATGGAACGGCCTTGGACATGTATTCGGTCGGCAAATTTGGGGTTCTCTTTCTTTACCTGCTTACATAAAACTTGTACATAGGCTAAAGAAAAGCCTCTTAGCTTTTTTTTAACTAGGTATATGCACTATATTAAATATATAATTTTTAACTAGATACATGCCAACAGGAATTCCCCCGCATTAGCCAAAATAAATCCAAGAATTAGCTTACTTTCAGCTGTGGCTCTCTACCCTCGTTAGAGTTAAACGGAACTGGGATCTACGTGACAAGGTGTTTCTCAAGATGCAGTCCTAGACCATCCATCTCAAAATCGTCCTAGGAAATATGTAAATGCTGATTTCTGGGCTCCACATGGGAATTATAAAGGGCCCATAAATCTGCATTTTAACAAGTTCACCAGAGGATTCCTAAAGGGATTGACATGTAGGAATCTCTAACATGTTAGGGTGATTGCTCAATGGGAAAGGGCTTTTCCTATCCAGTCCTTAAAGGCACTTAAAATATATCAGCAAGGGGCCCTGGCCTGGCTCCGTCAGTTAAGCCATTGACTCTTGATTTCTGCCCAGGTCATGATTTCAGGGTCAGGAGACTGAGCCCACCTAGGGTTCTGCACTGCTTGATATTCTCTCTGCCTTGCCACCGGCCCCTCCTGCTGCTGCTCATGCTGTCTCTCTCTTTCAAAAGTAAAAACAAAAATAAACAAAACATATCAGCAAATATAGTCACAGCAGTGCGGTAGCGTTAGGATATTTCAAAGTTCAGATCACTGGAAATTCCCTGAAAGTTCGCATGAGCTACAACCCTCCCACCTACCCCCCCCCCCATCCTGTCAACTCCATGGGTTTAGAATAATCTTAGTCCCTCAGTACAAGGCAAAGGAAGCCTGCGGTGCACGAAGGCTAAGACTATTTACAGACTGGAGACAGATCTTCAACCCTCAGAACCGCCCCCCCGCCCCGCCCCACAGCGCGGGGAGGCTGGGGGCGGGGAGGGGGGGAGCTAGTCCCCACCCTTCGCAGGATGGTCAGAGGCCTCCGACCCCCTGCCTTGCTATTTACTGGAGGATATTCCTGACTCCGGAAGGGCAGCTCCCAAACTGAGTCACAGAGGGATTTTTGCCTGCATCTCTGGCGGTGCTTCTCAGCCCAGCACCCATAAATCCTCCTGCCCCCATGAATCAATAGCAGACACAACAAAACTGGAACCTGGCAAGTTTAAAGTTCAACGTGGTCGCTGAGGGGAAACACACTGTTGTCTGATTCCGCAGTTCTTTTTAAGGAAGAAGAGCTCGGAAAGAAATACAGAAAATCATTGTCTTGCTATTTTCCTATATCTAACCTTTCACTTTGTTTAGCTTCCAACAATTGCCTGAGTTGTCACCACTTTTAAAACCAGGTTCAAGTTAAATACTAAGTTCCCTACTAGATTTTATTCAGTATAGATTTTCTTCTCCAACACCTCAACAGAACAGTTATTCTGATTCAGACACACGTCGGGTCACACTTATTAGCACACACAAGAAAGTCCCCATGCTAATGCTGGGATAGAATGAAAATATTGAATTTCTTCATTTCCAACGTATTTGTATGCCTCTTGGTACTCCTATCGTGCTTCTAGCAAATACACTTCAGCCCATCAAATTCAAAACATGGCTTTGTACAGGATCATACATCCGTGAAAGATCTACCACCAGGGAAAGAATTTAAAAGGTAGAGACAAAAATGACTAGAATTTAGTCTACAACCTTCATCTTGCAATTATAGAGACCGGATTCTGTAGGGTGAACTCAAAATTTCCTTCCAGCACTCAAAACTGTGATTTCCTAATATGGCAGAAGCTATTGGTGCCTTCCTTTACCCCTTCATCAAAGTTCCCACATCTGCCTTCAGCTTCCTACAGCAAGCCCCTGTGCCTCTCCACCTGCCTGAGGGAGAGCTGGGCCTGCCGGGTAGGAGGGAGGTGTTGGAGAGTGAACGCCCCAGCTCTCAGCCAGTGATGCAAAGAAATTAGATTATTAACCATCTCTGTGTCCCCAAGTGGGACAGCTCGAAGGTGTGCATTACACCATATCCCAAGCCTGGGTCACCTGCCTGCTGACATACCCTGTGTTTGCTTCCCTGTCCTGCTTGGCCACTCCCGGCTGGTGCTCAAATCTTGTCTCAAGATGTGTTTCTGGGGGTTACACCCATGTCCCCCAGCTATGGCAGAAATGGAGAGCCATGATAGCTTGGTTTTTCACTTTAAAAAGACAAATAGATCAGATTTATATCATGGGAACTTAGAGGACGAAGTAAACAGTTCTGTCTCAAACAGCGTGAGAGGTATTCACCTGGTTCTCACAAGTGCCAAGTTTTCAGAATCTTTGTCTTAATTCACACTAGGAATTATTATGCATTGAATAAGAATACATATCAATCAGTCTCAAAACTGATCTTATGAGCAATTTTGAGGTAAAACTCAAAAAGTGACCATATTTTCTCAAAATCCTAAAGTGGCATTTGGGATACTTGCCTTAGGAGAGCAAAACTTAAGAATTCTATAGCTCTCTCATTTAGTCTGTATAAGCCTGCTGTCTCCATTGGTTCATTATTTTTCACTTTTACTTTAAATAAGACATTTTTTCCACTTCATTCAATTTGTATTGAAGTAACCCTAGAAATACCTCTTTTTTTTCATTTATTTATTTTCAGCATAACAGTATCATTATTTTTTCACCACACCCAGTGCTCCATGCAATCCATGCCCTCTATAATACCCACCACCTGGTACCCTGACCTTCCCCTCCCCCTCCACTTCAAACCCCTCAGATTGTTTTTCAGAGTCCATAGTCTCTCATGGTTCACCTCCCCTTCCAATTTACCCCAACCCCCTTCTCTCTAACTCCCCATGTCCTCTATGCTTTTTGTTATGCTCCACAAATAAGTGAAACCATATGATACTTGACTCTCTGCTCGACTTATTTCACTCAGCATAATCTCTTCCAGTCCTGTCCACGTTGCTACAAAAGTTGGGTATTCGTCCTTTCTGATGGAGGCATAATACTCCATAGTGTATATGGACCACATCTTCCTTACCCATTCATCTGTTGAAGGGCATCTTGGTTCTTTCCACAGTTTGGCAACCGTGGCCATTGCTGCTATAAACATTGGGGTACAGATGGCCCTTCTTTTCACTACATCTGTATCTTTGGGGTAAATACCCTGGAGTGCAATGGCAGGGTCATAGGGAAGTTCTATTTTTAATTTCTTGAGGAATCTCCACACTGTTCTCCAAAGAGGCTGCGAAATCAGCCTGAGATCAGAATTATACACGTCTGGATCTCTACTGGAGAAGAAGACGCCAGTGGGCAGGTAGAAATATCTCACTAAAACGTGAATTTTTACTCTCTGTTCTTACTAAACTGCTATCTGATAGCACTTGAGTCTCTATAATAGTACACAAGTTTTATTAAATAGGTTTGTGGAGAATTTACAGGTTTTCAAAACAAAGGCTTATCTGTCTTCCATTGTTATATTGATAAGTATGTAAAGCCATGAAAAGATGACTTTAAATTTGAGCCTGTATTCCACTGAGTCTGAGGTCACTCAAAAGATGAATTTAGGATGAAAAATGGTAATATGGTATATTTCTTCCCAACTAAAGATATTACCTTAAAAATAATTATTGCTGCAGCCACAGAGAAGAAAGAAAATCTGCGTTTTCTAGAACAAACCAAAACACTAAGATTATAAGTGAGCACGTGAATTGCCTGAGACTACTCAGTGAGCCAAATATCTGAGTGAAAACAGGCTGCAGGACCCTAATTCCAGATCATGCTGTCTAAATAGTGGGTTATTGAGTCTCACTGCCAGGCCAAGGTGGATTTACCCTACATCCAAAGAAGCCTTACTACATATGTATGCAATTATTTCTTGAGCTCTGGGTGGTTCTCTTGTATGATCTCACATGTCATAGGGTTTTGTAAAATTTGCAGAAGCACAATTCTTTTAACTGTAGTTAGTTTAGTTAGTTAAAGTCTGTCCCCTACAGAGGACCTCCCCAAATGTTACAAGCTTCAGATTCTATAAAATCAAAAGCTTTTAGGGCGCCTTGGTAGCTCAGTGGGTTAAGCCTCTGCCTTTGGCTCAGGTCATGATCCCAGGGTCCTGGAATTGAGCCCCGCATCAGGCTCTCTGCTCAACAGGGAGCCTGCTTCCCCCTCTCTGTCTGCCTCTCTACTTGCTTGTGATCTCTTTCTCTGTCAAATAAATAAATAAAATATTTTTAAAAAATCAGAAGGCTTTCTTCTGCTGTGTCTGCATGAACATTCCCTGTATTTTCCAGCTGAACACTTAGTCTCAGAACTCACAACCCCACCAAGTGTGCTCTTCCCAGAAAGACTTCATATCATAACATTAGCTCGGGCCTCACGGCACCTCCCCAAGTAACAACTTCACTCATCTATGAACTTCCAGAAAATATTTGGCCATGACTTGGTACCTTTGTCAGAAACTTAGGAAGCTTAATGCATCAGTGAGCAGTTAACATCTGCGGGTTCCCACTGAGATCTAAGGTATCAATCAGTGGCAATAAGGACTCTTTCTTTCTTTTTTTAAACCAGGATTCCTTGCCATGGGCCTTCATAGAAAACAAGCATATGCTGATGTTTTAAATTAAAAATGTACTGTTCTGTAGAGAATGTCTACACAGCATTCTCCTTCTTGGCCCAAATAATTCTTATTATATTTTGTCCTCCAAAAGTGATTATGGGACTCATGGAAACACTGAATCCCAAAAGAAAATATTTCTTTATAAGAAACCATAATGCTTTGAATGCCATTATTTTCTGGACTTTTAATCATGTAACTCTTTTTATCTCTGGTTTTGCCCCTGCTGCTCATTCTTCATTCTCTACCACCAAACCCCTCCAAAACACTAGATAAAAAGAGATGAACCCTAACATAATGGCAGGATACCACTGAGTCCTGGAAGGTGTTACCCTCCTTTTAGGCTTTGGGTAGACCTACAGAAGAGCTGGCAACTTACCCTTCTCTCTCTTATTATTGTAACTGATATTGCCAAGTGTGCCTTAGCTGGTTTCATTAGCAATAATAATGGCTAACATTTATTGAACTCAGACTATGTGCCAGACACTACACTAAGCACTTGACATGCATTATCTTATTTAAGTAAGCCAATGACTATAAAATGTTGGTATTCTCTAATGGCCCCATTACACAGGTGAGGAAACCAAAATACAGCAAGGTTAAGTAATTAGCTTAGTAATTACTTTCTGTTTGGGACTCTCGGTCCCAGCCTCTCCCAGTGCAGGATTAGACATGCGATTCAGGCTGGCCAGGTAAAGAATCCCATCCTCCTGGTCATAACTGTTGATTCAGAGAAGGGAATTATATTAGTTTTCTATTACTGCATAACAAACCATTGCAAACCTAGAAGCTTTAAACAATATTCATAGTTCTGTATGTCAAAAGCCTAGACACAGCATGGCTGCATTCTCTGCTCAGTTTACAAAGCTAAAATCAAGGTGTTGGCCAGGTTGAGTTCTCATCTTGAGAGTCTCGGGGGGATAGGCGTGGGGAAGTCCACTTCTAGAATCATTCTTGTCATTGGCAAAATTCAATTTCTTGCCATTGCAGGTCCACGCTCCCTGTTCCTTGCTGGCTGTTAACCCTGGGCCACTTGTAGATCCAAGAGGCTACCCACATTCCTTGCCACATGACCTCCCTCATCTTCAAATTGGCAATAGTGTGTTGAATGCTTCTTATACTTCAAATATCTGACATCACTATCTCTGAGCTCAAGACCCGGATTTAAAACATCTGTGTGATTAGATCAGCCTACCTAGATAGTTTACCTATCTTAACATCAACTGATTTGGAGACCTTAATTATATCTGCAAAATCCCTTCACAGCAACATCTAAACAAGTGCTTTACAGGATAACTGCAAAAGAGTATTTTGTACATTAAGGGCTGGAAATTTTCAGAATCATCTTAAAATTTTCCCTACCACAGACATACAGCTTAATCCATGCCAGTCAGAACCCTCTAAACAAAGAAGCATTCCTTCTTCTCTGGGCTCACTAATTGTAATTCCCAGCCTAGAGCTGGGAAATGGAGAAAGTGTGCCTACAAATGAAGCCAAAATAAAGGGAAAGAAAGTTGAGAGGGAGAGAGAGGTCACTGATAATATTATTTGAATATCTGGATACAGATACCTACTAACTTGATTGGCATCTGTTACTTGCAACCAAAGAGTTCTGGCCAACACAACTAAATCTTTCTCACTCCAAAGCCCAAGCTCTTAATGATGAAATTTCTGATTATGTTAATAATATCAGTAACAAGTATGTTTTAGGGGAGAAATAAGAGTGTAGACTTTTTGTGTATGTTAAGTTTTTATCTATTACAGTTAAGTTTTTATAAATTAGATGTTTTAAGGAAACCTCATGGTAATCACAAAGAAAATACCAATAGAAGCCACACAAAAGATAAAGAGATCAGGGGTGCCTGGGTGGCTCGGTGGGTTGGAGCCTCTGCCTTCAGCTCGGGTCGTGATCCCGGGGTCCTGGGATCGAGCCCCGCGTCGGGCTCTCTGCTCCACAGGGAACCTGCTTTCCCCGCTCTCTCTGCCTGCCTCTCTGCCTACTTGTGATTTCTCTCTCTCTGTCAAATGAATAAAAATTTAAAAAAAAAAAAAAAGATAAAGAGATCAAAGAACATCACTACAAAAATCAACCAAACACAAAGAAAGAGAGCAAGAGGAAAAGAGAAACAAAAGAACTGTAAGAAAAAAAGAAAATGGCAATTTTAAGTCATTCCCTATCAATATTTACTTTAAAAAGAAATTGATTAAACTCCTCATTGTAAAGATTTATACAATGGTTGAGTGGATAAAATATAAGACCCAACTATCTGCTGAATAAGAGATTCACTGTAGATTTAAGGACACACATCAGCTGAAAATAAAAAGATGGAAAAAGTTGCTCCATGCAAATAGTTAACTAAGAGAACAGGTGTGGCTATGTTTATAACAGACAAAATAGACCTTAAATCAAAAACGGTCACAAGAAACAAAGAAGGACATTACATAGTGACAAAAGGATCAATTCACCAGGAAGATATAATAATTACATTTATATCCAACAGCAGAACATTCAAATATATAAAGCAAACATTAATAGAACTGAAAAGAGAAACAGCATTACAATAATACTAGGAGACTACAATACCCCACTTCTGGCAATGAACAAAACAGTCAGAAAGAAAATCAGTAAGGAAACAGCAGTCTTGAACAACACTGTACACCAATTGGACCTAACAGATACATACAGGATATTCTACCCTATGGCAATAGAATATACATTCTTCTCAAGCACACTCCCAACATTCTTCAGAGTAGATCCCATATTAGGCCACAGAACAAAACTTAAAAAATTTAAGATCAAAATTGCACCACATATCTTTTCTGACCACAATGGTATGAAGCTAAAAACCAATAAAAGGAGGATAATTGGCAAATTCAGAAATATGTGGAAATTACACAACACTATCCTGGAAAAGGGGGGGGGGGTTGTCAAAAAAGAAATCAAAGGGGAAATCAGAAAGTATCTTGAGACAAATAAAAATGAAAACCCAACATACCAAATTTATGGGATACAACAAAAGCAGTACCAAGAGGGAAGTTTATAGCAATAAAAGTCTATATTTAAAAAGGAAAAAGATTTCAAATAAATAACCTAACTTTACACCTCAAGGAACTAGAAAAAGGAAAACAAACCAATTCCGAAGTTAGCTTAAGGAATTATAAAGATTAGAGCAGAAATAACATAGAAACTAGAAAAACTATAAAAGTAAGAGCTGGTTTTTTCAATAGATGAGCAAGATTAACAAATCCTTAGCTAAACTTGAGGTGGGGGAGGCTCAAATAAATAAAATCAGAAATGAATAAGGAGATATTATAACTAATGCCAGAGACATACAAAAGATCATTTAAAAAAAACTAGTAAGAACAATTGCATGCCAACAAAATGGATAATCTAGAACTGGATAAGTTACTAGAAATATATGATTTATATTTTTGTGAATCATATGTATGAAGTGAATCATAAGGAAATGAACATACATGCAAAAATTCTCAATAAAATGTTAGTAAACCAAACCCAACAATATATTAAAAGGATCATACACCACAGTCAAATGAGATTTATTCCTGAGATGCAAGCATGTTTCAACTTAAGCAGATCAACTAATGTGAGGCACCAAATGTAATGATAAACAAAATGAAGGATAAAATACCTCAAAAGATACAGAAAGAGCATCCAACAAAAATCAACATCTATTCATGATCAAAATTCAACCTATTAGCTATAGGAGTAATAAAGATAATAACCTTATCTTTATTACTTCAAGATAATAAAGACCATATATGACCAAACTCAGAGCTAACATTGTTTAACAATAAAACCTGAAAGCTGTTCATCTAAGATTAAGAACAATACAAGCATGCCTGCTCTTGCCAAGTGTAGTACTCAAAATCCTAGCCAGAGCAATTAGGCAAGAAAACAACAGAGTGAAAAAGTCAATCTACAGAGTGGGAGAAAATATTTTTAAACCATATATCTGATAAAGGTTTAATATATAAAATGTATAAAAAATGCCTACAACTCAATAACAAAAACATAAACAACCTGATTTTTAAATGGACAGTGGATCTGAACAGATGTTCCTCTGAAGAGGGCTACAAATGGTCAACAGATAAATTAAAAATATGACCAACATACCAATCATTAGGAAATACTAGTCAAAACTACATTGAGCTATCACCTCACATCTGTTAGGATAACTATTATCAAAGAGACAAGAGATAAGTATTGGTGGGGCTATGGAGAAATTAAAACCCTTGTTCACTATTGGTGGGGATGTAAAAGGATGTAGATAGTTATGGAAAATAGTATGAAGTTTCCTCCAAAATTTAATACTAGACCTACCAGATGAGACAGCAATTCACTTTGGGGTTTACATTCAATAAACTTGAAATAAGAATCTCAAAGAGGTATCTTCACTCCCATGTTTATTGCAGCATTATTCATAATAGCCAAGATATGGAAACAACCCAAATCTCTGTTAACAGATGAATGGATTAAGAAAAATGTGTATACATGGGGTGCTTGGGTGGCTCAGTGGGTTAAAGCCTCTGCCTTTGGCTCAGGTCATTATCCCAGGGTCCTGGGATCGAGCCCCGCATTGGGCTCTCTGCTCAGCAGGGAGCCTGCTTCCTTCTCTCTCTTTCTGTCTGCCTCTCTGCCTACTTGTGATCTCTGTCTGTCAAATAAATAAATAAAATCTTTTTAAAAAAGAAAAGAAAAATGTGTATACATACATGAGATGTTATTCAGTCTTTAAGAAGGAAATCCTGCCATATGCGACAACATGGATGAACCCAGAGGACGTTGTTAAAATTAAATACAAACTGGAGAGGAGACTTGGAAATTCCCCAAGCAGACAAAAACATTTGAGCCATATAAATGAAACTTAATTTAGCTTATTCTGCAAAACAACCTGAAACTTAACTTGGGTCAATTTTTTAAAAGAAGCAAGTATTTTCTGAAAAATTGTATAAGATAATCACTTTTATCCCATTCCTTGCCTTTTGGAAACCCTCATTGCAATAACTAACCATTGTAAAGATTAAGCAATTTCCTCACTTTCACTTTATAAACCATCATGTAGTATCATGCCCCTGAGCTTCACATCAGTCTTAGAATTAGAGACATACAAAAGATCATTAAAAAAACAACTAGTAAGAACAATTACATGCCAACAAAATTGATAATCTAGAACTGGATAAGTTACTAGAAACATGATTTATATTTTTGTGAATCATAAGGAAATGAACATACATGCAAAGAACTGTTCAGAACTGTTCTTCTATCTACAATAAACTCTTACCAAGTACTTCTTGTTGATTCAGTAGTTTTAATTTTGCTATTTCTGGATTTTTGACAACATCACTTTAAGCAAAACCAATCACAGGAAGACAAATACTGCATGATTCCACTTATAGGGGGTATCTAAAATAGTCAAAATAATAGCAGAGAATAGACTGGTTTCCAGAAGCTGAGAGCTGGGGGATATGAGGACGGTTGTTCAATGACATAAAGTTTCAGTTACTCAAGATAAATACATTCTAGAGATCTCCTATAAAACCATGCAATAGTTAACAATACTGTGTTGTGTACTTAAATTGCGTTAAGAGAGTCGATGCCATGTTTTTATCATATACATGCACACAAAGTATTCCTACCACAAGAAGAATAAACAAAGGGACACAAGGAAGTTTTTGGAGGTGGTGAATGTGTATTACCTTGATTATGCAATGTTTTCATGGATGTGTGAAAATGTCCAAATTCTAAATTGTATTCATTAAACACGCCATTTTTAATATCAATTATAGTTCAATAAAGGTGTTTTTTAAAAATTGCTTATGGAGTATTTTTCCCACCGACTTCCATGATAAATCCTGAGGTGCATCTATGAATACATATGCAGTAGAAAAGGGTGACAGTGACAGAGCTTAAAGAATGCTTATTCTTCTTAAGCAGTGTCCTACCTTCCGAGATTTTGTTTTCATTGCTCTGCAGCATAGCCTGAACCTCAGGGTTTTTTTTAAGCCCCCAGGTGATTTCAAAGTGCAGCCATGGTTGAAATCACCTGGTGCTCAACAGTGCCTCTCCACATGAATAAACATACACATCCCCTAAGGATCTTGTTAAAATGCAGATTCTTATTCAGGAGGTCTAAGGTGCAGCGCAGGAGTATATATTTCTAAAATGCTTCAGGGGATGCTACAGATGCTGGTCTGTGCCTCACTCTTGGACCAACAAGTCTATAGTACGTAGCCATTTGTAAGAGTGGTATTAATTGAATCAGAAAAACCAAAAGGGCAATTTAGATATAAGAAAAGTGGCACCCATAAAAAACATACACAGTGCTTCTTCAGCTTCGGCTACTGTGGAATCACCTTGCAGGGAATTCGTGAGTGGAACTACATCTTCCTTGTTCTGTTTCCATAAACTCATCAAGTAACCAGAACATCATTGATCTGTTGTAGTAATCTAAACCCATCATCGCTGAGATGGGGAGAGAACATCTTCCTTTTACGCAGAGACAATCTGGAGTAGGAAAGATGCATTCATCTTCTTTTTGTATTGCACTAGTCTGTGACAAGCTGTAAACAACAGGGGAACTCATTTGGCATATTTTCCCTGCAGCCATTTGTCAGGTGTCATAATTCTATGAGAAAAAAAAAAAGCCCTTGGGAAATTATAATAAATGTATTCCTTACTATTGAGTTTCTATTCATGCTGATATCTCTTAAGAGTTTCAGCTTTTATTTGCATGGCAACATCATTTTAATATTAATATCATCAAACATTATGGAGAATTTTTATTTGATACACAAACACAAAATATTTTTGGTAAAATAAAATAAGTACAGTATTCAGGATTTCCATTACCCATAAATATTTACAGCTAGAAATAATCAGAAAAGACATATGTTTCACAGTTACACCTCTATTAAAATTTTTTATAGCTATTTTTCCACATCATAGAAATAGGAGTGCTAGTTTTCATTTCCATACTAGCAAATAGAAGATGCATAAATGAAAGGATTTAAAGGTGACTTCAGCATTTGTTTGGTTTTTTTCCTCCCTAAGCCAGTGGTTCCCAAACATTTTTTTGTCCCAGAACTCCTTTCATCCTTAAAAATTATTGGGGATACAAATTGCTTTTATGTTGGTCCTATTCATATTTACTCATTTAGAAATTAAAACATAAAAACCAAGTACATTTAACTCATTTAAAAATAACAATAGTATATGCATTACAATCCACTATAAATAATGTATCCATAGGAAAAGCAAGTAAAATTTTCAAAGTAAGAAATATTTAGCAAAAAAGAATATCATTATTTTTTTAATTTTAAAAAATCTCTTTTTGAGTCTGTCTTCCTAGAAGACAGATGGATTCTTACATCTGTGTCAGCATTTAATTTATTGTGATATAAAGTAAATCTAGCATCTCAAGATCAATAATCTGATGTGCTATGGTGAGTGCTATGAATTGTGTAAGACTGATGAATCACAGACCTGTACTCCTAAAACAAATAATACATTATATGTTAATTTTTTTAAAAGATCCATAATTTGGAAAAGGAAGAGTATTTTAATATTCAGATAATTGTGGATATCTTCTTTGATACTACACCAAAACTCAGCAAGAGATCATTTCTGAAAGGTTAACTACAATTTAGAATCAGAATCCATATCAATAAACTTTTATTCTGTGTTACACTAAAATCTACTTGTCTAGCTTGTTCTTTGAATAAATCTTTTACTCATACATGATCTTGACATTTGGAGCATGTTGATTCACTGAATTATGGAGATCTTTCAAATGTTGACATTTCATTATACAATTTCAAAAAAACAAATCCATTAATATCACCACTAATCTGATCAGAAAGGTTTTTACATATTGGAAAGCTATGAAGCTAATAGTAGCTGATACAAAATTTAATTTTCTCTTAAAAGCTCAAACTTGATCATTAATAACAAATGCTACCAGTTGTTTTCCTTGTAGTGACAGGACCAAGTCATACACTTTTTAAAAAGATGTCAGCTAACTATTCATGTCTCAATACCAATAGTTTGTTTGTCATTCTTTCAAGTGAAAAGGAAACTTCCTGGTATTCCAGGAAAAACATGGCTAGCTTACCTAAAATTCAAACAAACCTACAAATACTTTTCCTCAAGAAAACCAGCCTGCTTCACATAGAGTAGAAATGTTATATGCATAATTCTCACATATCCATCTTGATTATTAAAAATAGTGTGCTCAGTACTCAAGGTTTAAT
The DNA here is from genome assembly GCF_030435805.1 of Mustela lutreola. NCBI lineage: Eukaryota > Metazoa > Chordata > Mammalia > Carnivora > Mustelidae > Mustela > Mustela lutreola. The sequence goes on along the minus strand of NC_081295.1, from coordinate 46,781,261 downwards.
AACTTTATTATTTTTTACAGATCCACTGAGGACATTACCAAGTAAAACTAACCTTTGTTTGTTTTTATGGGGTTTTCCTTTTAATTTTATTTGAGTATAGTTGACACACAATATTATATTAGTTTCAGCTGTACAACTTAGTGATTTGAAAAATTTATACATTATGCTATGTTCACCACAAGTTTAGCTACCATCTGTCTCATTACAACACTATTACAATATAATTGACTAATTCCTTATACTGTGCTTTTAATTCCCATGACTTATTCATTTCATAACTGGAAGTCTATATCTCCCTCTCCCCTTCTCCCATTTTGCCCAATCCCCAACTACCCTCCCCTATGGCAACCATTCTCTGTATTTATAAGTCTGATTTATAAGTCTGATTCTGTTTTGTTTATTTAATCATTTTTTTAGATTGGAATAAAAAGTGGAATCATATGGTTTGTTCTTCTCAGCCTACCTTATTTCATTAGTATAATACATGACACTGAAAGTCGTAGCCACAACAATTAGATAAGAAAAAGAAGTAAGAGGCATCCATATTGGTAAAGAAGAAGTTAAACTGTCCCTATATGCAGATGCATTGATATATACAGAAAATCCTAAAGACTCCACCAAAAACTACTAGAAATAATCAATTAGTTCACTAAAATATCAAGATACAAAATTAATACCAAGAAATCAGTAGCATTTCTACACACTAATAATGAAGGAGCAGAAAGAGAAATTTTAAAAACAATACCATTTACAATTGTACCAAAAAGAATAAAATATCTAGGAATAAACTTAACCATAAAGGTGAAAAGCTGTACTCCAAAGATTATAAAACATAGATGAAAGAATTTGAAGATGACAGAAACAAATAGAAAGATATTCCAAGCTCATGAATTAGAAGAACTAATATTTTCGAAATGCCCATATAAAGCAATTTTATTTTTCACATAACTAGAAAAAATAATCCTAAAATTTGTATGGAACCACGGAAGACCCTGAGTAGCCACAGCAATCCTGAAAAGAAGAACAAAGCTGGGGATATCACAATGCCTGATTTCAAGGATTTCAAGGATTACTACTACAAAGCTGTAGTAATCAAAATACTATGGTACTTGCATACAAATAGACATGTATATCAATAGCATAGACTAGAGAGCCCAGAAATAAACCCATGACTGTATAGTCAACTAATCTTTGACAAAGGAGGCAAAAACATTCAATGGGGGGTGCCTGGGTGGTTCAGTGGGTTAAGCCGCTGCCTTCGGCTCAGGTCATGATCTCAGGGTCCTGGGATCGAGTCCCGCATCGGGCTCTCTGCTCAGCAGGGAGCCTGCTTCCTCCTCTCTCTCTGCCTGCCTCTCTGCCTACTTGTGATCTCTGTCTGTCAAATAAATAAATAAAATCTTAAAAAAAAAAAAAACATGCAATGGGGAAAAGACGGTCTCTTCAACAAATGGTGCTATGAAACTGGGAAGCTATACGTGAAAGAATGAAACTAGACCATTGTCTAACATCATATACAAAAATAAACTCAAAATAGATGAAGGACATGAATGTAAGGCCGAAACCATAAAAATCCTAGAAAATAACAAGGGCAGTAATTTCTCTGACATAAGCTGTAGCAACGTTTTTCTAAATATGTCTTATTCGGTAGGGGAAATAAGAGCAACAATTAACTATTAGGACTACATCAAAGTAAGAAGCTTTTTCATAGCCCAGGAAACCATCAACAAAACAAAACAATTGAATAGGAGAAAATATTTGCAAATGATATATTCAAAAAGGGCTTGGGGCGCCTGGGTGGCTCAGTGGGTTAAGCTGCTACCTTCGCTCCGGTGTGATCTCAGGGTCCTGGGATCAAGCCCCGAGTCGGGCTCTCTGCTCAGCAGGGAGCCTGCTTCCTCCTCTCTCTCTCTCTCTCTGCCTGCCTCTCTGCCTACTTGTGATCTCTCTCTGTCAAATAAATAAATAAAATCTTAAAAAAAAAATTTTTTTTAAAGGGCTTAATATCCAAAACATATAAAGAACTTCTACAACTCAATACCAAAAAGACAAACAATCCTATTAGAAAATGGACAGAATACCTAAATAGACATTTTTCCAAAGAAGATATCCAAATGGCCAAAGGACACATGAAAAGATTTTCAACATCACTCATCATAAAGGAAGTGCAAATCAAAACTACAATGAGATATCACGGGTTTCTTTTTTTAATTTCCTTATTTATTTTTTAACCAAAACTGTGTGACAATGAAGAATGATGACTAGTACACTTTGGAGACACTCATCTGATTTGTGCTAAGGCACCAGCAATTGTACCCACCATTGATTTTATGTCGTCATTACTTGACAACAGGAAGTATTTATTTATTTCTTGAAACTAAAACTGCCTTCTGCAATAGTATTCCATGGAACACATTTGGAAAAATGTTAAATGCCTCTTTAGTCCTTTCCTACCTCTAGAGTTCATGGTTGCATCTATCTCCCATATTATCCTTCAAATTGACATATATTTAGGGAGTAGAGAAACTTGACCAATTTTCATTAAGCTTCAGTGTTCTTATAATTTACTAATCAAGTTTTGACATCTAACAGTGTCTGGAACAGAGATGTGTTTTGAAAATGTATGTTTCTTTATACTTTATCTTTTTTTTAAATTTTTTATTTTTTATAAACATATATTTTTATCCCCAGGGGTACAGGTCTGTGAATCGCCAGGTTTACACACTTCACAGCACTCACCAAAGCACATACCCTCCCCAATGTCCATAACCCCACCCCCCTTCTCCCAACCCCCCTCCCCCCAGCAACCCTCAGTTTGTTTTGTGAGATTAAGAGTCACTTATGGTTTGTCTCCCTCCCAATCCCATCTTGTTTCATTGATTCTTCTCCTACCCACTTAAGCCCCCAAGTTGCATCACCACTTCCTCATATCAGGGAGATCATATGATAGTTGTCTTTCTCTGCTTGACTTATTTTGCTAAGCATGATACGTTCTAGTTCCATCCACGTTGTTTCAAATGCCAAGATTTCATTTCTTTTGATGGCTGTATAGTATTCCATTGTGTATATATACCACATCTTCTTGATCCATTCATCTGTTGATGGACATCTAGGTTCTTTCCATAGTTTGGCTATTGTGGACATTGCTGCTATAAACATTCGGGTGCACGTGCCCCTTCAGATCACCACGTTTGTATCTTTAGGGTAAATACCCAATAGTGCAATTGCTGGGTCATAGGACAGTTCTATTTTCAACATTTTGAGGAACCTCCATGCTGTTTTCCAGAGTGGCTGCACCAGCTTGCATTCCCACCAACAGTGTAGGAGGGTTCCCCTTTCTCCACATCCTCGCCAGCATCTGTCATTTCCTGACTTGTTTATTTTAGCCATTCTGACTGGTGTGAGGTGATATCGCATTGTGGTTTTGATTTGTATTTCCCTGATGCCGAGTGATATGGAGCACTTTTTCATGTGTCTGTTGGCCATCTGGATGTCTTCTTTGCAGAAATGTCTGTTCATGTCCTCTGCCCATTTTTTTTTTTTAAGATTTTATTTATTTATTTGACAGAGAGAGATGACAAGCAGGCAGAGAGGCAGGCAGAGAGAGAGGAGGAAGCAAGCTCCCCGCTGATCCGAGAGCTAATGCGGGACTCCATCCCAGGACCCTGAGATCAGACCTGAGCCAAAGGCAGCGGCTTAACCCACTGAGCCACCCAGGTGCCCCCCATTTCTTGATTGGATTATTTATTCTTTGGGTGTTGAGTTTGCTAAGTTCTTTATAGATTTTGGACACTAGTCCTTTATCTGATATGTCGTTTGCAAATATCTTTTCCCATTCTGTCAGTTGTCTTTTGATTTTGTTAACTGTTTCCTTTGCTGTGCAGAAGCTTTTAATCTTGATAAAATCCCAATAGTTCATTTTTACCCTTGCTTCCCTTGCCTTTGGCGATGTTCCTAGGAAGATGTTGCTGCAGCTGAGGTCGAAGAGGTTGCTGCCTGTGTTCTCCTCAAGGATTTTGATGGATTCCTTTCACACATTGAGGTCCTTCATCCATTTTGAGTCTATTTTCGTGTGTGGTGTAAGGAAATGGTCCAATTTCACTTTTCTGCATGTGGCTGTCCAATTTTCCCAACACCATTTATTGAAGAGGCTGTCTTTTTTCCATTGGATATTCTTTCCTGCTTTGTCGACGATTAGTTGACCATAGAGTTGAGGGTCTATTTCTGGGCTCTCTATTCTGTTCCATTGATCTATGTGTCTGTTTTTGTTACTTTATCATTTTTTAAAGAGGATTTGAGGCATTTTAGAAAATACATACAATATGACAAATGCATTTAAAAATCTGACCAAAGGGGTGTCTGGGTGGCTCAGTTGGTTGAGTGTCCAGCTCTTGGTTTCTGCTTAGGTCATGATCTCAGTGTCCTGGGTTTAAGGCCTGCATTAGGCTCCAGAGTCAGCTGGGAGTCAGCTTGAAGATTTCTCCCCTCACTCTCTGCCCCTCTCCAAACTCATGTGCTCTTGCTCACCCTCTCTCTTTCTCTCAAATAAATAAATCTTTAACATAAATAAACAAAAATAAATAAAAATCTGATCAAAGAAAAAAGTGCAGCATGAACAATTATAAGTGTGTTGAAAATTTGATTCAGAGTTTCTGATGGTCAAAAAAACATGGAAAGCTACATTATGAACTTAGGTTTTAATGAACTGGGCAGAAGAGAATTCAGGGTCATAGAAAGTGATCTCCATTCATATTTAAACGTGAGTTGAGATAGTTTAATAAAAACCAGATGTAGATTTAATTTGGGGCTAGTAAAATATTATCTCTCTATAATTTTATTGTTTCACTTATAATTTTGATCAAATCTACTTAAAAAAAATAAAATCTACTTCCAATTATAGCTGTGAGGAATCAAGTTGTTCAAGAAGTGTCCAAGGTATCGTTTGCCTCATTTATTGAACAAATTAAAAATCCTGTCACCATGAAAACTTCAGAATCACAGCAGCAGCACATGGCAATCATTCTCGAAGGATTAAAGCTTGTAAAGAACCTAAATGTATTTATTCTTCTTTTCAGAAAATATGTATTGAGTATCCTTTATATGTAAAACCACTGTCTATGAGGCTTAAGTGCCTAGATAAGACCTTCATATTTCCTTGGAATCAGGTATCTAGACGATGTAAATCATACAGATAATTTTTTCCTAAAAATATAAATAATAATACTTAAGAAGTAGCTAAAAGTGATCAACTTTGCATTCATTAGGGCATCATCTTTGACCATTGTATACAGGGCTTGGATCACAGCTTATATTATATAGATGTGCTAATTTAGGTCTGCGTATACACAGCACAATATGAAATGTAGGCTTAAAGAAAATACAAATGGATTTGAACTGGATTTGGGACAGATGAATTAAATGTGGTGGAAGAAGAGAGGAATATTGCATATTAGAGCAAGAAAGTTATTACTGATACAATCTTTATTGGAACTTTTAAAACTTTTTCTCCCACTTTTATCTTATTTATTTATTTATTTATTTATTTATTTATTTATTTATTTTTTATTTGACAGAGAGAGATCACAAGTAGACAGAGAGGCAGGCGGAGAGAGAGGAGGAAGCGGGCTCTCTGAGGGACTCCATCCCAAGACCCTGAGATCATGACCAGGGCCAAAGACAATGGCTTAACCCATGGAGCCACCCAGGCGCCCCTCCCACTTTTCTTAAAGGTAAATACTTCATTACACCTGGTAATTATTCTCATGTCTTGGAAATTCAGATTTACTCCAACTAATCATAGTGACTTTATTCAAGCTATTCTTTACCAAAATGTAGATGGTAGATAGATGGTAGAAAAATAGATAGATGATTGATAGATAGATAGATAGATAGATAGATAATAGATAGATGATATAGAGATATATTTTCCATTCCTTTCCTTCCACTCAAAATTCTATCTGTTCTTCAAGACACAGTTCAAATTTCATGTTATAATGAAACATTCTCCAACATTCTACATCGCCTACTATTCCCACATCTCTCAATTCTTAGAGCACGTGTAATATGTACATCATTGATTTAGAAAATTATTCATGAGCTTTTGCTCTTAACTATTTGGCCATCTATTATGTCATATTTACCTACATACCTGATATGTGCCTCAAAATGCTAAATTCTAGCTTCTCAGTCCCTAACGTAATACTAAATATCTACATGATGGGTGCCCAATAATACGTGTTGAATTTAATGGAATTTTACTGATCTGTGTAAAAGAAGACACACCATCTAGCAATGATGAAGCGACATTTCTGTTAACAACGGAACAGTTGGCAGTTACCAAAGTGATCCTTAGAACATCTGATCATTGAAACTCTTCTCCCAGTAGCCTCCATGGGTGTCTTTTAAAGGATGGCTTCCTTGGGGCACCTGGGTGGCTTCGCCGGGTAAGCGTCTGCCTTTGGCTCAGGTTATAAATCCAGGGTCCTGGTTGAGCCCCACACTGAGCAGGGAGGTTGCTTCTCCCTCTCCCTCTTCTGCTGTCCCTGCTTGTGTGCTCGCTCGCTCTCTCTCTCTCTCTGGCTTTCTCTCTCTCAAATAAATAAATAAAAATGTTTTTTTAAAAAAAGGATGGCTTCCTCAGAATACTCTATGAGGGACTTCATGGTTTTTACTTCATATTTTTATTAAGCAGATCCCCTAGGCTTTCTTGTCTTATGAATGTCCTGTGTCTCATTTTGCACAGTGTGACAGAACTGGTATGATTATAGTGAGTAAAAAACATTTTATTTCCCATTTTTTTCATTTGGGTATCTCAGGAGCTTATATGAGAACATTATTTTTATCCTTACTTACTGAGCTCTTTCCTGTTTATAGTTTATATAAGTTTATATATGAGTTTATAGGCAAATAAATGAAGATACATCATTATTGTTACAGCATGCTTGGCAAGTTATGTTTCCATGGATCTTAACATGATTTTGAGTTGCTTCTTTCATAACTAAAAGAATAATAATGTATATATAGCACCAGAAAAACAGTTATTTTACTATATCAATGAAGAAGTCAGTTCACATCCTGAAAATCAGCACAGTGTCTTGTTAACACAGCCAAGTGCCCAGATGGATTAAGTTTGGCCCTGGGAAATTTAGGTACACATCACCAGAATGACTAGAATTATCATGCTTCAACTGTGCCAGCCTATTAATTCTTCTTAATTTGGCATGTCTATTATTCCTATTCTAATTCTTTCTTAAATTTTTATCTCAGAGGATAAAAGAGAAGAAATCTCTTTAAAGAACAAAAGTGTAGGCTTCATCTAGTATCCTACATGCCAATGGTCTGTTAGGACAATATATTTCAGCTAGCTTTTCCGAACAACCATCATCCAAAAGATCAACTTGGGTTAGACATTATATAAATAATAGACCTAAAGATCCAGGAATGACATTTTCACAAGCTTGAAACAATTTGAACAACATGAAATGAATACCCCCTTTATAATTAACTTGAGAGTAGTTGATCTAATTAAATTCTTCATTTTAAGTATCCACATTGCCTATTTATGGTGACTAAGTTTTAATGGTTTCTTCATGCATCATTGACATAGCGCCAAACTGAAACCTAGGAAAACTGCTGAATTTTAAAAATCTCCAACTCTGTTAATTAACTGACCAGGGAGGACCTACAATAAAAAGCCCTTAAGAATGTGTCTTACTTGTCCTGGTAGCACTTCAAAGCCTGGAATGAATTACATATCTCAAGGATCCACCCAGAAGGCTTTGGGAATTACATTTTGTATCATAAATGGGCCTTCCCAAAACACTGATGACAGAAGACTTATAACATGGTGTTTTGTGATTTGTATTGAACAATCCATTTGAACAGAGATTTGAATTTAGATAGAATTAGAATTGCTGAAATTCTCTAACAATTACTAGAAACCCACTACCATTTATGGTATGATGTGTTCCAGACACTAAGCATATCCCCATAACTGCAAATCTGTGAAGTTAAAAAACTTGAAGTAGGTCATATAGACAAAAAGTAGAAGAGATAAGAAACAAATGCAAATCTGTCTAATTTCAAGGTCCATGCTCATAAATACTCTGCTATGCAGCTCTCTGGCTTTTCTTTAAAAATTATTTTTAAATAATTTATGAAGAGGATTGGAGGTGGCTTCCAATAAAGAAATAAATGTAGTTTAGGTATTAAAACAATGGTATAAGAAATTTAAACAAGGAAGGGAGATCATTATACCAAAGGTCCCAATTAAAATACAATTTCCTAGAAAGCCCTTAGGGTAAAAACAAAACATACATCATATATTTTTCTCTCTCTGATAAAAGAAAACAGAGCAATAATGTGAGAGTTATCGAGTTTCCTGGCACTTAAGTTCTAAAGAAATGTCATTGTGTCCGTGGTTAGAGATGGGTCATTAAACACAATTTCTTCCATGCAGAGATTTGTAAAAAAAAAAAAAAAAAAAAAAAAAAAATGTACAAGTATTCCTTGGGTTACTACTACTAAGATCAGTCCTCAAAAAAAATATTGAGAATATAATGTTAAATCACCATCCTATGAAAGAAATTCTATGGTACATAATTTTTTAGTGATCTAGTAGAAGTATAAATCTTGGAGTGTATAGAAATAGTTGTTTAAAATGTTCCTCAGATGGAACTTTCACCCTGACTTTGAAATATTAACTGTTATAAGAATTACCATCCTGCCATAAATAACTAGAAAGTCAGATGAAATATGACAAATGAATACTTTTATCCAATAGACATCAAGCAGTGTAGAACTATGATTGCAGACAAATGAAGAATACCTACAATTACCCCAGCTTACTGGCTGAAGGGTTTTCAGGGTGTAGTATAAAGAAAGGAACCCAAATAGAGCCAGTACTAGAAGCCCTAGTCAGTGCTGTAAGTTGGGGGAAAAAAGAAAAAGGCATATGTAAATTGGAAAGAAAGAAATTCAGTTGTCTTTATTCACAAATGACATGATTATCCATATAGAAAATCCTAAGGAAGCTATTAAAAAGTTACTGAAGCTAACCAGTAAGTTCAGCAAGTTCACAGGTTACAAAGCTAATATTAAAAAAAAAAAAACCTATTTCTATAACTTACAATGAACAGTTGATATTGGAATTTTAAAAACATAATTATAGTATCACCAAAAATCATGAAATACTTAGAGATAAATTTAGCAAGATATGATCAAGACTCATACACTAAAAACTACAGAATATTTCTGAGCAAAACTGAAGAAGCCCCAAGTTCATGGACTGAAAGACTCAATAGTGTATGAATTTTGCCTAAACTGATTGCTAGATTCAATGCAATTCTAATAAAAATCCGACCAGTTCTTTAAGTAGAAACTGACAAGTCAGTTCTTTAGATTTATATGGAAAGGCAAAGGATCTAGAACAGCTGAACAATTTTGAAAAAGAAGAAATGTTGGATGACTTACAACAACAGTTTCCAAGACTTACTCTAAAGCTAGTTATTAAGATGGTGTAATATTGATATAAGGAAAGCACAGAGATCAGAGATCAATGGAACTGATTATAAAGACTAGAAATAGACCCGCATGTATATGGTCAATTGACTTGTAGGTGCAAAGGTAATTCAGCAGAGAAAGTACAGTCATCTCAACAAATAGTGCTAAAACAACTCAATATTAATATAGAAAAAAATATCAAACTTACCTCATGGTATATATAAAAATTAATTGGAAATAGATTATAGACCTAAGTATTAAAGATAGAACTAAAAAACGTCCAGAAGAAAAACACAAGAGTAAAATTTTATGACCTTTTAGTAGGTGAGGATTTTTTATGTAGGACACAAAAAAACATGAATCATAAAAGAAAAAAAAATGATTAACTTCCTTTAGCAATCTTGTAGAACAGATCCACTAGTAATGATATCCTTTAGCTTATATTTATCTCAGAATTTCTTAATTTCTCCTTCATTGCTGAAGGGTAATTTTGCCAGTATAGAATTTTTGGTTGACATTTTTTTTTCTTTCAGTACTTCTAATATGTCATCCACTACCTTCCAGCCTCCATGATTTCTGAAGAGCAACGATCTTCAATAGAATTGGCTTTTTCTATCATGGTCATAAAAGAAACCAGATATCCAAGGCAGGCAAATGATAGAAACACTACTGGCTAATAAGCAAATATAATCCTCTCTTATCAAGCATAAAACTCTCCTCTTATGATGGGCCAGGTTTAGCTTCAGCAATGATGGAAATATATAGGCAAAAAAAATTGGTATTATCATACTATGGTTTCTGTAGCATTAATAAGCTATTATCAGCTTCTCTAATTTAAATTAAAATAGGCTGTGGCTGTGACTTCTTAGCTCTTGACACCTTGGAATCTTCTCAGTGTGTTTCTTAGCCTCTCTGTGTCTATCATCTTTTCTTCCATCTCCCTAACCAAATACACACACATTTCTTTTTGCAGATAAAATATAAGTTACTTGGAAAATTGACCTAATTTTAATTTTTCTTCCTTGATGTTCTTTTTCTCTGTGGAATCTAAATAAGAATCTCCCTCTAAATATAAAATTATTTATCTAACATTTGTACAGCCTTGCCATGATGATAAGCCTTCTATCCAGGAATTAAAGCAAGGAATTTAGCTATGACTATGTTAAAGAAATAGTAGAGAAGAAAACATGAATTATAAAATGAAAATAAATCATTCATTCAACAAATATTAATTGAGTACCTTCATGTCAGGAGCTTTTCTTATGCACTGGGAATACATTGTAGGCAAATAAAAGGGGTTTTTGCTTTCATAGAACATATTCAGTGGGCAAGAAAGATATTTAACAAAAATCAACAATGCTATGAATATACCAGGGGAAAAAATAAAATAAGAAGTGGGCTCTGTGGAAAAAAATGTTAATCTATGACTGCACATAACAAATGAAGATTTTAAATTCTGGGAAGACTTCCCTGAAGAAGGGACTATTGACCTCAGATTATAAGCATGATACAGTGTTAACTGCATAAAGAGAATGAGGCCCAAAAGAGAGCTTTCAAAGATGGATTTGTTTGTACAAAGGTCATGTAGTAGGAAGCAGGAAGGAAGGTTTGGGAACCTGAAAGAAGACCCCATGGTTATGGGAAAGATAGCAGGGGAAAGAGTGTGAGGTTAGTTGTAAGAAAGACCAGCCTATAAAAGTTACCATAGCATCATAAGGATTTTGTTCTTTATTCTAAGAGTAATGTGAAGCTACTGGAAG